>NC_138531.1:19050970-19650970 GCF_964234715.1 Podarcis melisellensis | reverse complement strand
GGAAAGTAGGCGGCGACTTGGCGTCAAAGAGCTTCTTTGCTGGAAGAGGTTCAAGAAACGCCCACTGACGGATTCTGCTAGTGACTGAACAGCCACGAAGCGAAGGGCTGTCCAGCCAGGAAAGGTTTAACCAGGCCACCTAGCCAGGAGTGGCGGCAACTTACGCACGAGCAACCCCATATAACCATTACGGGAACTATAAATAGCCATGTCTGATCACAAACCCGTAGCATTATAAGACATTAAGATTAGTTATGGGGGCGGGAATAGGGTCAACAGAAAGTGTGCAAAGCATTTCCCCTGCTAAATTCCACTGCTAAACTGTTAGACGCTGCTCTTGAGACAATGCTCTGCTCAAGCGTCAACAGTATAACTGGTTTAGACAGCCTAAATGGAGCTCTCACTTGATATATTTTGATCTGTCCCATTCCATTCATTCCATGTTATTGACATTTAGTAAATAACCATGAATGAATCCCAATAGATATTAGTAAAATAAACAAACACTTTCTTTAATTAACTTCAAGCAAGAGGCAGTAATATTTTTTTTACTATAAAGTGCAGTAGTTCAGATTAGATCATCAAATTCCTGTTTTTGCATCCGTTGTCAACCTTGGATTGAATCCAGGCTAATAGAGCAATCCTGACCCCCTGTTGCTGCTGCTGCTGCCACCAGTGCTTTGTAGAATGGGGGAGCCATGGCCATATTTGCAACCCAGCTACTCATGGTAGCTGGGTTGGGAAGGGGCAGGTAGAGTGAGCCAGATCCCTGTGCCATCTCCAATTGGGTCTGATGTTGGCTAGCATTCACTGTGAGACTGGCTTTGGGTCCAATGCATCCCAGTCCAGCTCAGCCCCATACCACCCTTCGAATGCTGCATTTGGGGTGTTCTGTCAGTCTCCACTGGTGGGGAATCTATTTGGTGGTTGGTTGGAAGCTGGCAGAAGTGAGAAGAGAGATGCTTGTCCAAAAGCCCTACAATCCGGCATAGGGTGGGTGATTTGGATGGCAGCCATAGTTAATTGCCCTCAGTAGCACCGTAAGCACAGAAGTCCAGACTCCATGCAGCAGAATACACAGAACCAGAATGGCCTCTAAATAAATCCATAGTACAATATGCTGCAACTTCATCTCCAGTTGTACTTAGGTCTCAGGGAAATCAGTGCGAAATATTGGTTGTGGCTTAAGTCACATTTATTTCCTTGGGATCTAAGTGGAGCCTTAAAAGGTAAAGCATAAAGGGACCCCTGACCATTAGGTCCAGTCGTGGCCGACTCTGGGGTTGCGGCACTCATCTCTCTTTATTGGGAGGGAGCCGGCGTACAGCTTCCGGGTCATGTGGTCAGCATGACTAAGCTGCTTCTGGCGAACCAGAGCAGTGCGGGAAACACCATTTACCTTCCCGCTAGAGCGGTACCTATTTATCTATTTGCACTTGGCGTGCTTTTGACCTGCTAGGTGGGCAGGAGCTGGGACCGAACAACAGGAGCTCACCCCATTGCGGGAATTCGAACTGCCAACATTCTGAGTCCTAGGCTCCCACCCACGTCCCTTAAGTGAAGCTTTAGTCTCGATCTAATCCCTTACTGAAAAATATATGTGTATTAGGATAATAAGTATATACATACCTGTATATTAATGTATGGTAAAAGGTAAAGGACCCCTGGACAGTTAAGTCCAGTTGAATTCAACTTTGGGTGTGGCACTCATCTCCGCTTTTAGGCTGAGGGAGCCGGCGTTTGTCCACAGACAACTTTCCAGGTCATGTGGCCAGCATAACTAAACCGCTTCTGGTGCAACGGGACACTGTGATGAGTGCCAGAGAACGCAGAAATGCTGTTTATCTTCCCTCCGCAGCAGTACCTATTTATCTACTTATACTGGGATGCTTTCGAACTGCTAGGTTGGCAGAAGCTGGCACAGAGCAACGGGAGCTCACCCATTCATGTGGATTCAAACTGTCAACCGTATGATCAGCAAGCCCAAGAGGCTCAGTGGTTTAGACCACAGTGCTACCCATGTCCCTTAATGTATGGTAAGGTAACAGTATTGATTCTTATCTTTTTTTTCCATCCACATTCACATTTTTTATTTCTCTTTTCTCACTCTATCCTCATATAAATGGGTGGGGGGAATAGTCTGGATCTAATCCCATATCTGCATCTCTATAACTCGCACACACAAACACACACACATATAAATGAGAAACCAAGAGTCAGTTATCAGCATGGTAGCAAACCTTTGACTGAGATTCATAGAAATGTCACAGACAAAACGATTCTGTGTTGGGTTCACACACATGAAGGATCCTGTGGACAACGGTCAGGGGATGTATGAAGGAACGAACCTTGAAGAATCAGTTGAAATGTATCAGTGTAAAGCGTATCAATTACAAAATTGCCAAGCATGGCAAAAACCAGGACCTTAAGTAATATCAATATATTAAAGCTATTATTACAAGAGCATTTGGAATATAAAAATTCACATGAAAATAGAATATCATTAAGATTCCGTTTTAAATGCTCTCATTTCTAATTCCTCACAGCTTTGGGGCGAGGAGGCAGGCTAAATTTATCATAAGTTTAATAAGCCCAGAAATGTGATTAAAATAAAATTGAGTGTTTTATTCATGGCTTCAAGTGTAAAGAGGCATAATAATATAGCCAGACCTCATTGACTTTGATCTACCATTAGCCACCAGAGGGATCACTAATGTCAATAAATCCTGTAGAGCAATTTTAAGTTGTGTTTTGTGAAATTCCACAGCAAATTTTTATTATTTTATTGTATTGTATTGTATTGTATTTGTATGTGTGTGTGTGTGTGGAGAGAGAGAGAGAGAGAGAGAGAGAGAGAGAGAGAGAGAGAGAGAGAGAGAGAGAGAGAGATCTTTTCCAGGGTGTACCCAATATGTATTGAAACATACCGTACATTGTAATTTGGGCCACACATGTATTATATAAATTTATAGTGTTTTCCTAGCATTGCTGTGCAATACCAAAGAGTATGGCCTGATAGCCGACTGAAATTAATAGGAGGTGATCATATAACTTTGTGCATAAACTGTAGGAAGTAACAACAACAACAACATTTTATTTGTATCCCACCCTCCCCGGCTGAGGCCAGGCACAGAGCGGCTAACATCATAAAAACAACTGGATCAGTTTCAATGGCAGCCCCACGTAGAGTGAGTTACAATAATCAAGCCTAGAGGTGACCGTCACATGGATCACAGTGGCGAGGTCAGGGCGAGAGAGGTAAGGGACCAACTGCTTATCTTGGCGGAGATGAAAAAATGCCGCTTTTGTTGTAGCTGTAAGTAGAATAAGTTTTGATTACTGCTTCATGCTATCCAAGCACCCCAATTTTCCAACGACAGTTCTGGAATTATGAAAGCCATCCCGTCAAAACCATCGCAAGAGGTGTTGACATTTTGGGAGGTTGGACAGTTACAATGGAATAGTCTCAGGGGTTCTTATATTGGGGCATTTTCCTTTTTGTGAATCGACCAAAGAATAAAATAAAATAACATTGGGATTAAGGGGGTTTTTTTTCAGGGCATGTGTGCTGTGCCCCACTGGTGGAGTGGTGGTGGCCCTTGCCATTCTTCTGATAGGAAATGCTTGGAGGGAACACACAAAAATGGGGGGTCAAGGTGGGTGAGTTGTGGGGGAGTGCTAAATGTCCCTATTTTCATCTGAGGAATGTTGGAGGCTATGCCTCTTGGTTGTGGTCTGCATTTCGTGCCCATCGTGTTTCCTCCATTTTGCAAAACAGCTCACCAATCCAGAGAGTTAGTCAACCCATGTTCTAGAAGTGGGGTGTCTTCTATTCATCGGAGCTCCCCAAACAATTAATAACCCTAACAAAGGGGATGGACTGAGCAGCCCAATTCCATCCTGATTCAGTTTTATTGGCTCTCAGTTGCAGATTGAATCTGTCCTGTTCTTTGCGGATTGTGAAGAAAGCGCAATGTTCCGTGTTATAAATATATAGAGAGAGATGGTGTACAGGTTTGTTTGGGGATTGTGGATTAGACATTGAAGATGTTTGCTGCCAAGAGCCAAAAACTTCATTGAACCTTGTTAATTGTGAAGCATATGAGTCACATAACCCCAAGCTATAACTGCCCCTATCTTGCTTTCCAGCATCATCTCACCAAAAGAAAACACACCAGGGAGAAGGCCATCAAGAAGTGCTGTACTGGCATTCTATGATGAATGTCACAAATTGGCAGGGAATGTTATGGCTGGAGGGAAAGTGGATTTGTGTTTAACTCTTGGTTTATTTGTTATTTTACTTCAAGTGGGAGGAAAACTGTGCATGCTTCTCACTGTTCCTAGGTTAAACCTCTCTCCCAAGAACTATTTTTCCATATTTTTAGTAAATTTTTAACTTTGTTTCATAAAAATCTTGTTGTTGTCCTTAGTCCACCACCTGCATCTCACAGCCAAGTTCCATGTTATCTTGAGTTGTTGTTGGGGAGGGACAATCCCATCCCTGTCCTTTTGAACACACATAATCTATACTTGCTTCTTGTTCCCTAAGAGTGAATCTCTACCCATGCTATACATACTTTTATATCCTTGTATTCTTCATAGTTGGCGAATTATTGACCACAAATCTTTTAATTATTGGAATACCAAAGAAAGAGTGGGAGATAATATCTTTCTTTTTTAAAAAATAATTTTTATTAACCAGCCAATCAAATAAAATTAAATCACATCACATAAATTCCGAATTACAAAGCCGAATTTTAAATTTTGTTGTGGGGACCCATATTTCAAGATCCGAAGGGGGATTCTGATCATCTTCTTGCTACTGCGTTAATGTCCAAATCAATCCAAATCAGTCCAAACAGAGTTCATAATTCTATCCAGTCTTATCTTGCTGTTTCCACATCACATCTTGTTCATATATTTTCTCTTTTTTCTTTATGATCTCTTCTGATAGTCTCCTTAAGCCGATAAACACCAATAATAATCCTGTGTGAATTTTCTGTTCTTCCAATCCTCAAATCGAGATGGTTTCCATATATCATCACCTTCATAGATAACATTGCTCTTTCCATCATTGATCTCGTAAAACTGGCGCTCTAAGTCCCTCTGAGGAGTTTCACCCACAATATATAAACAGCTCTATTTCTCTCTTTCTCCTCCCAGACTCAAGACCTCCGACAGAACTTCCCAATATGGCGACGGCATTTTTAACTGCGTCATTCCAAAGCTCTTATACATTCCACACTCTTCTTAAAACATGCTTTGGTTCGAAAGTTTATCTCCACACAGCCTTAAATCCACAGCTTAAGTCCTTAAAACAACAATTCTGACTCGTGAGGGGAGGGGATTCTTGTTTAATCACATAAGGAAAGAAAGGAAAGTTTTTTCCCCTCCCCCATCACTCATTTGCCATACCGTATCTTGGCGTATCTTCTCATGTTTTATTCTTGTCTTGTTTTATCAGAGACCTCTTCTGTTAGCAGTCTTTACTCAAGTGGAAGATAATATCAGCACTGATCTAAATTTTCACTGGAGTGTGTTGAACTATAGAGTATGTTGATACACACAAACACACCATATATATGGCTGCGATAATTGCTCTTGCAATGCATACAAGAGAAAGCCAATATTCACATTGGAATAAACTTTTGACATCAGACTTTATTCTCAGATGCTATTTGCCATGCTGCTGGCAGTCTTTAATTGATCACACAATCACACATGTACACACGTATTAGCACATAGTATTTATACAAAATGATATAAGAAGAAATAATAAACACCACTCAGGATGTAGTCTTAATTTTAATGTAAATCCTATGCCATCAAAAAGAATTAAAGTATTTTTCCATGTATAAGATGATGTTTTTTGCTTTAAAAAAAATAGGCAAAAATTGGGGTCATCTTATATACACAGGGGGTGGGTGGGCTGGTGATTGGTGGTGCTGGGCAGGTGAGCATTGGTGCTGGCGACCTTCCCTCACAATGCTCAACAACTCAAGGGCAATCTCCCCCCAAAAAGCTCAACAAACTTGGCAAACTCTCCTTTAAAAAGCTCAAGGATATATTGATTTCTTAATTTTGGGTCCCAAAAACTTGGGGTCATCTTATACATAGGTAAAGGGACCCCTGACCATTAGGTCCAGTCGTGACCGACTCTGAGGTTGCGGCGCTCATCTCTCTTTATTGGCTGAGGGAGCCGGCATACAGCTTCCGGGTCATGTGGCTAGCATGACAAAGCTGCTTCTGGCGAACCAGAGCTGCGCACGGAAATGCCTTTTACCTTCCCACTGGAGCGGTACCTATTTATCTACTTGCACTTAGACGTGCTTTCTTTCTTTTTTAAAAAAATAATTTTTATTAACAGGACAATCAAATCACATTATTTCCAAATCATATTAATTCCAAATTATACAGCCAGATTTTTAAATTTTGTTGGGGGTACCCATACTTCAAGCTCCGAACAGGGGTCCAAGCATCACTTATATTGCTGCTTTAATTAGACAGTTCTATCCAGTTCTGTCTAGATAGTCTCTTTATTACTTTCTTCATCTTCTTGTTGTTATCATATATTCCTTTCTTTGCGATCTCTGATAATCTTCACAAGCGGGTTGGAAACAAACAACCTCTGTGTGGGTTTTACACTTCCAAAAATCATATCACATAGGGACAAACGCCATTCCATACTTCCGTAAAGAATTTATCCTCGGTCTGTCCTTTAATTTTCCCAGGCTTGCCAAATATATCACAGAGGGCTCTGCCAGGTTTAGATCACATTCCAATCATCATTCACATTCCGATGATCCTGGTCCTCCTCCCCCCGTCTTTCTTAGACAAGCCTGTTATAGCAAGACGCCATTTAAAGCTGCATCATAAAATTTTCCTCCGTACTCCGATGTTTACCGATCCTCTCTTTTGATCAATAATTCACTCCACACAGTTCTTAAATTCCTGCTTGTGATTAATAACATGCAACAATCTTCTTTCTGGGGTGGAGGGTTATTAATACTCACATAAGGCAAAGAAAATAAAAGTTTTTTCCTCCACCCCCCTTCCGTTTCACTCCAAACATACCAGTCTCTTAATGGTGGGTCATCACTTGATTTATTTGTCCCGTCCGTCGCTCCAGTCACAGAGATCCATTAATCAGCAGTCTTATCTCCCGAACTTCGCTTGATGTATGTGCTTTAGCTTCTTTCCAATTATATGTTTCCAATTATATTTTCGAGCTAAAGCGAACCCGGGCGCTGGTTGGAGACAGCGTCAGGAAGAGCCGAATTCACCAAGGGCTCATGCCAAGTGTCCATCACCCCCTTCTTTCAAATCCGGGGGTGTGTTATGGACACCGCTGGCAAGGCTGTCCCCCCATCTCCTTGGGGGGGGGCGGGAAGGCTGCATACTTCCCATAGCAGCCTCTTAATTACATCATGTGGGCTGGAGAGATGTTATTGTTGGCCATCTTCCAAAGCGCCACCTGGTGGCCCCCTGCACTTAGACGTGCTTTCGAACTGCTAGGTGGGCAGGAGCAGGGACCAAGCAACAGGAGCGCACCCCGTCACAGGGATTCGAACCGTCAACCTTATGATCAGCAAGCCCTAGGCTCTGTGGTTTCACCCACAGTGCCACGCGCATCTCCATCTTATGCATGGGGTCATCTTATACACAGAAAAATACGGTGCTTTCCAGAGCAGCATAATAAGAAATGAAATGACAATCTTTTACAGTGCAACAACTCCCAGTGACTGAACAATGCCTACAAAGCCCCTTTTGGTCAAGCCCTGCCCTTAGGTGCCCCAGTATAAGGGAACTGGGTATGGCTAACCTGAAATGGCCTAGAGGGCCCAATGGGGAGATCTGGGGTGGTCCCAATTTGGCCTATGAGTTGCAGGTTGGCTACTGCTGCTTTTGAGTGTGATAGGCTTGATGGGGGCATGTGTGCAGACCTCTACACCTTTCCTTCAAATGGCCTGCTGGTCTGCTTTGATGCCTGTCTGTGAATTCTGAAACAAAATGAAGGACCTGGATCTCGTCTCACATACAGAGGGTTGCTCAAGAATTTCATCTCATACCTCTTAACCATTCCGATTTAGGCCGGACACCCCAGAATTATAGAAGCTGACCCTGCTTTCTGATCTTGTGGCAGAGCTTCAGACAAAAAGGCACTCATATATTTTTTTTGTTGGGCATTCCGACCGGAGTCAGCTTGCTTGCCCCAAAGTGGCTGACACCCCAAAAATGAGCACCCCAATTTGGATCTCCTGAATGTTGGAGAGTATGCAATCTTTGTAAATTCTACTTTGAACTGACCTAATCTGTACCTCTAAAATGAATGTGCCAATCAGAATTTAGGTACCCTCTTGACTTTTGCAGTACTCAACTGTAAAAATATATTTTAGGAGAAAATAAATTTTGAAGTGTATTTTCAGAGGTTTTTTTTGGGGGGTGGGGGTGTTTTTTCACAGATGAATGACAAATGGGATGTCACACATGTGATAGTTACATGGACCAGAATTTGGAAAAAGTGCTGTCCTTTCCTATATCTATCGCTTTGCCTTCTTAACTATCCACTGTGCTTAACTTTCCAAATGAATTCAGCTGGGCTTAAAATAACACTCAGTGCATCATGTGCATTCATTTTAATGTAGAACTTAAGTTAGAAAATATACCATTGCTAAAACTATACAACTTTAAGATGGTGCTGTATTGTAGTAGAGTTTTACTCTCAGTGTCCTGGGAAATATAGACAGAATAGTGTCGCATACGGTATCCTATAATGAAAGTGCAAAATATAAATAAAACAGTCAATCAGAATTACTCTAGAGGTTGTTTTTGAATTGCTCCATGATACTTTAAGAACAGTTCCCAAATATATGAAATGCGGAGACGGTTCATTTTCCTTGACGCTGGAAGCAATCTCTCTGCAGTGCATCAGAGATAAATGGGAAATAAAACAGTCCACAAACATCAGCTTGTGAACCCCATCATAAAATTTGAATTGCAGAGACAGTGTTTCACATCAGTTTGAAGAAATAGTAAATGGCACTGTGAAATTCATTGTCTGTGGGGATCAAGTGGCAAAGCATGCCTTAACCTCCATGTGTACCAAGAAACTCTCAATGTGCTGGAAACAGTGGACTTTTTCAAATGCTGGCCCAAGAGAAGAAAAAAGTATCAATTGATGAGAATGTTTAGAGGCTTTATTATGTCTCTTGGAACCAATTCATTTGCTACGGCAACATTAGACCTACATACATATTTATTTAAAATTTCAAAGGACCTAGGGTTGCCATATTTTAAAAAGTGAAAATCTGGACACAAAAGGTGTTCAGCTTTTTCTGAGGTTTTCTTTGGCAAAATCACAAAAAATGACATTTTTGAGCTATTTTTAAGGAAAATTGGACTGCCGACACATGGGTTGCCACATGTTCAGATTTTGGCCGATTTCCAATTTCCTGCGTTCAATGCAGGAATATGCACCTGCCCCATACAGGGATCGCACCTGCAACCTTGGCGCTATCAGCACATGTTCTAACCAACTGAGCTATCCAGGCATGCACAATGTTGGCTATCATTGTATTAATTGATATAGAAAGAGTATATATGTGAGTACCTCTCTCTCTCTCTCCCTCTCTCTCCCTCTCTCTCCAACTTATTAAAAAGCCTAACGCTAGCAAGTAGAAGTCTGCTGGGTGAGCAGAACAGCAATATTGGAAACAACCCAGAATGTTTGCTGTCGCTGTTTAAGCTTCCACTTTTGAAGATCAGCTAAAATGGTGGCTATGGTTGGGCCACTGAAGAGAAAACTAAAAACAACCCCTCAACAGCAATATGCTTCTTCATGCTTTCAACATACCAGCTGTTCCTGTTTCCCACCCTCCCACCCTTTAAGGTTTTCACTCCTTGACCTTGCTATGGACCTTGGCTGATCGCTGTTGAGGGGCCTGGTAGGACTTTTTCCACTTGGCAAATTGGCACCA
Organism: Podarcis melisellensis; assembly: GCF_964234715.1. NCBI lineage: Eukaryota > Metazoa > Chordata > Lepidosauria > Squamata > Lacertidae > Podarcis > Podarcis melisellensis. The sequence continues at coordinate 19,640,993 of NC_138531.1, read as the reverse complement.
GCCACGTGGTTTTCACCTACCTTGTAGCAAATCGTCACAACTTTCTTAGTGTTGGCGGTTAGGCATTGGTATTGGTATTGTTTTAATAGATGGAAGAGGGGAGGAAGAGCAATCACCTGCCCTGCATATTGAAGGGTAGTCCGATAAAGGATTCTGGGTGTGTGGCCCTGTCCGAAGCCTATAGAGGTGAGGGCCTAAGGTACGCCCCCGAGCGGTGACCCTGGGGGAGTTCCTAGTTGATGTGCATCAGCAGGATTCCCCCTACTGGTGGATAGCCCTTCCTGGACTTCAAGCGGACGGGCTGAAGCCAGATATAGTCGGTTAGGACCAATTCCCAAACCAATACTGCTCATCACCTGTAACTAATAAAGTTGTGGCCTTATTTAGCCCATTAACCTTAATAACTGTGTCATGTGTCTTTAATTCCACTGGGGGGTGGGAACTCACCACGCAAAGCCGCTTTTGACGAACCAGAGCAGTGCACGGAAATGCCATTTACCTTCCCGCCGGAGCAGTACCTATTTATCTACTTGCACTTGACGTGCTTTCAAACTGCTAGGTGGGCAGGATCTGGGACTGAGCAATGGGAGCTCACCCCGTCACGGGGATTCGAACCACCGACCTTCTGATTGGCAAGCCCTAGGCTCTGTGGTTTGGACCACAGTGCCACCCGTATAGATTGCACTTATTTCCCATTGTATTCCATTTGAACAGAGATTTAAATGGCTTCTGGGGTTCTTATTTTTATTTGCTAATGTATTTGACACAAAGAGAGAGAGAGATTCATCATTAGAGTGGCTTTGCTGTGTTGACTACAAATCAGTGAGAAACTTTTAAAATCATGAAGTCTAAATGGTGTAAAAAGACAGCAAGATTGGAATGGAGAAAAGACTATCAGAATAAGTGGTACCTCGGGTTAAACACGCTTCAGATTACATGCGCTTCAGGTTACAGACTTCGCTAACCCAGAAATAGTACCTCGGGTTAAGAACTTTGCTTCAGGATGAGAACAGAAATCGTGCTCTGGCGGTGTGGCAGCAGCAGGAGGCCCCATGAGCTAAAGTGGTGCTTCAGGTTAAGAACAGTTTCAGGTTAAGAACAGACCTCTGAAACGAATTAAGTACTTAACCTGAGGTACCACTGTATAACACCACTTCCTGTCTTCTGGTTTTAGTGATTTTCTTTGTTCTGAGTTCTGATGTACCTGAAGTGTGTTAAGGGATTTGCTAGCTGGATGCTGATCTTCCTCATAGCTAATATAAAGTCTAGAGCAATACTTACATAGAGGAAGCTAACTCTCCAAACCTACAAATGAGAATTAATTCCTCTTTTCCTAACCATTCTCTTGTTATCGGAAAAGTAATAACCAAATATGGATTATCATATGCAAAATAAAAATCTGTAGCACAGTTGTAATAAGTTTAAGTATATTCTATTAACTGGTCTTACTGAGTATTTCAGATATGTGAATCTGGTAATACATTAATACCATTAACTTAAGGAATAAGAATTAGGAGCTCTAAGCTTTTGCCTTAGAAGATTTTTGAGTTGGAATATTTTACAACATTGTTTCTTATTACAAAGAGGGTTCTCCTTCATGGAGAGCACGTGTTGCGGTGGGGTCTGCTGAGCCACCCCTCTGTTACCAGGCAGGGTCTCTAAAGATGGCCTGGGGCTGTGATTGGTTCACTGGGTTGCTGGGGTAAAAGTTATGTTGCAATTTTGGTGGGAGGGGTAAAATGTTTAAATACTCTGCATGCAGCCTGGGGCTTTCTCTTTGCTGCGTGCAATGGATCACCCGCCCACCCGCCCTTGAGTAAGGGGTTGTTGCATTGACCTTGCTATGCCTGTCATGGAGTCATCTGCCATTGGGGCAGGGGCTTGGTAGGAATTTTGTCCATCTGGCTGATTGGCTGGGCCATTTGGTTTTTGCCTACTGTGTAGCAAATCGTCACAACTTGTAAGGTTGCGGTTAGGCATTGGTTATAAATTGGTGGAGGAGGGGTTAGGATAGGCTGGGCCTGCCCCTCCATGGTTGCTGCGGAAAGGGTATTCCGTTAAAGGAATCCTGGGGCTTGCCATCTTTTCGTCCAATCCCTGGAATGGGACTAGGGCCGGCAAGCCTTCGGGGAGCATGCGGATGAGAATTGAGGGTCTGTGACTCAGCTCCATTTCTCCCCGACTTGCTTTCCCCCGCACTGTCTTTCGGTGGTGCCCGGAAGTCAGTTCTGTCCCCAGGCGGGGGGACAGATAGTCTTAACCAATGCCTAAACAACCACTCATGGTTTTGTATTTAAATAAAGTTGTGGCCAAAATTATGCCAAAAACCTTAAACAAAAATTAAGTGTGCGTTGTGAGTTATTTGGGGGGTGGCTTGGGGACCTCGACACGCAACACACAGTCTCAAACTGTGGAAACTGTGTGTGACCTATGGGAGGGGCAAGTCCCTGTAGGCTACCCCACACAAAGTGCATTACAGTTTTCCAAATGAGAGGGCACCAGAGCATGAAAGACTAGTACTAGGGTATTCTGGCTTGGGAATGACTGGACAAGAAGCAGGGAAGAGAGTAGTGATGATGTTAGGTAACAATAAGCAGAATACTTCTGATATATCACTGATCTATTGATATCTTCTGATGGAGAACGTCTGGTGAGTACCCATGCTCCTGACCAGGGGCGCCATCTGAGGAGGGGTGCCAAGGTGCCAGGGTCCCCATATAATTAATAAGGGGGCTTCCCCAGCAATTCTTCATTTAGAATAATACTGTATTTAGAATTCAACAATAACAAAGGGGGGGAAAACCACAGTGGTTGCTACATCAAATCCTTACAATTAACCAATTTTAACAATATATAAATAATAATAGAGAACAGAGAATAGAGAGAATAATAGAGAAATTACACAACATCACTTTTAACTTACTGAGGTTTTCATATTACACTTTTATCTCTTTATCTCTTTCTTAACATATCAAAAAGAGAAAGACCAAGAAAGGAGACACAAAAAGGAAAAGAGAAGAGGAAGAAGAAGGGGGGGTGAAGGGAAGGGGGGGGAGAAAAAAGGAAGAAGAAAATAAAACAAACCAAACACATTTGGCTTCCAATTAGACTCATTATTTCTACATTTTTTTCATACACAGTTCCTAGTTATTGTACTTCTTTCTTTGTTTTCGTCAGATATCAAAAAACATTATATGTTTTGTTTTACAAGGATCATTCTATTTCTGCCAGTAGATATTTGTTATTGTAATGCTTTCCCAAATACTCTTTAAAGATTTTCCATTTTTTCTGTACTTTTTGTTTTGGATAACCTCTAATTCTCCCTGTTATCATGGCCATCTGTAGATTCTATGGTGATCCAAAAAAGGATGCACCAGGATGAAGATGCTTGGCCCTGGCATGTCCCTTTGATGACCCCCAGAGCACCTCCCTAGAAGGCACTCAGGCAATCTCTACCAGGGACGCATGGAGAGAGGCATCTTTGCCCTGCTTGACCCTTTCACAAGGTAAAGCGGCTGGCGGTGGGTAGGTGAGGGATGGCAGATGGCAGGCCAAGTTGCCCTGGCCAGACTGGGGGTGGGTGGGGTCGTCCTCCACATGCAACACGCCCCCCCCCCAATGTTGGGCGCAACTTTGCTCCCGAGATTAAGTTGGCCTTCATGTCTGCTCCCGAGATTAAGTTGGCCTTCATGTCAGGAGTCTAGGTTCCCACTTGATAACACAGCAAGCGTAGTTAATTAAAAAGGATGATTTATTGTCAAAACAAACAGATAGCTCTGGACGGCTCTAACTCAGCCTCCAACATCATCAATCAAGATGACCCTTCTGAAGACTTCTACTGGTTTCTACAGAAGATAGAGAACTTTCGTGTCTTACGTCTCTTGCTTTGTTTCCGGTTTAACAGCCCTCCCCTTATCCTACTTTGAGGAGGGACTGGATCAGCTTCCCCTCCTCCCTTTCTGACAAACTACTTCCCTAACTGTTTGCTCCTGTTTGAACTTCCTGAGAAGTTTGGTTGGGTTCCAGCCCACTCTCAGCCGTTTCCTTACCACGCGGCATTCCAAGGGGTAGGGGAGTTGGCACTAGCTGCTGTTCATCCTGCATGCAAGTTAACTCTCTCTGTTCCCAGCTGCTTTCTTCCGTTGGCTGCAAACCTTCACTGGGAGCTGGGTCAGTCCTGACAATTCACTAGGAAAAGAGCTTTTAACATGGCAGGCTTTGCCATGAAACCAGCAGGAACCATTTTTTTTCCCTTTTTTCCAAAGTCTCTTAAATAAAACTGTACATTTTATACAGCTCTTCAAAAGATGTCCCCCCCCCCCTCTTTAACCAACGACCATCAACTGCAGCTTTATTGATGTTTTAAAATATGTTTTACAGATATTTATTGATATTTTTGTTGTAGTTATGTTGTAAGCTGCCTTGATTTATTTTATGAAACTGCAGATCACAAATATTCTAATGAATGAATGAATGAAGTCCTTTCAAAACAGCCCACAGGTCCTTGTTTGCAGTTGCATAGACATAGCTGCATACACAAACCCTGAATACAAAGTTTGCATTTTTGTTGGGTCGGAATTTCAAAATACCTGAGAAAACTGCATTATAACAACACATCATACTGCTGCACATTTTTATGTGGGAAAATTCCAGGATGCTGGAACTCCATCCCTTGTGGCTATAATTATATGGACATCTCATTCTGGAGTCTCACAGAGCCAAAGAACCAAAGAAAGCTAAAGAACAGTGACTAAGCACTACAGTTAGTGATCTGCTTCCTAGGGACAAATGTAACGACCAAGGGGAAGTCTCACAACCACCTGACAAATTTATTATTATTATTATTATGTCACCAATACTTCACAAGCTAGGGAAAAGGATGGCTCATAGGAAGATCTAATACAATCAATAGGATACAATTACCTCTATTGATTTTTTAAGGCAAGGTTCATCAGCTAAATCCATGTCGCAATGGATTTGGGATCAATGTGCCATAAAGCAGATCTAGGAAGTATCTAGGAAATTGGTTGCCCATTCTGTTACCTTTCACTGCAAGAGAGCTTGGAAACGAGTTAGGAATCAGCATGGAGATGACAATGTACCCGGTATTTTAACAGCTCTGGCAATCCTGCCCTTCTCTTGACTATTTTTTATTGGATACAAATGGCAAAAAGTAGCTCTGATGATTCAGGTCGTGATGACCAACCAGCCTATAGGAAGCTGAAGATGGGAAGATTCAGTTCAATCCAACTTCTGGCCAGGGTTGGAACATTTTTGTTTTGTTTTGTTGGCTAGATAGATTTTTTGGTTAGATAGATTACCTGTGCTGGATCTCTCAGGGAATCTCTTTCAACCTTAATTTCAGTTCTCAACATTTGCATATCAGTTTGCAATCCTCATGATAGTCCAAAATGTGGCTTCCAGTGTCTCCAACCATTGTGACCATATTATGCCTGTACTTTACCAGCTTCACTTGCTACCAGTTTGTTTCTGGGTTTAATTCACAGTGTTTGTTATGTTCTTTTAAAGCCCTAAATGGTCTGGAAGAAATGGCCTTAAGGACCACCTCTGTGGTCTAAGAACACATTTTCATTTGTACAGAAATGTACATCTGATGCATAGAGTTGTAAGAGGACATCATTTCCTGTTCTGCACTGCATGAAGCACAGTTTCCTTTCTGCTACAGTTTGTCTTCCACCAAAAAGCACATCATTTGCCTCACTATGGCAAAATTGTGTAACTTTCAAAATTTAGGAAACAAATATATAAAAATTTATGCTGTCATTCCATTATTTCAGTCAATTCATATAAAACAATGGAGACACGATGCAAGGGGAGAGAAGAACACAAACAATTAATGTATAATTTATGGACGGAAAGTTATAACAATTGCATGAGCTAGTGTCAGGATGCTGTCAGCGGCTCCTGGCTGGTTGCTCAGGAAAGTATAAAGACAAGGCAAAGTTTCTTACTGTCCTTTTTTATTTCAGTCTTTAAAGAGAGAGGCTATAGAACCCAGCCTCTTGGATAATGGCATTTTCCCATGTGAATATCCACCCCCGTCTTTCCCACTTCCTCATTCGTCATTCTCATTGTCTCTTCTACAGGTGCTGCTACATGCCCTAGTCTTTGAGCTCTTTGCTCTCCTACTTTTAATGCTCACTGGTTCTGAGAGATGGAGGGTCTGGAATGCTTTCTAATCACAACGTGTCAGCTGGGTGTTGTTCTGGCTCTCCCATGACTTCCCACCTTTCCCCCTCATCTGCTTCTGAGCTGCTACCTCCCTCAAAGCCCTGATGTAAATCTACACTGTCTCCCTCTTCCTCCTCCCTGGGAAGGGTCAGGATAGGGAGGTGGTCTCCACCATTCCTCCTCTGCCCAGACCCTGACAGCTAGATTGATTATTATTCCAGACATGGGATGAATAAGTGAACGTCAACAATTTCTGCTCCCATTTCCTTCAGAATTCTCTAACATCCCTAATGACTTGCGGAAAGCAAGCCTTGTGACAGTTTGGAAGGCCCTTGTGACATCTCCCTAGATGCTCAATGTGAAGATTATGGTTTGTTTGTTTTAATTGTGTCAGATCTGAACAGCCATTGTTTTGAGGCTCCCTGGCACTCTTGCTCCCTTGAGTGATGATTCTGGCTAGTAAAACACCCGGCTTCTGCCAAATGGCTTTCAGTAGTCAGGATGGGCATAAGTCCAGTTTGCAATTAGTCATCTTCATAACTCTAGGCCTCCCTCCCGCATCTGTGGGTGACACTAATTGAAATGGATGCAAAGTCTTGCAACAGTTTTGTTTGAGTCATCTACTGCTTTGCATCATCTTAAGCAATTGCTCTGCAGGCTTCTTAGCGGAGCACATCTGTTTGCTGCTTGAGGAACACTGAGAGACTTGCATTGCGTTGAGCAGGCTGGAGAATTGTGAGACATGAAGTTAAAATTCTTTGTGCAATCAGCAGCAACTCGTGGTAATACTTTCCCTGGTCTGTACATTTCAGGTACAATGGAGTGTCCATGTTAGTTTCCATGTCTGAATGATTCCCAATGGGATAAAACCCAGCTTCTGTATGTTGAAATATCACATATTAGTATTTAGCATAGCCTTTTCCTACTTGGTAGGAATATAGGAAATTGCCTTATAGTGAATCAGACTCCTTGTTCCACCTGACTCAGTGCTGGTTAGTCAACATGGTGCCCCCCAGCTGTTACTGGTCTACAACGACCATCTTCCCTGATCAATCACTGTGTTAAATGTGGCTGATGGATGTTGTGGTCCACCAATATCTGGAGGGCACCAATATCTGGAGGGCTGGTCTACACTCACTAGCAGCAGTCAAAGCTTGGTGCTGGTGGAGAAGAGAATAGGCAGTGGCTGTCATTTTTAATAAATTATATTTCAGGATCTCATTTCTTCATTTGTGCTAAAAATAGTTTTTATGACTTCTGCTGGTGTGGAAATGTGAACTTAAAACAACTCTAGATTAATCAAATGAATTCCTTATTCACTTAATATTACTTAATAGTAAGTATGGTAGCCTTAGTACTATAACTTTATTTTTTATTGTTCCAGAACAATTTGGTGGTTTTTTTAAATAGACAAATAGTCCCAAATCTTAGAAAACAGTGCAGTGCAGCTTGTTTTAAACTGATCTATGTATTAATGATCAATTAAAATTCCTTTCGTAACACTGCAGACTAACCATGCCTATTCAGAAGTAAGTGGGTGGGGTTAGGATTGCACCCCAATCCTGAAACATTCCATTTGCTAATTGGGCAATGGCATTGTTTCATGCGTAGTGAGATATTGTCAATATCATGAAATATCATCCAGAGTGAAAGATCCATTATGTGAATAAAATGATCTCCCTCCTCCTCCTCTTCCTCTTATTCCCCCATCTCCTCCTCTTCTTCTTCTTCTTCTTCTTCTTCTTCTTCTTCTTCTTCTTCTTCTTCTTCTTCTTCTTCTTCACCTCCTCTGCATGAGAAGCCAGATGGTTGGGCAGCTGGATGCTTGAAGCTTTTTAATGAGAAGAGGAATTTTGTCTTGCCCTCAACCCTCCAAAGGGGACCTCTCTTCACAGTGGGCATACTTTTTGTAATAGCATTATTAGCCCCTTTCACAGCAGATGTGAAGGGCTGTTCATGGCTTTTTGAAACTATCCAGCCAGCTTTGCTTGAAATAGAACAAGGCTGATTGGGCATTGTGTTAAAAGAGAGAGAAAGATACGGCCATCGGTGGAACCGTAGGGATTTAGTGCCAGTTTAATTGCTGAGGACAAACTAATTCTGGAAGCCTAATGCCTGTTTGCAAAATTGGTTGAGAGGGGGAAAGGAGAGAGAGAGAGAAACAAAAGTGTCAGCAGCAAATGAAGACATGCGTGGAACACAGAAGACTGAAAATGCTATTTCTAAAGAGAGGTCCTGGTTTGAAATAAGGAGATTTCAGAGAAGCTGAATGAATCCTTTGCAAACTGTCTTCACAGTGGAAGATATAGGGCAGATCCCAGTGCCTGAACTAACTTTTGCAGGAAAGGAGTCTGAGGAACTGAGGCAGATAGAAGAGAGAAGAAGGCTTAATAGATAAAATAAAAACTGACAAATTGCCAGGCTGGATGGTATCCGCCATCAAGTTCTCAAAAACAGAAGCCCAAACATGAAATTGCAGATCTTCAAACAAAAATAGATTATATGTCTCCAAGATCAGCTTCCATACCTGAGGACTAGGAAGTAGCCAATGCAACACCATCTTTTTGAAAAGGGGTCCAGGGAGAATGTTGGAAACTACAGGTCAATTAGTTTAACATGTCCCAGGAAACTGTTGAACCTCTGGTGCATACTGAATATCTTTTTCAAGTGTTTTAACTGAGTTTCACACACACACACACACACAGAGAGAGAGAGAGAGAGAGAGAGAGAGAGAGAGAGAGAGAGACTGGATTCCAGCACAGAAGGGGAAATCACACTTTTCCATTCGACACAGAGCCTCTTTCCCTATGTGTGTTTCAGTGTCGTCCTTAGAGCAAGTTGTGCCTCTTTGTGGCCATGATATCAAACTTGTATCTTTTGTTTTTCAAAAACAACAACAACAAAAAACCAGCCCAGAAAGATAAAAGTGAAAGCACCACACAGTAAAATATGCTAATTCTTCTCAGACAAAAAAAATTAAAAATTGTCCAGTAGCACCTTAGAGACCAACTAAGTTTGTTCTGGGTATAAGCTTTTGTGTGCATGCACACTTCTTCAGAATATTCTTAGTATCTGAAGAAGTGTGCATGCACACGAAAGCTTATAGTCAGAACAGACTTAGTTGGTCTGTAAGGTGCTACTGGACAATTTTTTTTGACTGCGTCAGACCAACATGGCTACCTACCTGAATCTTCTCAGACAGTTGGAAAGAAGTAATATTGAAGATCAATAGGTGCTTATGCTAGTTGAAGAATGCTAATAACTGGTTTGAGACTGCCAAAGGCTGGGCATGGGACACCAAAGCTACTGGTTGCTATAGAATCAGTGGCCCTCCCCCTTTTTTTAATGATCCCACTGATTGAATAAGAAATGCAGTTCACAAGAACACCTTTTGAATTCCAGATGCTGGTGCTTTAAAGGGACTGAGAAATGGACCTGCAAATGAAAGTGGAAATTCTAAAATATTTCTTCCACGCCCTGTTATTATTACAAGTTCTAGCAATTGTATTTTGCTCAAAGGGATTTTTTTTTTGTTAAAGAATTCTTAATAGGCAGCACTATATAAAATACGTTGGAGAGCTCTAAACTGGGTGTTAGCTACACAGGGATAAATTGTGGTTAAGGCCATATTTTCCAAGGACAAGCACAGCAGGTACCTTGAACCATCAAAACCAATTGGGCAGCAATGTGCAATGCTGGAGCTAACTGGACACCCAAGCTGTGGACTTGGTCCTTAGGCATCAGTGTAACATTAATAAGCAAAATACCAGCTCCATGGTCAGCTGTGCCAACTACCAACAGCACTTGCATCTTGTCTGGATTTAATTTGGGTGCCACTACATACCATAAAGAAGGCTGATCGCCAAAGAATTGACGCTTTTGAATTACGGTGCTGGAGGAGACTCTTGAGAGTCCCATGGACTGCAAGAAGATCAAACCTATCCATTCTTAAGGAAATCAGCCCTGAGTGCTCACTGGAAGGACAGATCGTGAAGCTGAGGCTCCAATACTCTGGCCACCTCATGAGAAGAGAAGACTCCCTGGAAAAGGCCCTGTTGTTGGGAAAGATTGAGGGCACAAGGAGAAGGGGACGACAGAGGACGAGATGGTTGAACAGTGTTCTCAAAGCTACCAGCATGAGTTTGACCAAACTGCGGGAGGCAGTGGAAGACAGGAGTGCCTGGCGTGCTCTGGTCCATGGGTTAATGAAGAGTTGGACACGACTAAATGACTAAACAACAACACATACTTCCCAAATCTTTCTTCTATGGCTTTCACATGTTGATTCAAACCAGTTAGCTCAATATTTGGTTTCAGATTTGTCATGGGTTTTTTATAATCGTGTAGAAGCAAATAAGATTACAGTGGTACCTCGGGTTACAGGCGCTTCAGGTTACAGATGCTTCAGGTTACAGACTCTGCTAACCCAGAAATAGTGCATCGGGTTAAGAACTTTGCTTCAGGATGAGAACAGAAATCGTGCAGCAGTGGCGTGGCAGCAGTGGGAGGCCCCATTAGCTAAAGTGGTACCTCAGGTTAAGAACAGTTTCAGGTTAAGAACGGACCTCCAGAACGAATTAAGTTCTTAACCCGAGGTACCACTGTATTCTTTGAATGTGAATGTGTCAGTAGAAAATGAAAACAAACATTTGTTAGGGAAGGAAGTTGGCAAAACATGTTCCTTGAGTATACTGTTGTTTAAATCTGATCACTGGTCTGTTTTTCTAAAAGGTCAAAGCATGATACATTTTAAAAGTAAACAGTAGACAGAAAAATGCAAAATTCGTTGCAATATGCTTTCTAAAAAGGAAAAGGTGGGAAAGGGACACTGTCATTTAATAAAGAGAAAAAGTGTGACGCACAAACAAACCAAGTGGTGTTTTTTTCCTCTTCCCAATTGCAAATGCTACTAAATCTGGTTTCAGCACAGCCAGTACATTGTCACTCCCTCACAGTACAATAGAAAAATACAATGAAATTATAGTTATTATTCCTTAGAATTCCTACAACTGACACACAGTCCCAGATTAATTACAACTTTACAATTCAATCACATTGCATTTGTAGGCATCATGGATTTTTAAATGTGCCTTGAGTGATTTATGAACAAGAGAAAAGCTCTGAAGATTAAACTGCAACCCTAATATTTGGTTATGATATGCCGACATTGCTCCTATGTCCCCAGGAGAAACAAACAAGGCAGTGCTTGCGGTAAACTAAGATCACAACTTTGCTCAAGGAAAGGACTATTTGGAATTAGTGGGGGAAAGGCTGGTAACTTCACACCCTGTTTGTGGGTTTTCTGATATAACAGCTCAAGGTCCAGAAGTTGTGTCCTTCTATGTATCAGATGCTTGCCTCGACTGTTGTGGATTTTGTTAGTTTACTTTGGAAGCTGGGATTTGATAGGTCAAATAATAATTATAATTGGTGATAGAATACTCCTCCCCTTCTGCCAAACAAAAGTCTGAAGGTCTGCATGTTGTCATTAATTAGAAATATTTCTGAAGAATCTCCAAGACTGTTTAAGCATTAGCTTTTTCTCTCAAAATATTCCCTGCTACCCATATATATATATATATATCCTAAAATGATCTACCATAAATTTTATTTTGAAGTTTGCACATTTGAAAGATTTCTTGACAGAACAATGCAGGGGGGCAAGGGAGTGGTGTTATAGTGAAGTAGATTATTTTGGGTGGGTAGGTATATTTGAGAAAATGAGGAGCTCAGCTATGTAGAATGGTAAATGTTAAATGTATAAATGTGGCCATTCAGCTAGTTTTGTATCTTCAGTGGATCATTGGTTGGCAGTAAACAACTGCACAGTACAGTTAAGATTATGTAATTTTATCCTAGCCATTGTAATAAATTGAAAAAATTGATTTTCTAGAATACTGCCTAAAGGGGGAAAAAATGAAACAATTTGAGAGGAGGCCAGGAAAACAAAGATTAATGCTTGGTGAAGGTCTTTTCTACAGGAGTTAAGGTTTATGATTTGTAACATAAGAAAGTGCATTCATTAGATCCTGAAATGCAAAAGGTAGATTTATGTTAAACAAAATATGAAGTGTCAGGGAAGAAATTATAAATGGATCACTGAAATGGACAACTAAGGCATCCATTACCACATAATGCATTGGATAGATAGCAGCATCGCTGATTATTAAAGGATGCTTTCACTACTTTTTCAGCAGCATCATTCAGAAACCTTGCTAAATTTATTTGCTCAACATCCTTTGCAACTGTTACATGCCTGATAGTTCTTCTGATAGTTAACAGATGCTAAATTCTCAAAGAAACTCACCAGTCTGATGGGATAGCATTGTAAGGAAGGAATGACATCAACATCATTTGCATTCTCATCTTTCCAAGGGAAATAGCATCAAATGAATTTACTCAGGAGGAAGAATGCTGGGAATATAGCAATTTGTGAATTTCAGAATTGTCTGGCTAGGATGGGGATCGAACTGGAAACTTTGCTCGCAAAAGAGATTGGCAGTCCTTCTGGGCTGCCTGTGGATATTCTTTCACTTATCTGAAGCTGGTTTTGAACGAGCACTGGAGGTAAAGGGTATCGCCCCACCTCATAAGTTGTTGATTGAATATTTATGACCCCGGTTCCTTACAAGTCCTTCCAGAGCAGGTGGCTGAGCTTCCACATGTCTATAGCACCACTGTAACATCTGAGATGCTTAACCAGAAATTTTCCAGTTCAAACACTTCAGCTATAAACTGGCAAACTTCAATATCCCTTTCTGTATGTACATCATGCGGACAATATTTGCATGGGGAGGCCTGGAACACATTTTCCAATGGCACAGTATAAGCCCCGGCTCCAATGGCCACACATTAAATGGGATGGGCAAAGATGAGTACCTGGACTCACACAGTTTTAATGGTTCTGTTTATTTATTTGTTTTAAACTGTAAACCACTTAGAGGGACATGGGTGGCGCTGTGGGTTAAACTACAGAGCCTAGGACTTGCTGATCAGAAGGTTGGCGGTTCAAATCCCCACGATCGGGTGAGCTCCCGTTGCTGGGTCCCTGCTCCTGCCAACCTAGCAGTTCGAAAGTATGTCAAAGTGCAAGTAGATAAATAGGTACCACTCCGGCAGGAAGGTAAACAGCATCCCCGTGCGCTGCTCTGGTTCGCCAGAAGTGGCTTAGTCAAGCTGGCCATATGACCCGGAAGCTGTATGCCAGCTCCCTCAGCCAATAAAGCGAAATGAGCGCCACAACCCCAGAGTCGGCCATGACTGGACCTAATGGTCAGGGGTCCCTTTACCTTTTTATAAACCACTTAGAAGCCTACTCTAGCTTAAAGTGGAACCTGAAATGATGATGATGTTAATGCACAGCATACTCTTTAAAGCTGTGTAATAGTGAAGCAGAATATTATCAAAAAGAATGCAAGACACGAACAATGAAAAATCTTTGGAAACAATAATGGGGAAGGTATGAGAATAACATAAAAATAGTACCCAGAGTTTGCCAGCAGTTAGAGAAACCGTATTTGAGGAATTCCAAGAGATAAGATATTTACCCCTTTATAGGAGTGAATTAAGTAAAGGGATGACTGACACTGTGCTGCTGTGAATAAGGAAAAGGGATGAATGTAAATCTCTTTACACATCACACGTTTGTTAGCCTTGTTCCTTGAACCATGAATGCAGTATACTGACAGCAAACATCCCAACAAAATTCTTCATTATTCTTTACCTGTGCAAGTGTGGATAAAGTTCTGGTGAGATTAATGCTTAGGATACGGGAGCTTGAAAACATGTCAAGCAAGGGTATTAGCTTCAAATACCAGAAGTTGTGCCTGTGGATTTATGGAGCCTGTATGGTGAGACATCCTATGAATGAAAATATCTATAAGAAAATATATTTGTCTGGTGGCTTGCATAGGCTAGCACCAGCTATGATAACATAGACAGGTAGGCTGCAGACTCTCCAAGTGTCCCTGTTTTCCAGGGACAGTCTCAAATTTACAGAAGCCGTCCCAGTTTCTGATTTGATCCCAGAATGTCCCACTTTTCCTCAGGATGTCCCTATTTTCATTGGAGATGTGTTGGATGGTATGGAGTTATGTGACTCCCCAAGCCAAGAAAATAAGTAACTACTGTATACAACCTTTAGTAGACATCTGAAGGCAACTCTGAATAGGGATTTTTTTTTAAAAAAAATGTTTAATGGTTGGTGTATAAATAATGAAATTATTAATATTATTGAATAGGACATCCCTATTTTCATTGGAGAAATTTTGGAGGGCATGTGCACACTTATCAAATAATATAGGTAGGTAAAGGTAAAGGACCCCTGGACAGTTAAGTCCAGTCAAAGGCAACTATGGGGTTGTGGCGCTCATCTCGCTTTCAGGCTGAGGGAGCTGGTGTTTGTCCACAGACAGCTTTCCAGGTCATGTGGCTAGCATGACTAAACCACTTCTGGCACAACAGAACACTGTGATGGAAAAAAGAGTGCACAGAAACACTGTTTACCTTCCCACTGCAGTGAGACCTATTTATCCACTTGCACTGGTGTGCTTTCAAACTGCTAGGTTGGCAGGAGCTTGGTCAGAGCAACGGGAGCTCACTCTGTTGCCGGGATTCGAACCACCAACCTTCTGATCGGCAAGCCCAAGAGGCTCAGTGGTTTAGACCACAGTGCCACCCGTGCCCCATATATCAAATAAAATATCCCATTGAATACAATGAGACTTACTTAAAAGTAAATGTGAATAATGATTACACTTTCATTTTACAGCAGTCAATTATTCTTAAGTGAACATTTCATTCTCAAAATAAGAGACTTACAGGTCTCTTACTGTATCACCCAAATCTGTATGTTCCATTGGTGCACACAATTGATGCACTCCTGATCTCAAAGCCAGCTGCAGGCTTGTCAAAGCGTCTTCCTACATCAGTGGACAGCTGGCCATGGGCTTACCTGGTGGTAGAACTGGGCAGCTACAAGCTACCATTTTAAATTTCCCACAGTGCTCCTGATACAATGCTTGGGGCATTGTGGGAAATTAAAATGGTGTCTTACAGACATGCAGCATGGAGAATCAAGGGCAGGTTGCCAGGCTGTGATAGGACCACAGTAGCTGCACCAGAGAATAAGGAGCTGATGCTGGATCTGTCTGACCTAGATTGGCCATCACATTAGTCAGCCAAAACTGCAAAAGAAGCTTTAATAGTCAGCTGGCTCATCTCCAAAAATATGCCCCACAGTTAGAAAACCAGCTCTTTAATTACTTGATTTTCAATTATTTTAAATGATGCATTTGCTCTTAAGCATTCCATTAAGGTGCATTCATGATTAATATCACCACACCTATCTTGTTTTAAGTAGAAAACAAATAAATCATTCGCAAAAGACAACCTTGGCTAATACGAATTTTGGAAACAAGGTTCCTGTGTCAAATTCAATCTGTTGCACAACAAACAATTAGGGATGCAAGGCTGAGTTCAAATAAATTATGAACCCTCCTTCAAAGACTGAACATTCAGGTTCGTATACAACTCTGGAACATCTATGGAAAGCTATTGAAATATGATCCTTTCAAAGTTTGCACTAGAAAATAATCTGTAGCTCAACAAAATTAGGTAAAGGGACCGCTGACCATTAGGTCCAGTCGTGACCGACTCGGGTTGAGGTGCTCATCTCACTTTATTGGTCAAGGGAGCCGGCGTACAGCTTCCGGGTCACATGGCCAGCATGACTAAGCCACTTCTGGCGAACCAGAGCAGCGCACGGAAACTCCGTTTACCTTCCCACTGGAGCGGTACCTATTTATCTACTTGCACTTGACGTGCTTTCGAACTGCTAGGTTGGCAGGAGCAGGGACTGAGCAACAGGAGCTCACCCCATCACGGGGATTCGAACCGCCGACCTTCTGATTGGCAAGTCCTAGGCTCTGTGGTTTAACCCACAGCACCACCCACGTCCCTTCCAACAAAATTACACTATTGTTAATTAGAGTTATACCAAGAAGCTTGGTACAGCTGAAGCTCAGCATATGCCCTAAATTGGCTTTGATGTGAGCAATGAACATGGGGGCTTTTGCAAAGGGGTCTGAGTATATTCCCAGTATGTAAAGACTTTGAAGTTCTTACAGGACCTATATCCTTTCTGTAGTGACTCTGACTGTCACATTTCCAGCTTTCCAAAGGAGGGACATCTTAGTCACCTGGCTGTGAATTCTGATTAGCCAGAGGCCCCTTATGAACTCCTCCCACTCTCTGGTGAGAAATCATAGTGTAATGACAGCTGGCAATTTGTATCATTTGACATTTAACGTCCCTCTGGCCCAGCCTGATTTTACTGAGATCACTTTTGCATTGCAGCTAACACCAGGTCGATCGTTTCGCTCCTATAACTGGGCATCCCACAATCTCCCCTTCGTTCAGACTCGCTGCCAGTTTTGGTAACCAAACTTCTATATCCATTTAGACTGGTATACATTGGTGTTTACTAATTTCCCTCAAGTAAGCAAGGTAATATTGGTATATACAGAGTAGTTGTGTCCACTGCAGTAAGGTTGATGGAGGAATAATAATAATAATAATAATAATAATAATAATAATAATAATAATACCCTGCCCATTGGGCTGGGTTGCCCTAGTATTTCAGGGCATCTTCCAACACAATACCACATTAATTGTATCCAGTAAGGATCTCCCAAAAAGGTGGTTCAGTGAAAAAGCATGTAAGGTCTGCATATAGGTGTGAGCAGACACAGAAACAGTTCTGGTAAAAAATGGCTCAGTTGAAATTACAAATTTATCTCTGCTACCAATCTAAGTTCAAGGTCCTGGTTTTACCTATATAGCTTGTGGCCACAATACTTTAAAGATCACTTCGCCCCTTATATCCGTCCAGTGGATTTATCCAGCCCTTATATATTGTTTTACCAGAAGGTCCAATCCACACAGTCTAAGAATTGGGTCTTTAATGTTGTGGCCCCTATCCTTTGAAACATCCACCTGTTAAATATTAGACTGGCACTGTCTCCTTAGTCTTTTGCATGCCTACTGAAGTGTGTGTGTGTGTGTGTGTGTGTGTGTGTGTTTCAGCAAAGATGTTTTTATTGCATTATTGCTTGTTGTTTGCAACCCTGGGCTCATTTTGGGATGAAGGGTAGGATATAGATTTAATAAATGAATTCTTCTCCTCCTCCTTTGCTTACCTTTATTTCTTCCCCACCCCAAATTGGCAGGTTTCTCAAATATTTCATCAGTATTATCAGTGACCCTATCTCTAGGGATAATCCTATTTTTAATGGATTTAATGGTTTTTTAAATCTTTGTTGGAAGCCATGCAGATGGAAAACCCAGCCAGATGGGCGGGGTAGAAATATTATTATTATTATTATTATTATTATTATTATTATTATTATTATTATTATTATCCTGGAGAGTTCACAATGTTAACTTTGAATGCATGTAGCTCCAAACCACATTAGAGACACAGGCACCCAAGATGGCAGCATCAATAGTGTGGGCTCTCTGGGGAGCAATTTGAATCATCCCTAGGCACCCATTGTCTAGGGATGCTATTTCTGCTCCTGCTGCTACTGTGCTCAAGTATGTGAAAATCTACTTTCAACAGCGGTAACAGCAGGGATGCCCACAGAGAGAGGAAACATGGGGGAGCATTCAACTTGTTCCCCCAGAGACTGTGCAGTATTTACACTGTTATCTCGAATGCCTGTGCAGCTGTCTGAGAATATATAGACATATCCTAGATCTTATTTGAGGAATACACTGCTAAGGACAGCAACAGAAATGGGTCTAGAAAATGCTATGGGAAATACTAGGTTTTACATAATTTGGATGCTGTGCCCAGAAACTGCCCTCTTCCAGTAACCCCCATAGTCCAACATCAACATCACCAGCAAATTGCATAATATTAGTTGATGAATTTTATGAGCTTTAGTTGATTAAAATCCAATTGTTAAGAGTTACAGTTCTTACAATGGCTAGCTGGGATGCAGTGCCTGTTGCCAGGCGACAGTTTAGGCATCTGGTCTCTCAACAGAGGTGATGGAATAGACCTGATCCTTGTCTCTCCCTCTGATCTGCAGCCTAATGGAACAGGTGCTGCTTTGATGTTGTTTAGTCGTTTAGTCATGTCCAACTCTTCGTGACCCCATGGACCAGACCACGCCAGGCACTCCTGTATTCTACTGCCTCCCACAGTTTGGTCAAACTCATGCTGGTAGCTTCAAGAACACTATCCAACCATCTCATCCTCTGTCGTCCCCTTCTCCTTGTGCCCTCCATCTTTCCCAACATCAGGGTCTTTTCCAGGGAGTCTTCTCTTCTCATGAGGTGGCCAAAGTATTGGAGCCTCAGCTTCATGATCTGTCCTTCCAGTGAGCACTCTGCGCTGATTTTCTTAAGAATGGATAGGTTTGATCTTCTTGCAGTCCATGGGACTCTCAAGAGTTTCCTCCAGCACCATAATTCAAAAGCATCAATTCTTCGGTGAGGTGCTGCTAGGGGGCATGTAAAATGAGAAACAATCCAGGCTGCAAGGTTCAAAAGTGTTGACATCACCTTCTGAAAGGGGACAGCAGAAGGTTTTGGATCAGTCAGTATACTCAAACCTATTTCCATTGATACAGAGTAAACTAAAGAAATTGCATAGCATTAAGCGTTGCGTGTCGAGGTCCCCAAGCCACCCCCCAAATAACTCAAAACACACACATAATTTTTGTTTAAGGTTTTTGGCATAATTTTGGCCACAACTTTATTGAAATACATAAACGTGAGTGGTTGTTTAGGCATTGGTTAAGACTATCTGCCCCCCCACCTGGGGACAGAACTGACTTCCAGGCACCACCGAAAGCCAGTAAGGGAAAACAAATTGGGGAGAAATGGAGCCTAGTCACAGACCCTCAATTCTCATCCGCATGCTCCCTGAGGCTTGCCGGCCCTAGTCCCATTCCAGGGATTCGGACAAAAAGATGGCAAGCCCCTGGATTCCTTTAACGGAATTCCCTTTCCGCAGCAACCATGGAGGGGCAGGCCCAGCCAATCCATACCCCTTCTCCAACCAATTTATAACCAATGCCTAACCGCAACCTTACAAGTTATGACAATTTGCTTCGCAGTATGCAAAAACCAAATGGCCCAGCCAATCAGCCAGATGGACAAAATTCCTACCAGGCCCCTGCCCCAACAGCAGACGACTCCATGACAGGCATAGCAAGGTCAACACAAAAAAAACCCTTAATTTAGGGCGGGTGGGCAGGTGATCCGTTGCACGCAGCAAAGAGAAAGCTCCAGGCTACGTGCAGAGTATTTAAAACATTTGACCCCTCCCACCCAAATTGCAACATAACATTTACCCCAGCAACCCAGCCATCCAATCGTTGCCCTAGGCCCTCTTTAGAAACCCTGCCTGGCAACAGAGGGGTGGCTCGGCAGACCCCACCACAACATGTGCTCTCCATGAGGGAAAACACGCTTTGCCAGTTCAGCATCAGTTTTAGTTGCAATTTTAGGTTACGTTTTACCAGGCCTCAAAGCTGTTCTCTTACACATGCTCTTCATAACACAGCATTCTTATAATAAAATGGTCACTAATGGAAATCCATTCTACTTTCCTAGCTAATCAAAATCTATTTTTAAAAAGGAGAACACGAGACTAAAAGGGAGAGAGAACTTTAAAGTGGAGGAGCTGGAAACTTTTTAATGACTTTGGTTTGCAGTGACTTTAAAGGGCAATGGGAAGGTTTTATGCCCACAATATTTTGTGCTGCCATTTGCTTTTGCAATGTAATTGCTGGCAACTGGCAGAGTTCTTATACTATAGAGACCTAAACTGTGTATTAAATAAATGCTAGCTGCATTTATTTGGTCAGCATGGAGGAAAAACAGGGCTACTATTTCTTCTTTTGTGTTTCTGCACAGTTGTTTACTAGCTAAAGATCTGCAGTTATTTAAGTATTTATGTCAGCTCTTCCAGGGCTTTAAACTATCTCTGGACAATAGATGCACCAAACTGGGCAAAAAAGACCTGGGCAAAAAAGTCCATTGAAATGAATGGGAAGGGAACAGAGTGAGAATAAACCATTTCCCAGTGTCTGATCTACAGAGACCTTTCCAGCTTAAGGGCCACATACCAGAGACCAAAATAGGAAGAACAACAACTGTAATACTTCCTTTGTTAAGTGGACTGCATTTTAGCTAAACAGGAGCCAGAGTTTTATCTACACAACTATCCATCCATTCAGGCAAGCCAGAAGATCTATCTGTTGGAAGTGTTGGGATGCAACTGAGCTTACAATGGAGGCTCATGTGTCTGCATGTGAATCAGTGGATAGATAGAGGAACCTCCAAGTTTCCTAGGCTGTCCTTTCTGACCTCACTTGGGCTGACCTTCCCTTAGGCACTAGAACAGGGATGAGAGGTTTGGGTGGTTTTTTTAGTCCCATAGACCAGATCCTTACTGTCAGTATATGGAAACATCACCGCTGCAGACAGCCAGATTGTTGACATCACATGATGCGCCTATCTGTGGGAAAAAAGAATTTCCCCGGACGTTCACAGGCTGGATAAGTCTTTGTGAAGAGTGTGATTTGAAACCTTCCATTTGCGCATGTTCAGGAAGTTTGTCAGACTTGCTAGAAGAACTGAACTGAAAGGACGTGTTTTTCTCTAGTGCTGTAATGTCAGAAATAAACATAATGTAAATAGATTTCTGACTTATTTTCTTTCCCCTGCGGACGCAGGAGGGAGGGGTTGTGCATTTTACCCACACTTGGGAAAATGTCGCCTATCAAAATCTCCCTGGTCTGTCTGAGATATCAGCCAGAGGAGGTTACCGGTAAGCAAGCTCCGAGGACAGTGAGAGGGGCCAGCCTCTATGGAGGAGGCTTGCAAATCAACACTTACCAGGATCCACTTCCAGGTTGAATTTGACTAGCAGACAGGCAGGGCCATCCACTGTCAGGGACAGTTGCCAGGAGCAGGTCAGTAATAACTCACACCATCTGTGAAGTTAAATCTTCATTCAAAGAAACAAACAGCTCAGGAGGCCAGCCCTAGTGAGCACAGCAACTCATCCTGGTAGATCTTGCCCCAATAAGGCAGTTATGAGGACTGAGGTTCCCCGCCTTCCCACAGTTAAGCCTCCTCCTTCTCTGGGTACTTCCCAAAAAACCTGAGACTCAGCTGATACATCTTTCTCTGCTCCTTCCTCTTCAGACCTCTTTTGATCCTGGGAGACTAGAGGGAAGGGGAGCTGGTCACAGCAGGAGGGGAAACCCCCCTGGCTGCTTCAGCAACCTGCCTGATATCCGCCTTTTGGACCCCCTCCTCTCCTGCCTCCTCTTCTGCCTCTGATGCTGGACTGCTCTCTCCCACAGCCTCTTCCTGCTCACTAAACCCTGTTACCTCTTCAGCTCCCGACACCTCCTCCTCCTAGTCTGCCCCCTCTTACCACTCATTGTCATCCCACCACCACTTCCCTGGCTCTGAGGCTTTCTGAAACACCCACTTTATCAATCATTGTTCCCAAGAGCAAACAGGCCAAACCTTACGCCAAAGAATAAACGGACATAAATCTGACATCAGGAATCACAAGACAGAGAAACCAGTAGGAGAACACTTCAATCTCCCAGGACATTCTATACAAGATCTCAAAGTAGCTGTTTTACTACAAAGGAATTTCAGAAATAGACTGGAAAGAGAAGCTGCTGAATTGCAACTTATTACCAAACTTAAAACCATGGAGAGACCTGGTCTGAACAAAGACATTCGATTCTTATCTCATTATACATGACAAAGGCATTTTTCACTTTCTCACCCCTGGCTTTTTCCTGTAAGACTTATTGCAGTCGTTAAGAGTCGTCAACAGGCTCATCACAGCTTTCTGCCAATCACCCATTCCCACCACCCTTCTGAGTAATACCCCTCCCCACCTTCTCACTATATAGAAGGGTCTGGTAACTTCTGTTTCAGTGTATCTGAAGAAGTGTGCATGCACACGAGAGCTCATACCAAGTAGGTCATAACTTAGTTGGTCTTTAAGGTGCTACTGGAAGGAAATTTTTTTGTTCCCAAGAGGTTTAAGAGGAGCTTCAGAAAGCGGTTTGCCAAACCATTCTGAATTGCCCTCTCTGTTGATGGGGGGGAGGGAGGATCCTGTTCAGAGCAGAGTTTGGGCATGTACAACCTCAGCAATATCACTCTCCCTTTGCATCAGCTGATGTGAAGAGAGAGCAACCCTGTTTAGTGTTGCATCCTCATTTTACACAGTGCTACAAAGCCTCCCAAAGAACAAGCTTATTGTCAGGGGCTTTGGGAGCTGCACGAAACAGAGCTGGGCCAGCCCCACGTTTACCTGTATGACATCAGATGTAGGGTGGGCAGGCACTGTTGTTGCTATCATTATTCTATTTATGTGCACCTTAAGCAGCTAGAGATCAGCTCATTTTGTTGTGGACCTGACACCGTTTCTAGCTGGAAAACAACAACTGAGAACCTGCATGGCAACTGCCAAATAAACAGAGGAACAGCAAATATTCATGATCAAATAGCAATTAGTTTGGAAGGTCTGTGTAGTACGCAGGCATCAGGGAGACAGCTTGGTTGTGGTGCAGCAGGGAGCGGGGTCTGGACAATGTGTTTGTGCTTATTTCTTCATTACAGCCTTGTTTCCCTAAAATGTAGTCCGGTAATTAAAGACAAAACTACATTCTGGGGATTGCTTCTTATAATCCCATAAAGGGCTACAACCTTTGCTTGCCAGTAGATTGACAACATATCAGCAAAGCCACAGCTGCTTGTAGGACAAAAATAGAACAGCTAGGCCAAATGTCGTTTAGAGGGCGAGACGAAGGGAAAGGAATGTGTATGAGGAATGGTGGGCGATGTGCCTATTACTATTACCACTCATTTGTTTAATTGAGGAAAAGATGTGAAGGAAAAGTGTATCTAAGCTGAAAGATTTCTGGCTGATTCTCTCAGCTTCTATCTCTCTCTCTTTTATCTTAAGTTCAGTCCTTTACATTTACACAACAATCTGCATTTTATTATTTTTTTTTTTTCCGATATAAATTTTTATTAGTTATTCCATAAAAAAAAAAAACAAAGGTTAACACACAGGTAAAGGAAAAGGTACACAAAAAGGGATAAAAAAAAACAATATACAATCAAAATAAATAAAAAATACAAAAATACACAAAATTATTATTTTCTTAACTCTCCTAATTCGTGGCTATATCTTTCAGGACTTCCTTCAGCTTGGCCGCAAATCATTCGAAGCAGTAGATAGGGTTACACGTTTCATCGTTGATATTGCCATTATACCTACTTTTGTTCTCTATTTTCCTTACACAATATCCCATAATCTATCACAGTACATCTTTAAATCCCTTTAGCGTTATTTGCCCTTCACTTATACATTCCAGATAATCTACGTACTTTCCCCAGTCCTTAGTGAACACTTGGTCTTTTATATATCTAATTTTCCCCGTTAATTTATCGAGCTCTGCATATTCCGATAGTTTAGCTCTCCACTCCTCCACTGTTGGGGTTTCCTGCTGTTTCCACCTCTGAGCTATTACAACCCTTGCTGCCGCGAGCGCATAGTATACCAATCTGTGATCTTCCTTTTTTATCTCTTGTCGTAGTATCCCTAATAGGAAGATTTCCGGTTTTTTTATAAACGTGTACTTTAGTATCTTTTTTAATTCCGTATATACCTTCTCCCAAAACTGTTTTATTTTTCGGCATTCCCACCACATGTGGTAGAAGGAGCCCTCCACCTCTTTGCACCTCCAACACTTGTTATCCACCTTGTACATTTTTGAGAGTTTCATAGGTGTCAGGTGCCACCTATAAAACATCTTCATAACGTTTTCTTTTATCACAGTACACGCCGTAAAGTTCAACCCGTCCTTCCATAACCTTTCCCAATCCTCGAATTGTATACTATGGCCTATATCTTTCGCCCAGCGGATCATCACTGATTTGACTTCCTCATCGGCTAGATTCCAGTCTAACAGCATTCTATACACCTTAGATATATTTTTCACTTTGTTGTTTATTATCTCCGTCTAAAATTTAGAGTCTTTATCCGCATAGCCTCTTTCTTTAATATCCTTGCTAAGCATCTGGTTTACCTGTTGGTGGTGGAGCCAATCGTAAACATATTCTTTTATTTGGTCATAAGGTTTGGTTCTCCACTTTCCATCTACCTTTGTTACTAGTTGGTTGTATGTTGCCCAGTTGCTTCTCATATTAGTGACTTTTATACTTGTTATTTCAAGGGGTGACAGCCAGTGTGGTGTTTTCGGTTCCAGCAGGTTTTTATATCTTTCCCACACTTCAACAACAATCTGCATTTTAAAGAGGAGAATGTTCATGGAAATTCATCAGCATTCCAGTGTGAATTTCTCGTAGTACACAAAAATTTGTATGTTATTAAATATACACATTTTGTGTTTGTTGAAATTGGTTTTCGTATTTCAATTGTGTTTATAAGGCTCTTTGTCATTTCTAGGAGTAACATGACTTATTGATGATGATGATGATGATGATGATGATAACAATAACTTTGAATCAGTTTTCCCAAACACACAGCACCAGTAAGGATCTAGGACAAAGGCCCAGGACAAGAAGCCCAGCAGAGCTTCCCACCAAGACCCCCTATTGAACTGGAAAAGGGGGTGTCCACACCCTCTGTACACCCTCTGAAATCATTACATGGCCAACTTGTTGCAGGTTTTAGTTTAGTCAAAACAATGCTGTAGCTCTGTGCACCAGCAGCTGACAGAGGCGGATTTAAGGGAGTGTGATTGGTCCAGTTGCGCTGGGTGCAGAGCCTTGAGGGAACTGCAGGGGGCAGCACAACTATGACATAGAATGGAAGGTGGGAGGTGAGGGCACTAAATTAATTGGCAACTTAATTTCATTTATGAATTGTTCCCTCCCCCCAAAAAACCCCCCACACATCTGGAAGTGATTTGACAATAGAAGCATCAACAAGGAAGATACATAGAGATACAGACTGCGGGGAAATCTGCAGTTAAAAGGCTTGTTGGAGAGCATTTATATAAGGTTTATTCCAATCTGTAACAGTCCCGAGTTGGGAGTTGCTACTTTTAAGGTCAATCTTCATGGTGACCTAAATGTCAAAGAAACACAAAAAATATAATTAGCATTCCTTCTCTTTGCCTGCACCTGGGATTTTATGTTATCATGCATTGCTATACATGGCTATACTCTCTATGGGTAAACAGTATTTATGCTGCATATGCCATTTTAGAATATTATTTGTGTCATATAATAAAAGTTCAAAATAAAAGAGGGGTTTAAATGATAACAATCATAGTAAAAGCTAAAATGTGCTGAAAAGGCAATAGAGTTTTAGGATGTTGGTAGGTTTATCTGTCAGTTCAGACAGTTCAGAGGTGCATTCCCAGAATGGCTAAAGTATGCAGAGAGAGGCCTCTCCTTGTAAATGTCTTCAGTCTGGAAGAATTAAACATTCTCTCTCTCTCTCTCTCTCTCTCTCTCTCTCTCTCTCTCTCTTTCACAATTTTTTTTTCAATAAATAAGAAGGTAATGAAATTTACACATATTGACTCTCTTCAACTTGCAGTTCATCTTTAAATGAAACTCTCCAAATTTTTGTAAGTGATCATTTCTTTCTGTGTGTGTCTCTCTCTCCCTTTTAAGCAACATAATAGTTTGAGGAACACGTAGCAAATTATGCATGATCAACAAAGCTATTATGTGATGTTGCAGAATAGACAACTAAAGAAACTGGAACCACTAGACCACATCATTTTCTTCCTCTTGTGTCCCCCTCCCCCGAGGTTCTAATTTCACTTTCATATCCTCCAAAGACTTCTTAAATTTATTTATCTTGCCCATTTCCATTACCTAATCCAAAATGATGGCTCAGAGTTGAACCCCTAAATTATTCTAATGGCATCTGAGAAAAGGTCTGCATTTTCCAAAGCCTTGTGATAATGTACAGATATACATCACGTTAGTGGGGACATTCTGCGGAATAGCCCCATTAACATGGTTTTCGTATAATTGCTATTTAGCCTATGCTGCTATCCTCTGCCTTGCCCTGGGCAGCAATCCAATTGGTTTCTGCTCTTCATAAGGCAAAGGATTTAACAATTCTGTCCCTGGGTCAATGGATTTTGACCTATCTCTTCATCTTTGCACTTTTAAATGCATCTAATTATATGCTTCCTCACGCTTCTGTTGCCCTCGCTGAAGTTATCAGATCAATTTTGGAGCTGTTCCTTCAGGAGCCTGGCCAGTACAGGACTTCCCACTAATGAGAGAACTTTCTTTCTTCAAACAGGGGTGAGATTGTATTTTCTCTCCAAAATACAAGATACAGGCAAATGAGCCTTCCACTTTTCCTGTCCACTTAGCGCTGCAAGAATAAGGTTGTTGTTTTTTTAAATGGGAATACCATACATCACAGGTAGGTTATGTTTGGCTAGGAGTGGGGGGGCTTAATTTCCAGGCCTCATCATGTTCATGTATTTTTACCTGTAATTTGATATATTTCTGCATTAATCTGTGCATTGTTTTGTTGTAATTTGTATTTGGTGTTAGCCGTCCTGAACCTGGCCCTGGCCAGGGAGTGCGGGGTACAAATAATTTTTTTTAAAAAAAAAAAAACAACCCTTGCAAAATATCTATTAAAATGCATATTTAATCAAGAATTTTCACTTCAAATAACCACTCAAGTGCATTTTCGTATATTTAAATGGCTGAGAACCATATCACAGCATTTGGGGAAGTACAAAATCCAGTGGATACCTAAATTTCAACCTGCAATAATCAGAGAATTGAAGATAAGGTTGTTTTGTAGGGGAATTCATGAATACCAAATTCCTCAAACATCCCATCATTTGTCTCTGTGAATTCAAAGTGTTGGTCCTGACCTTTAAAGCAGCAAACAACTTCAGCTCTGTATACCTGAAGGAGTGTCTTCACCCCCATCACCCAGCCCAGACATTGACAACCAGCTCTGATGGTCCTCTGGCTGTTCCCTCACTGCGAGAAGTGAAGCTACAGAGAACTCGGCAGAGGGCCTTCTCGGTAGTCATGCCCACTCTGTGGAACGCCCTCCCATCAGATGTCAAGGAAGTAAACAATTATCTGACTTTTGGAAGACATCTGAAGACGGCCCTGTATAGGGAAATTTTTAATGTTTGATGTTCTACCATGTTTGGTGTTTCAGTTTGTTGGAAGCTGCCCAGAGTGGCTGGGGCAACCCAGTCAGATGGTATATATTATTATTATTATTATTATAGTAGTAGTAGTAGTTTAAAAATGAGAAATCTCTATGTGGGACAAGAAGCTACAGTTAGAACTGGATATGGAACAACTGATTGGTTCAAAATTGGGAAAGGAGTATGACAAGGCTGTATATTGTCTCCCTGCTTATTTAACTTATATGCAGAATTCATCATGCGAAAGGCTGGGTTGGATGAATCCCAAATTGGAATTAAGATTGCCGGAAGAAATATCAACAACCTCAGATATGCAGATGACACAACCTTGATGGCAGAAAGTGAGGAGGAATTAAAGAACCTTTTAATGAGGGTGAAAAAGGAAAACGCAAAATATGGTCTGAAGCTCAACATCAAAAAAAGAAGATCATGGCCGCTGGTCCCATCGTTGTTGTTGTTGTTGTTTAGTCGTTTAGTCGTGTCCGACTCTTCGTGACCCCATGGACCAGAGAACGCCAGGCACCTCTGTCCTCTACTGCCTCCCGCAGTTTGGTCAAACTCATGCTGGTAGCCTCGAAAACACTATCCAACCATCTCGTCCTCTGTCGCCCCCTTCTCCTTGTGCCCTCCATCTTTCCCAACATCAGGGTCTTCTCCAGGGAGTCTTCTCTTCTCATGAGGTGGCCAAAGTACTGGAGCCTCAGCTTCACAATCTGTCCTTCCAGTGAGCACTCAGGGTTGATTTCCTTCAGTATGGAGAGGTTTGATCTTCTTGCAGTCCATGGGACTCTCAAGAGTCTCCTCCAGCACCATAATTCAAAAGCATCAATTCTTCGGCGATCAGCCTTCTTTATGGTCCAGCTCTCACTTCCATACATCACTACTGGGAAAACCATAGCTTTAACTATACGAACCTTTGTTGGCAAGGTGATGTCTCTACTTCTCAAGATGCTGTCTAGGCCTGTCATTGCCCTTCTCCCAAGAAGCAGGCGTCTTTTAATTTCGTGGCTGCTGTCACCATCTGCAGTGATCATTGAGCCCAAGAAAGTAAAATCTCTCACTACCTCCATTTCTTCCCCTTCTATTTGCCAGGAGGTGATGGGACCAGTGGCCATGATCTTCGTTTTTTTGATGAGCCTGGCAAATAGAAGGGGAAGAAATGGAGGCAGTAAGAGATTTTACTTTCTTGGGCTCCATGATCACTGCAGATGGTGACAGCAGTCACAAAAATAAAAGACGCCTGCTTCTTGGGAAAAAAGCAATGACAAACCTAGACAGCATCTTAAAAAGCAGAGACATCACCTTGCCAACAAAGGTCCGTATAGTTAAAGCTATGGTTTTCCCAGTAGTGACGTATGGAAGTGAGAGCTGGACCATAAAAAAGGCTGATTGCCAAAGAATTGGTGCTTTTGAATTATGGTGCTGGAGGAGACTCTTGAGAATCCCATGGACTGCAAGAAGATCAAACCTATCCATTCTTAAGGAAATCAGCCCTGAGTGCTCACTGGAAGGACAGATCGTGAAGCTGAGGCTCCAAGACTTTGGCCACCTCATGAGAAGAGAAGACTCCCTGGAAAAGACCCTGATGTTGGGAAGGATGGAGGGCACAAGGAGAAGGGGACGACAGAGGACGAGATGGTTGGACAGTGTTCTTGAAGCTACCAGCATGAGGTTGACCAAACTGTGGGAGGCAGTGGAAGACAGGAGTGCCTGGTGTGCTCTGGTCCAGGGGGTCACGAAAAGTCAGACACGACTAAACGACTAAACAATAACAACAACAATTTTTAGGGAAGAAGACGGGGAATATATTTTGACAGATTCCACAGTCAAATTTATGAAAATGAGGTTACTGTAAGGTATGATGGACTGTTGTTGTTACTGCTGCCATGTTGCTAATAAAAAACAGAAGGAGGGGAGGAAAATTAGGAATAAAGGCCTGCAACTCATGCTTATGGTATTTAAAGTAGGCATCATTCAGTGCGATTGATTTATAGTTTCATTAATCTGAAAAGGGTGTGAGGAGCAGAATGGTTTGGTATTTGCAAATGGTACACCATCATTTACATTTGGCCTTATGTTACAATGAGCTTATCCACACTTACCTTTTGTGCCACTCTTCCCAAGCAGAGGTCTGTGCTTTCACGCTCCGTGTCTCTGTGTTTGGGGGGGGGGGTTTGCCCTGAAATTTCCCCATGAAAACCCCCTCTTTAAAGCTGAATCTGAGCACATTTCAATTTGAGTTTTCTGCAGATTGACGTTTGCTCTGATTGACCTTTAAAGAGCAGTTTTCCTGGAGAACACTCGGACACAGAGTGGAATTAAGGTAAAAGAAAAAACTTCATTCATTTGCATTAATGATACAATACCTTTTACCCTAAAATACGCATTTTTGTAAATGTGGCTTGACTGGAAAACTGTGTTGCAAAATTCAGGAAATTGTGAATCCCAAAGGGTGGCTGTGCTTTGGTTTGCATATTGTTTCAGAAAGTTCAAAATTGGTGGGTTTGCCTATAAATGCCAAAGAAATTTAACATGCCCCCCAATCCCTAATGCCAATATACAAAGTCATGAAAATAAAAGTATAGTTCAATCCTACTCAGAAGCAAGACCCACAGCGTTTACTCTCAGGTAAGTGAATCAGGAGTAGCACCCACACTTATTTGGCTCAATGTTCCATTGAACTTTTTGGGAGGGCATGTGCCTGATTTTCTTGTTAAACTCCTTTTCATAACATCAGGGTGTATGCATACATGGATTCAAATATATGGATCCACTCATTTTCATGGTTGCTCATGCAAAACCCAAACGCTTCCCAGTAAAGTTTTACTAATACATTTGAATTAATTAAAAATATACAATTGAAATTGCCACAGTTTAAGAAGGATATCAACAGACTGGAATGTGTGCAGGAGAGTGACCAGGTTAATAAAGGGTTTGAAAACCAAACCTATGAGGAATTGTTAAGGGAACTGGGTAAGTTTAGCTTGGAGAAGACAAGACGAAGAAGTGAAATGATAGTCAAATATCTAAATAGCCTAATATACAATCTCTCTGCAGCAGGCCTGAAGCACAAGGATCTCCCTAACCATAGTCTACTTATCTTGAGGTGAGCTCAAATTGTATTGTGAATTTGTTAGGTACCTTTACTTTATTGTATAGTAATTAAAATGATCAAAGTATTACAGAAAAAGCTTCCATTAAAATCATTTTATATTTAAGCATTTCAGTTCTCTATTATATGTTTTGAAACTTTATTTGCTATTTTTTCATATCACTTCATATTATTAATATTTTCAAACAATTTCTTAGTAATTTCTTCCTCAGTACTTCAACTGTCCTTTAATTCCTTTACTTTTCTCTTTCGTGGATGCCATGTTCTTTGGAAGCTTGTTTAGAACAAGTTAATGGCCTTACTCCTTCATGTGAATAGTTCACTTTTTGAATAATAAGAATTATATGCCATTGGAGGGGTGCAGCAGGATTTTAGAGATGCTTAGGTGGGGCATGGCCATAAAAAGGTTGGGAACCACTGATCTAAAGGCTGTCCATGGAAGATGGAGCAAGTTTGTTTTCTGTTGCTCCGTAGGGTAGGATCCAAACCAATGAATTCAAATGACAAGAAATGAGATTCTGACTGAACAATAGGAAGAACCTTCTGGTGATAAGATCTGTTTAACAGTGGAAAAAGACTACCTTAGAAGGTTGGATGGCCAACTGCATGAGATTCTTTAGCTATGATTCCTTAATTGCAGAGGTTGGACAAGGTGAGTATCTCAACTGTATCTCAACCTCAATTGCAGAGGTTGGACAAGGTGAGTATCTCAACTAGAAGCATGAAGGCTTCTAGAATTTTTGAACAGGAACAAAATAAGATGAGAAGCTTTAACTCTGACCATCACCCCTCCTCAAAACTCAGCACATCCAGTCCTATGCATACCTGAAACTTGTAATTGTAAAATACTGAGTATGGTTACTGTATTAGTGTCATTCCAAATACTTCATTTGGATGTGCACAATACGAAAAAAGATTTTAAATTGCTGGTGCACGTTCCCCTCCCTGCTAAACGCTTCAATTTGGAACAGTAGAGTTCTTCTAGAAATTAAATTGTTCCCATAATTTTCTACTGCTTTCTACTGAAAGCTCAATGCTCTGATAATTCCCAGCCTTGAGTATCTTTGAAAAAAGATACTGCTTTTAGAATAGCAGTAATTTGTTCTGCTTTGCGCAAATCCACTTTTGGATTTGCATTCTTAAAAGGGCTCTGATAAGCATACAAAAGGCAAAAACGGTTTAGAGTCATTCAAACTTTGAAAAATTAGAAATAAAATAAAATCCAAACAAAAGGAATGGGAGGGAGAGGGCAGAAAAATAGGAGATTAAAGGGCAGCAGAGATTATATGGTGCCAGCTGTGTGAAATTTCCTCCATATAGTTCCAAAAGCATCAGAGTTGAGAAATCTAATGAATGATCAGCAATCTTCAATATACTTACAGGGGACAGAGTGGGGTGGGGAGGATTGGCCCACAAGAACATTGGGTGAACGTGAACACTGAAATAGCAGGTTTATGTAGAAATTGTGGATTCCTGAGTGTCCATAGGACTTTTCTATAGGGGCTGGTGGAGAGTCAAAACACTGAAGTGAGGAACAGCAACCTGGGAAGCTGCCTTGTATTGAGTCAGGCCATTCGTCCATCTTATTCAGCACTGTTTGCATAGATTGGCAGCAGATCAGCCCTACCAGGAAATGCTGAAAGTGGACCTGGGACATTCTGCACTGACAGTAGTGGAACGGAAACAGAGCTACATGTGAAAAATGCAGAATGGAACAGAAATTGATGCCTTCTGTCATCCCTAGCTTTATATCTTGGTTGTTCATGTCAGGTATAAACGGCCTTGGTCCTGTATACCTGAAGGAGCATCTCCATCCCCATCGTTCAGCCCAAGGGCCTTCTGGCAGTTCCCTCACTGCGAGAAGCGAAGTTACAGGGAACCAATGCCTAAGCCAAATCCAACCTACATCTTGAATCAATAAAGTTGTGGCCAATTTTTAAATCCCAGAATATTGTCCTGTCCACTTTGTTCACCTTCTTGGCTCAGGGCATGCTCCCAGGGTTGGGGCAGGGCAGAGCTGTCAATGCGAGTGGGTCTGTAGTAGTAGTAGTAATAATAATAATAATAATAATAATAATAATAATAATAATAATACTTGGTTGGCTTCAGTGGAGGTTGTGAGGAGTGATCCAGAGGAAGAGGAAGAAATGATACTTAAAGATGGACTTAACGGCTATACCCTCCGGCTATGAACATTCATTAATTGGAAACATGAAAGCGGAAAGACCTGAGACATATGCTGGAGGAGACAGAAGTGGCTGAATAGAGAAGTAGTCCTAGAGTTTCAGGGTCAAGATCTGTTCTCATTAGCCTTAGTTGCCAGGAATAGAAATGATTAAATAAAGAAGAAAAAAGTTTTGGGATTTCATAGCTCACTGCTCCTTGTGACCCAATGAGTCCCTTGTCAAACCAGCATATATGTAGCATGACCTCTCTTCTCTTTCAGTTGCGTTTAGCCTTAGTCCTTGGATTCCAATCTCTTTCAAAGTCAATGGCAATTCTAGAGGTGTGGTAGAATATATTACCATATCAAGCATGAAGGTCAAGGGCATTTATGTGTATCACCAATGTAATCCTTGTTCTGATGATATATCTGAGGGAATCAAAGCTGTCTCTATTCCCCGTGAAGTATGTGCTCCCTCCCTCTTTTCTTTTTCTAACTCTGAAAAACTACACACTTCACATCCCTATTCCAATTTTGTCATTCAATTTAAACACCTCAAGGGGCATTTTGCTTTCGATGACATTTGAGTCCCTTTATTTGACTGTTTTATTATTTGATTGTTGTTAGCCGCCCTGCGCCCGGCTTCGGCTGGGGAGGGCGGGATATAAATAAAATTTATTATTATTATTATTTAAAAATGATGTGAGGTTTCTTGGACTCCATTTCCCATCAGCTCCAGCCAAGACAGCTAATGGTAGGGAATTGAAGAGATTAGTCCCTCTTCTCAGCTCTCCAGGATTCTACTGCTCTGACCTAAACATATACATGCATAGTCTGAACTTTGAAAATAGGCATTTAAATTGATATCTTTTATGGATAGAGACAATGACTAGGTAAAAAAAATGTAATGCAATATCTACACTGAAGTGTGAGATATCAGAACAAAAGTGTGCTTGTTCAGGACACAATTTTACATTTTGTTAAAAACCATCTCTCTCTACACACACACCCAACTCTTTTAATGAGACTAGGAAAGATGCTCTGTAATGTGACTTTGGAGCATCGACATATCCCATTATTCAACGAACTTCACTGTGAGAAGTGAGGTTACAGGGAACCAGGCAGAGGGCCTTCTCGGTGGTGGCACCCACCCTGTGGAGCGTCCTCCCTTCAGATGTCAAGGAAAGAAACAACTATCTGACTTTTAGAAGACATCTGAAGGCAACCCTGTTTAGGGAAGTTTTTAATTTTGATGTTTTATTGTGTTTTTAATGTTCTGTTGGGAACCGCCCAGAGGGGCTGGGGAAACCCAACCAGATGGGCGGGGTATAATTATTATTATTATTATTATTATTATTATTATTATTATTATTATTATTACAACTAATCCAGAATGTGGCTGCCAGACTGGTGACTGGGAGCGGCTGCTGGGACCATATAACACCGGTCCTAAAAGAACTGCATTGGCTCCCAGTACAAGGGGAGAGCCTATAAAGAGGGTTGCCGGCAGGGAGCTCTGCCTATGTAAAGTGCGCCAGTGACACACAGGGGGAGGGGAGGCCAGGCTGCTGAGAGGCTCCAGGCACCATAGCCAGGGTATCCTATTGGGGGGCAGGTGGGTGGGTGGGTGGCGTGTGGGGAAGCTGGGAGGAGGGTTTGCTGGCCAGGCTCCCGAGGCGGTTTCCTGCCAGCTGTGCTTGTGGTTGCTGCATGCAAAATGAAGGCCGTACAAAGCCCAAGGGCGCCTCAGTATATGTGTGTGCTTTTAATACTCTTTTGGGAGTTGTCCAGAGTGGTTGGGGCAACCCAGTCAGATGAGTGGAATACAAATAACAATGTCATCATCACCACCACCACCATCAAATAAATATGCATGTATGGCAAAATCTAGTGTTGCCTTTCATGCCAAGTACTTTGTGCAGGTTGATATTCTGAAAACATCATTCGGCTACTCCATGATAAATTGACAGCAACCATCACAGATAACAATGGGTCTCAAAGTGAACCATTCACAGTGGGAGCAGGTATTAAACAGGGTTGTGTTGTTGCCCCAACTCTATTCATTATTTTCATTGCCATGATCCTGCACTTTGTCGAAGAGAAACTCCCCACTGGAGTAGAAATCATATATTGAACAGATGGAAAGCTCTTCAACCTGAGCAGACTGAAAGCAAAGAATAAGGTTACTGTAACTTCCGTCATAGCACTTCAGTATGCTGATGACAACATAGTGTGCACACGCTCAGAAGATGACCTCCAAACCATCCTAAATATCTTTGCAGAAGCTTACGAAAAGCTTGGCCTATCACTCAAGATCCAAAAAACCAAAGTGCTGCACCAACAAGTACAAAATAACCCCTCTGCAGCACCACAAATCCAACTCAATGGTGTAATGTTGGAAAATGTTGATCACTTCTCTAACCTAGGCAGTTATCTTTCCACAAGAGCCAACACTGATGCAAAAATCCAGCATTACCTGAGCTCTGCGAGTACAGCTTTCTCCAGATTGAAGTGAAGAGTGTTTGAGGACATTCGCAGGGAAGCCAAAATGCTTGTTTACAAAGCTATTGCACTACCAACCTTACTATATGCTTGTGAAACATGGACCACTTATAAACGCCATCTCCAACTCCTCGAAAGATTCCAGCAATGGTGTCTCCAAAAAATTTACACATCACTTGGGAAGACAGGCGAACTAATATCAGTGTACTGGAAGAAGCAAAGCTCACCCGTGTTGAAGCAATGATTCTTCTGTTATGATATGAGCACTATGCAGCTGCGAACAAGCAGTTGGATGTTTACATCACATGATGGGTCTAAGCATGGGACAGAATGTTCCAGGCAATTCCCAGGGTTTTGTTCTTTGTGTAACATGAGACCTTCCTGTTGTTTGTGTCCAGGAGGACTGATGCATGTATAATGAGATAAGAATCGAATCCAAGGTCTTTGTTCAGACCAGGTCTCTCCATGGTTTTAAGTTTGGTGATAAGTTGCAATTCAGCAGCTTCTCTTTCCAGTCTATTTCTGAAATTCCTTTGTAGTAAAACAGCTACTTTGAGATCTTGTATAGAATGTCCTGGGAGATTGAAGTGTTCTCCTACTGGTTTCTCTGTCTTGTGATTCCTGATGTCCGATTTATGTCCGTTTATTTCTTTGATCTCAAAGTAGCTGGTCTGAACAAAGACCTTGGATTCTTATCTCATTATACATGACAAAGCCATTTTTCACCTTCTCACCCCTTGCTTTTTCCTGTAAGACCTATTGCAGTCATTAAGAGTCGTCAACAGGCTCATCACAGCTATCTGCCAATCACCCATTCCCACCACCCTTCTGAGTAATACCCCTCCCCACCTTCTCACTATATAGAAGGGTCTGGAAACTTCTGTTTCAGTGTATCTGAAGAAGTGTGCATGCACACGAAAGCTCATACCAAGAACTAACTTAGTTGGTCTTTAAGGTGCTACTGGAAGGAATTTTTGTTTTGTTTTGACTATGGCAGACCAACACGGCTACCTATCTGTAAATGGATTTTGAAGACACTCAAACTCAGGATGCAAGGGAGAAATATGCTAAGAGGAAGGCGCACTTGGCAAATCCACACCATGATCAACTCCCGCCCAGGAACCAATGTCCCCACTGTGGAAGGATATGTGGGTCCAGAATTGGCCTCCAATCACTTACGGACTCATTGTTAAAGCCGTGTTTATGGAAGACAATCTTACTCGGCTATGATTGATCGCCAATGAAGACTATAACTCAGCCCCATCATCATTATTTTTTAATTCTGCTATCACTGCATAAAGTTCAATCAGACTTGAGTGAGCCACCTCCAAAGAAAATGACTCATGGATTCTAGCCAAAGACAAGTAAACTTTCCCAGGAACCTGGCACACTGCACTGTTGTTCATCAAGCTTTGCTCTGACTAAGCTGGTTTGGACACTTTTCAAACTCAGTTTAGGACACACTGGTCTCTCATCCATCAAAACAAGCATTTTGTCAGATTCAATCGAAACGGTCTTTATTAAACAGTGCACTGATCACAAAACTACAACTTGTGGGTGGCAAGCAGCTGCTCCATCTAGTTGGGCAAGTAGAACTGGAGAGATCTCTATTTCAACAACTGCTTACATTATTGTTTTAACTTTTACATGGATACTTATTTTTCACCATCCTGTTAAGTTTCCTGACAGTGACATTTCCTGGCTATAGGTGAGATGAAGCTTGAAAGGCATTCTGCATGCACAAGAACAAATATCTGTATATCTTTTGGGGGAGAGGATCCACATTAAAATGCTGATGAATCAGCATGAGGACTTTTAAAAATTCACAAAATGCGGCAGAGCAGGGGAGAACTGAAGCAAAGGCTGAGAAAATGAGAAACGCGGGGAAAGCAAAATGCGGAGAGTCACCAGTCTCTCGTTTTGACTCAGTTTCTGTCAGCACACACCTGCTGAGTTCAGTATTAGAGGGAACACAATATTGCTTCATGAGAATAATACATTGTGTCTTAATGCACAGCTAGTCTGTACACCACCAGCACACTAGCCAAGGAAGATTTCTTGTGTGCTAGTAGGCTGGAGTGAGTTAAGTCATGACTCCATTCCAAATGATTCCTATAAAAGCTTCTCAATCAAGTTTGGTAAGTACAGAGTGCCTTGCCTCAAATCACAGAAATGCAGAATTGGACAGTCAGAAAGGGTCCTGAGGATCATCTAGTCCAACCCTCTGCAATGCAGGAATATGCAGTTGTCCCATATGGGGATCAAACCAGCAACCTTGGAGTTATCAGCCCCACACTCTAACCAACTGAGCTATCCAGGCTTGCTGTTCCAATGTGCAGCATCCATGTCTGACATATAGTATGGCTAGCCTCAACCTGCACTCCCCACAACATGAGCATACTGTATTTTTTGCTCTATAAGGCTCACTTTTCCCTCTTAAAAAGTAAGGGGAAATGTGTGTGTGTGTTATGGAGCGAATGCAGGCTGCGCAGCTATCCCAGAAGCCAGAACAGCAGAGGGATTGCTGTGTTCACTGCACAGTGATCCCTCTTGCTGTTCTGGCCTCTGAGATTCAGAATATTTTTTTTCTTGTTTTCCTCCTCCAAAAACTAGGTGCGTCTTGTGGTCTGGTGCGTCTTATAGAGCGAAAAATACAGCACTTTATTCCTTTCCCATTCTTTTGGTTTGCAAGCTATTATTATTGTGTTGCTCCTAATCTGTCTTTTTCTTCTGGGGGGACACACAACCCTAAACATTTTGTGAATCTTTGTACTTTTGTCCAGTCACTGTATTTATTTTCCACAATTTGAACTATAAAATGGTGATTTTCTTGAGCCAAAATGAGAGTACCCCTAAATATTATTATTTTTTTGGGGGGAGCACTAGCTGTCAAGGTCCGGTCTATGGGTGATCAAAGTCCCGGCTGAGGACATTGGGACCAGGGGCAAGATAGTGGGGTGGGAGCAGGAACGAGAGTCCAAATGTCAGGGGTCCGAGGGTCAGGATGCAGGGAGTCATGAAGTCAAGGGTCCAAGGATTAGGAAGCAAGAAGCCAAACACAGCAAGGCAGGAAACGTGCTGGTGTGGCAAAGAGCCGAAGGAAAATGCTGACATTCTATCCCTTCCCGGCTCTTGCCACCAGGTGCAGCGAGTTACCAAGTGGCCTCACCTGTGCGACTGAGCCTTGACTCTTCAGAACAAACTTAGGAAGCCCCCAGTCCTGCAAAGCCCTACTGGTCCCAGGGCCTGGCTCCTGCATGAACTCCTGACACTCCCTCTATTTCTTTGCAATCATAGAATTGTAGAGTTGAAGGGAATCCAAGAGTTAATCTAGTCCAACCCCCTTCAGTGTAGGAATCGCAATCAAAGCACCCATGACAGATGGTCATCCAATGTCTGCTTTAAAACTGCTGATGAAGGAAAGTCCACCATCTTCAGAGGGAGTCCGTTCCACTGTCAAACAGCTCTTAACTGTCAGAAAGTTCTTCCTGATCTCAGGCAGCAATTTTTTTCTCCCCCGCCAAATAAACCCGGGTGAGCCTGGCTGTGGCTGTAAAACCTTCTGACATATAGTTCCAGCCCTCCAAACTTTCCCACACTTTCTGTCTTTTCTAGAGAGATTAAAGCAATTCATCACTAGACCAGATTTATATACAGCCACAGCAAGACAAGCAGTACAAAGGAGACAGCTCACAGGAGCTTCTCCAGAGTTTACCTTGCAAGTGTGCTTTGAAAGCTAAGCCTCTGAGTTGACAAGCTCTGAATAACAACCTCATGTTGAACCCTTGCATGCTTCAGGTTCTTGCATATGCAACCTCTGCTGTATTATTGACTTTCTGTCCTAAAGATGACCAAAACATATTAAGTGCTAATCTGTTGGGTTGGTCAACTAAAGCTTTGGTGGACGAACACAGAGAGCTGATCCTTAGAGGGTGCACTTGTTCATTTTGAGAGGTTACGTAGTTCTGATGTGTGTGTTAATGTTAAAGATGCTAGCAAAATTTCTCAAAGAAGAACTTGTCATGCTCAAAGGAGAGGTGAGTTTTACAAGCCCCACTAATAAAATTCCAGTTCAGTTTGAAATCAGAACTGGAGAGTGATTGCTGGCTTCCCTATGCAACCACTTCATTATATATATTTTAAGTGACAGGTGAAAATGTTTCTCTTCAACCAGGTCTTTGGCTAATTAATATTCTACAGCCTTTTAAATTTGTCTTTGGGAAGGAAGTGGTATTGTTTTGCTGCTGTGTTTTACTTATTTACTTCTTCTTCTTTTTTTTTTTTTACAAAAAAATGCTTTTTTAAAAAATATACAAATCACCATCATATTTTCTTCTGCATTAACGTACATAACCTAGTCACCCTTCTATCCAGTCTCATTTTACTAATACAATAGTTGACTTCCCCCTTTGTCATCTCTCTTTATTTCCTTATCTTTGTACTGTGTTCTAGCAAACTTTCATCCATCTCTTTATATAATATATTTCCTCCAATATATATATATATATATATATATATATATATATATATATATCAGGAGAGTGGGCTGTGCATCCAATGTGTTGTTGTTGTTTAGTTGTTTAGTTGTTTAGTTGTTTAGTTGTGTCCAACTCTTGGTAACCCCATGGACCAGAGCACGCCGGACACTCCTGTCTTCCACTGCCTCCCACAGTTTGGTCAAACTCTTGTTGGTAGCTTCGAGAACACTGTCCAACCATCTTGTCCTCTGACATCCCCTTCTCCTTGTGCCCTCCATCTTTCCCAACATCAGGGCCTTTTCCAGGGAGTCTCCTCTTCTCGTGAGGTGACCAAAGTATTGGAGCCTACGCTTCAGGATCTGTCCTTCCAGTGAGCACTCATTGCTGATTTCCTTAAGAATGGATAGGTTTGATCTTCTTGCAGTCCATGGAACTCTCAAGAGTCT
The DNA here is from genome assembly GCF_964234715.1 of Podarcis melisellensis. Lineage (NCBI taxonomy): Eukaryota > Metazoa > Chordata > Lepidosauria > Squamata > Lacertidae > Podarcis > Podarcis melisellensis. Next base: position 19,600,866 of record NC_138531.1, on the reverse strand, counting down.
CCTCCAGCACCATAATTCAAAAGCATCAATTCTTCGGTGATCAGCCTTCTTTATGGTCCAGCTCTCACTTCCATACATCACTAGTGCTATGAGAGAGGGCCAAAAACTTTTCTCTGGCCATTTTCTCCATGCTATTCTTGAACAGGTATGGGAGACCAATTCCCACCTGTAGCTTGTGTGCATCTGCAGAGCTTCTTCAACAAGACACGTGGGAGCCAAATCTGTGGCTGTGAAAGACAACTACCCCCTTCTTAGGTCCAGTGGGTGCTAATCCCCCTTCCAAAAGCACTGGATTAAGTTCCTGCAGAGAGTTTTCCCCCCTTCTGATGCAAACTAAAGTAGTCAAAACACTACCTCCACCCCATGCAAGTAATGGAACAACTTTGCTTATTGAGGAAGGTCCTGCAGGATGTCAAGCAGGTAATTTTCCCGAGCCTTTTCAGATTGAATTTTGTGTGTGGATGGGGGGGAGGGGATACACAATATCTTCTGATTTTTTAAGTGGATGGAGAAGAACTCTGGTAATTTCCAGGTTAATCTGAGGTGAACTTGCCCATCTCTAGTTAGCACAATACAAAATCAAACCTATTAATTATATTGTTTTCCTCTAAAGTGGTAGCTTAAAAAAGCCCAACATTAGTTAGCTCAAACTTCTATGACTACCTGCAAAAAGCAGGAGTGCTGAACGTTGGGCAATAGGCACATTTATTCATAAGTCTTTGAAAAATTCGTCATAAATTTTCTGTTTTTGTTCATTGACTGACAGATCTATAGACAAAGTTTTTGGTGGTCTGTAGCAGCCCTACCTAGGATGAAACTGCTAGAGATAGAAGATACAGAGAACCTGGTTCCGGTGACTGTGCATGCTTACTTGGAAATAAACCCCACATTTTAGTACAGTGGGATTCCCAGAAAATTATCATTAAATTCCATGACATAGCCAGAAGAGGGAGCACACATCACTGTTCTTGTGTTGAGCAAACAAGTAAACAAATGCCTCCAATTACTTGAAGTTCTCTGCCATTATTGGTTATTAGATCCTCTGGATGTTTTCACATGAAGAATTCAGGTGGTGATTTTCGTGTGATAAATTTAACATGCCATCAGTGTCCCTTTTCTGGCTGTTTCATCAGCAAGTAACAAAAATCGCCCATCAGGGAGATGTGATGGGCATTTTAAATAGCTGGAGAGACAAGCCGCCTTTCTTTGTAGGCAACTGTTGCAGTGGTTTAATGGAAGTGGGCAGCCAGCCATATAACCATGTGATGTGAGGGGTGGGTGGGTTTCACACACAATCCTTTCATGTGTGTGCTGGGTCAGACTGGGTAGCTTCACTCCACCTACTGAAGTGTTTCCTGCTCACGTCACTACATGAGGGATGCAGGTGGCACTGTGGTCTAAACCACTGAGTCTCTTGGGCTTGCCGATCACAAGGTCGTTGGTTCAAATCTGAATGACGGGGTGAGTTCCCATTGCTCTGTCCCAGCTTCTGCCAATTTAACAGTTCAAAAGCATGCCAGAGTAAGTAGATCAATTGGTACCACTGTATTGGGAAGGTAAACAGAGTTCCTGTGTGCTCTGGCTTCTGTCACAGTGTCCCATTGTGCTAGAAACAGTTTAGTCATTCTGGCCACATAACCTGGAAAGCTGTCTGTGGACAAGCCCTGACTCCCGCAGCCTTAAAGGAGAGATGAGTGCACACCGCATAGTCGAATTAGACTGAACTTAACCATCCAGGGGTCCTTTACCTTTACCGTTCACTGGGTACATATTAAAATATCAAGCACCTACTTCAAATCTCCACTCAGTTATGAACTCGGTGGATAAATCTATGCAAGCTATTTCACTCAACCTTTCTCCCTTGTCACCGCCACCCATCTTTAGAAAAAGGATTGGTAAAACTGGCAAAGCTGAGTATTTATTACATCAGTGGGACTGGTGCAAGGGTGACAGCCTATGGACTCTGTGAGGGTCACCCCAAGCAAGGCAGTGAACTTAAGCCAAGGTGAAGTCACTCCAGATTCAAATGTCATTCAGCAGTGTGGCTGCTCTTGTCTTCCTGCCTGAGCCTGGCAGAGGGGGGGAAAAACGCCCTGCAGCCTTCCTGGGTGCCTGTGGTATCCTCTCCCATTTAACTTTTTCCAGATCTAGAAACATGGGCAGCCAGGGAGGCTGCAGAGTGCTGAAGCACATGTCTATTGAGAAAAGCAAACAATCAGAGATGCTCATGCCATCTGCAGCTACCTTACAACTATAAGGAAGCTCAAGAATCTGAAATTCTCAAATACATTGAGAAGGAGGTATACACTTTCTCAAGGGAAGAAAATGTTCAATAAATTAGAGGTCAGATTTCAGCAAAGCACTGGAAACACCCTTTTCCTCTCAAAATTCAGCAGGGGGGAAATTAGCACAGTATACATGATGGCATAATTAGCCTGTTTTGTGGGAGCAAGATATCACAGAAGAGTGCCCTTAAAGTTTATAAGGAATGCTGCAGTGTCTGCTTTCAATGTTGTTGTTGTCGTTGCTTGGGCTACCAGATATCCCACTCAACCGCCTTCTGAGCTCACACTGCTGCTTTCTAACATGCCTCTCACAGAATCAGAAGAGAATACAGCATTAAAAAATAGGGAGGAAAAAAAGGGGAAAGCCATGTTTCTCTGCTCGTTCTTCACCTTTTTTCTCACAATTTTATTTTTTAAAAAACACTCCTGAAATGCTCCCCCACCCCACAAGTATGGACAATAGCCAGCTAAGTTATACACAAAGTAAACCCACTGGATCCCATTAGAAGTATACCCCCCATTACCACTGCTGTTGAATAAGAGTTACATAACCATCTTCTCTTCTCTTGCTTTCTTCCTGACAGACTCTCTGAGGTCCTAAGACTGGTATAGGAATCTTTCTTGGTAGTTCCACTGCCCTCAGAACTTTGGGTGGTGGTGGCCTGGGAGAGGACATTCTCTGTGTCATCCCTGAGCTCTGGATTTTCCTCCTCACAGAAGTGTGTCTGGCGGCTTCATTGCACAGCTTTTGACATACAGTGGTACCTCGGGTTACAGACGCTTCAGGTTACAGACGCTTCAGGTTACAGACTCCACTAACCCAGAAATTCTGTATTTTTTGCTCTATAAGACTCACTTTTTCCCTCCTAAAAAGTAAGGGGAAATGTGTGTGCGTCTTATGGAGCAAATGCAAGCTGCAGCTATCGCAGAAGCTAGAATAGCAAGAGGGATTGCTGCTTTCACTGCGCAGTAATCCCTCTTGCTGTTCTGGCTTCTGAGATTCAGAATATTTTTTTTCTTGTTTTCCTCCTCCAAAAACTAGGTGCGCCTTGTGGTCTGGTGCGTCTTATAGAGCGAAAAATACAATAGTACCTTTGGTTAAGAACTTTGCTTCAGAATGAGAACAGAAGTTGTGCAGCGGCGGCGCAATGGCAGCAGGAGGCCCCATTAGTTAAAGAGGTACCTCAGGTTAAGAACAGTTTCAGGTTAAGAATGAATTAAGTTCTTAACCTGAGGTACCACTGTATACTGAAATTTTACCTCTTTACCCTAGCCTTTGACACCTGATGTATATCCATTTAGGAGATGCCATAGTCTTAAATGGTTTTAATACTTTAGTCACCTGTTCTGGGACCTTGTGGTGAAGGATGGGTAAGAGATCTAATAAATAAATGAAACTCAGAAGTAAGTGACATTGTGTTCAGTGGGCTTTATTCACAAGTAAATGTGCATAGGAGTGATGAGGCTGTGCCTCTTCAATGCTGTTGGACTCCCATCAGTCCCAATGGCCAGAGATGAAGGGCATTGTGTTAGAATTCCTGATCTATGATTGCAGTCATGGGATTGTTGTCTATCACATGACGGTATATGTTTTGACTCCACAGAGTGGGAAGTGATGGAGACAGGATGTTTGTGTTACTGTGTTCCATGAAGTGGGACTATTGTCCTTTGTGGGTTTTTTCCTGCTTTGCTGTCTGATGCTAGAGAGAGAGGGAGCCATGTTGGAGTGCTCCGTGTGTGTTTATATGTAAATAAAGTAGATTAGCCCAAACGCTGAGTTGCTGAGGTCTGTCACGCGCATGATGCGCAAACTCTGCGGATCCCCAAGTGTGCCGGTGCCGATTGGCATCAGTTGCTGTGATGTTTGGGCTGAAGAAAGCTTATGAAGCTCCCAAACGATTGACCAGGAGGGAGAGAACATGCCAGTCGGGCATGTGTCTCTGCAAGGGTCCTACTCGAGTGTAGGCTGAACTCCTGACACATTGTAGTTTGGCAACATCTGAACGATAAATTTTTTCTCATCCCTGGTATATACAATTCCAGGGCAGTCTCCATACTATTTGCCAATGCCCTCTTCATGGTGAGTAGGGACATTCCTGATTGTGTATCTGTGAAGATAAGATTTTGTCTTTGGAACATTTTCGCAGCATGCAGAACTGACCCTTTGCTCCACTGTGTGCTATGAAGTTTAGTACTTTCTTCCTCTGCTTAAAAAACACTTTGCAGGATGCCTGCTTTGACCTAAGAAGAATGATATAATGAATTAACACACTCACACTTTTGTGCAGGAAACCAAAAGTGCTTTTGCAATTTTTATGTTTTCAAGAAACATTTTGCTGTAAAATAAACTATTGGTTCTCGATCTAAAATGCTATTTGTTCGTATAACTACGCAACAGCAGTGATTAAAAATACCACACTGACTTTTACACTAAGATATTTGAGCGATGCTTTTCATGTATATCGAAAATGATGATTTCTTTGAGGAAACAGAAAAAAACAATATATTTTCTTCCTTTGTTAATATTCCCCTCAATAGCAATATTGATTTCCTCCCCGTCTCTCTCCTTAAACGAAATGTACTGTTTCAAGCAATATGAAGACTATAATAGTACCATTGGGAGAACAGAGGATTCCTGCTAGGTCGTGTAAGAAGGAAGTCTTTCAAAGTAGTAGGCTGACAGGAACTTTGAAAATAGTCACTTGAATAGAATGAATCTTCTGTAAAAATTAATTTTGAAACAAATTCCACAAAGTTTCCACATAGCGTGTTCTCCCTAACAGAGAGCACGTGTTGGGGTTGGGGGAACAAGCCACTTTGCAGTGACTAGGTAAATTTGGTAAGGAACCCAAGCCTTTAAGTGCTTAAAATTGGGTTGCTGGGGAGTTTTGATTGTTGCCAATTTGGAGGAGGGGTCAGAGTCTTTAAATACAGGGCCAGACGTTGGACGTCCTCTTGACTGTTTTGCACCAGATCACCCTCCCTCCCTCCCTTTTATAGGGTGGTTTTTCTTGATCGCTTGACCTTGCTATGCCTGTCATGGGGTCATCCGCCTTGGAGCGGGGGCCTGGTAGGAATTTTGGCAATTGGCTGATTGGCTGGTGCCATTTGGTTTTTGCCTACTGCGTAGCAAATCGTCACAACTTCTAAGGTTGGCGGTTAGGCATTGGTTAAATTGGTGCTTGGAGGGGTAAGTGCCTACCCCTCCAATGGTGGTGTGGAAAGGGAATTCCGTTAAAGGAATCCAGGGACTTGCCATTCTTTTCGCCCTTGTCCCTGGAGTCGGACTTGGGCCGTGCAAGCCCCACAGGAACATGAGGGTGAGAAGTGTGGGTCTGATTCCCAGCTTCATTTCTCACCCAATACTTGTTTCCCACGCTGGCTTCCGTTGGTGTCCGGAAGGGCCAGCTCTGTCCCTGAGGGCAAGGACAGATGGTCATAACCAATGCCTAAGCAACCACTCACATTTTATTTGAATAAAGTTGTGGCCAAAATTATGCCAAAAACCTTAAACAAAAATTGATGTGTGAAGTGTGAATTTTTTTGGGGTCGCATTGTGGGACTCAACACGCAAAATCAAAACCCATGTACATTTCTAAGTTGTGAATATGGAGGGATAAGAAATTTGGTCAGTTTACATTTAAAGGTGAACCAGCCTAATATTGACCTTCCAAAACAATGTGCTAGCTGAAATGCAGCTATCCTCCAAAATTTGCACATCTCTAACATTTTCAGGGGGACTCCTCCAGTCAAGGAGCACAGATACAGTAGGGTACAGTGAGCACACAAATGCATATATTAGTGGAAGTAATATATAATCATGCATTATATTAGGGGGGAAATACTTTGTAAAAATGTGTGTATTGGGGAAACTGGAGTAAAAAGAAGGCATACATTGGGAGAAACCCACACTAAAATGCTGATTAATTTTAATCTCATTAATTTATTTTTATTCATTATTACATATTCCCCATTTCTTGTGTACTTACCTGCATGGACCACTGGTCTGACTTCGAATAAGGCAGTTTGTTATGTACCCATCGCTGAATGAAAGATCTTCCTGTGTCAAACTTCCCTTGTACACTGTAGAAAAGCTTAGGGCCCAGCCTTGATTCGCAAAGAATCATAGAATTCTGTGATGCTCCAAAGGCACGCTCCCGAAAAATCAGTGTGAGCACATTTCCACGCTCGGGCTGTGTGTATTTGTGGCTTTTACAAATTCACTCCAGCTCTAAGGGAAAATGACAGGCCTCTAGCAGACCTGTCAATCTATTCTCTCTGCTGTTTCAAACTCCAAGGACAGCACTCATAGGTGCATTGGACTGTGCAAATGTCACACCAGAAATCTCGCCATGCACATAATACAAAACAGATTCTTGCATGTTCTGTGTCCCATTAAAGCCCCGTGGAAGTCAAATCTGTTGCTGCTCCTATAAACGCCAATGGGTTCAGGGTTTATTGGTGAGTGTTCCTTGTGAGCATTCTAAATCTGGACTTCAAACAATGGGCTTCAACACTTTCTCCCAAGGCACTGAACCAGAGGCTAATTAGAGATCTCTCTATTACTGCCCTTGCTATTTCTCCCTCCCAGACCCCTTTGGTATCTCAGTGATGCTTTCAACATAATTGCCTGTGCTTCAGCAGGCTCATTAGCTAATTCCCCCAAGACTGCAGGAATCATATATGCTGACCTGCTGATCTGCCAATTGTCAATTGTTTTCCCCCCAAATATTCCCCCACCTACACTTTATCAACAAATGTGAACAAAGTCTTCATTAATTCCTAATTATCTCATCTTCTGATGTTTTTCCTGTAAAAGGGATTTTTAAAAAAGCAAGGTAGATTATGTAGGTGAGAATATTTATAGAATCATAAACTTGTTGAGTTAGAAGCGAACCTGGGGAATCTCAATTGAAGCATCCCTTCTTGAAAAACCCCAGCAAAGGAGAGTCCATCACCTTCTGACGGAGTCTGGTCTACTGTTGAACAGCTCTATTGTTTAGATTTAACATGAGCCTGACATTCAAAACCTTACATTTGTCCTCACTGAAACTCATTATGGTAGTCTGGGCCCAGTTTTCCAATCTATTAACATCATCTTGAATCCCAGTTCTGTCTGCTGAAGCATTGCCCCCCCCTCCCAGCTTGATGTCATTTACGAGTTTGCAAATTTGGTGTCATCTGCAAATATACTTTTAGTGCAAAGTTCTTCCTTACAGCCTTGTTTTACGGCTATATGTGTGCTGATTTAGTGTCAGCCAAAATGATAAAGCCATGTTTTAATGATTAATGTAAGCTTGGAAGTTCTAAGCCTCCAGGGCTGAATGACAACCTTTTGATCTTAAAAGGCTTGTAAGGGGACAGCTACACTTGTGTATCCAAATATTTGCAGATAATTGCAGGTAATCTAAACGCAGCCTTAAGGTTTACATAAGTGGTTTAAATCTCCAGGAGCTCTGAGTAAATATCAGGTCTTTGATAGGATAATTTAAGAGGATCCGTTAATAAACGAAATGGGCCTGGACATCTATTGGATTGGATTTTGAATAAGGAAATTGTTGAGACAAAATAAAGACTCCAGTTTTTTAAAAAGGAAATGTAAACATGTATCCTGATCTCTCTCTCTTGTCTAAGGGTCAGCTAGCCTGCATTTAATAGTAGTGTTTTGGGTCTGGTATATAGTATTTTCATTCCATATGACATGTTTCACTGAAATCATTTAGTACTTACTGTTGAAATGGTGTGTATAGTACTTCATTTAGTACTTACTGTTCTCTGGTGTGTATAGTGGGACCTTTGATTGATCTGAGATGAGCACCTTTGATTGATCTGAGATGAGGACCTTTGATTGATCTGAGATGAGCATGAAGTGTGTGCATCTGTGACTGCAATCACATACTCTCCAACATTTCTCTGATGAAAATAGGGATGTCCTATTCCACAACAACAGCAACAACAACAAAACAGCAATTTTATTATTTATACCCCGCCCATCTGACTGGGTTGCTGCAGCCACTCTGGGCAGCTTCCAACATATATAAAACATTATTATTATTATTATTATTATTATTATTATTATTATTATTATTATTATTTTAAAAAAAAACCTATACAGGGCTGCCATCAGATGTCTTCTACAGTTACTTACCTCCTTGGCTTGTGTAAATCTGGAGCTTTCCCTGCAAAATAGGTGCATTTGGTGGGTCTGCAATCCTATACCCACATATCTGGAAATAATCCTTACTGAACCCTCCTGAGTGGACATGCATAGGATCACATTGTTAAATTTTCTAGAAACTTTATTTGGTATAAGTCTTCAGTGGGGGAACTTTTCCAGTCCATGAACCACCTGCCTTTTGGAGCAACTATTTGATAGGCTCGGTGTACCAATGTGGGTTGATTACTTCACCATTGCTAGTGCAATTGAATTTTTAAAGTAGTAATTTTTGATATAGCGGTTATGGATACAATACAGATAGCATTATCATTCCCTCCACTGGCTTCAGGGGAATATGGTTTGCATCCAGTGTGGAAGTAGTAATGAGATTTTAAAACTTTCATTAGGCTGAATATAAGAATGATTGTAATCATTAACCAGCACAAGAATGTAATATACCATTCAATCATATAAATGGTATCACACGACGGCTTTAGATTAATGAATTCGAGCAATCACATTTACAGGAAATGAAGAGAATGGGGCATATTTGATCACACAATATTGCCCTGCGTCTGTTATGGCAATCTACACCTCAAGCAAACTTTCTATGTTTGAATGGCCCTTCTGGAAGCAATTCAGCCTTTGAGGGGTGGAGGAAATGTTCTGCAGGTGTTCTGTTTCTGGACAAGACCCCAGGGATGAATAACTGATCCTGCATACTATATCAAACCATCGCTCAGAAGATTGACTTGAGAAGCCATTCCCTCCTTGGAGCTAGCTGGTGATAAGCAGTGGCAACATGGACAAGCCAAAGATCTGTTGTTCAGGAGAGTGGGCTGTGCATCCAATGTGGTGGTGTTGTTGTTTAGTTGTTTAGTTGTGTCCAACTCTTCGTAACCCCATGGACCAGAGCACGCCGGACACTCCTGTCTTCCACTGCCTCCCGCAGTTTGGTCAAACTCTTGTTGGTAGCTTCAAGAACACTGTCCAACCATCTTGTCCTCTGACATCCCCTTCTCCTTGTGCCCTCAATCTTTCCCAACATCAGGGTCTTTTCCAGGGAGTCTCCTCTTCTCGTGAGGTGGCCAAAGTATTGGAGCCTACGCTTCAGGATCTGTCCTTCCAGTGAGCACTCTGGGCTGATTTCTTTAAGAATGGATAGGTTTGATCTTCTTGCAGTCCATGGGACTCTCAAGAGTCTCCTCCAGCACCATAATTCAAAAGCATCAATTCTTCGGCAATCAGCCTTCTTTATGTACCAAGTGTAAATATCTGGATCAGTGCTTATAAATACAAAATGCAGGGGCAAAAATACAACAGGCAATAAATTTGATGCAAGCTGGATTACCATATTTATGTGAATCTAATGCACCATTGAATCTAAAGCGCACCTCAGATTTCCAAACCTTGAAACTAAAAAAAGTGTTTGTAATGACCGCTCCCCGCTTAAAACGGGGGGGGGGGGGCTTTGCGTGGACGCGTGCAGCCCCTAGATCTGGAGCACCTCCAACAGCATAGGCTTGGCTTTGCCTTCCCTCAGGTGGGATACCTGGAGGTCTCCGCCTACCTCAGTCAGTTGTCCAATCCCACCTGGGGGAAGAGTTGCCAAGGAGACCAGGCCAGGTAGGGGGGGGATTACCTGCCCACACAAAGGAGGGAGGATCTTACCTGGGAATTCTCACTTGGCTCCAGAGCTTCTCCCACCCTACCCACCCTCAGTCAATGTCTTATTTTGCAGGTTAATTTTTCCTCACAGGTTTTGCAGGTTAACTTTTCTTCACAGGTATGCGGGCGCTGCTACGTTAAGGTCGCTGTTAAAGGGCCGGAAAGGAATTTCCCTGCATTGGCAGGTTTCGCCTTTCCCGTAGCAAAACGTCACAACTTTGGCGGTATCAGGCCTTGGGCGGAATCCTTTTGTCCATCTTCCTCTTTGCGGCGGCGATACCAGGGTTCCCCGTTAAAGGGGTTTTCTGAAGGGAGGCTTTGAGCGTACGCCGAAAGGTCGTCATTGCTCTCCCCTGCGGCGGCGGCGTTACGGGGGCGGCTATCTCTGCTTGAACATATGTTCTCCAGAGCCGGCCCATCCCCCCCCCACACACACACTGGATAACCCTGATGCTCCCCGGGTCCCCGGCTGGGGACTGGGGAGGGAGAACACCCAGTGCCTGAGCCAAGGTCTACCCACATTTGAAATTTAATAAAGTTGTGGCCAATTTAATCCCATAGCACCTTGTCTTGAGTCATTATGCCACATGACGGGGGGACCGCGCGGGATCTCGGGACTCCGCCTGTCCACGCAAATGCGCCATCAAATCTAATGCGCACCTGAATTTTCACAACGTTTTTGTCCAAAAAAGATGCGTATTACATTTGAATAAATACAGCAATTATAGAATACATTTTAATAAAAGGGTCGTGTGCAATTTGCAACCAGCCAAGCTCAGCCACAAGGCATCTATTATGTTCTACCAGGTGCTGGAACCACTGCCACCTCATAATAAATATTAAGATTCTGGCGTCGCCCCCCCCCCCCCCACTGGCTTCTGTCCCTTTGCCTTTCACACAAGCAAGTGACAACATTTATGTCCATGCAGAGGGGTGGGGGGAATCATCTATTTGCAGCTGAAAATATAAGTTGTTGAGTAGATTTGGAAAGGCTTAGCCAGTTGGTTTGTTTTCTTTGCTGGGGAAAACCTTCCTTTATGAACTATCATGCACAGTTGGTGTGATTCAAGTGAGATGGGTCACCTGCTATGCATGTAGGTCTGTCTAAAGTGCAAGATGTCATACTTTCGAGCAGAGAGAAATCCGAAAGAATCAAAGGAACGTAAGCCTGTCAAACTACACAGATTCAGGCTAAATAGATCAGCTCGATGTGTTTCCTCCTGCTTAACCGTTCCCATACTAATTAATTAGCAAGGGCAGGCTAATTCATAAACAACAAGGCCAATAACAGGGTTGATGTTTTTATGGGTAGAGGAAAGATGAGCCTCCTATTCATCCAGTATGTTTAAATTCCATCTTCCTCAAGAAAGCTTAATAATGATGCATGCCAGTGGTTCCCAACTGATGGTCCGCGGACCCCAGGGGGTCCATGTAACCCACCCAGGGGGTCTGTGGCACCATTCACATAACACAAAATACCATAGAGATATCTAAGTTTTCAGAAATAGGGGTCTGTTGCCACTGGCGGAGGAAGAGGGGTGAGGGGCAATTGCACTGCCCCCGGCAGCACGATGGTGAGGTGCCATCACGGCTGCCCCTGCACCTGCAGTGGGCGCCACGCCCCACAGGCAGTGCGCCATGCCCCCAGGACGCGAGCCAGCCACTCCCCCACCTGCTCTCCACCCCCTGGTGCTGGAGCATGAAGCTCCGCCACTGTCCGCGGCTTGGCTTTTGGAAAACAGGGCGAGTGGTAGGACTTAGCTAATTGGGAAGCGCTGGTGTATGCCATTGTCTGCCCCTCTTCCATTTTAGCTATCACAACAGCCCTCTGAGAAATGATAGCCTGAGAGATGATGAGTGACCCAATGTCTCCAGGTAGCAGTGGGGATTTAAACCTGGACTTCCTAGTATGAAAACGCTGATCACTGCACACTTGCTTTCATCTCACCCTATTCTTGATGTTGAAAAGCAAACAACAGGAGTCAGGGCATTGTTGTTGAGGGGTGTGTGTGTCATCAAATTATGTTTATTCAACCCCAGCCTACTATATGATTGCAAATTCTGGTTATCTCTCCTACTTCCACACACACATCAATTACAGCTAGCAAATGATGATTGCATATGTACCAGTATGCTTCTCTCCTGTTTTTCACATATGGCTGGCTTATTCAGTGTTGTTTTCACTTTGTAAATATACCAGACGCCTGTTGTCAACAATGATTAGGTTTATTTATAACTTGCTTACTCATGCACATAATCGATGCTATGCTGCATGTTTGATAAACATAAAAATATTATTTACTTTGCAATATCAAGGTTAGCAGACGTCACATGCATTTTGTTCCTCCTATCAAACACTTCCCTGTTTTCAGCACACAACAGTGTGACCCAGGAATACCCAACACATTGCCCTCCAGAAGTTGTTGGACTCCAGCGCCAACCAGTCCCAGGCAGCATGGTCAATGACCAACAGTAATGGTCAATGACCAACAGTAATGGAAGTTTCAGTCCAGCAATGTCTGGGATGTACCATGTTGGCTATCACTGTCATAGTATTTATGTCAAATGTAAAGGTAAAGGTAAAGGTACCCCTGCCCGTACGGGCCAGTCTTGCCAGACTCTGGGGTTGTGCGCCCATCTCACTCAAGAGGCCAGGGGCCAGCGCTGTCCGAAGACACTTCCAGGTCACGTGGCCAGCGTGACATCGCTGCTCTGGCGAGCCAGAGCTGCACACGGAAACGCCGTTTACCTTCCCGCTGGTAAGCGGTCCCTATTTATCTATTTGCACCCGGAGGTGCTTTCGAACTGCTAGGTTGGCAGGCGCTGGGACCGAGCAGCGGGAGCGCACCCCGCCGCAGGGATTCGAACCGCCGACCTTTCGATCGGCAAGCCCTAGGCGCTGAGGCTTTAACCCACAGCACCACCCGCGTCCCTAGATGTCAAATGTAGACTTCATCAATCTTAGCTTTACTTACCCTCTCAATTTCATTAAGCCAGTGGCCTTCCAGATGTTGTTGAAATCTCATCATACCCTGCCAGCATGGCATGTTGGTGTGATTTGGGAAATTGCACTAACACCTTGGTCTTGTGTCTTGAGTTGCCTTTCCCCCACATCTGATTTCTGCTCAGGGTTAGGACATGGTGGGCCTTTCTAAACAGCTCAAGGCTACAGACCTCTGGTATGACTAATCTACTCTCCCTTTCTCCAAAGAACATGTGTACTTGAATTGATGCCAAGGCTGTATTCAGCAGTAATGTGTAGACCTCTCTCCTTTCAGTTTAACCTCTAAGACCAGGTTACTGTACTTAATTTATGATGTACCAACATTTCTTAACTTTATGTATCTAGTATATTTGAACTGTCTTGTGGCAATAAAACACTTTACACCGAACTGTGTGGGCAAGGAGTGTCCTTCACTGTCAACTCTGGAAAGGCTGACAACTGGAAAGGGAGAAGACTCTGGAACTTTTCTGGACTACTCTGCTGGTCACAGGTTTATAGCTGTGTTATCAAAACATTATCAAGGGATGATGGGAGTTCCAGTTGAGCAACATCTGGAGAACTTCACATTCCTCATCCCTGTGTTAAACTATTCTTTCGTATTTTGGAAAAGAGACCTTTAAAATATATATATGCCATTTCCTCTTCATCCATTCCAGGAAGATTAATGTGGTTGGATAGGATGAGAATTAACCTCTTGGGTCAATGTGGTCCAATTCATAAAGTATGGGAAGGTTTGTGTTTTTACATGAAGAAGTAGAATGAGAGAAAGAGAAAGAAATCCAAACCAAGCTTTTATTAACTTCATCAACCCAGCTGTCAAATCGAATTATGAAAGTTGGATTTTGATGTCCAGATTTGGCAGTCACATTTCAGAATAAAACTTTGGAATAAAAATGAGAAAGTAGCCAGTGTAGGTTAGTTAAATGGATGGATTAAGTTAATATACTATTGATTAAATTTTATTGCAAGCCACTAGTCAAATGCTGTCAAATGCTTGCTTGCTCCCATTGAATATATGCTGCTGAATATTTCCAAGATTTTCTATGTATCAGGCAGTCAAAAAAGGCTGGAGCAGGTTGAAATTGTGGTAGGATTTTTGTATTCCAAAGTTCCTCTGTGTGTGTAAGTCATCTTGCTACTAAAATTCAAATAAGCATGTGGGGCAGCTGGACTGTGCATGGAAAGTCCTTTCAAAACTGGCAAAAGTCAATTGATTGGTGAAATGGGGAAGCATATACAGTGGTACCTCGGGTTACAGACACGTCAGGTTACAGACTCCGCTAATCCAGAAATAGTACCTTGGGTTAAGAACTTTGCTTCAGGATGAGAACAGAAATCGTGCAGCAGTGGCGCGGCAGCAGCAAGAGGCCCCATTAGCTAAAGTGGTACTTCAGGTTAAGAATGGACCTCCAGAACAAGGTCTTAACCTGAGGTACCACTGTATAGCTAAATTCAACCCCCACTTCTCTGCTGAAACAGCTGACCAGCAGTTGATTTTAGAGTCTACACACTAATAGTCATGAGAACCTATTGCCATGTATCGCTTCCCATCCAACTGGGGATATACACAACAAAATACTGGCTTCCACATGCATACTGCACTTGGCAAAATCAGACTGATAAACTTTTGGACACATAAGAGCTTTTTTCTAATATTGGCACAGACGTATCATAATTTAATTTTCATGCTAATGTTGGGTTGCCATTGGGTTCCTTATTATTTTGCCCTTTCCAATTGCTTTGTGTTGTCTGCTTTTCAGGCTTAAAAAACAAAACACCAGCTTGCATTGCATGCATTTCCCACTTGGCGTTATGTGAGGGGAAGATGACACAGCAAAGCCCTTTCCTTTGGCTCAGTTGAGGCCAACTGCCACTTGATTCTTCCCCCTTCCAGAACTACCTGAACTTGAGACCATCCCGCTTGACTGCATCCATGTATGGACCAATCTGTCCATAGCAAGATTTATCATTCTCCCAGTCTTAAATTCCTTTCCCCTGCAATTGCACAGCAATTTTGGCTCTGGAATATTCAGCAGCTTTTTAGTGCACTTTTTTTTTTTTGGTAAGTGGTTTGGAATAATTTACCCTTTCGGAAAGCACTTTTCTCTAACATAATTCATTTTTTCCTATCATTTTCATTAATATATGCATTTACATGCATACTTTACATAATAAATGCCTTTTGGTACGCATTACTTGGCTGCAAAGCGAATTTGGAAGGATGGGCATATTTCAGTTGTCGCCCTGTTTTGGAAAGGGCAAGTTAGGTACGTTCACCTTTAAATGCAAGCTCAGTTGAATTTCTCTGCCATCTTTAGCTGCATCTGAGGAACAGGTGAAGCAGTGAGGCTCTCTCCATCTGTACAGCTGGGACTGACTGCCACTTGCCTCTTAAAATACCTCCACACATCTATCTTCTCCTCACCTTATCAAATGTTATCTGGCTTTCTTTATTTTGTGCTTCCTCCTCAATCCCCCCACCCCACGGTATCGTAACTTTTAGATTGAAAGCCATTCTTTGAAACTGTAAACCACATCAAGTGTCAGTAGAAAGATTGTATATAAATACAGCCAGAAAGAAAAATAAAAAGAAGGCATAGATACACAATAAACACTGCATCTTCATGCACAATTCAACAACCCAAATATATTTTCTCCTATTGCATACAGCTTTTCAAATGTGACCTTTCCAATTGCTTGTGCATTTGTTTGAAACTCCATGTACATAATAGTACGAGATATTTAGCGTCAATACTGTGTTAGAGCTGGGATAAAACATTCAGGTAGTTAGGACTCAGAAGTGTCCGTCCACATGTAAATCTCATTTTCTTTTTCCTTCCTTTTTTTGTTATTAGATCAGCTCTGCTGTCACACTGAAAATTAACAGGCTAACATTTACAGTAGACAGATGTCCCAAACTTTCAGAAAAGCTTTCTCGAGTCTTTGTTCTGATATTAGCATTCAAATTATGGATGCAGTGGTGATAATGAGGTAACCTGAGTAAGAACCGGGTGCACAATCTGACAAGTTTGTTGCTATGTTGTTGGGAGAAGGCTGCTTTGCTGAAAGGTTCAGCTGCTGGAATAATGAGACAATCTTTGATGAAAAAAACAGGGGAATTGCACTTTCAAGAAAGAGACAGAGGAAGGTGAATGATTTTCTCTCTCTCCAAGAATCCATAAGCTTCTATGATCAGAAACAATGGCTATGGCTTTGTTTGTTCATGTGGGGTCTTTTATTCAAAACCTGTGACATAGAGCCTTGTTTTTAGTCACTCCTCGGGCTTCTTCAGGACCAAAAATGATGGCAATCACTCCGATTGGCATGTTTTATGAAGTGATTTCTAGTGGTAAAATACATATAAACTAACGTGTAAAGGGGAATTGAGAACCCCAGTATACTATATGGCAGTAATTTACCTCAAGATCCATCAGATACTTATGCTTTTATCAATGTCAGACACATGTCCAGCATTTGGCAATCCATTAAGTATTGACTATCAAGGTGTTCACGCTTAGGTGCCAAATTGCATTAGCACATATTTTTACTACTTTTAGTGTATATGAAATAATTTCCATTTTGGGTTATGTGTGATTTGCAGGGAAAGTGACTAAGATTGACTGAAAATGAAATGAGAGCCCTTGTTAACTAAATTTAGTGTGGGATGCAACGCATTTAACTCTACAATGGTGCTCTTCTATACTGTATTTTGTGAATCCTCAGACTTAGGACTTAGGCCATAATATACAATTTGAGGATTGGGTAAGACTTTGGAAAGTGAATGTGAAATTTGCGAATTCCATATTTTTAAAAGAGAATTACATGAAAATGATGTATAGGTGGTACACCACAACAGTAAAATTGGCAAAAATGTATAAAACAGAACAGAAGAACTGTTGGAGATGTAAAGAAGGGGGAGGTACATTTAATAAATGTGGCGGGATTGCAAGATTATGAAAAAATTGGGAAATGATATACAATGAATTGGAAAAAAATATGTTTAAAATAACATTTGTTTAAAAACCAGAAGCTTTTTTGTTGGGTATTATAGGACAAGAGCTGCCGAAAGAAAAAAGGACACTATTTACATACGCTACAACAGCAGCAAAAATCTTAATAGCACAAAACTAGAAGACTGGAGAAGTACCATTCAAAGAACAATGACAAGAAAAGGTGATGAACCATGCAGAGTTAGCAAAATTAATGGATAGGTTGTGGGGAAAGGACAATAGTGACTTTGAAAAAGAATGGGAACCTTTTATAACATGTTTGCAGAAACAAAACAAAAACATGAACTCACTGGCAGAATTTAAATAAACATTCACAACTTTCTAAAAATTGAACAAGAAGTATAACAATGAGACAATATAACAGCAGATTGTAACATCTGATGTAACAAACCAGAAATGGAAGCTGAGGGAAGTCAACAGGGAGGGAGGAAACTGGAAAGTGTATGCTTAGTAGTAATGATGATGGATATTTGTTGTAAGAAAGAAAATGAATAAAAATTATTATTATTATTATTATTTAAAAAAAGAAACTTAGCTTTTATAAATGTATGAATTTAATGATTCTTCAGTGAGAAGCTCACTAGTTGTGGGCAATCTTCTCAAGAAGATGCAATGGCAACCTGTGCCAGACATCACTACAACACACAACTGTTGGATGTATTTAGAGTTCATACAGGGCAACAACAACAACTTATGACTCCCAACAGGTATGATCAATGCCATTTTTTATATTGCTGTGTTTTAGTAACACTTGAGCTTTTGATCATTTCTATAAACCCTCTTGAGTAGGTTCTCTCTATAATAAGCAGTGTTATTATTTAAAAATTAATTAATTAATTAATTAAGTGACTATATGCAGCAAAATATTCAACCTGTCTGTTCAGTTTTATAGATCACTTGGAGATTTATGTCCAGGGATATAGACAGGCAAACTGTACACATCAGGCGTTCTGCTTTATTAGGTCATATTGTGAGGATTAACAATCAATATTAATTTTTTGGAACAATGCCATATTGGCCAACATTCAGGGTGTCTTTACAATAGGCTGGTTGTGGGGGGGAAATGGTACCCCGAGCTTCGCAGGAGCTGGCATGGCCTCAATCCATCTTCACTACTTCTGGATATATATTTCTGCTTATTATTATTATTATTGTTGTTCTAAGCCATGATTTGGAAGTACATTTTGCCTCTTGGTATTTCCCTCCTTTGCTTTGAGTGCTAAGATCTTGACAACAGATGAATGAGGAGAAAGTTCGTCGTCCTGCCTTTATGAAAATTTCATAAAGAGGAGCTTTGCTTTCACTGTGATCGCATCAGTGTTTTTTCTGCCAGCGTGGATAACAGCTCCTGGGCATAGCGCATAGTAAACATATCCAAGATAATTGCTGCCAGATCCCTTCCTGCCCTTTTGCAGGGAGGAAATGCATCTAAGCTTGGGGTCTCATATGCTTCAGCTTGCTTTTTCGAGAACAGTACATTAAGACAGCCAAACGGCAGCACGCTGGCTCTTCACAGTCACTGCGGGGACAGATTAAAGGTGTGCGCGGCAGACCTGAGTATAGCAGTAGCTCCCTGGATGGTGTGCAGGGATCAGCTGTGTTGTCAGAACAGACAAAAAAATGTGTTGCTATCCAGGTAGAGTCATGAGGGCAGTGAGCGGTGAGTGACCTATAATCACCAAAGGAAGAGCTGGCTGGTGCTCAAAGCAAGCAATCCTGCAGGAACACATGCTACCCTACAGCATGCTATCAAGCTCCTCATGGTTTGAGCCAGGTCCTCAGATGGTAGAAATTAATGTTGATATAGGTGGCAAAACACAGAGGTCAAAACACTGTGGTTTATTTGTGTGTGGTTTCTCTGTGGTTATTTTTTTTTGGGGGGGGGGTTAATGACATGCACAGGAACCGTCCTTATATTTTTCTCCATTCATCAGCCTGTTTCTCTGCATTTGATTGCCCCGGAGAAATTAATTAACGCTATGGGAAACCAACAGGGCATCTGCAGCAGTCATTTCCTTGTCATAGAGGTGGATTTAGAAGCAGCTACTTGCCATTGGACGCGGGTGGCGCTGTAGGTTAAACCACAGAGCCTAGGATTTGCCAATCAGAAGGTCAGCGGTTCGAATCTCTTTGATGGGCTGAGCTCCCATTGCTCGGTCCCAGCTCCTGCCAACCTAGCAGTTCAAAAACACATCAAAGTGCAAGTAGATAAATAGGTATCGCTCCGGCAGGAAGGTAAACGGCGTTTCCGTGTACTGCTCTGGTTTGCCAGAAGTGGCTTAGTCATGCTGCCACATGACCCAGAAGCTGTACGCTGGCTCCCTTGGTCAGTAAAGTGAGATGAGTGCTGCAACCCCAGAGTTAGCCACGACTGGATCTAATGGTCAGGGGTCCCTTTACCTTTTAGTTGCCATGCAAGAAAATGTGGCTAGTATTCAAAATATTGGCATCCCTAAAAAAAATTAAGTTAGTACTCATTGTTAGAGAGAAAGGTAATATTTTATGATTTCCATTTGGGAATTATAGGTACAGAACTACATAGCTGTGTAGAAATTTATTCATGTATGCGACTACAGCGGCAAGAATGTTACTTGCCCCAAAATGGAAAGAAGTCCCAGCAAAAGAAGAACGGATACAAAAACTTACAGAATATGCAGAAATGGCGAAACTTACTGGAGAAATAAGAAATCAAGATAACAAACTTTATATAAAAGAATGAAAATGGTTTATTGAATATTTACAAATAAACTGTAAACAGATAACAGCATTGGCAGGATTACCTGCAGTTTTATAGGAGTATATATTTCAAGTAGACAAATAAATGAGCAAATTAAGTTAATTTGGATTTGCAGAAAATATGAAAAATACATTTAAGGAATTGCAGAAAGAGGGGGAAGGAAGTCAAGTTTTGAAATGTTAAAATGATTGAAATGTATACAATTGAAAATAATAAAGAAAATACTTTAATATATATGTATAATTTCCATTTGCAGCAACACAAATTAGTCTCAAATTAACGTGAATTAAAACGATGCCACCAGTGAGACAACTGAAGTTTTATAGCACTATTTTAGGCAGGCTGTGAGGGGTTGGGAGTTTGGGCAAGCTGTGAGGAGATTGGGTTGCATGAGCTGTGATGGAATGTGGGAGAGATGGGGAGGTATGGGGGCAAATTGTGGGGGGACAGGGAAGCTGTGAGGGGAGGATGTGGGATCAAGTTGTAAGCAGAGGGAGGCTGAGTGAACCATAAGGGGGCTTAGGATGTCTGGTTCAGTTGAGTTCGATTTATTGTGATTAGCGAGCAGCCATTACACACGTAAAAATAATAACAAGAATACTGCTAATAAGAGTGGTTTACATTTCTACTCTCCGACCTTTACAGAATAAATCATTTCCCATTCCCCCTTTAAGTTTCATTACATGAAGTTGCAAAGCCTGGGCAAGAAACATGGATGATGTTCTAAAGCAGAGATGTCCAACTGGGTGACCACGAACGACTGGTAGATCCCCAAGATGGTTATCGACCGATGGATAAAAAAAGCTGTAGAATGAATGCCTCTGCCCCCGCCCCCCTCTCTCTGTCACTCTGTCGCGTGATGTGGGCATTTGTGTTGTGTTTGGTGCTGGCGATTGGGGAGCCAATATTTTCCATTATCGCTGGATGCAATTTTTAGCGGCGAATTAATAGATTAGCGGTTTTGGGCATCCCCCCCAAAACAAATCTTTCCCCCAAAAGATCAACAACTCTTGGCTCTCCCCCCCCACACACACCCCACACTCCCCACATGCTTCTCCTCCCTCCAATGACAATGGGTAGGTCAATGACAGTTTTTTTATACTGGGAGTAGATCACAGACTCTTGGGAGTTGGACATGCCTGTTCTAAAGGATATATACCTCTCTACATCAGACGACAAAAAAATAGGTCTTTACAAGAAATTTGGCAATGGGATGGATTTGGCAGGGTGGCAGGAAAGTGAGATTGTCCCATCACTGCCCCCCCCCAACTCTCGCAATCCACTCATATGAAATATCAAGGTCTCACACAAGATAAAATATCGTAAACAATACAAAATAGTCATAAAAGTGTAAAGGGAACATTAGAAACTGCATTGCAGGCATTAAAATATCAACACAACTAAGCCCATTTCTGAATGCACTCTCAGTGTGGACTTAGCGCTCTGTGTATCTGCTAAGCTACATGCCAGCTTGTGTAAAGGGGTGTACGATTAGGTTATGACTTTGTCTTTTTTAAATAAATCTTCTCCATCAGATTGTTCAAGTATCTCTATCTCTTCTGAAGTTTCAGATGTTGGGAGATGGAGAAGAGAATCATATTATAGATGAGATGGATATTCAGCTCAGTCCTGACTAAACTGATACTGTTGATTAAATAATATTTCTGAACCCCAGACTATTTAGAGGGGGGAATCTAAAGTGGTGCATTAAATCTATAAAACACACCATGCATAAACAACATAAAATGCAATTTCACAATCTGCTTTGGCCAATAAAGTAAAGTTCATGGCAGACATCCCTAGACTGGGAAGGCTTGTCTGAACAACAACAACTTCAATATGCAGTGGAAACTGAAAATAATGCATGCCTTATGTCAGGAGGAAGAATGGTCCCACCATCTTGCTATATGCTTTACCATGAACAGGTAAAAGTAAAAATGTAAAGGACCCCTGGATGGCTAAGTCCAGTCAAAGGTGACTATGGGGTGCAGCACTCATCTCACTTTTCAGGCCAAGGGAGCCAGCGTTTGTCCACAGACAGCTTTCTGGGTCATGTAGCGAGCATGGCTAAACTGCTTCTGGTGCAACAAAACACCATGCATGGGAACACCGGTTACCGTCCCACCACAGCGGTACCTATTTATCTATTTGCATTAGTGTGCTTTCGAACTGCTAGGTTGGCAGAAGCTGGGACAGAGCAATGGGAGCTCACCACTGTCAAGTGGATTTGAACCACAGACCTTCCGATTGGCAAGCCCAAGAGGCTGAGTGCTTTAGACCACAGCGCCACCCGCGTCCCATGAACATCCACAGAGTAGACATCAGGAATGTGTGGTGTTACCAAAATGACTTCTTTACATAACCTCAATGGCTGGTCTGGTCTGTACAGGATAATGTTTCTCTAAAACAACCCATTCCCAAGCTGCTTAGGGCTTTATATACTAACAGCAAAACCATCAACCCAAACTAGTAGCAGACAGATAGACAGTGCAGCTATTTAAAATGTGAGTATTACCTACATGCTGATGTCACCTTATTCATGGACCCAGCTTAAGACTTCTACACCATCAGCAGTTTTTAGATCAGCCTTAAAGGCACTCCAACATAGAGCAGATTGCAGTAATCCAATCCTCAGGTTAATTTGATTGTTATCACCTCTAGTGGACATTCTTGGTTGTCAGTCAATATCTAGTTTCTTTCTTAGCAAACCTGGGACAAAGTACAGTGGTACCTCTACTTACGAACGCAATCTGTTTTGGGGTGCCATTCACACCTCGAAAAGTCTGTAAGTAGAGCGCCGCTACTATGCATGCTTCTGCACATGTGCAAAGTGCGCAGATCACTTCTGTGCATGCGCAAAGTACACAGATCACTTCTGCCCATGTGCATGCAGTGATCCCAGAAATAAACACTTCCAGGTTTGCTGCGTTCGTAACCTGAAAAGCCGCAACGTGAAGCGAACCTAACACGAAGTATGTCTGTATTGCTATCTGACAATTACTACTAAATTGTACTAAATAGATTGAGGTATGTTTGAGTTAGTGTTATATTTACTGATATTAAAATAGAAAGCTGTATTTAAAAAATGAAACCTCTGAGGACATCATAACAGTCAAGTTTCCTCTTCATTTTAAAGAAAGGGAACTGTTAAAGAGTTTGCATTTCAGATCAGCTACATGGTTCTTTTATCCACATTTAGCGACATCTAAATTATTAAAGATGGTGTAGCTGGTCTGAAATAACAATGCCTCTCCTCTAAAAAACTGTTCACTCTTTTGATAAATCATTGATTTTTTTTCGAAAAATGAAATAAGTTCAATTATTCATAAACGACTGAAATAATGCTTTTAAAAAACAACGCATTGCTTTCAAAATTAATATTCTGAACACCCAAACACCATAACTCTTGGGTTAGCATAAATTGCAAAACCTACAGTGAAATTCTTCACATGTCCTTTTAGCAGCAAGTCCCACTTAGTTCAAGTGAGGCCTTAAAGATATCTACATAAATGGCTGACACTCACAAAGAGGAAGAATAAAATCCCTTTAGTGCTGCAGTCCTGTAAGCACTTACCTGGGAGTAAAATTCATTGAACTCAACTGAGCTTTACTTTGAGTAGACATGTATAGGATTGCACTGTAATTATGCAGTTACACAGTTGCAAGGGAATCAGCACAACTGGGCACATCTGGATTTACTTTTGAGTAAGCATGCATAGGCCTGTGGCAGAATTCAGATTTAAGCTGCAAAACAAGGAAATGCAGATTTGTGTGTATTTAAATGCATGGGCATTCCACATGGCAGTAGCAAAAGTATACACAGTTCTGGTTCTAAGGGACTGTACAACTATTTCTGCATGTCCTGGGAGCTTTTGGTTAATGTTGGCCCTCTCATAATCCCCCTTTCAAATGTGAAGGGAAAATGCAAAATTACTGTACTGACATGGCATACAGTGAGCAAAATAATAATAATAATAATAATAATAATAATAATAATAATAATAATAATAATTTTTTTAATTATACCCCGCCTTCCCCAGCCAAGGCCGGGCTCAGGGCAGCTAACAAGCAATAAAAACAAGTTGAATGAATACAACTTAAAAACAAGATTAAAATACAACAATTAAAATATTGAAACATTAAAATATTAAAATGCAGCCTCATCGAGGGGGAGAAAGGAAAAAGAAAAAGGAAAGAGAGGGAGGGAGGGAATCAAATTGGCCCCAAGCCAAAGGCGAGGCGGAACAACTCTGTATTACAGACCCTGCGGAAAGAAATCAGATCCTGCAGGGTCCTGGTCTCATGAGGCAGAGCGTTCCACCAGGAACAAATAACAAAACAAAGTCAGAAATCTCAGTTATGATGCACCTGAAGTAGGTCTTTGGCTTCTGCTCATAATTTCAGCTTCACAAAGTTTCTAAATTACCTGGCCAAAAAGAAATAATTCACATGACAGTACGGATGCTTAGTCTTGATCAAAGTACTTAAGATTAGACTTTGGTAAGGAGGAAGTAAAAAAAAAACTCCCGATCCACAGATAGACACCAGGAATGTCTGGTTTGGAGTGGGTTTTTTAAGTTAGGCAGAACAATGAGAAGTCATGAAGTTGTGCTCCCTAGATCAGTCTTGGATTTTCCCCCAACCCATCAGAGCAGATTTGGGAAGTGCTGATTGTGTGTATGGGGAGAAGAGGAAGGAAAAATTCCATTGTACAAATGGAAATCCTTGCACTGATTAAACAAGTTAGTTTGATATGCCCAATATTTTGACACACACCATCCCAACCTCTTGGCCAACCAGAATATGTCTATTTCAGTTTCTCTTTCCTGAAAGCTCCTTTCTTCCCTCCCTCCCTCCCTCCCTCCCTCCCTCCCTCCCTCCCTCCCTCCCTCCTTCCTTCCTTCCTTCCTCCTTATGTCTTTCGATTTCATTTTTTACCTGACTTTCCATTTCTTTGGCTGAACTTTTCACTCCCTTGTAAACTTCTGACATCCCAGCTCCAAACAACCACTAAAACAGAAAACAAACATAGTGCATCTAAAAGCAGAACACAAAATTGCTGAAGAATTACATTCCTTCACCATTTGAAATAGTGCCCAGACTTGAAGGATTGAAAAAAAAAATGCCTGAAAAATTCATATCAAGTAAAGCACTGAAGTTACAATGGGGGGAAGATTAGCAGAGTCTCCAGTTGAAAGCTTATAGAATGTTAACTTATTTAATTATAATGGTGGCCTGTTTTTCAATCTCTCTGTAATTTGGAAGGTCTGATGCCCTGTATGAGTAGTAGAAAACCAGAAAATGCAATGGATAGAAACCAAAGTTACAGGCGTCACTGTAATCAGTGAGAAACAAATGGGAATCCTGAAACCGAATGAGTTTGTTCTGAATTAATTATGGCAATAAAGGAAAAACAAATTGATGGATAACCCGATGAATTCAGCTTTTAATAAGTAAAACCACACATTATGCTGATTGGTATCGTGCCCATAACCCTGGGGTTATAAAATGCCCCAGATGTAGCCGGACTACAATGCCCATCATTCCTTCTTGAAGGTTGTCCTTGAACATGCATAAATGAACAGAGCAGGCATCGCCAACTTTTCTGGGCTTGTGGACACAATTGCAAAATGGAAAAATTGTGTGGATCTCACCACACTGTAACCAAATACATACAACACATACTGTCTCATCTTAACACAAGGTGCACAGAAGACCCCATAGGCTCCAGGGAACAACTCTCAGGTCCCATGTGCACCTACGGACACCACATGGGTGACTCCAAAAAGAGAGTAATCTATCCCATGTTAATTGTATAAAGGACAACACAGGATTGCTACTGCTTAAACCAGGGGTGGGGGTGGGGAGTAGCAAAGTTTTCTCCACATTTCTTGAAACATTCCAAAGCTTCTTTTAAAACCCTCTATGGCTTTACAAGTTTCTCTTTTTAACAATGCAAACGTTTTTTTAATGCATCAGTTCTTCAAAGGCTGGAGTAGACTTTGCTTGTTTTCAACCCACCAGCTATCCTAGTTGTTTGCTAATCATCTCTTCCCTCCTCCCGCTCTTCCCCTCTCTGCCTACATCCTAATTTTGACTTTAAAGAACATTTATAGGTCAATTTTCCTTTTGTGACCAACCTTGCTACCCTTTTCAACAATTGGCCCAGGTGGTTTCTTTCCTCAAACACCTTCACTTTTATATCATTTCCAAAGTGTCCTCAGAAGTGGACAGCAAGGGAGTTCGGGTGGATGGGGTGTCAAAGCTAACCAAAGCCAGAAAATTAGAGATATAGAAGTTGTTTCCTTTTCAAGAGACAAAGGCAATTCCCGTCTGTGGCAAGAGACAGTTCTGGTGCTTTTTAATGAGGCTTCAACAGTGCATGCTTGTGTATGTCTCCCTCTCTCTTTCTCTCTCTCTCCCCCCTCCATTTGTTTTTACAGTGGTAGTTTTTTGATAAGTGCCTTTAAGCGTGCTGTGAATTTGCGAGATCAAAGTCAGAGGCCTGCCTTCTGTGGAGGCAGTTTTTTCCCGCTCTTCTTTTGAAGTTTTTGGTTTGCTCAGGTCCCGTGCCTTTGAAGAAATAAAGTTTAAGCAAATGTTTTCGGCATGTAGTTAGAGGAAATTAGAAGGAAATAGTGAGTCCTTCCCTGCTCCTACAAAGCGCTCCTGCCACACTGCATGCATATCTTGTTTGCAACTTTTAAAAGTGAGCTGAATCCATTGAAGGAGTTCACATCTAGATCTGAAGAAAGTTTGCAACACCTGAGGCCTATAGAAAACAGCAGGAGCTGTCCAGTGCTGAATAAGACCACTGGTCCAATCAATTCAGCATTGTATAGACTAGCTGGCAGAAGTCTCCCCTTCAGGCAAGAATCTTTCCCAGTCCCCAGTAGGATCTCAACCTGGGACATTCTGTCAGCAGTCCTGTTGTCTGTTGTTATAAGAATTTTAAGGTCTTCTATGCTGGAGGAGACTCTTGAGAGTCCCATGGACTGCAAGAAGATCAAACCTATCCATTCTTAAGGAAATCAGCCCTGCTCACTGGAAGGACAGATCCTGAAGCTGAGGCTCCAATACTTTGGCCACCTCATGAGAAGAGAAGACTCGCTGGAAAAGACCCTGATGTTGGGAAAGATGGAGGGCACAAGGAGAAGGGGACGACACAGGACGAGATGGTTGCAGTGGCGTAGCGTGGGTTGTCAGCACCCGGGGCAAGGCAAGTAATTTGTGCCCCCTAACCCGTGGATTTTAGCACTCAAGTGCGAGCGGCCCCCCCCCAGATGCTGCGGCCGGCCCTCCTGCACCCCCCCCCGCTACGCCATTGGGGCTGGGGGCGAGCGAAGGAGCCAAGGACCCCCCCCCTTAAGGCTCAGCAGGAATTTATTAAATTTATTATTTGCGGAGCCCCCGCGAGCCGAGGCAGCCGAAGCCCCCTCCTCTCGGGCGCCTCCCCGCCCCCTCCTCTCCTTGGGCTGTAGGTGAAGTCCGTGCTCCGAGGCGCTCCAGATCCGGGCTTGGCGAGTGCCTCACCTCCTCCCGGCCGGGTCCTGGCGCTTCCAGCCGCGCTCCGTCCTCGCCCCCCCCCCCGCGGCTGAGACTTGCGCTGAGAGCCGGAGCCAGCGGTGCCCCCTTCCGCCGGGAGACCATCGCCTGCCCGCCAGCTTCCTCTCGGAGGGTTTTGGGGAGCGCAGGGCGCGGCGAGGCCCCTCGGAGCTCTCCTCCCTCCCAGTCGGCAGAAGCAGCCGCCGCCTGTGGCTGGGCCGAGGGGATGGCATCGGCGTCGGGGTGCGGAGGCTGCCCGTGCCCGGCCAGGCGTCGGTGGCGGCGTTGGCGCTGCTGCAGCGGCTGCTCCTCCTGCGAGCAGTGAGTGGAGCGCAGCGGCGGCGGCGGCGGGGAGCCCGGCGGAGGAAGGAACTTGTCCCTTCCCTCTGGACTCGCGCCCGCCCAGATGTTGCGCCCGGTGCGGCCGGCACCCCTGGCACCCCCCCACGCTACGCCACTGGATGGTTGGACAGTGTTCTCGAAGCTACCAGCATGACCAAACTGCGGGAGGCAGTGGAAGACAGAAGTGTCTGGTGTGCTCTGGTCCATGGGGTCACGAAGAGTCAGAAATGACTAAACAACTAAACAACAACAATATATATATATATATATATATATATATATATATATATATATATATATATATTAGATGTTCATAAATGTACCAAGCAAACACAAACATGTAAACCACATGTCTGAAACCCTGAAGTCCTGAAACCATTTTCTCTTTCCCAAAATGGGGTCACGAAGAGTCGGACATGACTAAATGACTAAACAACAATAATAACAAAAGAGTGGCCAAAACCCAGATAATGCTAGACAGGAGATAACACACTCAGGATTCTTTTGTAGACCACCCCCTGTGATGTATGTATGATGTATTGGGGGAGGTGGTCCTGGGCTACACTCCTTCTGTGATGTATGTATGATGTTTCTGGAGGTGGTCTGGAGTTTGAGGGTGGGCAATTTCAAAAAGTCTATATAAGGGCGAGCACACCTTTGTTCTGGGTTCCTGAACCTACAAAAGGCTCGTGGGTACCCCATAAGGGGAAAGGAGCAGCTTTTTTCTCACAGCACTCTCAAAGCAAAAAAAAATTGAGCTTGACTCATTAATTTATTGAAACTCATGGGAGTGAGCTCCACTGCTTGTTTGAAGTTAGAGATACTTATGAAATTCTGTCCATCCATTTCCACCCTCTGCCTAGATCTAGGAATTCTGAATTACCCAGTCTTACTTCTGAAGTGAACCTGATGCATTAGAGATGTTGAATTGCTCTAGTGTTTCCATTTTAAATTCCAAACATAAAAGAGAGATAGTTTGTGTATGGTTTTCTGCAACTTAGCTCATGTCTCCTTCCCCTTCCACATGAGTAATTGCACAGGAGCAAATCTTAGGTTGATTGTGTCGTCTGATATGCCAGAGACCTTTTCCCATGGGGACATGTGCTACTGCGTACTAGTAAAATGCCACACACAAAATATCTCAATAAAAATATATATCACATTATCATAAGATTGCTTATTACTATTATTATTTATTATTTTTATCATCATCATGACCTGTTTTATCACCACCCCATCTGCTCATTAGTAATATGTTTGGAGGGTGGGACTTGAAAGCTACAGCAAACTGCACGTTCTCCAATTCTGGAATAAAATCTTGCAAGTTTTCCTACTTAAGTCAGGATGAATGCAATGCAGGGCAGAATGAACCCATAGAAAATCCCTATTTTGATTGCTGAGTAACAGAGACTCATTTCCACACTTATATCGAAAAGCATCAAAGGGGGAACTTCAGTGACAAGCTTACAGGTGCTTGAATCCACATTTACAGGATAATAATAATAATAATAATAATAATAATAATAATAATAATAATAATTTTTATTTATACCCTGTCCTCCCCGGCCAGAGCCGGGCTCAAGGCAGCTAACACCAGTAAAATAACAATAAAAACATAAGGGGACGGACGGACACAATTTAAAATACAGGTTAAAATACAATTTAAAATGCAGCCTCATTTTAAAAGTAGCCCATGGGAGAAACAGGAGCCTTTGCTAGTGTAGTCCCACATGAATCTATCCACCTGCACAACCTCAATAATATTTGAAAACAAGAGTTATTTCTTTTCCAATGTTTAGTGATCAACTGATGGTGAGTCAAAAGTTTCAGTTTCAAGGAACACATGGTTTTGAAGGATACCCATAACTGCTGATATGTTGGTATAGGGCAGGAACTGGGGGTGGTGAGTGATGTGATTGAGTGGCAATGCTCACCTGACCCCCAGTCAGTTGTGTAAGAACTGCTTCTGGGTGGTAGATCATGGGTAAGGAGAAATCACAGTGCAAACACACTGGTGGGACTTTGTCACTTCCTTGCCCAGTACCTCCCAGTAATCAGAAATGATGTGAAGAGCTAGAGGTCATGTGAGCACCACCAAGTCATCTGCAATTGCTCCTTTTCCTTAAGAATCTGTTTGCTGCAGTTCCTCCTGCTCAGGGGGAAGAGAAACTCTGTGGATTGCATTTGAGCTTTGAGACTTAAATGTTTAATCTTAAACTCATTTATAAGTACTTTATTTCCACCCTCACAATATTCTCTTCAATAAGCATTTAAAATTCTAGATAGGAAACAGAGCTGCAGTAATCTCATGTTGTTTTGCAATACAAGGAAGGAGGGGGAAGGAAATCAGCTGTCATTACTTCCCACTTGTATTGCACTGTTAAAGAATGAATAAAAGCAGAAACAGGGCTTTTCTACAATAAATAAAATGGTTTAACCTTTTTTTAAAAAAATAAACCTATTGTTCAGCATCATATTATACTTCCCACTTCCCCAAACAGTGATGATGTTTTTTCTCTCCTTTGGACAAGAGAGAAGTAGAGATTCTTCATGTTTTTGTAATATTTATTTTATCTGAAAGTATACAAACAGAGCTTATTGGAAGCAAGCAGACTCTCATTAAGGCAGGCAGATGATACAACGATCCTGTATCAAATTCCCAGAGATGAAGTTTTTCCAGTCCCAAGTATTCATTCCAGTCTTAACTACCTTCAGCTATAAATGTCCAGTTTTTATCTAACCTCTTTCTCATTCATCTATAAAAACCAGCATGAAACCCTGAATCCCTGCTAATTGGTTGGCATCACCTTTTGAAGCAAATTAAAATACTGGACCACCAGAAATCCTTATCTTCACCAACCTACCATTTTGGGTGTTCATTTGGGATGCAGAGTGATTATTAGACCAGTGTGTACATTGTAAGGTCAGCTTACATGGCAAGGCATAGTCTGAAAATTCATGATGCTGGAATCTTGCTATATATAAGTAGTTCTAGAAAAGCTACCTGAGAAACTAACTGTGCCATCTTGACTTCCATATAGGAAGAAAAGTAGGAAATAAATATGAACAAAGCTGATTATTTAAAATAACCATTTACATTTTGCTTACTATTTACTGATTATTTTTACATTCTTATGTCTTACTTTTTCTCATTCAGGTAGGTAGCTGTGTTGGTCTGACACAGTCGAAATATATTTTTAAAATATCCATTATCTGAAGAAGTGTGCATGCACATGAAAGCTTATACCAAGAACAAACTTAGTTGGTCTCTTAGGTGCTACTGGACATTTTTTTAATTTTAATTTATTTTTTCTCATTCATTTTGTCAATAAGCATTTGAAGAACCATCTTCCGTTGCTTATAAGCTATTATTTTGAAATCTGGACTCATAGTTCTTCTTTGAACAGGCATGAAAACATAAGGCTTTTCTGTTCAGCAAGTTGTGTTTTTTTTAAACAACAACAACAACATACCATTGAAACTATCCCTCTAGCAAAATCATTTCTGAACCGCCTCTTGTGCACTATGGCAAGTTCGCCTGCTCAGCAAAAGCAAAGATTAAGCACCTAGCGGATTTCTTTTTCAAGATTAAAGGTTTACACAGGGGAGAAAGATATGATTGTTGAATGAAACCTCTTGTCCAAATAAGGAGATAATGAGACACAGTTGTTGACCGAGTAGCTAGTGGAAGCTATGTGAGGTCAAAAGATCAAGAGATAACCTGATTGCAGTCCTCTAATTTATGTACACGATTGGAAGGTGTTGGACACACCACAATTCTGGAGAACTGACTGCAGGTGTGAATTACATTAGTCTGATTTATGAAATACACATGCAAGTGGCCTATTGGCACCCGCTAGACTTTGCAATAAATAACTGGCTGTATATCATTTGGGATCACAGTGCTTACCACTCTGTCCAAAGCAACTGGGTTCAGGGAACCTTTCATTTGCTGATAGGCCTTTAAACTAATTTCTAACTCTCCCACTTAACATATTGCCCGTTCATTTTGTTTTAAAAACTCCTTATAAATGTGCAACTTTTCGCCCCCATCCCTGAGCTAAATGCACTAATTTAAAACAACTATAGCTCCATGGTATTTTCTCTGTGTGCATAAAAGCTCAGCAATTCAAAACAAGACTAGAGCATAAGAAGAGTCATGCTGGATCAGGCCAGTCAATCATCCTGTTCTCAGCCAATCACTTGCCTATGGGAAGTCTTCAATCAGGATCTGAGTGCAACATCACTCTCCTGATTTGTGAATCCCAGCAAGTGACATTCGGAGACATACTTTCTCCAGTAGTGGGGTGGTAAAGGTAAAGGTAAAGGACCCCTGGATAAAGTTCAGTCGAAGGAGACTATAGGGTTGCAGTGCTCATCTCACTTTCAGGCCAAGGGAACCAGTGTTTGTCTACAGGCAGCTTTCTGGGTCATGTGGCCAGCATGATTAAGCCTCTTCTGGCGTAAAGGAACACCGTGATGGAAGCCAGAGTGCATGAAAATGCCATTTACCTTCCCACTGCAGTGGTACCTATTTATCTACTTGCACTGGCATGCTTTTGAACTGCTAGGTTGGCAGGAGCTGGGACAAAGCAACAGGAACTCACCCTGTCGCTGGATTCAAACTGCCGACCTTCTGATCAACAAGCCCAAGAGGCTCAGTGATTTAGGCCACAACTCCACCCACATGGAACATAGACCATCTAGGCTAGTAGTCATTCATAACTCTAGAATCAAATCAAAAGAAAAATCTCATCATGTGTTTTTTTTTTAATTTAAAAGATGCTCAGGTGAAGGTTTGCTGTACATTCTTAAGTGAAATTGATTTTTCTATTCTTTTTACACACTTCAGCTTATTGGGTACTCAGGCATATGAAGAAAAGATTCATGATTATTTTATGAGCCTACTATGCTTTAAGAATCCATTTTCCCTAGCTATTTGCACTGCAAAATAGTGTTTATATTTTTTTCTTTCTTTATCACTTAGATGCATGCTTTTTCATCCACACACCTTGAAAAGAAATATGTTTGGTGTGCAGTACTTTATTTAATTTGAGTATTTTACTTGCATGTTTATGCACAGATAAAATTAGGTTTGTGGATTTTATAGTCACTTAGCATTCCACTTGTTATCATAACTATTAGGAAATACTTTTTTGCCAAAAAGCAGCACATATTCTAAACTGTGCTGCTGCTGTGCAGCATAGTATGTTATCAATAAATCAGTTTGTTCAGGCCTCATTTCTTTTGTCTTCAGCTTTTTTTATTTTCTTGTTCATGGGTCCCATTTCAGACAACATTTCAACAGGCTTCTTGTGAGAGAGAAAAATTACACATCAATAGAATATTTTTTTGAGACTGTTAATAGGCATGAATCATTGTTCTTTAGTGCAACAGCATCTCATTTATACCATATGTGTCACATAACTGCTCTGTGGGGTGCTGTACAAGACCAGATGAAACAGAAATATCATAAAAAAAATCTGTCTCTGAATAACAAAAGATTCAAAAGAGAACAAAAACCCTCAACTTTCACTTTGTCATGCTTCTATGTAAAACAATAAGTGGCTGCTATCAGGAAAATTGGAAATTTGGAAAAATGAATCAATAGGTTTTTACTGTTAGAGTTATATCTTAGTTTGTGTGTTTTTAGAATGCTGGGATCAATCTTTGTTTGTTATTCCCATTCAAATTAATGTATTTCACAATCGCTGCTGAAGATTATATTAAACAAAATTCCCAATGATGTTCAATACCTTTCAGAAGAGGATGCACTTAATTTTCATTTTAAGTATGAAGTTCAGAAATGCTGATTCAACCCCAAATTTCACTTTTGAGAAGAACCTTTGTTACCACTGATCTGAACCAACATGGGATTTCTAAAGTGTTGAGAAATAGCATCAGCAGGATTCTTCTTAACTGAATGGACCAAGAAGGAATTTGGCAATGAGATACAGGGATTTTATTTCACATCAAAATGGACTCAAATCTGAGTGGGATCAATGCACTCAGTACAGAAATACAACACAGATACTCAGATTTTTCTTAAGTTTCTGTCTTAAAACTGTTTGGTGAAACACAAGGAAGAAGTAGGCAATTCACTAAATCAAGTTCATTGAGGTACAGGAAAATGGAGGCATGGCTGAGACCCTATCTGCCTGCGGACTGTCTCGCCAGAGTGGTGCATGCTCTGGTTATCTCCCGCTTGGACTACTGCAATGCACTCTACGTGGGGCTACCTTTGAAGGTGACTCGGAAACTACAACTAATCCAAATAATGACAGAAATTGAAAGAGCAGCACAACTAGTTCATGTACTCAGTGAGGCTTTTGGCTTTTTTATCTTTCATCTATCTACAGTACATCTATCTATCTATCTATCTATCATCTATCATCTATCATCTATCTATCGATCTACCGATCTACCGATCAATCGATCAATCGATCAATCGATCTATCAATCTATCAATCAATCTATCTATATGTATCTATCATCTATCTACATCTATCTACTCTTCATACTTCTAGGCTCTTTTGACCAACTACATTCTTTCTGTAGGGCAGATCCTGAAGCTGAGGCTCCAATACTTTGGCCACCTCATGAGAAGTGAAGACTCCCTGGAAAAAAACCCTGATGTTGGGAAAGATGGAGGGCACAAGGAGAAGGGGACGACAGAGGACGAGATGGTTGGACAGTGTTCTCGAAGCTACCAGCATGAGTTTGACCAAACTGCGGGAGGCAGTGGAAGACAGGAGTGCCTGGCATTCTCTGATCCATGAGGTCACAAAGAGTCGGACATCACTAAATGACTAAACAAATGTTTAGCAATAAACATTTGCTCCTGCAAAAGTTGCTCAGCTTGGAGCATACAAACTCAATTTCTAGAGCACTTACATGGGCTCCCAGATGCATTTTTCATAAACCAGGGGACTAAATTTCTCACTAGCACTGATCACAGCAAACTCCTATTCAGACAAATCCATAAAGTCTGCTTCTGTTACAGTATCAGCACTGTCCTCAGACAGTTACTAGGGAATTGGTTTTACTTCCCGGCATATGTGCAAAAGATTGAAGCTTAAATGTCCAAAATTTAGCCACCAGTATTGGCACTCTTGTGGTTGTGCAAAAACTCATGGACGTTGACAGTCAATGCAATGGCTGGCATTTACTTGTGTTTTCCCAAAATTGAATGGTGTTCAGAAAATGCAAATAGGATTAAGTCTATAGCAGTTCCATATCAATGTCAGTTTTCACTAACTTTCAGGCATTCACTATAACATATATCTAAAGTTTCTATGTCATATATTGAGAACAATACAGCAGATGCTAAACAAACCAAAAGAGTTTTTTTCTCTGTAGCTTTAGAGTTCTGATACTTTTTAAGATTCATGGTTTTTTAAGATTCTTAGAAATGTAATAAATAATAATTTGAATAATAATGCTACTAAGAGGAGACTGAATCTTAGAAAGTGTATCACAGGAATGTAACAAGGGAGAATTGTAGGATATTGTAATTTAGTTGTATACTGGGACACAAGGCAGAGAGTTTATGGCTAATAGAGGTTTATATAGCTCCTGAAATGTTGGACAGTGTCATGTGTTGTTGAGCAGCTGAAATAAATATCTCTTTCAGAGTATATTCTGGTGACGGATAATCATGGATGAAAGATACCTTTCCAGCCAATAACTGATAGCTATATTTTCCTTAAAAGAGAAAAATACATTGTATCTTCCCCAGTATACTTTCAATGCATGTTTTTGGGAAGAAGACGTGATTCTAATATAGCTAAATGACTGTAAGAGACCAGAGCTACGATGATAGAAATTCATAAGTGTTAATGAATAGAAAGGTACAATGGTGTGAACTGTTTTATTTAGTATAAAAGAGATGACACAAATTCTGATGGTCTGAATCTCTTTTCACATATATCAACACTCACAAATATCTCACACTCACATACATATCAACACTTGTTTCCAGTAATATTTTCTGAGTTAGTGTTCTTTGCATCAGATCCAATGTCATTGCTCAGTCCTCCCACACAGAGCAGCAGCAAGTTCAAGAAGGAAGTCCATCTTAGCAGTTCTTCTTCCAGAAATATCAGTTTTGGTGCTCATGTGCCCTATGCCATTGGGTTGGAAGAAGTGACTATAGTGGACAGATGAAGAATCAGAAGTTCTTTATTTTCTTCATCTCATTTTTCTGTCTTTCCCTTTTAACCTCTGGTCTATTCTTCTTCATCTTATTACACTGGTACCTCGGGTTACGAACTTCATTCATTCTGGGGGTCCGTTATTAAGCTGAAACTGTTCTTAACTTGAGGCTTGCTTTCACTAATGGGGCCTCTTGCTGCCGCTGCTACACTGGCACACAATTTCCGTTCTCATCCTGGGGCAAAGTTCTCAACCTGAGGTAACTCTTCCAGGTTAGTGGAGTTTGTAACCTGAAGCGAGGTACCACTGTATTTCTTTGTTTTTCTTTCTCTATTTCTTTCTACCCAACCCCACATTTTGGGGGTTTTGGTTATATCTAGATAAAAGTTTTGGTTTGGTTAAAAAGAGGGGGAATAAATATATTAAGCTTTAATAAACCTTTATATAAACCTTAATAAAATTAAGAAAAAAGGAGAAAAAAGTAAAGATTGCTATAATAAGATAAAGCAACAATTTGAGGAAGGGATCTGTGGGTTTCATGCAAGAACACACACATAATTCCCTTTATTTTCAAGAATGATGTAAAGAATATCTCATTCAGAACATAGTTTTATTTTGATTAATTAAATTATAAAAGTACACAGTCCACTGGCTTCCCATCTCACCCATGTCTGTCTCATATATTAACTGACTCAATTAAGTATAAACATGGATAAACATAAGTTGCTCGGTCATGACATGCCTATGTGTGTCTGATTGGCTCTCTGGAAGCTTTTTTCAGCATTTTTAAAACTTACTGTTTGGTTAATCACACCCAACAGATGGAATTTTGCAGTCTATATATCCAATAGTGCTAATTACTAATTTATTTCTATCATCTGTATTATTATAGGTCCCCCCCCCTGAATAAATAGTGTTAATTCTAATTTATTTGGCAAATCTGGTCACAAGATTTGTGCAGAGTTAGTTCTCTTGCCAAAAACATAGTAGATGTGAAAGGGGATCCATCTGTTTAAAGAAAGAAAGAAAAAAAGCTAGCATGTGTTTTCTTCCTTTTGTTCCAGACGTGACTTCCCACTCATTTTTTTTCAGGACAGAACAGATTGTTACAGTAATTATGTTCTGGATAATATGAGAAATGGCCTTCTGGTGTTACTCTCTGAGCTACGCAACGCAATAAATGAATAAATATATAAAAGCTGGAGTTGTGCGTTCTACTGCAATACTGTTGTAGTTTGTGGGTGTTAGACACCCTAATTCCTGGGTCCAGTAGATGTTATAAGTTAATCAAGGCAAATGTTAAAATATAAACCAGGCCACTTTCCTGACCAGTGAATCACCAATTTAAAAGCCCCCGGACGGCTTTTGAAGGCAGGCGGGGGGGAGCAAAGACTTTTGCCCCCCGCCAGCCTTCGGAAGAGGTCCAGGACCTCTTCTGAAGGCTGGCGGGGGGCAAAAGTCTTTGCTCCCCCCTGCCTGCCTTTCCGGGAGAGCGGAAAAGTCTCCGCTGTCCCGGGGGCTTTTAAAATGCTGGGGGACGGCAGCGAAGCCTTCGCTGCCGCCCGCCAGCATTTTAAGATCGCCCGGGACAGTGGAAAAGTCTCCGCTGTCCCGGGGGCTTTTAAAATGCTGGCGGGCGGCAGCGAAGCCTTCGCTGCCGCCTGCCAGCATTTTAAGATCGCCCGGGACAGTGGAAAAGTCTCCGCTGTCCCGGGGGCTTTTAAAATGCTGGCGGGCGGCAGCGAAGCCTTCGCTGCCGCCCGCCAGCATTTTAAGATCGCCCCGGGACAACGGAAAAGTCTCCGCTGTCCCGGGAAGGCAGGCGGGGGGGAAGCAAAGACTTTCGCCCCCCGCCAGCCTTCAGAAGAGGTCGGGGGACAGACTGTCCCCAGACCTGGTCTGAAGGCGGTTTCCATAGGAACGCATTAATTGATTTTTAATGCATTCCTATGGGAAACCGTGCTTCGCAAGACGAAAAACTCGCAAGACAAAAAGACTTGCGGAACGAATTAATTTCGTCTTGCGAGGCACCACTATAATAGTATTTATTATTACTCTAAATAATTATCACTACTTAGAGACTGTACCCAGGGAGTAGTTGCAGTCAATCATGATGCCTGTAAAGGTTTCTTGGAATGTTACCTGCAACAGATAACTCAAGTTTTCCCTGAATTATGACTACTTTTTGGGTTTGCTGATGGTTTGACTGTGCATGGAGAGGGAGAGAGAAATGAATTTTATATGGTTGCATGTAAATTTAATATTATTCAAGGCATGGGTAATTTATTTTGATTAAATGGGATATCAATCTGTTCCATACATATATAATTTAAACACACACACACAACACACAAAGATTGTGGGATTGTTGTTTATTTGAGCTGTCCCACCCACACCCACACTTTATTTATTTATTTCATTTGTTAATTTTCTTTCTGGCTTTTAACACTGTACCCGAGTGGCCTGCGAGAGTCGTTGGACGTATCTTGATTTTTCGAGGGACAGAATATTCTTTGCAGAGACGGCCTTGGAGAGATGTAAGGATGTTCCGGGGGCAGCTGAAACTGTTTGAAAGGCTGGTGCTGCCTTTTGGGGGGGGGGTTGTCCTGCCTGCTGCCAAACTCAACCTTGAATATTTGCAGATAAACTGCTAAAACATAGAGCCCTGTCACATCTATAACTCGTTTATCTCCAAGGTGACTCTTCAGATTGGCTGACAGTGGCATTTCAGAAGGAGTGTGTCTAGAAAAGGACTTGGAAATAAAAGAAACAGTGTGGTTCGATTGACTAGAAAAAAATGCATTTTTTACCATTTTGGGTTTGTTTTTTGTTTTTTTGCAAAGCTTTCAAGTAAACACTCCCATACTACTGAGACGAAGCACATCAAAACACGCATAATGAGGAGCTGCAGTAGATGGATTAGAGTTCTTGGATTCAACATGGCTTCTAATGTCCATTTAGGTTTGATACTTAATGCCCTCCTTCAACCTATCTGTCAGGGAACTGCCATCGCAGCTAGCAGAGGAGGCGAGACTCAGCAGCGATGCTGGAGAGGGGCAAAGCAGGGAGAGTGGGAGGTCCCTGGCTGGGGAAGATAATCAGTGCTACACCAGGAATAGAGGGGGGCCGATGGGGGAAGCAGAGAGGAGGCTCCAGGACTCTTCGCAGGAGACCAGTGAGGAGAGCACAGGTCCTCCGCTGCCTAAGCCCACCCTGCGCAGAAGACTTTCGCGCAGGGAAAGTAGGCGGCGACTTGGCGTCAAAGCAACCCTTAAAACCATTACACTATCATACCTCACAGGGTTGTTGTATTATTAAACAGAAAGAAGGCCACTTTTGAGCTTCTTTAAGGAAGAAAGGGAAACAAATGGGACTCATAGCAATAAGACATCGGATTCAGCTTCCCTGTTCTGCTAGGGCAAGAGACTTCCACTTGTATAATTGATCTTCCCATCTACTGCAGTCCCGTTCCCTCAAAGTGAACTCTGAAGGATTAGACTAGAGGATCCATGGAACCATTTTTTTTGTGAGGGAAGGAGAGAAAGAGGAAACCCTATGACACAGGTGGGATTCTGTTTTTGGAGCACTGGATACAAGCCGTGGTCTCTTAGCTGTTCTGCAAGAGCAAGACCCTCTGCATTCATTTGAGAGAAAATTATACACATTCCAGTTTTGGTTCTTTCAGAAGCATCAACTTTTCAAACGCACACTATCACAGTCCGTGCCAACATTAGAGACTTTGAGAGAGAAAAATCCCTGAGGTTTGCAGAGCTGTAAATACCGTGAAGTCACTTTCCTTCCATAATTACTCTGTGGCAGGAATGGTGGCACAGTTCTTTCTTATCACATTAATGATAAGCTTCATCTCAATAACAACATTCGTTTTTAGTCTGTGGATATTGTTTGTCATTTTCCTTCCTCCCCAGCCCTCCTCATTAAGTGCTTTTGAATTTTAGCCCAGTTCTTTGGGGCTAATTGAGGCTGTTTGATGTTTCAAGTCTAATTTCCTTCTTTCTTTTATGTCATTTATTCCGTTTTCTTTTTAGGATGATGCTCATAGCGCAGCCTGCTTTTCCCCAGCCATGCCTTCCTTTTGTAATGACCTGCTTTTGTTTTCTTCTGGTAGCTGAAATCCCATCATTGTCAGATTCAAAGTGTATTTAATCATGCTCCAGTCACTCCAGTGCCCTATTTCCACAGCAAAGTTTGCAATTAAGGAACATTCCTCATAGATTTTTCAAAATCTGGTCTCGGAACATATCTGATCGTGTCTCTGCGGCTACCATTTTGTACCCACTTCCCTGGAAGTAAGTGGTATTAAAACCAGTGAGAATGTCTTCTGAGTAGGATTGCACTATACATTTGTTAACCTACCCACCCATCATCTGAGTAGAACACTTGGCTGTTCACACATAACGTTCCACATCCACGCAGGAGACTGCGTTCACATGTACAGACCTTTTGACTGAATGAGTGCACATGTGTCAATTTTATGGATTCATTTATTTATATTTATTTCACCAAATTCATATACCACCTGACTGTAAACAACAACAACCTAAAAGTTGTTTTAAAAAGAATAAATTAAATGGCATTATTAGTGAAATACAGTTAAAAGCAACTACTTTAGAATGCAATCATCACCACCACCATCATATTAAACACATGCCAACTTTCTATATGTCTGGATCAGTGCTAGATTCGGGTAGTCTTGGTCTTACGCAGTCAAAATATATATAAAAAATAATACCTGAAGAAGTGTGCATGCACACGAAAGCTTATACCAAGAACAAACTTAGTTGGTCTCTAAGGTGCTACTGGACATTTTTTTTATTGGATCAGTGCTAGAAAAAGAGGTGCCAGAACTTTCTAGAAAAAGAGGTGCCAGAACTCACCATGAACACCTCCCTTGATCTCTTATCATGGCAACGGCACCCACCTTAGAGGTGCTGGAACTGAGTTCTGCTGAGTTCCATCTGGGAAAAAAGTCCAGGCCTGGATAGGCTTGCCTAAACAACAATTTTTTTTTTAGCAGGCATTGAAAAGAGTATCGTGAAGATGCCAGCCTAATTCTCAGTGAAGCCTAGCAGTGATAAACTGACAGAATTGATCAACCTTGCTCCATTTGCAGAAATGAT
Source organism: Podarcis melisellensis (assembly GCF_964234715.1). Taxonomy (NCBI): domain Eukaryota; kingdom Metazoa; phylum Chordata; class Lepidosauria; order Squamata; family Lacertidae; genus Podarcis; species Podarcis melisellensis. The sequence continues at coordinate 19,559,826 of NC_138531.1, read as the reverse complement.
GGATACTTTTGCTCCCTCAGGCAATGGTGCAGTTAGACAATTTTAGGCTCTGGTTTAATTTTCTGTTTTTGTTTTACAGGCAGCCATATTTAGATGGCAATCTGTAAGCTGAAGCTCCTCTATCTGAGGGCCTTCCTACTCATTCTGATGAACCCCTGATGACTTCTCCACGAAAGTCTTATCCTGATAGCATCACTGACTTCAGAAAATATTTGCCAATAGCCCTACTTTAAGTGGGGTTTTTATTGCTATCCAGATTCACACAAATGTAGCTGAGAATAAATTTATTTTCCTGCACATCAGTTATTAGCGATGATCTTGACTTCAAGGTATGACATAGACAACTAGGGGTGTAACAAAGCAGAGATTTCTGTTTTGACCTGTAGCTATCACAAACAAGACTGTTTCCACTCCACAGAAGCTTGGTTTCTGCCAAATACTATGTTGTACATCTCAATGTCTGCTATTTAACATAAAATATGTGACTATGATGTAACACATACAACTTATATTCATTGTAATGTAAAGGAAACATCAGAACAATGTTAAAATGAGTCATTAACTGTGTATCATCTGAGGACTTAGAAACAGTAGCAATGATGTGAATTAATACTGATCATATTCACTTGACTGATTTCTGTTCCTGAAATTTCTGCCTCTTTTTCTGTTTTTGTCAGAATTCTTGAACATCCCTATAGACAGATCAAATTATTAAAGCCAAAACACACACACACATACATATAAACACCATCCTTGAAGCATTCTTCCACCATTACTGCTCCCTGTTCCATTCTGCGGCATATTATAGTGTCTCAAACATTGTTTCCCCACTCAATCCAATTGTTTTGCCAATCTTTGAATTACTTCAGTGAAGAGTTAGCCATCATGCTTTGTTCTTGGAATACTCACTTCAAGGTCAGGGGGGAAACAGACAACTCGTACATTTGATTGATTATATGTCTCGACTTCCATTTCCTGTGATCTGTGGTATTGACTTATGACATTTTAATACAATAAAGAACAGTGAAATGAATAATTAGGTGATCTTAAATATACATCTGAGAATAATTTACAGAGTGACCAAACAGGGTTGTAGACTGAGCATGCATAACATGCAGGTTTTGTTTTGTTTTTTAAAAAAATCAATTTCCTTGTGTAGTTGCATAAATATATTATAATTGCATAATATATTATTCATTGTTTTACAGTGAGAAAATCCTGAGTTAAAGCTGCTAGCTTTCACCACATTTTAAATTAGGTTTCAGATTATAATTAGATCAAGCTTTGGTTTTGTCAGTTAAGTGTACTTCAACAAGTGGCGATTTAGCAATAAACCCCCAAATGTAGACTAGTTTATACTTGTAAATAAAATGGAAACTTCTCAAAGACTTTGTACTTTGAAGATTGCATAAGCGTTGGCTGAAGATCAGCATCTTCTTGATGAATATCCCAGCACCCAGCAGTAATGTTTAGAACAACTTTCTGTGTGAGGCAAGGCCGCCATATCCATATCCTTGCCACTGAATGCCAATGACCATGGGAAAACACATGGGATGATTATACAGATTCATGGAGCAAGTCACCATGATGGCTTAGATCAGGCACCCCCAAACTTGGCCCTCCAGATGTTTTGGGACTACAACTCCCATCTTCCCTAGCTAACAGGACCAGTTTCAGGGATGATGGGAATTGTAGTCCCAAAACATCTGGAGGGCTGAGTTTGGGGATGCCTGGCTTTGATAATGAGTTGGTGAGTAGATTGACCTATCCAATGCTATGCAGCATTGGTGCAACTCAGTTCCAAGATCAGTAACTCAGATCCTGGAACTAAAGTTCAGCAAGTTGATTGTGCACCATCATCAATTGAGGATGGCCCTTATTTACTCTTCATGACCAGAAATGCCTATGCGATAAGGACAAAATAATGTTCTCCAATGAATTCATAGAATCTGCATAAATCTGCATAATCAGCAGCTTGTAATATCGATTATTCTCCTATCTGTGTTAGAAAATGGGGGTGGGGAATGAAACATTCTTCTGTTTCTTTACCCACAGGTGGAAAGTCTGTTGTAGGCCAAAGTTTATGTAAATTTATGAAGATTCAATCAGTAAAGCACTTGGTACCTCCCACCTAGGGTTTTTTCCTGTCATGATTTGTTTTTGTATTATATTGATATTGGATTTTTACAGAGGAACTTCCTGCCTGATAAACTATGACTACCACATAAGGGACGCAGGTGGCACTGTGGGTTAAACCACAGAGCCTAGGACTTGCCAATCGGAAGGTCGGCAGTTCGAATCCCCGCAATGGGGTAAGCTCCCATTGTTTGGTCCCTGCTCCTGCCAACCTAGCAGTTCAAAAGCACGCCAAAGTGCAAGTAGATAAATAGGTACTGCTCCGGTGGGAAGGTAAATGGCATTTCTGTGCGTTGCTCTGGTTCACCAGAAGTGACTTAGTCATGCTGGCCACATGACCCGGAAGCTGTACACCAGCTCCCTTGGCCAGTAAAGCGAGATGAGTGCCGCAACCCCAGAGTCAGCCATGACTGGACCTAATGGTCAGGGGTCCTTTTACCTTTACTACATATTACTAAAATTTAAGGCAGTGTTTATGGAGTAATTTATGTTTATTTTATAGTAATACACAGTCAAAATAACCTTTTACAGCAACACATCAACATATTTTTTTTAAAAAAAAATTGTGCATTAGCAACTTATGGACCAACTAATTTTGTCCTTGTATAAGCTTAAGTGTGCGTGCATATGAAAGCTTATATCAGAACAAACTTAGTTGGTCTATAAGGTGCTAGTGGACAATTTTTTAAAAAAAATTCTTTTTATTTCAACTGCATCAGACCAACATGGCTACCTACCTGAATCTGCAGTCAACAAAGTTATTTTTCCTGAAGGAAAACAAACAAATGTAGCTCACACTCACTGAAGCTTCACTACTCCTAGGCAGAAATAGTTAAACTTTCACGCTCCATGTGTTTGCTGAACTATAGCTGTCCTCAGCGCCTGTCACCATGGTCAGTGGTCAGGAATGATGGAAGCTGCTAACTAACAACATCTAGGCCACAGGTGAGCCACCCCTTTTCTATAGGGATGGGTTTCCCAGTGCTGAAAGCTCTCTGTACTTGTCCATGAAGGCCTTAGTTGAATTTTGCTCTCTCCAGTTAAAATTGGTCCCTACTCCAGAGACATTTGAGCTGGCTTAATCTACCAGTTGAACTGATCCAGATAGTCCAGCCAAATATATCTGTGGTCTGTCACATATTAAGTAATATGTGTTCATGTTTGTGTGTTGTGTGTTGTTTGTGTGTTTGTGTTTGAGAGACTGAATCTTAGTGTGACACCATCCCCTTTAGAGTGGTGTCCTGATTTCAACTCATGTATAATTTTAAGTAAGTAAAGGTAAAGGGACCCCTGACCATTAGGTCCAATCGTGGGCCACTCTTGGGTGGCGGCACTCATCTCGCTTTATTGGCCGAGGGAGCTGGCGTACAGCTTCCGGGTCATGTGGCCAGCATGACTAAGCCGCTTCTGGTGAACCAGAGCAGTGCACGGAAATGCCATTTACCTTCCTGCCAGAGTGGTACCTATTTATCTACTAGCACTTTGATGTGCTTTTGAACTGCTAGGTTGGCAGGAGCAGGGACTGTACAACGGGAGCTCACCCCGTCGCGGGGATTTGAACTGCCGTCCTTCTGATCGGCAAGTCCTAGGCTCTGTGGTTTAACCCACAGCGCCACCCGCGTCCCATATAATTTCAAGTAGAATATAGCAAAAAATGGACCCCTCCTTTCTTGAAGGGCTATAACATCCGATCCAATTAATACATAATATTAATAATATTAATTGGTCAAAAATCTTGTATCAATTTGAAAACTGAATGGTTCCATACACTCCCTTCTATATCGCAGTACAGAAAACACATCCAAGTTTTCATTGAATCGGCATTTAGTCTGTTTAATTATTTGGCAGATTAATCAGTTAAGCATTAAGCAATCACTTCATGGCCCTATTATTTTGCACTCAGATACATGTTCCAAAAACAAAACGGCAAAGTGAGAATTGGCCTTGGCTTTACTGCTTTTCCCGCCTTGCACAAAATATTCCCAGTGACCTCATGCAGGCATAAGGAACAGAGAGAGGTAGAGAGGCAGCTGCAGAACAGCAGGATAGAAGATTCACTTCTATTGTACTCTTGATAGCAGGCACTCTATCTTTAAAATTGGTCATCGCTCTACAAGGTAGTCCAGGCATGTATGTATAGGACAGGAATATTATATGAAAGGGGGTAGCTCTGCATATGGACACATTCAGCTAGAACCAAAAGTATTTCTCTAGTGGCACTGAAACTGTGACTCCGTTGAGATTTACATATGCTATTTAGATTGCTAAACTGGGCTCATAATGGGATGTGAAAACCTGACTAGAACTGCCTGGTGCAACACTGCATCTTCAGCATATGTTCCAGTCTACTAAAACCATTGCTGCATAAGAACTCTTAAAACTGCTGTTGTGGACTGCAAGCTTGAATGTTCCTTCATAGGAAAACCAAGAGCCTCCGAGAGTCCCTATTTTCCAGGGATAGTCCTGGATTTACAGAAGCCGTCCCAGTTTCTGATTTGATCCCAGAATGTACCGCTTTTCCTTAAAGGTAAAGGGACCTTTAGGTCCAGTCGTGGCCGACTCTGGGGTTGCGGCGCTCATCTCGCTTTATTGGCTGAGGGAGCCGGCGTATAGCTTCCGGGTCATGTGGCCAGCATGACTAAACCGCTTCTGGCAAACCAAAGCAGCACACAGAAACGCTGTTTACCTTCCTGCCGGAGTGGTACCTATTTATCTACTTGTACTTTGACGTGCTTTCGAACTGCTAGGTTGGCAGGAGCAGGGACTGAGCAACGGGAACTCACCCCGCCACGGGGATTCGAACTGCCGACCTTCTGATCAGCAAGTCCTAGGCTCTGTGGTTTAACCCACAGCGCCACCCGCGTTCCATACCACTTTTTCTTAGGACGTCCCTATTTTCACTGGAGAAATGTTGGAGGGTATGGAGTTGTGCGACCCACGAGGCAAGGAAATAAGTAACTACACAATCTTTAGGAGACTTGTGAAGGCATCCTTGTATGGGGAGGGTTTTTTAATGTTTAATGTTTTATTATGCTTTTATATACTGTATGTTGGAAACCACCCAGTGTGGCTGGGGCAACCCAGTCAGATGAGTGGGGTATTATTATTATTATTATTATTATTATTATTATTAAATAGGACATCCCTATTTTCCATCAGAGTAATATTGCTAAAGGTCTGTTACAAAAGCATGATTATGAGACAAAGTACATCACAAAACATTCCAACATATTTAAATGTATAACACAACAGTGACAGTCTGTGCTCTAGCAGGGACTGTGGAACATCTGACTGACTGTAGCATTAGCTGGGAGAACAGATAAGTACAGACCTCCATGGGGATAAGCCCCTCTCATCATGTTGCCCATCACCCCTCATTGACATTTGGCTTCTTCCATTGCAACGTTTGTTGTGCCTTCCTTGTTCCTCTCTGCTGCACGAAGAAACCTTAAACTATTGGAGTTAGCAAGTGAGTGGCACTGAGAGATGGATACAGAGTTCTCCATGGGTGTCAATAGCTATTGGTTCCGCTGCTACAATCCGCAAGATTCTTTTGGTTCATGGGTTCATGTATGTTATTGTTGCAGCCAGCTTTGGTATGTGATTGAAGCAGCGGTGTTGTTTGCTTAGAAAGCAGAACTTGTGATAACTCTACCTTTCTTGCCCTCATGCTGCTTTCTGAATCGCTATGTCAAGCATTAACAGCAATGAAATCTTCTTATCTTTTAGCCCAAAAGAGTCTGGAAAGGATCAGTGGGTGAGTGGGGGTGGGAACAGAAACAGAGGGCATAATTTATCTAAGAAAATAATAGTGAATGTCAGGCACAATTTGCAATGTCTTTGTCTTCAGCATTAAAAATGCAAAAAATATGCTAGCAATTAAATAATTTGTGTTTTATAGCAGGCAATTCTGCCACGCAACTCATTTAATCCCTCTCAGATCCTGTGGGGATTTCTCCTGCTTTGGGTAGAGAATCAGATTTTTCCATGCGACTCTTTTCCTTTTAACTGGAATGGCGTCCATTTGTATCAGAGTGGAGCGGAGCTTTTAATGCTGTGGTATCCGAAATGAAACTGAGTAGAACTTGTTGATGACAAGGGATTTGACTGCTCCCTCTAACCCCAATTATTGGAAAGCTTTTAAGGAGTTGTTCTGCAAATTGGGATTCTCCCATAAAGAGAATCACAATGAGGGATTGCTCAGAGACAATGCGAATTACTCTTCAGAGAAATTCAGATTTATTAATCTTCTTAGCTTGCTTATAGGGAAATTTAAATGAGTTTAGTAGATGAAAAATGCCTTGTGGCTGTTCTCTCTTTAAACATCAGTAACTACTGAGCCAGAAGTCCTACATAGAGAACTCAAAGACACACAACCAAATAGAAAATGACATTTAGATGAAATGTTTGGAATAACTTTTGTCTGTGGCGGAGAACATGTAGGCCAGACTGCAATGCTGTGTTTGCAGTTCTGCAAATATACAACTTAAGCAAAATAAGGGTGTCAGCAGCTGATTACTGATCAATATTTTCACATTACCGCTCAATGCTGAATTAACTAAGTTCTCTGTTTCAGAGATAGCATATCTGAAGCAAAGAAGCATTTTTTTCTATGGGATACTTCAATCCTGAAGAAAGCCAGAATCAGTAGAGAATGTGTCATCTCACAATTGCATCATCCCCTTTCTGGTGCTAAATAATGCTATAAATGAAACCTTAACACACACAAATCCTAGTGCTGGCATTTTTTAAGTAGATCTAGACAGAATATTATTCTGAGAGCTGAATTATAGTTTGGTAAATGGAAACAGGAAGTGTCCTCAATTAAAACAATTGCTTGTTCATGAAAGGTAGAAAATTAGTTGTGAGATTTTTCCTTTACATTGCAATAAGTATTTTGTACAAATGTATCTCTCTGTGTAGAGAGATTAAAAGATTGACTCATCCTTATATTATGGTACTATGGAAGTGTTAATGGTTCCTCACTCGTGCCTTAAAGAAATGTGGTTAACACATTGGCAAGCTCATTGACAGAGCCAATGTTTTGCATGCTGAAGAGACCAACATGCATAGGTAGTGTTGGAAAAGAGTCCCCTGTCTGAAACCTTCAAGTACCATCGCAAGTCAGCATAGAAATGGTTTCTGCTTAAAATACTGACAGTATTTTAAGAGCTTGTCTGTTCCCAAATGCTCAGAATTGGACCTTTTATATGAACATAATAAAGGTATCACCCTACTCAAGTCCTATGCAAGCTACATCATAGAATCATAAAACCATAGAGTTGGAATGGAGCCTGAGGGTCATCTAGTCCTACCCCCAGCAATGGAATTCAGCCCACAGCCTAGGTGGGCTTGAACCACCAACCTTCTGGTGAACATCCAGAAACACTGACTCATTGCACCAGAGGAGAGATAATATGTCCACCTGGCCCACTCAGCAGGAGAAGATTGTGAAACAATGTAGGAGTAGGCAAGGCTTTTTCCTTTCTACGTAACTACAGTGGTACCTCAGGTTAAGTATTTAATTCGTTCCAGAGGTCCATTCTTAACCTGAAACTGTTCTTAACCTGAAGCACCACTTTAGCTAATGGGGCCCTCTGCTGCTGCCGTGCCACCGGAGCACGATTACTGTTCTCAACCTGAAGCAAAGTTCTTAACTCGAGGTAATATTTCTGGGTTAGTGGAGTCTATAACCTGAAGCATACGTAACCTGAAGCGTATGTATCCCGAGATACCACTGTATTAGTAACTATAGTAAGATTCCATCGGGGAAAGCAGTATCTAAGCTGTGCTTAAACCAAATCCTTCTCAAACAAGTAGCACTCAATCAATTTTTTTGCCATTTTCTTGAGGGGGACATTTGGGGGTGGAAAGCTAGCACACCTGAAGATGGAGGTGGCTGGATGAATTGCAGCTTGCCTTACTAAAGTAAGGCTTGCCTAGCTTAAAGAGAGGATTAAAAGATTCTTCCCCCCAAATAACTACTGGGGGTCTTCTTTCTTCTTCTTTGGTGATCACTTGTAGCCGAATAAGATTGTCTTCCATAAACACGTTTCAACAGTGGGTGACTGTGGAGGCCAATTCTGGATCCACGCGTCCTTCCACAGTGGGGACATAGGTTTCCGGGTGTGAGTTGATCACAGTGAGGGTTTACCAAGTGTGCCTTCCTCTTAGCAAGTTTCTCCCTTTCGTTCTGAGTTTGAGCATCTTCAAAGCCCATGACACCTTTGGTAAAGACTGTTCTCCAACTGGAGCACTCACAGGCCAGTGTTTCCCAGTTGTTGGTGTTTATACTACATTTTTGATAAAGACTTGCCTTGAGAGAGTCTTTAAACCTCTTTTGTTGACCACCAGCATTTCCATTTTTAAGTTCAGAATAAAGTAATTGCCTTGGAAGATGATAACCTGGCATCTGCACAACATGACCAGTCCAAAATAGACAATAAACTGACACTGAGCAGATTCATGGCTTGCTTACTTGATATTCTAATGCTTAGAATATCCTTTCAATGTTCCTACAAGGTTTGTTCTGACACTTAAGCTGTGGCGACAGTATTTGTATTAAATCTGAAAGTATCCATCACACACACATATTGCAAAATGGGTGAAAAAATGATCAAAGAATAAAAGGAAGAGAGAGAAATAATCTGAGTTGCGATTAAAAAACCACCACGATGGGATGAAGGAAAAAAGTAGGAAATGCACGACTTTGTTCTGATCCCTTGGGGTTTATCTTCTTGAGAGAGCGGGGAGGGGGAGGGGTGAAAAGGTCATTCTGTCAATAAATAAATTAGTTTGTTTCTGATCTGGTGTTAATTTATTTATATGGGAACTGGAAGGTTTCTCTGTTTTCTGTTAGCACTTTGTGAGAACAGATTATATATTTATGTCATCTGCCTAACGTGCAATGTTCCAGTGCCGTGGAATTAACAATGTTATGAAGCTGTGCTCAGGTTTCCAGATTTTTATTTTTTTTTGTAGCCAGGGGGATGTAACACACTTAGGGTCCAACTGTTTGAGGCAGTATGTGATCAAAGAAGGCTACAGATGATCTACAAACCTGATTTTTAAAAAATGCACTGTTATTTCTAGCATCGACATTTTGTCTTTCAGAAATAATTCATCCAAATGGCAGGTCCTTACTCCAAGAACATACAATCTATTACCTGTTCATTTAGACATTTTTATACCACTTAATTACAACTATCTCGAAGCCAAAGAGGTACCACAATACAAATACACACAAGGACACAGTAAAATCAGAATTCAATTGAAATGCCTGCTGGAATAAGAAAATAGACTTCAGTAGGAACTAGATGTTCAACTGGGAGAGGGCCCATCTGACCAAAACCGGAAGGGAGTTCCATAAAATTAGACTTGCAGTGCTGAACTCACAGCTCTTTGGGGTTGTGAACCTTCTTCTTCTTCTTCTTCTTCTTCTTCTTCTTCTTCTTCTTCTTCTTCTTCTTCTTCTTCTTCTTCTTCTTCTGCGATCACTCGTAGCTGAGTAAGATTGTATTCCATAAACACAGTTTTAACAATGAGTCCGTAAGTGACTGTGGAGGCCAATTCTAGATCCACACGTTCTTCCACAGTGGGGACATTGGTTTCCGAGCAGGAGTTGATTGATCACGTTGTGGATTTGCCAAGCGTGCCTTCCTCTTAGCACGTTTCTCCCTTGCGTCCTGAGTTTGAGTGTCTTCAAAGCCCATGACACCTTTGGTAAAGGCTGTTCTCCAACTGGAGCGCTTGTAGGCCATGCATCCAAAGAGTGGTTTTCATAGCATAAGGGTTACAAATGACACCTTAAAGGGAGAAACAAAGGCAATAAGGAAGAAATGTGAACTAAGTGCAGCCACTTACACTTAGATTTAATTTCAGCTGGGAAAGAGAATATGGTCACATACCCTACAACAGTTCAGGAGGGCAAATTGGGGCACCCCCCAAGTCACTGCTGCCACCCCCACTGCCGTTTGCACCCTGCCACCTTACCCCCCCCTCTCTCTCCCTCTCTCTCCACTGCCACTTGTGGCCAGTGGCCGGTGGTCGCAGGTGATCAACATTGTACAGCCCAGGCTGCTCTGGGCTCCTTTGGGAGGAAGGGAGGCATATAAATTGTTCATCATCATCATCATCAAATCATCAAATCATATATCATTAATCTATAGACTTTGGTTTAATTCTGATTCTCCTGGGGTATGCAGGGATTATGAAGCTTTCTAATGAAAGAAGAACAAGTCAGTCTGTGGGTGAGTCTTTTCTTAAATTGCACTGTTCAAATGATGCGAAGGTTAATCCACTAATAGAAAAGCAATTTTGCTTCAGTACACAACAAACTGCACCCTTTACTGCATTGTTTAGAAATCTCGATTCTTCAGTTGAATGGTGTGTAAAATTATCTGATTAGTGCTAACATCAGCTTCTTGCAAGAGCAGTTTGGTTATGGGAAGTAAGTGTACTAGCACAGTTCCTATCTGGTATATAGGTACGTTGCTCCATCCAAAATGGTGTGTGTGTGTGTGTGTGTGTGTGATGAAGCAATTCTAGCATTATGGTTGAATAGCTTGGAAGGAATCTCCTTAGTGTCAGCCAATTTTTTATATTAGGCTGGAACTGCACATTACCGTGGAAATGTAGCATTTTCCTCTTTCATTAAGCCAAAATGCATAATATGCCATCATATTGCATTATATCCCTCCACCCTCATTCCATTTCATTTACATCTGCTTTCAATGCCAACATATTCTCATTGCAATGATCCCATGTCACACACTGTGCCTTATGAAAATGGGTTCAGATCTGTGTTTGCTTCCCATTGCTTGGTAAGATCCCTTTATCAGCTTTTCCCAATACGGTGCACCTCAGACAATGTAGAACTACAACTTCCATGCTCCCCAACCAGCTTAGTCGATGGAACGTGGATGTAGTGAACCATCTGAAACATCTGGAAGCATCAGGTTAAGAAAGGCTGCTGTAGATCTGGAGACAATGCCTGTCCAAATTGTGCAGCATTGAGATGAGCACACCCCCAAAACCATGTAATGTTGCCCTCCAGATGCATGAACTTTCTTCTGTCCCAGGCAGGCACCAAACTAGGAGGTTTCTCAAGCACCTGGTAAGCTGTTATTTGACACAATTTAAATGGTGTGAGCCTGAATTAGGGTGTCTGAAGAGGTCCAATGATATTAGACCCAATATGGTTACCATGACATAGACAAGCCCATAAGAACTACCTGATAGATGGTAGTGATTGTAATGTTCACTATGTCACCACCTAAAGGGATTTAGCCAAGCACTGGTTCACCCATGTTGCACGTGCCATATTTATCCATTGATTTATGTAGTACTTGCTTATTGGCAGCTGAATGTGTCAAGTGATTTCACTGAAAATGTAAGCAGGTTGACACTGGGTGGCAAAGCTTTATCTATGTTGCCAGGTTTGTGATGGCTCCATCAATTTATTATTTATACCCCGCCCATCTGGCTGAGTTTTCCCAGCCACTCTGGGCGGCTCCCAATCAAGAGTTAAAAACAGTACAGCGTTAAATATTAAAAACTTCCCTGAACAGAGCTGCCTTCAGATGTCTTTTAAAGATAGGATAGCTGCTTATTTCCTTCACATCTGAAGGGAGGGTGTTCCACAGGGTGGGCGCCACTACCAAGAAGGCCCTCTGTCTGGTTCCCTGTAACCTCACTTCTCGCAATGAAGGAACCACCAGAAGGCCCTCGGCACTGGATCTCAGTGTCCAGGCTGAACAATGGGGGTGGAGACGCTCCTTCAGGTATACAGGACCGAGGCCATTTAGGGCTTTAAAGGTCAGCACCAACACTTTGAATTGGGCTCGGAAACATACTGGGAGCCAATGCAGATCTCTCAGGACCGGTGTTATGTGGTCCTGGTGGCCAGTCCCAGTCACCAGGCTAGCTGCCGCATTCTGGATTAATTGCAGTTTTCGGGTCACCTTCAAAGGTAGCCCCACGTACAGCGCGTTGTAGTAGTCCAAGCAGGAGATAACTAGAGCATGCACCACTCTGGCGAGACAGTCCGTGGGCAGATAGGGTCTTAGCCTGCATACCAGGATCCTGCGCCTCCATGGACAGCTGTGAGTCCAAAATGACTCCCAGGCTGCACACCTGGTCCTTCAGGGGCACAGTTACCCCATTCAGGACCAGGGAATCCCCCACACTCACCTGCCCCCTGTCCCCCAAAAACAGTACTTCTGTCTTCTCAGGATTCAACCTCAATCTGTTAGCTGCCATTCAACAGTTCATTCAAGAACTGTTTGTGGTTCTCTCCCTCTTTATCTCATCCCCACGACAATCCTATGAGGTAGGTTAGGCTGAGAGACAGCAACTGGCCCAAGGTCACCCAGTGAGAGTTGGTAAAATAACTTTCCACGTTCTTGATTTCAAAGGGAGCCTTATTTTTATAAAGCAGGCCCAGTTTTTACAACATTGTTAAGTATCATTGATATTAAAATCCAGCAATCATGAAGTGGTTCCCTGAAATCTACCCAAGATGTTTTCAAGTGGCATTATGTAAGGTCATAAAGAAATAATAAGAATAACAAGAACAGCAGATTTTTCAATGATCAAATATGACTTTATTGGCTAACACAATAGGCCATATGATTGCACAATATTGTTTGGCAGCTGAATTATTGCATTCATTAAAACGTGGCAATACTGCTTGAGAATTTGAAACTGAGATTGTAGTCCCTGTTATCTGTATGCAAATAACACTGTGGCTAAAAGATATTGATTATGCAAATATTTCTACCATTTTCTCTGTGTTTCCATAATTTTCCTCCTTTAAAAATATCATGGGTAAGACTGCTAGCCAATCTTATTTTCAGCATGGATCATTATGGGGGAATACTTTATCCCCCCTAGGTTTTACAAGATTTGGTCATTTGAAGGTAATTACAAAACTACTTGCTGGCATGTGAATTGTAGCCTAATTAAACTAGCCTTGAGGCAGCTGAACTGATGATGCTGGATAAGCAAGATTTTTTGAAAATCCCCAAATGGAACTACAGTATGTTCTTTTCTGTTTTGCTGATATTGTGCATTTTCTGCCAAGCAACTTCGTGGTTTACATATGAGTCAATTTGGTGGATAGTTTCCATGAAGTTCAGAAACAGTAAATATTCTCTCCTTTTTTCCAGATCTTCAGCAAATTAATCAAATAATCATGATTTGTTTTATGAAGATTAGTAACATTTTGTTTGTAGCTGTGGCATCAATGCTCCAGTTCATATACTTAGCCATCTGGTCCGTTCATTTGTGTGGTTAACAGGCACATACACCTGTTTTCTATCATATCCCTAAAAGTTATGTGAGGTGTGTCCTTCATTATGAGGCCATATGTGTAGAGCTGACAGCTTCTGGGGTATCTCCTCTAGTGGTTTCCTTTGCAGCTGTTTTATCTGCAGCAATTAGTACATTATCTTTTTTAATCTATACAATGCTGGAAGGCCAGCAACTGTTAAGTACAGAAATTTAATTCACTGAAAAGGTAAATGCTTGTGTGCATTAATGAGCACTCACACTTTACATTGTGGGTGCCCTTTGCAGAATCGTGTGTGGTGCTACAGTTCCCGTGAAACTTACTGGCAAACAGGGAATGGCTTGCCTCTCAGTGTTAATTCTTGGAGGTTCATGCTCAGCCTCAGTAATCAAGTTTCTTGCTGGGAGGTGGGGCCAGCACCATTATAATTAGGGGGTGGAGCTGACAATAGCCAGGCAGTCGGCTCTGGAGATTCACCCTCCCTCCCCTCCCTTTGTTTAATGTTTCTTGTTTGCAGGTTAACTTTTTCTTCCTGTTTAGTGGGCACTGCTGCGGTCTGTGACTGGTTGCTGTTGAAGAACCGGGAAGAATTTTTCCTGCATTAGCAGGTTTTTTTTCTTCCCTGTAGCAATTTGTTACAACTTTGGCGGTTATGGCCTTGGGTGGAATCCTTTAGTCTTTTCTTCCCTATATGGGGGGTGGGGGGTGAAGTGGTGACTCCCCCCCCCTGCAGTGGCAGTGGCGTAGCGTGGGTTGTCAGCACCCGGGGCAAGGCAAGTAATTTGCACCCCCTAACCTGTGGATTTGCGCCCCCCTAACCCATGGATTTGCGCCCCCTAACCTTAACCCCCAGATGTTGCGCCCGGTGTGGCCAGCCCCCTGCACCCCCACGCTACGCCACTGTGCAGTGGCGATTCCAGGGTCCCCTCTTAAAAGGGGTTATATAATGAGTGTCACTGGCCATACACTGAAAAGTTGTCAGTTAACTACCCTGCATGCGGGGATATAGGCTGGGCTTCCTGCCACACTTACATCTCGCAGAGAACCCCCATATCCCATTTACCCTGATGAGCCCCAGTTCTCCCGCTGATGGGCGGGGAGGGATTCACGCCCAAGGCCTAAGTCAAGGTCTTACTACATTTGGAAGTTTAATAAAGTTGTGGCCTAATTTTAATTCTATATAACATTGTCGGGGTCCTTATTCCTTTCTTATGATCCCTGGGGGCTGGGGCTGTCACTGCCTGGTCACTCAATATGCGTTTAGATTTGATTGATTGGTAACTGAATTTTAGAGAGTTATTACGTGATTGGTTAACGTTGATCGCATGGGAGGTATCTATCTAGTGAAGGAGAGACTCCATTTTATGTGAAGCAAGATGAGTGTGTTTTTAGAATCCACTGTGAACACTGCTAAATTGAATAGAGTGTTGGGCTGCTTGTTCTCTGCTTGAAAGAAAGCAGCAGGAGAAGGTAAAAAAGGTAAAAGTGGAAATCACTTGTAAAAGCTTCAGGGCATGGCCTAATTGAGATACAGAAGGCTGAGTGCTGAGCTCTGGAAATGTGATGGCCTGGGATTCAAACTCAGAGGCTGAACCTGAGGAATCCCAGCCTGCACAGGAGTCCCCGCCTCCAGAACCAGCTGAGCCAAGGCTGGGGCCTGAGCCTGTGCTGGATCCTCAGGTGCAGCCACCAGCTGAGTCTGCTCTGGCCCCTGAGGTGATGGAGGACCCATTGCCTACAGGTGCAGAGGGGGAAGAGGAGGTTGCCTCTGGGTCTGGTAACCCTCCAGCCTCTCCTGAGCTGCAAAGGCTCAGGGCAGAGAGGCAGAGGGAACTAAGTTCCTGCAGGAGGAGTGCTTGCCTCCAGGCCTGGAGAGGCGAGTCACCTGTGGACCGGGGCCACCCTATGCTTCAGGGCAGATAAAAGCCAATCAGCCCCAGTCCCAGGTTGCAGGAGCAATGTTGTTGCTAGCCTGTTCCCTGTCATGCTCTTCTGCCAGAGTTCCTGACCCCACCCGACTCCCCACCTTGGACCCAGCTACAGCTTTGATGGACAGCCTCCATACCGCACTATCGACCTCGGACTGGACTCAGACCTCGCCTCTTGGTTAGCCCCCAGGACCAGCACAGGAAATAGAGGAAAATGTAGTTTGAAGAAGGGACTGTAGATCCATGCTTGGAGAAGGATGTGACTATAAATGTTATGTTTTAATTCATCTTTAAGTTTCTGCTAGTAAAGTTTTTGAATGTTAAAGTCTGGACATTGGTTTTATTTCCAGAGAAGGGTGTCAGTCATATATATTATTTGAGCTTCTTAGGTGCAATTTTGCTACCCTTAATTCAACAGTAAGACATCAAAAAATATGAAATGTACGACCAAACGGAAAAAAGGACAGAAGGGATGTTGGCGAAGGGCATGTACAGTCTTACTTGTATGAGCCTTGCTCAACACACAGTACAATACAGATATTTTTATACTCTTGTGAGGGCAACATGTTGACACTCTTGAATTTAATTGGATTTCCCCTCCAATGCCTACCTTTTACTTCAATGATCTTTAACTGAACTTTAGCAACAAATATGAGCCCTTTTGTCACCCTTTAAATGCATGTGAAGTCTCTGGGCTACACCAGCTTAATCAATGATTGCTGATATATCAGGCACTTGCTCATCTCAGAGAATTAACATACTTCCCCTTCAGTTCAGAGTACTGAGCAGCGAACATCAGTGTCAACCTCCTGCAATGCTTTGCAGAGTATTTCATATTAACCTTCAGTTTGATGTCATCTTATTAAATCCAGGACTTGTCCTCCCAAGAACGATGCATAGTTATTTATATCATTGGAGCAGAACCACTGCACCACATATATTTTTACTGCCAGACGGCAGGGATTATTATTTTTAATTGAGTAATTGAAATTGCTTTCTGTTTATCCAGAGATAAGAATTTTTACTGCCGTGCCATAGTTCATACACGAAAGTCAAGCCATGGACCCATCCAGATGTATTTGTGTTGAATGCACGGTGCATTTGTCTTGTGGAATTCCTTCTGCTCCTCCAATCAAGACACACACACACACACACACAGAGAGAGAGAGAGAGAGAGAGAGAGAGAGAGAGAGAGAGAGAGAGAGAGAGAGAGAGTTCTCTGTTACATTATTGTCATTGCAGTCCTTCAGGGACAAGTCTGCAAATATGGCCACTTAGGCTGTGTCTCTAAATTCTACATATATGCTCAGTGCTTTTGCAGAAAGTATTTATATGAATAAAACATTGTGCATATAATTATACAAATACATATCTTGTGGGTGCAAAATTACATTTGGTGAATTATCCTCCACACTTTCCCCCCATGGCTAAGGTCACTGTGAGCCTTCCTAGCTGAAATGAAATGAACACAAAATGAATATATGTATTTTTTAAAAATACTTGTTTTAGTTTTGCTTATGATTATTTAAAAATGTATTCCGAGGTTTTTTGGGGGAGGGATCCATTTTCTTAAGAAATAAAATAGCATGTTTAGCTATTCTGCTGTATTTTTGTGGATAGCTTCACTGAAGACATGTCTAGTTCAGCTAATGAGTCTAAAAAAGGAGGCAATATCAACTTAACTTTGGTATTTTCACATCTGTTTGACCTGTTGATATTAGGACTGTTTCAGTGCTTTGAATAAGATCTCAACAAGCCCAGATTCAGACACCATACTAAGGAATTTGTGTCCCTTTAAGCTGTTACCAGCCGCCCAGAGTGGCCGGGGCAACCCAGTCAGATGGGCGGGGTATAAACAATAAAATGATTATTATTATTGAATTGTTGTTGTTTAGTCATTTAGTTGTGTCCGACTCTTCATGACCCCATGGACCAGAGCACGCCAGGCACTCCTGTCTTCCACTGCCTCCCGCAGTTTGGTCAAACTCATGCTGGTAGCTTCAAGAACACTGTCCAACCATCTCGTCCTCTGTCGCCCCCTTCTCCTGGTGCCCTCCATCTTTCCCAACATTAGGGTCTTTTCCAGGGAGTCTTCTCTTCTCATGAGATGGCCAAAGTATTGGAGCCTCCGCTTCAGGATCTGTCCTTTCAGTGAGCACTCAGGGCTGATTTCCTTCAGAATGGACACTTTTGCTCTTCTTGAAGTCCACAGGACTCCCAAGAGTCTCCTCCAGCACCATAATTCAAAAGTATTATGGAATAGGACGTCCCTATTTTCGCTGGAGAAATGTTGGAGGGTATGTCCTCCCCCTGAATGCTGCTCTGGTGTATTTCCTGACACAACCCAATTTTGGGGGAACAACAACAACAACAACAACAACATTTTATTTATACCCCACCCTCCCTAGCCAGAGACGGGCTCAGGGTGGCTAACACCAGTAAAATTAGAATAAAAACATAATTGGGGGGGCAATTTAAAATACAGGTTAAAAATAAAATTTAAAATGCAGCCTCATTTTAATAGTAGCCCATAGATTAAAACCATAAGGGGCGGGAAAACAAAAGGGTCAGACTGAGTCCAAACCAAAGGCCAGGCGGAACAGCTCTGTCTTGCAAGCCCTGCAGAAAGATATCAAGTCCCACAGGGCCCTAGTCTCTTGTGACAGAGTGTTCCACCAAGTCGGGGCCAGTTCTGAAAATGACCTGGCCCTAGTTGAGACCAATCTAACCACCTTGCGACTTGGGACCTCCAAAGTGTTGTCATTTGTGGACCTTAAGGTCCTCCACGGGACATACCAGGAGAGGCGGTCCCGTAAGTATAGGGGTTGTATTGCGGGGGGGGGGAGAAGAAAGGGGGGAAACCCCTTTTGGCAAGCCGAAATCTTTGCACAGGTCTTCTACTGATTGGTTTGGTTAAGTGAATCTTCTGTGAATAACAGGCAAGATTCTTTACAAAGTTATCCCCAGCTATTTGTGTGTCTCTAGGCATCCAGGACTGGCCAAGAACGTAGTTTTGATTAAGTCCTAATCTTCTGTACATGCATTGGCAGAAAGAACTCTTTATGCCAGGCAATTCATGCTTGTTGTACTTGTCTTCACTTATTACGCTGGAAATAGTCCAATGAGTGGAAAACCAATTTAATAAATGAAATCTCACAAATTTCATTGAAACAATTATTCTAATTTCTTTGACTGTAAATGTTTCTTCTGCTTTTAATCATTAGTCTATTATCAATGAGAGCGGTCAGCAAATCCTCAGCATGCAAATGACGTTGAAATATGCACAAGACAATAAGCGTGGGGTGAGGATTGCAGGGTTTCCCAGGAATATATGGATGGTTTTTCTTTTTTTTTGTTCTTGCTGCCAAGGCTTCACACACCCTAACAGTAATCTGGCTAGTGTTGACTGAGTCACATAGATATCTCGCACTCCTCTGTTAGGCCAGGTACTCATTTCCGTAGTTCAATTACTACTGAGTGACAGCAGCAAACGAACTTCTCCAGAATGGATTAGCTAGAATTTATTACAGTGGCAGCCATAATACCTGCCACAGCAAACCATGAGCATAAGCTTTCAGAACCTGGATGCTTTCCAAATATTCTTTGTTCTTCAAATGTAGGCTGAAGCTATGAAGAAAAAGAAAATGAAAAAAACCCGACAGAGAAGTCTTATTTTTATACAGGTCACTGGTTTCCAGCACTGCATTATACAAGCCACTGAGGTTCTGAACTGGCTCAAAAGAGCCTTTTAGTCGGTTGCCAGACTGCCTTTGTCATGAGGCCTTATTGTGATCAAAGCTAGTAAAGGTAAAGGGACCCTGACTGTTAGGTCCACTCATAACTCTGGGGTTGCAGCGCTCATCTCGCTTTATTGGCCGAGGGAACCAGCGTTTGTCCGCAGACAGCTTCTGGGTCATGTGGCCAGCATGAGTAAGCCACTTCTGGCAAACCAGAGCAGTGCATGGAAATGCCGTTTACCTTCCCACTGGAGTGGTACCTATTTATCTACTTGCACTTTGACGTGCTTTCAAACTGCTAGGTTGGCAGGAGCAGGGACCGAGCAACAGGAGCTCACCCCGTCGCAGGGATTCGAACCACTGACATTGTGATCGGCAAGTCCTAGGCTCTGTGGTTTAACCCACAACACAACCCGTGTCCTTTGTGATCAAAGCTAGGTGTGGTTAAATAGAGGGCCAAAGCAAATCTAATGGTGACAGACCCACACGAGGAACAGGAGGTTACCATCAAATACAACTAAATGAGTATTGAGCAGCCTCAATGGTAAAATAATAATAATAATAATGCTGACTGACTGTTAGGAGTGAGCAAAGGGAACAACTATAGTGGGAGAATGTATTGAAGTATTGTAGAGAAGGGCATAGCTGACTGAAAAAATGAAGAACACTCTGCATTTTGTTGCAGGTCCTGTTATGTATCATAATTTAATGTACTGAAATTGAAAATGCTTGTATGCATTACTATGCATTTAAATTTGATTGGCTGGTAACTGAATTTTAGGGAGTTCTCATGTGATTGGCTAACGCTGGTCACATGGGAGGTATCTAGTGAGGGAGAGACTCCATTTTATGTGAAGCAGGATGACTGTGTTTTAGAATCCACTGTGAACACTGCTAAGTTGAATAGAGTGTTGGGCTGCTAGTTCTCTGCTTGAAATAAAGAGAGCAAAGCTGCAGGAAAAGGAAAAGTGGAAATCCCTCACAGGAGCTGCAAAGCATGGCCTAACTGAGATACAGAAGGCTGAATGCTGAGCTCTGGAAAGAGAGGAAAATACAGTTTGAAGAAGAGACTGTAGGCCCATGCTTGGAGAAGCATGTGGCTGTAAATGTTATGTTTTGATTCATCTATCAGTTTCTGCTAGTAAAGCTCTTGAATGTTCAAGTCTGGACATTGGTTTAATTTCCAAAGAGGGTGTCAGTCATATATATTACTTGAGCGTCTTAGCTGCAGTTTCACTACCCTTACTTCAACATGTCCTCCATTAACCATGAGATGCCGAAATAGCTCCCTCCCTCCCTCCCTTACTTTTTCCAAGGTAAAAAGAAATTGCACCTGTTATGTACTGAAGTTCTCACCCTGGGCCAGCAGGGGAATACTGTAGATAATTATGGAAATGAAGGATCAAAAGTGATGTTCAGAGATTGGATAGTTTTTATGCAAATGAAGGATCGAAAGTGACGTTCAGTGATTGGATAGTTTTAGAAAGTTGCTACAGTAACGTTGTACTGGAGCTCTATATAAGCAGGCTTACTGAGCCCCTCAGTTCAGTTCTGTTCTGGCCTCTGAATAAGCAAGAGCTGTTTGAAGAAACACTGTGTCATCTGATATGTTCACCCACAACTTAACAGCACC
Source organism: Podarcis melisellensis (assembly GCF_964234715.1). NCBI lineage: Eukaryota > Metazoa > Chordata > Lepidosauria > Squamata > Lacertidae > Podarcis > Podarcis melisellensis. Next base: position 19,539,102 of record NC_138531.1, on the reverse strand, counting down.
TGTTCTTCAACTTCCATTTGCTTCTTTTGATACAAAGGTCACCAAGGACCAGTTTGCACAACTTGTAGACCTATCATGGTCAGGCTTTTATTTCCTGCTTGGTTCAACTTTTTCTACAAACTTTGCTACAGATGCACTTAATGATTAAGCCTGGCATGTGATCATTCTGACACTGTTGCAAATCATGACTCAGTACATGTCAGTGGCCTCGAGACACAGGGTCCTATGCCCACATCACTGTAGCATATTGTGTTGGCCACCATGAAGCTCAAAATATAAACAGATTCAGAATGTTGCATTCAGGGGAGAGGCCAGAACTGAGCGACTGTCTAACAGCATGCTTTTGTGTTTGAAACACATCAACAGTTTAGAAGTTTCTTATCTCTTACAGGCGATACAGCATTATTTTCTACCCCTGTAACTGCATATTTTCTGCAAGTACGTGCATAATTTGTTCTCTCCCCCCTGCATGTTTTAATGATTGAATTCTATTATCCAAATCACCATTTTTGTTGCTGATTGCAATACTTGAGGGTTTTCCCCATCATACTGTGTTTATTCAGCTGCATAACATTGACAGTTTAACTGCGTATCTTATGGAAACAGCTGTTTGCTTTGATTTAGTTGAACACTTTGCTAGTTGTTTGAATTTTTTTTTTAAGGATTCACTGCCTGACAGTCATGCTGCATAATTTGAATGGTGTCTACTTAAGCAAATAAATTTGTCAATGGTTAAAACCTTATTACACCAGCACAATATATGAACTGCAGTAAACTGCAGAGCATCTCTGAGTAATTTACATCCCATCATGCTGAACCATCTAGATATTGTGACTTGAAAGTTCTAGTGATAACTCCACAGACAGGTGCCAAAACATTAGTTCATATATTGGTTGATTTTTAAAATTTCTATACGGCTTTATATATTGAAAGTATCTCTAAGTAGTATACAGAAAACTGAAGCAACAACAGACAACTTAAAGAAAATATTACAAAAATACACAGTTACATATAAAAAAATGATATGTTACATTAAATTGCATTTTAAATTGGTTCCCACCCTATTATGTTTTCATTGTAATTTTATTGGTGTTAGCTGCCTGAGCCTGGCTTTGGCTGGGGAGGGCGGGATATATATAAAATTATTTGTTGTTGTTGTTGTTGTTATAAAGTTTTATATAATTGGAGGACTCCATTGCAGTGGAAGAGTCAATGGCAGAGAGAGGGAGTAATACTGCACCACTGAAACACTTACAAAAGTAAGAAAGACACACTTGGACATCAGTATGTCTGGCGCAAGCCCTAAGTGAAATAAAATGTAATTATTAATTATATCTGTATCCCATTTGTCTTCTAAGAAGTTTGGGAAACATACACTTTTATTCATTTTTCTAAAGAAACTTTGGCTAGACATTTGATTAGTTATTAGTTGATTGGTATAATTTCCTTAAAATAGGGGTCCATTCTCATCAGTCCCAGACAACATAGCCATTTTTTTTAGTGATGATAGAAGTTAATAACATCATGTAAACTTTTCCTACCCCCTACCCTAACCATTATTTTGTTAACATCCTGGTTAATTGAAGAACTCAAAAGCTTACTCATGATTTGTGAGGTTTTGGTGGGTCCTAAGAAAAACCAATCAACCAATTAAATAAAATAAAAAATACAAAACCCTACACAGAAACATAGTGATTATAAAAATATATATGAATGAATACATCTAATTGCCCCCCCCCACTCCATATAACACCCTAACCCTTTATTTCCACTGGTTTTGTGAAATGAAAATAAAATGCGTTAGTGACTATTCTAGTTCCAAGTGTCTTTCCAATTAACTACAATGTGGGTGAAATCACAATAACTTTGTCGAGTGTTATTCCAAACAACTGTTTCCTTGGTACCTCACAAACTCACATGTTGCAGTTCCTCTTTTTGGCTGAGCATCAGTCTGTTTCAGGAGTTGCGAATCAAAAGAGTATTTGGAACCTCTTTTTAACAAAAACTCATTTTCCATCTGCTTCATGCAGATTGACGTTCCCTGGATACAGATACTACTGGTATTTGGTTTGGGGCCATAGCATTAAACAGATCCACTTGCCGCAAATGTAGGGTTAAACTGGGGGCACACTTGTCCCCCCCCATTTGTATTTGTTTTGCTCAAGTAACAGTAATATGTGCAGCACTATGCATAAATCATGGAAATGCTGAAATACAACTCTTCATTACTTATTCACATATGCAATTAAAAGGGCATGAAGGCAACCTGGAAAAGGAATTTAACAGACATGAATGCCAAACATGAATTTGTATTCACTGACTACGGTTTTTTAAAGACAGAGCTACAACCTTGCAACTAATAGAATAAAAAGTATGGCAATCTCAAGTATAAGTTTATTTGCTCACAGAAAAGCATCCTCAACTTGATTCCTATGCAACACACTGCCCATAAAGTCTAAAGAATTTATAGGCATGACTACACATGAATCAGACTTGGATATACCAAGTAAGGAAAAATCTCTGTAAAAATGCAGTGAAAAGCAATATCTCATATGATAGGTTTCAGAGCATCTCCATTTGCCTAAAGCAACCTTTACCAACTTGATGGCTTCTACTGTATATGTTTTGGACTGCAGTTCTCATCTTCTCTCAACATTACTGGCCATCTGAATGAGGATGATGAAATTTGTAGTCCAAAATTTCAGGAAGGCACTGAAGGAATGGGTTTCCTGAATCTAAAACGTGACTGTGCAGTTAGTCTGAAATGGGCCCCAAAATCCCCATTTTTCCTTCTCCATTAGCTAAAATCCATTAACTTGAGCACTTGAGCCAACGTATAACAAGAACCCAGCTGTATAAACAAAGCCCTCTCCTTTGTCAGTACGTGACGCTTAATGGATGGCCTTGTCAGTTCCGAAGTGGAGACGGGGCGGCAAAGCTGGGGCTTATCTTATCTTGTAGGTTGTAAATATCCTGACACACTGATGCACAGACTCTGCAAGACAGGGTCTGTCAGCCCCCACGGCTGGAGATGGAGATGGTGTCAAGGGAAACTCCTATAGCTGGGTGACCCTCTTAACCCCGAGATAAGAGTACAGGAACAGGAACATTTGTTTATGGTCATGGATGTCAACTTATGTGTATGAACGTACGAGGCTGGATTCCTGGGGAAGGGGGGGAGGGTGCCTGGAGGATATATATACTGTGTGAAATTTCTCTTTCTTCGGGCTTGCTGTGAACTGACCACGCAAGGGCCTTTCTGCTACTCCGGAGAGCAGAAATAAAGAACTCTTTCTCTGAACCAACCTCAGTGTCTTTTGACTCCTTCCTCCCTCTCTGGGAGCAACGCTCACCCAACCAATTGGTAAAGTCTAAGAAGGCTACAGCACCAGATTAGAAAACTTTGCTGCGAAGTGTATTGAACTCTTAAATTACTCTAATGCTTGGGGTTCCTTGCCAAAACACCAATATCCTCAACGAAGTTTAATAACATGCTATTGTATTTGCTTACATATGTTGCTTCTTACGCTTCTTTCACACCAATTCTTCTTTCCAAAAGGATGATTTATTTATCCAAGTTTCCAACTTTTTAAGACCCCCCAGGCAAGGAACAACATCCCCCCAATTAATAATGAAACTTCTATGTCCACATCATAGCCCCAATGCAAGTCATGTTTATTGTAACTCTGCATAGGCAATGGGGGCCTAAAAAATTAGAAAAATCCTGAAATAAAAAAAATAAACAAATGGAGACAGTGCAGTAGGTCTTTAACACTCTATAGTCAACCATGGGTTCAGTAGAATATACCTGTGTTTGTGAGCTAGTAGAAAAGCTTGAGTGTGTCTCATTTTTTTATTTTTTTATTGTGTGTGTGTGTGTCTTCATGTGAGCTTTTTACATTAAATTTCATCCAATGATTCTGCACAGTTACTGTTACCTAACCTGAATCTTTGGAAACTAGAGGCAGGTGGGGGCATGCATGTTTATATCAATTCAACTCAATGGCGGCAGCAGCCAATCTTAATAAGCAGAGATGAACTGTACAAGAGGAATAATGATTCTGAGCTCTGAAAACTGCTGGAAAGAATTTTAGTTATAATCATCCTGGGTCCTCATCTAATTGTATTGCCTTCATCTGCAGTCAGCTGAATTGCAGACATATGGTTATGACTTCCTAAAAAAAATCATTATAACTCACACTTTCCTGATGCATAGAACAGTGATTAATATCATCAGGCTGTGTTTTGCTTCATTATATGTGAATTACTATTGAACCCATATTAGTCTTGCTCTAAAGATGGGTTTTGGACATAAAGTATCTTAATTCAATGAATAAGAATGTGCTGATTTATAGGATTTTATCTTGGAAAGACAAATTATTTCATTCTTTCATGGGATGTGTGTGTGTGTGTGTGTGTGTGTGTGTGTGTGGAGCTGAGAAGGCATTACTACCTGGAATGGATAGTTTTTCAGTAGAGCATTAAGAAAAGAGTCTTTTGAAATGTATATCAGTTTAGCCACTGGCAATTAATATAAGCTTTTTTAGTGGTGGTACTAGTTGTGAGTCACATTTTGCTTAATATTTCATTATAGAGATAAGAACTTGACACAACCAGGTCCACACTACCTATGGTATAATATACCTTGTGCATTGTATAAACAAGCTTTGCAGACTTTTTAATCTTGTTTTTCAGCTTTCACACAGGTCCTCTTAAATTACAATAATGAACACTCACACTTTACACTTTGTGGGATCGCGCGCGGTGCTTCAGACCCCAGGGAACTTACCGGTTGTATGGGCTGGCCTGGCCTACCTGTCTGTGTTATTCTTTGGAGGTTCACATCCAGCCTCATTTTACACTGCTGGGAGGTGGGGCCAGTCAAATAAATAGGGTTTGGAGCCGGCAGCAGCCAGGCAGTCGACTCAGGAACTTCACCCTCCCCTCCCTTTGTTTAATGTTTCTTCTTTGCAGGTTAACCTTTTTTCTTCCTGTTTAGCAGGTGCTGCTAGAAGTCTTTGACTGGTTGCTGTTGAAGGACCGGGAAGAAATGTCCCAGCATTGGCAGGTTTTGTCTTCCCCGTAGCAATTCGTCACAACTTTGGTGGTTTAAGGCCTTGGTCGGAATTCTTTAGTCTTTTCTTCCCTAAAATGGGTGTGTGTGTGAAGTGGTGACTCACCTCCCTTGGGGTGGCAATTTCAGGGTCCCCTAAGCCAAGATCTTTCTGCATTTGAAAGTTGTGAAGTTGTGGCAAAATTTTAATTCCATAACATGTCGTCAGAGTCATTATTCCTTTCTGGTGGTCCTTGGGGCTTTGGTGGTCACCGCCTGGTGACACAAATGTCAGACCTTTCAAGAGAGCCATATCACAGTTGCATGGGACCTGACTGGAATTTGGAACCATTGTTGCTTCTGGAGTATCATGTTTTTCTTCAATAAACAACTGTGAGAGGGAATTTTCCCCAGGTAGGAATGTGTGAATCTTTCACTCTGATTCTCTCAGTGATTTAGTTTCCCAATCTTAATTTAATTTATAAATCCTCATGATCATTCGCCAGCATAAACAATTCTGTATGGGGTACAGGCTGATGTACACATCTTTACCTAGGTGCCACCTCCCAGGGGCTGAGGTCCCTTCAGTCTCCACCAAAAATATTTAAAGCCGCCAGCAAAAAATAAAAATAATGGACATTACCATTCAAATGGTATGTGTGGTGTTTTGTGATCGATTATGCAGGGTGCGACATACCTACCCCCAAACAAGTTTTTGCTAACACAATACATTTTCACCAATATATTCATTTTAATGTACAATTTCATATAATGTAATACATTTTACAAACATAATTACGTTGGGGCACTGCACCACAAAATTCAGAGGAGTTCGAATTTCACAGGATGACTGCACTTTGGGTTCTCCAATTGTTTCAGAAAGTGCAGATCAGGTAAATTCAGCTTTAAATGTGAAATGCATCAGATTTCTCCCACAATTCTAGGTGAGAGAGCCAGACCAATGTGGCATGCTAACTGGAACATAGATTCCTAAGCAGAAAAAGTAATAATAAAAAAAGGAAAGACAACATTTAATAAAGAATGCAGCTCTTAAATGTGCCGCAGCTCTGTTTTCCCTAGAAGAGACAATTTAGCTAATAAATATGCAATGTTTGTGCAGTTTCGTTAAATATTAAAGTGTGTCAAGAAAAGATGAATTAGTCAATAGAAGGGAGGAGGAAAACACTAAGCTTAGTGAATGTAATACAGGCTCACTTAAAAAAAAATCAGAGCTGTAAATATATTAGATTTCTGCCAATGAATGCAAAATGCTGAAATTTAAGACATATTTTACTTTGATGCATTTAGAATCCTGTATAAACTCAATGTTTAAAAAAGCTGCAGGAAGGTAAATAATTCTGAAACAATTATGTTCAGTTCAGTAACAGCATGCATTCAGAGTGACTGGTTCACTTGCACCGGGTTCAAAGACTTGGGAGCACCACAACTATGATTTAGAATAAAATGCGAGATGCAGGGGTGTGGCAAAATTTGGCATGAAATTTGAGAATCCATGGTCCACCACTGCTGCATTCTCCTTGACAATGACAACTGGCAATGCAAGAATTTACAACAATCACATGATTATGTTCAGTTAAAATATAATTTTATATTAATACAAGATTTACACAATAATTTCTTGGCATAATGCAAAGGGCTTCAATTGATAGCCAGGAATTTTGTGGTGAGGGAGGAAGGGGGCCAAACAGAGCAGAGAATCAGTGGGAAATGACCAGAATTCAAGTAGCATACTATGTTTTAAGTTACTGACATGTATTAAATATCAATAAAGAATAACAGTTTTATAATGTTATAAAATTTATTTTAAAATATGGAACAAGGAAATTGGAAGATTGGAGCAGGTTCTTACTGAGCAATAGCGTAGAAGACTGCCCATATGATTTACCTTATATCTTTACAATTAAAAGATATGTGTCTGTCTGTCTGTCTGTCTGTCTGTCTATCATATATCTATCATCTATCTATCTATCTATCTATCTATCTATCTATCTATCTATCATCTATCATCTATCTAGATATAAACAATGAAATATGACAATTCAATGAGGGACCTGAAATGTCCTAAGGAGAGACAGGCCCACAAAAGTCCCCAATGTGCACGCAGTTTGTGCCTATTTCGTCTTTAGCCGTGTAATATTCCCAGATGTTCTTATTGCCTTTACAGCTATGTGAGTTAAGAAAGCATGAGCTATGAACCCCAAATGTTTTTCTACAAGGTTTCTGAAAACCCATACAAATGTATCTTGGAAACATAAAAATATATCTGAAATCAATCTTTAGAAAGGTGGCAGCCTGTAGAGTCTAAAATAACACTATAATATCTAGAGATTCATATATTTTCTGCCATTGCTGGGTAAATATTCACAGTATCCTGCCACAATGGTCCCTCCTGCTTGCCTTGTTGGAAGCTAGTCAGCATACCTCCAACACTTTGAAGACCACATCCAAGACACCACCTTCCCAGTTGCCATCTCCCTCTTTTTTGATCTCGAGAACACAGCAGCCATTTTGGTTGCCATGATCCTGTGTGATTTTGCACAATGGTTCTGGCCAGAAAGCATTTTTTTCCAGGCATGATGCCCAAAAATACAGCCCCAGGAAAAGTGCCTTTTTTCAAGAGAAAATTGTGTCATGAAATCACACAAGATCACGACAACCAAAATGGCCGCCATTCTCATAGATTAATTTTGATAATGGGAGTATAGCTAGAAGAACTATGTTGAATTACCCAGTTTTTAGAAAACATAGCTTAAATAATTACATTGTGAAATTCAAATCTTAGGGACCTTCATGCTGAACTTTCAGAATTACAGAGTAGATGACAAATAAACCTTTTAGATTTGGTACAGAGCTTGTACATTTCCTATAGAGTCTGAGTAAACATACTAATAGTAAACTTTCCTGAGTTACATGATTATGAAGCCACATTCAATTAAGCATTCTTTGAAGTGATTATATAGTTAAATAGTAGTTCAGCCGATTAATTAATAAGGTAATATATGGACCCTGTGATTCAGTCAATGAACCATGCACGACTTCATTGTCATAAAAGTGCTTTTAATAGAGGGGGTTTTTTTAATAGATTTGATCTGTGCCTCCTTTATTTTTGTAGAAAGAGTCACACAGAAATCTACTGGGGGAACTGAAAATATACATTCCAACACTCTGCCTGTTTACCCTAAAGTAATTTCCAATAAGGAAATTATTCATTTGGGGCAACCTTTCATTCATGCAAGTGTACTAAGCTGAAGTAGTTCGGCGGAAGTTTTGGGCACAACCACTCTTACTCTATGGCCATGCACACTTCTTAGGTGTTTAGACCACTGCTCCCAGGGTGGTTCACCATGGCTCTATGTGGCCTTCAGCCTTTAAAAGTTTTGTTATCCCTGCTCTGTATGAATTCTCTCACAACTGGAGGGGTTATTGTTTTGTTTGTCATTAAGTTATGATTTTTGGGGGGTGTTTTTATACTATAATCCCCCTTGTGATCCTTGGATGAAAGGCAGTATATAAATGTAATAAGATAAAATAAACATAACACCGGTCTTGAAAGACTTACATTGGCTCCCAGTACAATTCTGAGCACAATTCAAAGTGCTGGTGCTGACCTTTGAAGCCCTAAATGGCCTCGGTCCAGTATACCTGAAGGAGCTTCTTCACATCCATCGTTCTGCCCAGACACTGAGGTCCAGCGCCGAGGGCCTCCTAGCGGTTCCCTCACTGCGAGAAGCCAAGTTACAGGGAACCAGGCAGAGGGCCTTCTCAGTAGTGGCGCCCGCCCTGTGGAACGCCCTCCCACCAGATGTCAAAGAGAACAACAACTACCAGACTTTTAGAAGACGTCTGAAGGCAGCCCTGTTTAGGGAAGCTTTTAATGTTTGATGCACTATTGTATTTTGTTGGAAGCCAGATGGGTGGGGTATAAATAATAAATCAATTGTTGTTGTTGTTGTTGTTGTTGTTGTTGTTGTTGTTGTTATAAAAAGTTCTGCTATGTAAATGCCTTGAACTGGTTCAGCATGGATTCCTTGCCACCCCACTGATAAGCTGAATTATACCAGTGTGAAGAGGCTAAATACGTGGTCCTGTTACCTGCATCTTTTGTATGGCCACTAACACTAACTGTCCTATGGAAATGTTCTTTGACAATCAAATTTCTATGGTCCAACCAAAGGCACTGTATTGTTTCTTAGCTTATCATGAAGGAAAATGGGTTGGTGTGACACAAATCGTGTCCTCCTTCCAGAGAGCATGCGTTGTGGTGAGATAATCAAGACTGACCTCACTGCTGTTGTGGGTGGGAGCAAGACTGGATAGCCACAACAACCCAATTGGTGGTCCCTTGGTTGCTGGGGTAATTCTCGCCAATGGGATCATTTCATGCATTAACCAAGGGGCCTATATGTACCACCGCACATTGCATTGAGCTTCCTCTTTTCGTCACATGCATCAGAACACCCTCCCTCCCTATATTTAGGGTTCATTGCTATGTCGTTGTGGGTCGTCTGCTTTTGGGACAGGCACCCGGTAGGAATTTTCCCATTTAGCTGATTGGCTGGTGCCACTTGGGTTTCACCTGCTGCATAGCAAATCGTCACAACTTTGTAAGGTTTGGTGGTTGGGGGTTGGTTCAGTGGTGGTGGAGGGGCTGTGGATAGGCTGTGCCTGCCCCTCCAATGCTAGGGTAATCTGTTAAAGGAATACAGGGGCTCGCCTTGCTTTTGTCCAATCCCCTTACAGGGGTTAGGGCCACACCAGAGCCCCTGGGAGCATTTGGGGTGAGCTTGAGTCTGAACCTGGTCCAATGCTCCCCCAGGATGTTTTCCCTTACTGACCTCTGCCAGAGTCTAGTCGCCAGTGCTGCCCTGCTAAGGTCAGGTGCAGCTAGTTGGGAACCAATGCCTAAGCAAACCACTCACGAACTGTAATCAATAAAGTTGTGGCCAAAATTATGCCAATAACCTTTTGCGTGTTGAGTCCCACAATGCCACCCCACACCAAAAAAGTCACACATCACACACCAATTTTTGTTTAAGGTTTTTGGCATAATTTTGGCCACAACTTTATTCAAATACAAAAGATGTGAGTGGTTGCTTAGGCATTGGTTATGACTATCTGTCCTTGCCCCAGGGACAGAGCTGACTTCCGGATTCCAGCGGAAGCCAGCGTGGGAAACAAGTATTGGGTGAGAAGATGAAGCTGGGCATCAGTCCCTCACTTCTCACCCTCATGTTCCTGTGGGGCTTGCACGGCCCAAGTCCAATGCCAGGGACAAGGACGAAAAGAATGGCAAGCCCCTGGATTCCTTTAACGGAATTCCCTTTCCGCACCACCATTGGAGGGGTAGGCACTTACCCCTCCACCAACCAATTTTAACCAATGCCTAACCGCCAACCTTACAAATTGTGACGATTTGCTACGCAGTAGGCAAAAACCAACTGGCACCAGCCAATCAGCCAATTGGCAAAATTCCTACCAGGCCCCCGCTCCAAGGCGGACGACCCCATGACAGGCATAGCAAGGTCAAGCGAACAAGAACCCCCCCCCCCTATTAAAGGGAGGGTGGGCGGGTGATCTGGTGCAAAAGCCAAGAGGACACCCAGCGTTAGGTGTCCTGCATTTATAGCCTCTGATCCCTCCTCCAAAATTGGCAACATTCTAAACTCCCCAGTAACCCAAATTAACCACTTAAGGGCTTGGTTTTTCCAAATCTGCCCAGTAACAACAGGGTGGCTTGTATCCCCCAACTGCAACACATGCTCTCATTTTAGGGAGAACACGTTAAACTAAACTCTGTGTCAATTGTGTCTTTGTTTATTTGGGGAGGTTTTGGGATCTTAACATGCAAATGCACCAGGAGAGCCAATCTGGTGCTCCTGCTGGTGGATTTACACCACACTGGCCTCCCCCCTCCTGCTCTCCCTCCTAGTAAGCAACAGCAAGCAACTTTCCAGAAAGCTAGCATCATTGCATCACCCATCTAGCAAGCTGCTTCTGAATTGGAAATTAGGGGCGGAGAGAATCATTAGTATAATATGCTTTCTTTTGGTAGCATAATTTTAAGGGAGGGGGGAAATATATGCAGTAATTCTCTTTATCTGTCAAGTAGCCTGATGAATCGATATAAAGTGTTTGGTCTAGCCATGTTTCAAGATACTGTTGAAAGAAGTGAGAAGATAAATCTTTTCTTATAATCACTTCAAACTAGATACACAACAGATGAAAGATGAGAAGCGGGGCATAATCAAACTGTGCATCACAAATGCAAGTATTCCCTTCCCTTCTGTTTGATGTTCAGCATCAAAAATCAGGCACTGGGGTAAGATGGGAAAAGTGCCCTCAGCTGTGAATAAGTCTGACTGATAAAATAAGAGTGGCAGCAGTAAAGAATTAGATGCTTCAACGCTAGTCCCTCAAGTTTGTAACAAATGCTAGCCTTAGCTTTCAAGGCATTAGGATTAGAAATCCGTTTTGCTGTTCAGGGTTTAGTGCTTGGAATTTTGTCCTTGTTGTTAACAGCAGCACTATGAGGTCAGTTATGCTCAGGACCATGATGGGGGCAAGTATTTAATTACAACCCCCACGGTCCCAATTCAGCTACCTCTCGCTCCCCCTGTGCGCTGCCCATTTCTTTTTTAAAAGCTAAGTACACCAGAACTAATGATGCCCCCCCAATATTCTGAAACAACATCCTACTCACCTGCCTTCATCTCCTAGATTGCTTTGCCAATGTGTGTGTGTGTGTGTTCAATATATGATTTCAGTGTACTGGAAGAAGCAAATATCACCAGTGTCGAAGCAATGATTCTTCAACATCAACTTTGTAGGATAGGTCATGTTGTGCAGATGCCTGATGATCGTCTTCCAAAGCAACTACTCTACTCTGAACTTAAAAATGGAAAGTGTAATGCTGGTGGTCAAGAAAAGAGGTTTAAAGACTGTCTCAAGGCAAATCTAAAAAAATTTAGTATAAACACTGACAACTGGGAAACACTGGCCTGCGAGTGCTCCAGTTGGAGAATAGCCTTTACCAAAGGTGTCATGGGCTTCGAAGACTCTCAAACTCAAGACGCGAGGGAGAAACGTGTTAAGAGGAAGGCACGCTTGGTAAATCCACACCATGATCAACTCCCACCTGGAAACCAATGTCCCCATTGTGGAAGGACGTGTGGGTCCAGAATTGGCCTCCACAATCACTTATGGACTCATTGTTAAAACTGTGCTTATGGAAGACAATCTTACTCAGCTACGAGTGATCGCTGAAGAAGAAGAAGACAAAGACGAAGAAGAAGAAGAAGAAGAAGAAGAAGAAGAAGAAGAAGAAGAAGAAGAAGAAGAAGAAGAAGAAGAAGAAGAAGAAGTGTGTGGTGTGTGTTTTGGGGTGGAATTCTCTGACAATCTTTATGTTGAGTTTATCCACAGGATTATTATTTTTTCTAATTCCATCCCACTCCTCACTTTTGATGACAGGTTAGGGCTTCTTTAGTGGTTCCACTGAAAATATAAACAATTCTGTCATATTATACATATTATCATACATATAATCTTATATACATATTATATTTATACACATATGTCAGGGGCTCAGGAGCAGAGGCACAGGAAAGGGAGGAAATGGAGAGCGAGGGGGAGGAATCCGAAGGAAATGTAAGCGATGACAGTGGTCCGAGGTCTCTGAGCCCTTCCAGCGAATCGGAAGACTCACAGAAAGGGGCTCCCATGGTCAGAGCAAGGGGGGTGCCTAGGGGGACACCCCAGGAAGAAGGGGCCAGAGGGGACTCAGAGAGCAGCAGTTGGAAATCAGGACCAGCTTCCCCACCAGAACGCAGTAGGGGGGAGGAGTCCCAGGTATCGGGATCAGGCTGCTCACCACCAGCGGGAGGAGATGAGTCAGGATTGGCCACGCCTCCATCGGAGAGCGGGGAAACGGTCAAGAGGAAGGTTGGAGGCTGGGCGCACGCGCCAAGTTCAAATGTACAGGAGGGCGGCACAGTTGGTAGCCCGGATAGGGAGCCAGGTCCTAAAGCCCGCCGAAAGGAGGGACAGGAGTCAGGCGGGTCAGCGTCAGAAGAGTCCAGGAAGGAGGAGACCCCGGGGGGCAGAAGGACCCAGAGGAGAAAGGAGAGACGGAAGAGGTGGAGTAAGGCTAGAGTCTTAAATTGGTGTACAGGGGGTGGAGACTCAGACGGAGCTTCGCCAATCTAGGTTCTAAGACGTAGAGCTGCACGCTGCGGCTTGGAAATGGAAACTGAACTTCAATAAAGACTTTTGTACACTACTACCGGCTAGCGTTGGTCCTCTGTGAGCTGGGACCTAGAGGCAGCTTTGACAACATATTATATTGTTCCACTCACACAACGCACTTCCCCTTGTGCAATGAAACTTCATTTCCTCTCCGCACCCCAACACCCTACCTCCCCTTGAACTCTCAAAATCTGCCCCAGAGGATTGGCATGTAACTCTTTGATACACTTTACCTGACACTTCAGGTTACAGACTCCACTAACCCAGAAACAGTACCTCGGGTTAAGAACTTAATTCATTCTGGAGGTCCGTTCTTAACCTGAAACTGTTCTTAACCTGAGGTACCACTTTAGCTAATGAGGCCTCCTGCTGCTGCTGTGCCGCCACCATGCAATTTTGTTCTCATCCTGAAGCAAAGTTCTTAACCCGAGGTACTGTTTCTGGGTTTGCGGATTCTGTAACCTGAAGCGTCTGTAAACTGAAGCGCCTGTAATCTGAAGCATCTGTAACCCGAGGTACCACTGTATATGCATAACATACATTTTTGTGTGCACAGGTTTTCATATGATTAGTTGGTGGACTGGTTTGTTGATGAAAGAAGAGGTCGAAAGGAAGCAAAACTCAATCAAGTTGGAGTGATAAATTCCATGTATAGATCTGGTTTAAAGAGATTCTTCCTTCATCCCAATTTGGTGATTTGGCACTGAAATACTGAGGGATAGAAAAGATAGAATATCAGGAGCACCAAGTTGGGCCCCAGATTATGGGCGCCCAATAGCACCTGCTATGTAACATGATGTCATGATGTCATGCTACATTGGCGTGCCGAAGTGGCACTTCTGAGGCCTCACAGGACCTCAGAGGTCAGGTCGGAAGCCTCACAAGACTTCTGACACAACCGGAAGTTGGGTCAGAGGCCTGGAAAGGCCTTGGACATTGCTTCTGAAGCCTTGTGGGGCCTTGTAGGCCATGTCCAAGGCCTCACAAAACCTCCACATGACTTCTAGTTTCTACCAGAAGTTGCATCGGAGTCTTCGCAGGGCCTCCGACATCACCTTGGGCGTCACATAGGGCGTCCAACACCACTTCCAGTAGAAACCAGGTGTCGTGTCGGAGTCCTGCAGCAATTGATTAATGCAATTGATGGAAAAGGGAAAAGACTCTCATGCTTGTCAGGTCTGGAAAAAAATGGCCAGCATAGAATTTGATAATAGAGTGCTGAGCAATATTACATTCATCTGCAGAGCTCTGGATATGGGGAATCTTTTATAGGACATCCCAGGGCCATATGCCAGAGGTGGATGGGGCTAAAGGCAATTGTTGATGGATCAATGAATGTAAATTTTACCATTGTACAGTAGTCTAGTTTCTGTTGGGGATGTCAGTGTAGTCTGATGAAAACAAAAAAGGAAGGAGAAATTGCTGCAGTTTGCATGTTCAACTGTGGTCAGGAATGGAAACCAGTCACACAAATATGATCACTATTTGTTATTGGTTTTTAAAGTCCAGAAATAATATGTAATTACAGTATTCTCTGAAATGTTTTGATGTTTGCAGTATTTCCAAATCAATGTGAGTTACACAAGCTGCATAAATATTGATGTATGCCACTTAAATTATGTAAAGGTAAAGGGACCCCTGACCGTTAGGTCCAGTCACGGATGACTCTAGGGCTGCGTGCTCATCTCACTTTACTGGCCAAGGGAGCTGGTGTATAGCTTCCGTGTCATGTGGCCAGCATGACTAAGCTGCTTTGGGCAAACCAGAGCAGTGCACGGAAATGCCATTTACCTTCCCGCTGGAGTGGTACCTATTTATCTACTTACACTTTGACGTGCTTTCGAACTGCTAGGTTGGCAGGAGCTGGGACCGAGCAACGGGAGCTCACCCCGTCGCAGGGATTCAAATTGCCGACCTTCTGATCGGCAAGCCCTAGGCTCTGTGGTTTAGACCACAGCGCCACCCGCGTTATGTAATTTATATTAATTAGCAGACAGGGAGAGAAATAATGCAGCATTTGGCAGAAAGTAAACTGCAGTGGAATGGAAACAATGCTGATTGTGATGAATGCAGGACAGAATGGAAATTAATGCCATCTTACATCCCAGGTTGCTATGCACACTCACACATCTTCCAGTCAGGCAAGTAGAAGTCAGCTTCAGAGTTTGAGGACCCATTTGAGCCAGGCAAAACAACACTCAAGGAGGATGTGGCTAGGGAGGGTTTATGGCCAGGGACAAGTGCAATGGCCTATATAAAGAGGCTTGAAGGGGTTGCCCACCCCTGCTTTAGATCATCTTTATAGCCATGCATTTCTAACCCATAGTTTGGTGGATGATTCTTTCCTCACACTACAAATGGCCCTCCTGAAAACAAAACTTGGAATTTGCAATCAGCATGCCACAGGTTTCTATATTTGCAAGATTAAAAATAAAAATGTGCTCTCTGCTAGAAGTTGGAGAATATATTTGTAGCTCCCAGCGTTCTTCACACTTCTTTCTCATTTGGCATTTCATTAAAGTAACGGATGCAAGAGATTTCCCGAGGCAAGATGATTTTTCCCTGAATCAGTCAGCAGGTACTATCTGAGTATTAAATAAATCCTTTGTAACACTATACTTAAAAAAAGGCTTAAGTTATTATGACTTCATCATATTTCCCCTCAATACCATTTGTTCAGGCTTCCTGAGTAGCAACTCATTTTTTTTAACTCAATAATTCTCCGTTGGTTAATGTTGCTCCATTAAATACCATTAAAATATGCCCTCATCAGATTTCTACACCTACATTAGTTGTTCAGGTCGGTCAATTTGTGGCTGAACATTTTAAAAATGAGTGTACAAGACCAGGAGAGAGAATTTTACTTTGGAGATTCATCTCTCCTGTCTTAACCACATAAAGAGTTTGATGAGGTATTTAAAATGCTTTCCATTCTTCTACCTTACCTTAGCCCTAAACTACATTTTATGTTGGCAGACCTCTGCCTTCACTTCTTGGCAGGATGGTGGGGAGGAAGACTATGAAGATGAAGAACAATGGGTGCAGGAAAAAGTTCAGTCATCCTCCTGACGCCGAACTGTTGCCTTAAAGTTCATTTCAATCCACACTGGAGACCCGTATTTGAGGACACAGGGCTGCTGTCAAATGTAGTTTGAGCTACAGTAAGATATTGTCCCTCTACCTCAGTCACCCCAAAACTGTGATCTATGTCATACTTTGACGTGGGTTACAATACCTCTAGGGAATACAAATAGAGTTGCCATAGTGAGGGGCCCATGGAAATAATAAAGGTAAAGGTAAAGGACCCCTGACAGTTACGCCCAGTCACAAACGACTCTGGGGTTGTTGCACTCATCTCGCTTTACTGGCCGAGGGAGCCAACGTTTGTCCACAGACAGTTTTTCTGGGTCATGTGGCCAACATGACTAAGCTGCTTCTGGCAAAACCAGAGCAGCGCATGGAAATGCTGTTTACCTCCCTGCCGGAGTGGTACCTATTTATCTACTTGTACTTTGATGTGCTTTTGAACTGCTAGGTTGGCAGGAGCAGGGACCAAGCAACGGGAGCTCACCCATTGCGGGGATTCGAACCAGCGACTTTCCGATCGGCAAGCCCAAGGCTCAATGGTTTACACCACAGTGTCACCCGTGTCCCATGGCAAGGAAATAATAATGAATGCCAAATAAAACCATCATGTCTTACTGGCTCTACCATTAGGCACAGTAAGGAGGTGATCTCAGGCGGCAGCTGCTTGGTGAAAGAGTGTGATGACAAGGAGTTGGAGGACAAAGTTGAGTGTCTCATTCTGTGTGGTCTGTACACCCCATCCCACTGTCGGAATCTCCACTAGGCCAAGCTGATAAAGCTCATCTTCCAGCTGAGCCTTTGGAATCGCCTCCCGACAAATAATTAACGACCTGAGCCTTTGATGAAGTTCCAAGGCACGTTCCCGCATTCGGCAGAGTTTCCAGCACAGGAAAGAGACAAGAGGTTTATGGCTACATCACTATGCTTTATTTCTAAGCTGCGCAGACAGAAAAGACATCCTCTCTCTATGAAAGCAGAGAGCAGCTGAACAAAGGAAACAGGAAACCACTAATGTCACATCCCGTCTCCTTTCCCATGAGACTTCCAACAGCCTGGAAGGTCTCTGAAATGTAAACAGAGTCCTGTGACTACAAGCAGCCGCTCAGTGGCAAACAGAAACTAGCACCCACATCCTTCTGTCATTTGGCATCGCAAAAGACGCTATGCCTTCATCAAAGCTGAAGTAAGATTCATTTGCCAGACCAGAAGTTTTCTGTATGTGGAATGCTGTGTGTGTGTGTGTGTGTGTGTGTGTGTGTGTGTGATCTTTTCCTTCACCTCAAGTAACCCAATGTCTTGGGCCAGGCCTGCTCTTTCTGCAGTCTGATGTGAGTCGGCAGAATAAAGGGAAATTGGAAGCTACCCATGTACTCAGTACTTCTCAGCACATAACAGTAAGCTGTTTTATGTGTCAGGCTATTGAGCCATCAGACTCAGTATTGTCTACCTTGACTTTCAGTGGCTCTTCTGAGTTTTGACAGGCATGAATATGGAACCTTCCAAGCTATGAGTCTTCTCAGGAGTGATTGAGTTTTACTTCAAAAGTCTTTCAAGGGACTGTGTGTATGGGAACTGGAACACAAGAAAATATCGGGGCCTACAAAAGCCATGTATAATAGAGATACCGATGCTAAAGAAACAACTAGTTTCTTCTTAAAATATACTGATATTCATCCAGTGGGAAAATCCATTATTAACTATTAGGGGAAAATAATTGGTACCTCTGGGTCTATATATTTTTGTTTTTATACAATTTACAGATACGGAACTGATGTATGTTCTCCATTGTAGAGGGTGAGGCCTCAGATCAGTATAGGGTTTTGGGTGTTTTTAAAAATAATTTTGTTTTAGTAATGGGCCATTTTAAAAGTCTAAGATAAAAAGGCAAGTAAAAGTGAGTTAATTGGATGTTAAGGGAGCACTTTTAGGGATATATTAATCTCCATTTGCATACCGTTGGCATATCTAAATCCCATATGTGATTAAAGAAAGTTATAAATATGCAACATCATTTAGTGGTTTATAAAATGAAGAAAAGTTCAAACTTTGATTCTGGTGATTAGAAATGGAAAGAATGGAATGGTCATTCCATGTCAATTACATTCCAAGTCAAAAGGATGAACTGATGAGTAAAGCCCCATTGTTTTTGATTCAGCTTACTCCCATGTAAGCATGTATAGGACTGTAGCTGATGAGTGCCATAATGAGCTTTCCCTGTCGGGTGAATGCACAACTCATTTGTGGTGGGGAGAACTAGGACTACATTTTATTAATCAAATTCATTATATTTTGCAAAGGGCAGTAATAGTTCAGAAAGCTATTCTATTCTATAAAGTCAGTTTTAATTGCTACAGAGGCTGGATTGCATTTCCTACCTACTACTCCGTCCAGCCTGGGCAGGACATTCTTCATCCCTGAAGTGGGGGGAAGTGAAGAGGGAGCAAGGGAGAGAGAGAGAGAGAATTGTCAATGAGGTGGCAAGAGTGGACCTATCAAGAGCGAACCAGCAGAAAATCACACCATGCAAGTTGGAGTTAACTCTTTATTCACAAAACCACTATCTGCACAGACTTGCCGGAGCATTGGGCCTAATGAGTACAGCAACTCATCCTGGGTAGGTCTGGATTCATTAAGCAGTTGCTGTGATTGAATTTCGCCACCTTCTCACAGCTGCCTAAGTGCCCTCCTCTTTGGGATTTTCCCAAGCAATCTGCATCTGCTCGCAAACAAACTCTCTCACACCCTTTTCATGCCTCTTCTGGGAGACAGAAAGCAAGCTTGTTGCAGCAGGAGGGCAAGATACCTGTGACCCTTTACCAGTCTCTTGGCTTCCTTGCTACCCTGCTTCACCTTCTGTCTCTATTCTGAACGTCTCTCTGCCACAGACTCTCCCAGCTCACTAAGGCCCGTTACTCCTTCAGCTTCTGACCCCTTCTCTCCCCAGTCTTTCCCTTCTCCCTGTGACCACTCACTGTTGTCCCACCACCACAACTTAGGCTTCATCCCTTGGTGGTTGCCCAGTTTATTCCTCCCACATTCCTCTACGTCAAACCAGTCCATGACAGATTTCAAGGTTGCCCATTGAAGTTGACAGACACTAGAATCTAGGGATGGACTGATCAGGCTATATCTGGTCGATGTCATTTTTATTTGTGGTTATTCCTGCACCCAGGGGTACAGGTTAGCTCCTGTGGGGAATCTGCTGTAGTGTTGCAGATTTGCTGCCTTGTAGGAGTGTTGACAGGACGTGGGTGGCACTGTGGGTTAACCACAGAGCCTAGGACTTGCCGATCAGAAGGTCAGCAGTTCGAATCCCCGCAGTGGGGTGAGCTCCTGTTGCTCGGTCCCTGCTGCTGCCAACCTAGCAGTTTGAAAGTACGTCAAAAAGTGCAAGTAGATAAATAGGTAATGCTCTGGCGGGAAGGTAAACGACATTTCCGTGCCCTGCTCTGGTTCGCCAGAAGCGGCTTAGTCATGCTGGCCACATGACCCGGAAGCTGTACACCGGCTCCCTCGGCCAATAAAGCGAGATGAGTGCCGCAACTCCAGAGTCAATCACGACTGGACCTAATGTTCAGGGGTCCTTTACCTTTACCTTTTTTAGGAGTGTTTACAGTTTGCCTCCACCTATGTATATTTAGAAGTAAAGCAACATCTAATAGTGGGTCTCCAGTATTTCTTCAAACAAGGTAAATCATGGGCAGCTAGCATTGCTGCCCCTGGAAATTTTCTCCCCTTAGGGAAGTGGCAGCTGTACATTTATATAAGTGTTCAAGAGTGACAGGAAATTGCATTTAAATATTCAGCCTCCTACAGGCTTTGCAGGAAATTCAAATAAGACATCCATTCCTACATTTTAAAATGTGATTTAGGGGCATGCAGCATTGTTAAAGTGGTTTGCGCACTCTTGGTGGTTTAACATAGCCGCCTGGAAAAAAAGGAGAAAAGCTTCAAACCTTCTGATTTAACCATTTATAAATTGCATCTATAAAAATCCTTTAAACAACATTTTATTAGAAGCACCATAAACTCTGCATTGTCATAAACACATTGCCACAACAATGGGATCTGACAGATTTAAGTAATTAATTCCTGACAGTTTCATGTTAATAGCTGTCTATAAACATTCAGTGCTATTTTCATTTTTTACAGGCTGAATATAAAAGATGGTTAGGCAGAAAATAAGCAGGCAGTAGGTTAAGCAAAGCCAGGTTGGGCTCAAATCATATGCTGTTTGCAGTTCTTGGTGGAAACTGACCTACATGACAGGACAATATTGCTCAACTTTTGGTGATTACCTTTTTGGGGGGGCAGGGGTACCTGTGGGCCACCCAAAACCTCTTGGCAGGCCATATACAATGTACAGTGTGTGTGTGAACCACCCCTGATTTAAATACAAAGCGAACCATCATATGCGTCATCCCCCTTAGGACAGTCATTATTGTCTATTATCACTGTAGCATTCACAGCTCCTACAGCATCATCACTGCCTTTCATCCCTCCACAAGCATACAAGACATAGCTCTTCAGGACCACCTAAAGCACAGAAGCCTCAGAGCTCCCTCCCAAGCAAGTCTGTTAACTATCACAATCCAGAGATCATGGGGCTAGGGAGGAAGACAAATTCAGCTGAGAAAGAACCATGTTGTGGACTCGCCAGTGTGGCTCTGGTATTCTGGTGCTTACTGCAATAGCATGGAGAAAAGCCATAAGGAACTGAGTTCTTAGCTGTGGGCTGCTAAGTTTAAAATAGACCTTAGACCATGGGTGGAAACCTTTGGCCTTCTGGAGGTTGCTAGACTCCAATTCCCCACTTCCCTGACCATGTTGACTGGGGCTGATGGGAGTCCAATGATATATATGGTTCCCTATAACTATCTCAGATTCAGCAGCTCCAGCCCCTGATCTGTCACACAACATAGACATGCATATCTTTCAGTAGCCATCTCTCAGCAACCCTGAGGAACTCCTGGTTGCATCTCAACAACACTGGACAGTGTGAACACACCTCAGAAGTGCTCATTCACACTGTGTCAGCAGTAGCTAGACTCGTACTGATTCCCCAAACCTTCATACAGTTACTCTAAACACTTCTTTGCCAGAGCTAGAGTTGCTGACTACCTTTTCGGCTACCTGCTGCTTATGAAATTGCAACTGGCCAGGTATGCTGTATCCAATGGCCAGGTGATAACCTTCACTTATTTTTGACTTGGTTGTGATGCCACAGCTGCAATATTGGAAATCTACACTTTCCCTATATTGCAGAGAAGCAGCAGCTGAGTTAACAATGTTTCCTATCGTTTCAAAGTAACATCACAACCCAAGAGGGACAAATTTCCACAGCCTTTACTAAAATTAAAATATCTTAAAGCAGACTTAATTCAATCCTGACTATGTCTGAACCTTATATAATGGAGGAGTGTGAAAGAATTTGAGTGAAAATCATTCAAATTAATATGTGAATTATTCAAAAATGTTCACCTAATTAATCTAAAAACACAAAATGAAAAGGGAGAAAAGAAGAATGCATAAATTTGTGATTTGTAAAATATTTTACACATGTTAGACCATCCAGTTTTGGGGAGGGAACCAAGAATAGTTGTTTTGAATTAATGTAATAGTTGCTTTGTTTAATGTCACATAGTGGGTTTCTTAGGTGATAATTAAAATTTGGAGAATTTGAAATCATGTCTGTAGTCGCAAAAATTGACATTGGGAGTCCAATGGTTGGGCCAAAATTTCAAATTCAGAACTGGAGAAGGCAAAAGGAAAAAAAAGAAAAGTTTTTTAATCTCAGTGGATGCTTTCTCTGTGTCATTCACCTTGCCGATTTGATATTTATGTTGTTTTCTCTTTGACATTAATTCGAGATCTAATGACAGTAAACACTGATATGCCTAATCTGAACTGAGTTTAAAATGCATTACTTAATTAAATCAAAATCTGTCTAGCACAGATGCAAGAATGCTGTATTTCATGATCATATCTTAGGAATATAGTCATGGAAGTCATGATTTATGCATATAGCTGCATCTGTCTGTGGTTTTCTTTTATATGGATGCTTGTCTTTTGCCATTTTTTATTGTGATGGAGATGTCTGAAAACCTGTTGTTTTCTTTCTGTTTTTAACTAAATGATGGGTAGAATTTATTGAAGTCCCTCTGTCCATAAGATAAAACTACCATGAAAATAATGGAGCTGTCTGAAAGGTTTATTAACTTTATGCTTGTGTGATGTCTGTTCTGGATTAATCATAAAAACCTGATGCATCCTATTGCTGTTTGGGTGCTTGAGATGTTTCTAAAGTTTCTGAAGGATTTCTTCTTATGCAAACATCATTCTAAATCATAAATATGAAAACTGTAGATGCTCCTTTAACTCTGTACGGTAGATTAAGTAAAGGTAAAGGGACCCCTGACCATTATGTCCAGTTGTGACCGACTCTGGGGTTGCGGCGCTCATCTCGCTTTATTGGCTGAGGGAGCCAGCGTACAGCTTCCGGGTCATGTGGCCAGCATGACTAAGCCGCTTCTGGCGAACCAGAGCAGTGCACGGAAATGCCGTTTACTTTCCTGCCGGAGCGGTACCTATTTATCTACTTGTACTTTGACATGCTTTTGAACTGCTAGGTTGGCAGGAGCAGGGACCGAGCAACGGGAGCTCACCCTGTTGCGGGGATTCGACCCGCCGACCTTCTGATCAGCAAGTCCTAGGCTCTGTGGTTTAACCCACAGCACCACCCGCGTCCCTCACGGGAGATTATTATGTTTAAAAAAGCCAAAGTAGATGTACCTCACAAAAAATAAAAATGAAAAACTTAAAGTCCATGGATGTCTACTGAGAAGTAAGCCCCACTGAATGAATTGCTTCTGGCTAAGTGAGTACAGGATTGCAGCCTTAGACCATGGAATGTATGATTAGAAATTGGATGACTATCAGATACAATATACAGATTCTTGCTCTTTTTTTTTTTAATAAAAAAATGTATATTACGATTTAAAAAGCCATGATCATAGTTACCACAATCCATTATGTTTTAACAAGGTTGCAGTTGCTCCAGTATATTAATGACCATTTCCTTAGAAACAAGTACTCAAATTATTTTACTTCCCTGATGTATCCAGTATGAGCAAACCATTAAAAATGGGCATGAATGAGGCACCAGTTGTTCATGGATGAGGCACCAGTTGCTCATGGATGAGGCACCAGTTGTTCCCCAGCCATTATATTTGGTTCTCCATTCGTACTGATTTGACATGTGGTGAACCCTTGCACATATTCCACAGGATTTTTGTGTATATTGCAACATGTTCTGGGGCACAGAAGATAAGGTAAATAATACTGTGTGTAGTGCCAGCCTTTCCTGAAACTGAAGGAACATTGGTATTCTCAACATATTTGTGTTCTACACTGCAGAAGACAACTAGATTGTCCTCCATTAACTTATGTTCTCAGGGTTCCTCAGAACAGCTTGAAAACCACTGGTCTAGGAACATGGAATTAGTTTGTGTATATGGTTGCGAAAGAAACCATGTATTCCTGCATTTCCCACCCTAAGCATGAAGTGAGAGGGATACATAGATTCGGCTCTGCGTTCTCTAATAGGCTAAAAGCTCTATTAATTTCATATCCTGTTCTATGTCTTTGTGCATTTGTGTGGGTGCATGCTTGTATGTGTATTTGGAAATTATGGGCAGCAGCCAAATGTGAAAAGGGTAAATAATGCTGCATTCTCTGACAGGCTGATTGTCTCCAAAAAATGAACAACTATTAAATCTGTTATGATGAAATTTCATCTAGGACAAAGTGCTCTCCTAATGCAATAATTTTAAAGCAATAGTTCTTCCATCTGGTAAATGGAATTCATAGGCTTTGGATTCAAACTGTTTTAATGAAAGAGCAATTGTCTAGGAAAATGTAGTCATAAAAAGTTCCATTTTCTCTGAAGCTAGGCTAGTTGAAATTTTGCACTTGAACAGAATCCTCTTATCTGAAATTAGTTCATTGATTTGCATATATAGCGACCCCAGATGGAAAGGAGATTTTAAAGTGAAAACACCATCTGCATTCATCTTTAATGACAAGCTATAGAGTTTCCTGAGAATCTCATTTCCAATAACTACTTTGCAAAATGGTTTACAAGTCATCATAATCATTACTTTTGAACCTACAAAGCTAATGTTGGAAAAGTCAACTGCATTTTCAGTCTGCACCAAAATGGAGGTGGGCTATCTCCTTTGTAATTAATGGCTCGATTAATAAATAAAATTTATCTCCCACCTTCTTCAGAATCTAGATACTGGCAATCGTCCCAACATAGGCACAACATATATGTAGATTCTGCATTCAAAGGATGACTGAAGCAAAAAACTATTTGAAACTGCTGTCGTCTGCAGCGGTAGCCTGAATTATCTGCAATAAGAAAACATCAATGGACAAATCTGGAAAAGGAATGTGTCTATCTATACTTCTCACTAAAGTCAATAGGAAGCGAGGTTAATCAAGTCTTTTAAATAAGTACTGGAGTAGAAGTCGCCTAGCCCAGTCATCAGTTCTGTCAAGGAGGAGGAGGAAACCTTTGATAACTCTAGATGACCTTTGGGTTCCCTTCCAACTTTACAAGTTTGTGATTCTATCAGGCAATGACATGCATGATTTTTGCTGCAATTATGCTGTTTGGCATTTTTTTTTTTTAGTTCTTTTGTTAATAGCATTTTATAGAGTGTAATTATTTAACTGACGATTTGTTATTCTATATGATTTATGTTGCGTGTGTGATGTAAGGAAAACTGCTGCTACTAGTTCTCTCGGTGCTTATATAATGCAAACCCAGTGGCAAGAAAGGCTTCCCACTATGAAGCAATCAGCAATCAGACAGATCCATGAAAGTTAATGGAGCACCGTGCCTGAAAATGTACTGATAGCCATTGTAGGTGGCAAGATGTGTTCCCTGTGCCCAGCCTCAGTTAACAACAAGGGGTTCTGTTTTGAACCAGCTGAAGTTTTCTGAGGAGCCAGTCCCAGGTGCAACATGCTGCAGTGTGTTGGGCATCTAGACTAGAGGTGATACATAGCTTCAATGAAGCTGTTTCTGTCTAGCAAGGCCAGAGCTCAGGGATGATGGGAGTTGTAGTCCAACAACATCTGGGGACCCACAGGTTGAGAAACGCTGGTCTAGGGGATTCCCAGTTGACATTGTCTTTGACACACTTAGCTATCGCAAGCCAGGCATTTCGGAGCTTAGCTTTTAAACGTAGCTCAGGGTGGAATTACATGTGAATGCATGTTGCTGTAACTGGTGGAAAGCACTGTGTCTCATGACATGGAACTGAGAAATTGCAGTGGAATACAGTGCTGGAGGGGACGCGGGTGGTGCTGTGGGTTAAACCACAGAGCCTAGGACTTGCCGATCAGAATGTCGGCGGTTCAAATCCCCGCGACGGGTTAGCTCCCGTTCCTCGGTCCCTGCTCCTGCCAACCTAGCAGTTCAAAAGAACATCAAAGTGCAAGTAGATAAATAAGTACCGCTCTGGCGGGAAGGTAAACGGTGTTTCCGTGTGCTGCTCTGGTTTGCCAGAAGTGGCTTGGTCATGCTGGCCACATGACCCGGAAGCTGTACGCCGGCTCCCTCGGCCAATAAAGCGAGATGGGCGCCGCAACCCCAGAGTCGGTCACGACTGGACCTAATGGTCGGGGTCCCTTTACCCTTTATCTTTACAGTGCTGGAACAGTCTTTAAGAATGGTGGGCCCAAGCATTTGTGGAACAAATGGTGTTAAAGAAGGATAGAACTTACTTTATGTATGCTACAACAGCTGCAAGAATACTCATCGCAAAGTACTGGAAGACGCAAGATCTACCCACCGTGGAAGAATGGCAGATGAAGGTGATTGACTACATGGGACTGGCGGAAATGACGAGCAGAATCCGGGACCAGAGAAAGGATACGACGGAAGAGAATTGGGGAAAATTTAAAGAATATTTAAAGAAATACTGTAAAATTAATGAATGTTAGAAAGACGTTGGATTATAAAATAAGGGGTTAATTGCGGCAAGGGTAAATTTAAAGAAACTAAATTATATTAAAATTAAGCTAAAAGTATGGGAAGAATTTGCTGAAAATTTATTCAGAAATTAGAATACAGAAAGGGGAGGTATGAGGAAGTTGGGAAAGTAAGCTATAAGAAAGAAAAATTAGAATTTATATGTCTTTTATGTTTGTATTTTTCTTTTCTATATTGTCTTACTATTTTGTCTTTTCTTTACTTGTGTTGTGTGTGAATTTGTGAAAATCTGAATAAAAATTTATTTAAAAAAAAAAAAGAATAATCATGGTGTTGGGTTCCAGGCAAACAACAGGCTATTCTAAGGGACCAGTTGGTGGAGTAGCTTAGGACAGGTAAAAAGGTGAGTGTACCTTTTATGTACCCATCACTTCTCTATTTCAAAATGCCTGTCCTAAGCCAGCCCATTGCCTGCAGGATTTCAAATGTGTTTAGCAATATATCTGTTTGAAACTCATCAGAGGAAAAAAAAAGGATTTTTGGGGAAGCATCCCTACCCCTTGTTTATTCTCTATTCCACACAACCGTTTTGAAGTTGCTTTTCTGTGGGAAATGCAGCCATTTTTATGTTGTTGCATGCATCCACCCCAAGCTACATTTGAAACCTAAGTCCTGAAATGACTCCCTAGCAACTGACTGGTGACAGTTAGCTCGAGTGTTTCAAAGGCTATTTCAGCGTGTGTGAACAGAACCATTTCTTTCTTCCAACATAGTCCTTCGTGTTTAGAGTTTTGTTTTACAGCAAAGTAACCTTTCTCAAAGAGAACCTGTTGGGATGAAATCTATAGAAGTGTCAAAAGAAAAAGCTGGATGATATTGCAGGGTTGGCTTTCTGAAAAGAGGCTACACCTGCACTCAAAGTGTTGAGAGTCACCTTTTCAGTCATCCTTTGTTTTTGATGATTGCCTTAAATAACTCCTTTCCTGTTTTACACAGAAATACATAGAGTATGGTGTATCCTACAGACCATAACTTAATTTTAGGGCACTTCCTACCTGAGTTCAGTGACATGTCAGTTTAAGGACCATCATTTTTTTGATACAAACTCAAAAGAAGGATTCTAGGAGAAGAATGTAGTGAGATGGCAGTAATTTCCGAATCAAAAATTATACGACCGTTTGGATAGTTTGTAGCCATCATGCCCGCTTTCTTCACATTCCTGGATTAGCCAAATAATAATAAGAAGAAGAAGAAGAAGAAGAAGAAGAAGAATTTGTTGTTTATACCCCGCCCATCTGGCTGGGCTTCCCCAACCACTCTGGCTGGCTTCCAACAAAATATTAAAATACCACAATATATCAAACATTAAAAGCTTCCCTCAACAGGGCTGCCTTCAGATGTCTTCTAAAAGCCTGGTAGTTGTTCTCTTTGTCATCTGGTGGGTGGGAGGGCATTCCACAGGGCGGGGGCTACTACCAAAAAGACCCTCTCTCTGGTTCCCTGTAACTTGGCTTCTCGCAGTGAGTTAACTGCCATAAGGCCCTCAGCACTGGACCTCAGTGTCAGGAAAGAACGATGGGAGTGGAAACGCTCCTTTAGATATACTGGACTGAGGCCATTTAGGGCTTTAAATGTCAGCACCAACACTTTGAATTGTGCTCGGAAACATACTGGGAGCCAATGTAGGTCGTTCAGGACCGGTGTTATGTGGTCTCTGCAGCCACTCCCAGTCACCAGTCTAGCTGCTGCATTCTGGATTAGTTGTAGTTTCTGGGTCACCTTCAAAGGTAGCCCCACGTAGAGAGCATTGCAGTAGTCCAATCAGGAAAAAAACAGGGCACTCACCACTCTAGCGAGGCAGTCCGTGGGCAGATAGGGTCTCAGCCAGCGTACCAGATGGAGCTGGTAAACAGCTGCCCTGGACACTGGTTACCCCATTTCCTAACTGAGTTGTCATCATCGGGCTATATAGCCAATCAGATTGCATTTTGGTGACACCCCAGAGGGCAAGTGAGGACAGGTGACAGTGTGGGCAATTGAGTGCAACAGAATGGAACATTTTGCTGAAGAGAAACAAGAAATCATCCAGGCGCCAGTATCTGATAAACCTGAAGCAATATTTGACAGTAGCTGATAGGTAACATGCAGTGCCAATCTACATTTGACAGTATCTGACAACTAGGTTAAGCAGGAGTCTATGTGCAAAATTGACTTGGCTTCTGGTGGCCTGTCACATGAAGTGCAGGAGGGGAGTGAATTTTCTCACAAATAGTCCCTCCGGTCTACTGATTCCACAGGAAAGCTTGTTAAAGGTAATGTTTCTCCCGTGGTGTATAGGTATTACAAGAACACTGTGAGGAAAATGTATTCATGTAGTGTAATGTAATGAGGGACTCACATACTCAGTGTTGAAAAGCCACAAGTGCATATCTAATGACACTCCTAGGATGAAATGTACATTGCCATAGCAGTACATACCCTGGAGGGAAAACAGCTGGTGCATATGCAACCTTGAAGGGAGTCTATATTTTTGTAAGAGACAGACTATAGCTTCAGGACACAAACAAATCTCAGAGATTTTGCAACTGCTCCTTACTAGGTAGGGATTGACAGATCCGTCATTTTTTATTCCCTGTTTCCAATTTTTAAATTGAGTTCTTCATAGTTATGCAGTACCAGTAGTTTGCATGGTTTTTTAAAGAAACAAATCCTCAGGATAATTCATCAATGTTTTAGTGCAAATTACTCCTAATGAACACATTTTTTGGTATGCAGTTTTGCCTAATACACACATTTTTCCAAAAGCAATTTCCCCGTATGTGAGACATATTTTGCATGATGTTTTCATCAATATCTACATTTTTATGCACATTGTACAATATTATATGCACCTTAGTACCTATTACTTGACAGGAGAACTGCAAAGTGAAATTCCCTATACAGGGCTGCCTTCAGATGTCTTCTAAAGGTGATATAGTTACACAACTCCTTGGCATCTGATGGCAGGGCATTCCACAGGGCGGGAACCGCTACTGAGAAGGCCCTCTTATTGGTTTCCTGTAGCTTCACTTCTTGCAGTGAGGGAGCCAGCAGAAGACCCTCGGAGGAGGACCTCAGTGTCTGGGCTGAGCAATGGGTGTGGAGATGCTCCTTCAGTTATACTGGGCCAAGGTTGTTTAGGTTTTTAAAGGTCAGCACCAACACTTTGAATTGTGCTTGGAAACATACTGGGAGACAATGCAGATCAAATCCCTGCTCCCCCAACCCAAACTGCTTAAAAAATACAGTGGTACCTCGGGTTAAGTACTTAATTTGTTCCGGAGGTCCATTCTTAACCTGAAGCACCACTTTAGCTAATGGGGCCTCCTGCTTCCGCTGCGCTGCCAGAGCACGATTTCTGTTCTCATCCTGAAGCAAAGTTCTTAACCTGAAGCACTGTTCCTGGGTCAGCAGAGTCTGTAACCTGAAGTGCATGTAACCTGAAGCGTATGCAACCTGAGGTACCACTGTAGCACTTGGAGTTGATAAAAGACACTGGGATGAAGCATGTTAGTCTCTGATAAATTCTTAAACCTACAGCTTGACAGCAAACTATGTGACAAACAGAACTGGTGTCTTAGCATGTGTTGTGTGTGTCTGCACACACACATACACACACACACACTTCACAGAGCTCAAAGGAACAACTCTTCCTAGGAGGGCTTTGAGCTAACAACTAGTGGAAGACTATGTTGTCATCCTAGATTAACAAGGAAAGTCAGTGGACTGTTACATCATTCGCACAAAATAATCTGGGTTTCTTTGGAAGCCTTTGAAAGATCTGTGAGGCGTACGGTTGTCAACTGCTTCTATCCATCACATATGACAGCTTATGTGATATGTAAAATGACAAAAATAATAATACCAGGATTGGACTACAATGCAAAGATTGGCAGGGGGTGGGTTACAGAGAATATTCAGATCTATTTGTAAATAATAATAATAATAATAATAATAATAATAATAATAATAATAATAATTTATTTGTACCCCACCCATCTGGCTGGGTTTCCCCAGCCACTCTGGGCGGCTTCCACAGAGACCAAGAATACACTAAAATGTCACACATTAATAACTTCCCTGAACAGGGCTGAAATAGGGACTGGTTCATCATATGCTTGCCTAAGAATGATACTAACGCAGAACATTCCTTGACACACACGCACTACTAATCTCCAATGGAGAAGCTAGAATCCAGGCCTTAATGTATCACCTCCAGGACACCTAATAAGGATCCTATTGTAGGCTATAGAGTCTGCCCAGTTCCCTTCTCTGCCACAAGGTTCTGACACTTCTTAAGTAATAGCTACAAACCAGCATTGCTATGAGGAAGACAAAAACCTCAAAGTACCCGGCCAGTTGTGGTAGTAATATTCCTTTCCAGATCCACCTTTGTCAACAGCAGCAAGGACAACTGTGTGCCTATGTACAGTGAGCAATACCTAAAAAGAAACAGACAAAACAATGTTCTGGAATAAAAAATGGGCACAACTTTATTGATTACAGAGGTTGGTAGGCTTTGGCTTAGGTATTGAGTATGTATCCTGAGTGAGCTGCCTTACTGTTGGCTGACACTGAAGAGGGTTGTGACTGGGTTAAGGACCACCTCAAGATGCAGGTCAACCAAAGTGACCCCCCGGCCACCATTTGAACGTTCTTTAGTCCATCTGCCCCCTATCTGGGCTTCTGGATAGACTCTTCCACATGACCTTTGAAGTATTTGTAAGTAAACCAATTTTTAACTTACCACAAGTGTGATCTTATTCTATGCTGGGGAAGAGAGGAACTTTGGAAGGAACTTAGAAGGACACATTTTAAAGGTCTATCAGCCTATATTTCTACACTTTACTTTGCTGCATATTTTGTGATTTTAAATCTCGGCTGGGGTTCTCTCACCAAACAGTCTTCATCCTAAACCTGGATCTTGGCATCCAGGGATTTCTCCCTTTTCTGCCTTTTTCTTTTTCATTGTCACCAACAGAAACTTTATGCACTCTTCCTCACTCTGCCTGCTCATGGGTAGTTTTTGCACAAAGCAGAACACCTACATACAGCTCACACTTAATAGCGATCAAAATGGCTTAAAGTTTCTGCACATTTTTAGGTGAAAACAAAACTCCACATGCTACAATAGAAGAAACCCAAGCTCCTCTACATGGACGATGTTGAGAGGGCAGAGAAGTTTTTTGATACAGTAAGGACTGTCAAGCTTTTGAACTGCTTACCAGGGAGACTAAATCAGCACACTTCCTTAGTTAAAATATTGCGGCAAAGGGCTAAATTGATGAAATTGCAGGAATTGTGTAAGTTGCAAACACTAGGAGAATGTTTTCTCCCATGAGCTTGAAATCAATCTTTCCCTCTCTGCACACAGAGTTAACAAAGAACCACTTATACTGAAACCTCCAGTGAAGGCACTAATTTGATTTTCAGTGCTGCCACATGGAACCAAAAAACGTTCTATATATTGCAATCAGGACAGCTTTACCATTTTGTTGCAGGCTTCATGAGCTCTGAATGGCCTTCAGGTTAGCAACAATTTCTATTGTGTGGGTTTTCTAGGTATGATTCACACACAAAACACATACCACTGTTTCCAAATTCCAGATCAGTGGCTAATTCAGGTGCAAATTCAGCCAAACAGCCTTTTCTACCAATTTCTTGCTAGTTGATTTTCCTTGCCCCTTGGCCTTGCTCCTGTGTCTTCATTGACAGCCTCCTGTGAATAAATTGAGCAGATGGAGCTTTTCTGGACAGGGAAAAGTAATAGAAATGCTTTCAGCTGCTACAGTTTGTGTGAGGCTGCCCTAAGGGGTAGAGAATCTGTGGCCTTTGTGATATTTTGTGATTACATCTCCCCTTAGCCTGGATCACTGGCCATGTTGACTCGGGGCAATGGCCACAGATTCCCCCCCACAAAAAAAAAATAAGGGCAGAGTGTGATCTTTGTGGATTAATATGCTCAGATAAGACATACATGAGTTAGAGTCATGACTAAGAAGAAGAAGAAGAAGAGTTTGGATTTGATATCCCGCCTTTCACTCCCCTTCAGGAGTCTCAAAGCGGCTAACATTCTCCTTTCCCTTCCTCCCCCACAACAAACACTCTGTGAGGTGAGTGGGGCTGGGAGACTTCAAAGAAGTGTGACTAGCACAAGGTCACCCAGCAGCTGCATGTGGAGGAGCGGAGACGCGAACCCGGTTCCCCAGATTAGACGACTACCGCTCTTAACCACTACACCACACTGGCTAACTCATGGTTTCAACAGGGTAAAGGATCAGTTTGCTCAGTCCCTTTATGTGGTCATCTCTCTGAATGGAACTGACTGGTAATTATTTTTTGGTAGGGTGGGGGAAGGTCAGAATGAAATGTGAGTCCTTATGAGCAAAAGATCCTGAGAACAAAATGTAGGACCTAATGATCAAATGCAACAACAATTCACCTAAAGTGAAGGAACAACAGGTTCACATCGCCTGCATTTCAGACAGCATTTCCCTATTCGTCAGGAGTGCTCGTAGTTCTAGCCAAATAACTAGCTCTAAATTGACTATTATTAAAACAGTTCATAATTCTTACTGAGAACCCTGTGAGCCTTTTCCAACACACTGTGATTTCTTTGCTTCCTTTACTAAAATCTGACCTTTGAAGGAGGACTGTATTTCAGTGGTAGAACACAATGGGCAGAGGGTTCACGGCTCAATCCCTGCCATTGCCTATTTAAATATACTAGCACAGATAGCTTTTGAATTATGGTGCTGGAGGAGACTCTTGAGAGTCCCATGGACTGCAAGAAGATCAAACCTCTCCATACTGAAGGAAATCAGCCCTGAGTGCTCACTGGAAGGACAGATTGTGAAGCTGAGGCTCCAGGACTTTGGCCACCTCATGAGAAGAGAAGACTCCCTGGAGAAGACCCTGATGTTGGGAAAGATGGAGGGCACAAGGAGAAGGGGGCGACAGAGGACGAGATGGTTGGATAGTGTTCTCAAGGTTACCAGCATGAGTTTGACCAAACTGCGGGAGGCAGTGGAGGACAGAGGTGCCTGGCGTTCTCTGGTCCATGGGGTCACGAAGAGTCGGACACGACTAAACGACTAAACAACAACAACAACAACAAAGCACAGATAGCAGATGAAGGGAGAGACTTTTGTCTGAGACTCCAGAGAGCCACTGGTTTCCCCAACCTGGGTGTCAACTCCCTTAATTAGCATGGGATGGTGGGAGTTGTATTCCCAAACATCTGGATGCTACCAGGTTAGAGTAGACACCTTGGGACTGGAGTGTGTTCCGGCACAAGTCAGCTTTCTATATTCCTCTGAAGAGAGGATCTCCTTCACAGCTCAACTATGGTAGGGTAAGGCAGACTATATGTTTGATCAGACTTCTGAAACTCACCAGAAATGGGCTCCAGATGCCAAGCCATCTATGTACAAAACTGACGCCAAAAATAAGTAAGAAGGTACAGTGTGTACTCCTTCTGTAAAGCATTTATGTCCTCTCAGGAACTGCTATTTTCGCAGAAGTAAGGCTTAAAAGGCCATCCAACGTAAGAAACATTCTCTTAAAAACACACACAAAAAGGTTTGGTAGATGGAATGCAAAGTCAATATAATTCAAAAAAGAAAGAAAGCTGTGTGTCTAGCTGGGTAGAAAGTGCTCAATAAACCTGGGGGTTGGTATGCAGAAATCAGGTCATGGCAGACCACATAAATTGAAACTCTTAAATATATTATTGACTGGCTGAGCCTATCATAATCTGTGGCTTCATAAAGGGGCACCTGGAGCTCCAGGTGTTCTGGGCTCCCCTAGGAATAGTACCTATCAATATAGTCTTTGATCCGCCACACTGTGTTGTCAAGGGGGCGTATGTTCCTCTGATTCCTCCTTCTGTGAAATGACTTGACTTTTAGAAAAACAAAGAGCCTTTTGTCATTAGCTTCTCTGCAAATAGTCTGTCAAATGGTTTATTCTGCCACGGTAATGGGGAATTTCATTGCAACAAACCTCAGAGGCCCCACGGTTACCACTATATGAAAGACATTCAGACAACATTGTGTTGTCATGTTTTGTTTGGGGCTGTCCTCTCTTTTTTCTTTAATAAGGTAAAAAGCAACGAACAACAACCCTTCACAATGTCATGGAATGTATTTTGTAGCTACACAGAGACACGTATTCTAGCCCAGAGCTATTGCCCCAAACAAAGTGAGTTTTGTCACTGTAGTCAATTTGAGATGTGATCACTGATGCACATTAATGTCTATTAGGCAGAAGATGTTTGGTCATGGAGATTCCAAATGTTGAGCACAACTTGTTATATTTTCAGCTGAATTCACCTGGTTGTGCTTTGAGGTATGGAACTGTATTTCCATCATGTTGCTTATTTTTTTGTATATATATGAACATTTCATCACACACACACACACAAATTCTTATTCCAATGATTTCTTACTCACTGGAATAAGAATACAGAGAGAGAGAGAGAGAGAGAGAGAGAGAGAGAGAGAGAGAGAGAGAGGAAAGAGAACACCAGCTTCCTGGTCAGGCAGGATCTTAAGATATCCATAAGAACACAACAGCTCACCATAAGTCACACCGTTTATTCTGGAAGCTCAAGAGCAACACATGAAAAACATGGCCATGTACATATTTCTGCATGATGCTGTTAGCCTTCAGAACTTTGCAATGCACCGTAGCACCTATATTAAATAGGTTTAGTAGAAGTCATTTACATTGATTGGAAACTTCATTAAATTCATGTTTCTTGTGACACCTCAATGGGTGTTGGTTCATTCCCCCCCAAAAAAAAAACACCTGCTAGCTTTTCTTCTACATAGCACATAATAGAGTTATTGAGAATCTCTCTCTTTATCAAACACCCTCCCAGTTTGGACAGCAGGCATCTGGTGCACACCTGAATAGCAAGCACAAGCAGTGGTTTGAATTGCGTCAAGTTCACTGCATTGTTGAAACCACAATTTTAAAACAGAATAAAACAAGATCCCTCAGCCAGGGAGTTAACAAATTGCTCAGTCCAGTTCTGCAATTCTTTGGATGGCTTTGTTTTCTGTTTGCTTGCTTGTTTGTTTGTTTTACAGCACAATTCTTCCCATGTTTACTCTGAACATGTCCTACTCCATTCACTGGGACTTAATCACAGGAAGGTATGCATAGGGCCATGATGTTTTAAATCCTTAATGTTTAAATCCTTTTATTGTAAGTGTCTGTATCAGGTTAGTACTCTCTGCACAGTTGTCCTTGGAGGAGCTGAATAAGAAAAGCAAAACCATTGTAAACTAAATATATTATTGATGACCAACATACTTTATATTGTATTGCGAGAGCAGCAGAAATGATTTGAGACACTCCAGGGCTTAACTAAGAACTATTTATTCGTTACAAACTGCCTGGAAATTTCAGTGCAAAACTTTAGAATGGTGTTGCGTGTTGAGGTCCTCCAAGCCACCCCCAAATAATTCACACTTCACACATAATTTTTGTTTGAGGTTTTTGTCATAATTTTGGTCACAACTTTATTAAAATACATAAATGTGAGTGGTTGCTTAGGCATTGCTTATGACTATCTGTCCCCACGCCCAGGGTGTAGCAGGAAACCCCACCCCAATCATTCTGTTTGTACAAACTTCACACACACTCACACTCACACACTACATACGCCACACTTCTGTTATAAATTCATAGAAAAATCAACCATACATCGGATTTGCACTGTTCCATTTTTATTTTACTCCATATGACAAGGACTATCCAAAGGGGGTGGCTTGGTTCTGGTCAGCCATAATCCCTTGAGCATACCAGCACATCCACAGGAGCCCTGCCCAGTTGCTATGCCAACCCTGATGATCCCAGACAGAAGACAATCAAGATCACAAAGAACTTGCATATGGGGAGTGGATTCAGCATGGACTGAAACAAAGGACAATGATCAGATCTTCCCTCTGGGGGCAGGAAACTGCCAACTCCCCTTTGTCTCCTGGAAGTGACTCATGGGGAGGGGGAAAGGAGGAACCAGCCAGCTGACAGGACACTCAGGTTACCACCAGCTCCTCCCTCAACCCCTCCTTTCTGTAATGTATGCATGATGTTTCTGGGGGTGGGCTTGACCTAGAGGAGGGGAATTTCAAAAGTTTTTATAAGACCTTGCACACTATTCTTCTTGGTCTTTCCTCTCACCTGCAAGTGAGGGGAGCACCCTGTTGCAACAGTTCAATAAAGGCCAAGCCTACAGGCTGCTGATTTGCTTCAATTTACTCTGGTTGGTGTCTTTACTTTTGTCCAAGGGAGCCCTCGGATTTTTCCGGTAACAAGGGACAGAACTGACTTCCAGATTCCAGTGAAAGCCAGTAAGGAAAAACAATATTGGGGAGAGCATGGAGCTGGGCAACAGACCCTCATTCCCCCCCCCCCGCATGCTCCCGGGGGCTTGCATGGCCCTAAGCCCCCTCCAGGGGTACAGACGAAAGAATGGTAAGCCCCTGGATTCCTTTAACGGAATTCCCTTTCCACAGTAGCATTGGAGGGGCAGGCAATCCTTACCCCTCCACCAACCAATTTTTTTAACCAATGCCTAACTGCAACCTTACAAGTTGTGACGATTTGCTACGCAGTAGGCAAAAACCAAATGGCACCAGCCAGTCAGCCAATTGGACAAAATTTCTACCTGGCCCATGCTCCCAAAGCAGGCAACCCCATGACAGGCATAGCAAGGTCAACCAAGATGCTTAAATCAGGGAGGGTGGGCGGGTGATCCAATGCACACAGCAAAAGAGCCCAGTCAGAGCTGTGTGACTTCATTTTATAACCTTTGGTCCAACCCCCTAAATGGCGACACCAAAATTTGCCCAGTAACCCAACTGCCCAATCACTGTGGATGGTCATCCAAACTAACCCGCCCAGCAACAGAGGGGGGGCGGCTGCCAGACCCCACCACAACACGTGCTCTCTATGAAGGAGAACACACCTTGTACAAAACAAAGACATACTTCCAGATGGTCTTTAGGGCTTCCCTCACTCCTGAGATGATCAGATAATTATGCAGAAATGAATACAGCCTGAAAGTTCGTATATATTGCTGAATCCACATGGTGCAAAACTAAAGTGAAATTCAAATTCAGTCATACTGGCATGAAAAATTATGCCATAAAACACAAATGCTGATATATGCAGCAAGACACCAGGACCATATTGTAAATGACTCTGTGATCTTCAGATGAAGGGTAGTATAGAAATTTGGTAGAATAAAAAGGTGGAACCCAGACCCAACAGTGCCTTGTATGGCACCCATGAAATAAGCATCTCCTCAAAAATCCACGGCACACAAGAGAATGTTTGCTCAGGTTCTTTCCACTAATTAAGCTTCTCCTACATTGAACATGTTCCCTTAAATACCTCCATGTCATTGGATTATAGATCTGAATGCCCACCGTCTCATCTGTGAACATACATTTACCACCCAGCAATCTGCATGATACATTTCCCACAGTTCATATTTTTGCCACGATTTTGTATTATGAATCACTACTATATTATGCAGTGCTTTTTTCTTTAAAAATAAATGTTTAGGGGTCATTTTCCTACTCATATTGAAATACCACCCCTCAATGAAGCCAAACTTAGATTCAGAAAATGTTTAGGGTTATGCATACCCCTGAGTCCTCCCAGGAAAAAAAGCACTGGTATTACGTATTCCTCTGAACAGAGGAAAAGTGAAAAGAGCTTCTCTCTGTGAGTGAGCGCATTGATGGCTGATGTAGGTACATTTTCCTCATTTATAGGGCATCCGAGAGACACATGTTCACATTCCTTTCTGTCTCTTTTTGCATGACCAGGCGGCGACAGCCCCAGCCCTCAGTGATCATAAGAAAGGAATAAAGACTCTGACGTCATTATATGAAATTAAAATTAGGCCACAACTTTATTAAACTTCCTAATATAGGAAGACCTTGGCTTAGGCCTTGGGCATGTATCCCACCCAGGCCCCCAGCTGGGAGGAACTGGGGCTCATCAGGGTAAATGGGATATTGGGGTGCTCTGCGAGACGTAACTGTAGCAGGCAGCCCAGCCCATATCCCCTAACGCAGGGTAGTTCACTTTCAGTGTATGGCCAGTCACACCCATATATATAACCCCTTTAAGAGGGGGACCCTGGAATCGCCACCGCAGGGACCCCCCCATATAGAGAAGGAAATACTAAAGGATTCCGTCTAAGGCCTTAAACTGCCAGAGTTGTGATGAATTGCTATGGGGAAGACAAAACCTGCCAATGCAGGGAAAATTCTCCCAGTCCTTCAACAGCAACCAGTCAAAGACCGTAGCAGCGCCCGCTAAACAGGAAGAAAAAGTTCACCTGCAAACAAGAAACATTACACAAAGGGAGGGTAGGGAGGGTGAATCTCCAGAGCCAACTGCCTGGCTATTGTCAGCTCTACCCCCTATTTATAAATGGGGCTGTGTCCCATTAAACTTTAATTAGTTTAATGTAAATGCCCAGTGCACTTCCTTCTTTAAAAGTCTCACCACGGCAGAGGATTTCGCGCAGCAGCTAAGAAGGGCAGGAGAGGCAGCATCTTCCCAAAAAAGAAGTCCTGGAGCATGCGGTTTGTAAATCAAAAATAAGGTTTATTTACAAAACACCAAAAAACAATCCTGGCGACGAACCACACATCTCAGCAAAACACACACCCAAAGGGAGAAGGGGGAGAACAAACAAACAGGGGGACTATTTATACAGACTCATGTTCCTGGAAGCCTAATGACCTCCAGCTGCTCAGTGATTAGAGCGTTTCTGCTAC
Organism: Podarcis melisellensis; assembly: GCF_964234715.1. Lineage (NCBI taxonomy): Eukaryota > Metazoa > Chordata > Lepidosauria > Squamata > Lacertidae > Podarcis > Podarcis melisellensis. The sequence continues at coordinate 19,499,846 of NC_138531.1, read as the reverse complement.
TCTTTTAACCCTTTGATAGCAACACCCCCTCTCGCTCGTAACACTGAGCTGTACCAACCTTAATACAAATTTAAACCTGAACAGAAACATTTATGAGATTGCGGACTCAAAGCTTTTGTAAAACCGTCTGCGAGATTTTCTTGGCTTGGACAATACTTTAGTTCAATTAAACCTTGTTTTACACTTTGGCATACATTTTGATAACGGATATCCAAGTGTTTTGTGTGCGCCTTGAATTGACCTGATTTAGCTAGTTTAATACAAGGTTGATTGTCTTCCCACACTCTGATAGGTAGGGAACATTCTCCAAACAATTCTTGTACCAGTTGCTTATAAAATTCCAGTTCTCTACATATATCTGATAACGCATTGAACTCAGATTCAGTTGAACTTAAAGCTATAAGTGATTGTTTTCTTGATCTCCAACCAATTAGTGCATTTCCAAATTTTATCGCCATTCCTGACACTGATTTTCTATCTGGTCCAGCATCTGCCCAACTGCTGTCGGCCCAACATTCAAGTTGTGTGCTGCCCTCTGCTGATAGTTTTAAGCGAAAGCTTTTGGTAGTTTGGAGATACCTTAAAACTCTTTTTACTCCTTGCCAAGCATGCATTGATGGTTTTTCAGCTTGTCTACACAGCATGTTGACAGCATATGTTATATCGGGCCGAGTCCACTGTGCAATGTGGAGTAGACTGCCTATCGCTGACTGGTAAACCCCGGGATTACAGAACTCTGCCTTTTGCTCAGTTTGAGCATCCTTTGTGTAACTTAACTCCATTGGGGTTTTAACACCAGCACAGTTGTTCATTTTAAACCTTTCCAGCAACTGCTGGATTTTAGCTTCTTGGCTAAGCCAATAGTTACCATTTTCATCTTGCTGAATTTTAACTCCTAGATAAACAGATACATTGCCTAGTGATTTTATCTGAAACCTTTCTCCAAGCTTTGTGGCAAATTGTTGTGCAAGTTTATCATCCTTTCCACTGTATAATAAATCGTCAACAAATATCAAAACTGCTTCTTGTTCACATCCCGAGCCTTTTAGATAAAGACACGCATCTGCTGCGCTCTTTCTGAACCCCATGCTCTCTAGAGCATCGTTTAAGCAGGAATTCCAATTACGGGCGGACTGTTTCAACCCATAAATGGATTTGTGTAGGCGCCAGACCTGGTTTGGCTTGTCTCCTTCAAAACCTGGTGGTGGTGTCATATAGACTTCCTCCTGTAAGTCTGCATTTAAATAAGCCACATTGACATCAAAATGAAACAGCTTATTTCCCTTCTTAGCTGAAGAGGCTAGAAGCATTCTTAATGACTCCGATCTTGAAGTAGGGGCATAGATTTGAGAATAGTGAACACCTTTGCGCTGCGAAAACCCTTTTGCAACTAGTCGGGCTTTATATTGCAAATCTTCAGTAGTTGTGGGCTTTAAACGATATACCCATCGACAACCTACAGCTTGTTGCCCTTTCGGAAGCTCTGTACTTGTAAACACACCGAGAGACTTCATTGAAGCCATCTCTTTTTCCATTGCTTCCTGCCACTTTACGGCTTCTGAGCTTGGAAGCTGTTGTACTTCCATATAGCTTTCTGGCTCACACTGTGCCATATTTACGTATACACTTGTCACCTTAAACCGCTCTGGCGGCTTGCCCTTCGTGGCGCGTTTTGACCTGCGCAATTGCTCCTCTTGTGCCCCCTCTGACCGTTGGCTGTCAGAATCTGTCTCAGACTTTATGTCTGGACGCGCCCCTAGGGATAAAGACCTCCGTTTAGATACCTCCCTTGGGCTTGGTGTTGCAGGTGACCTGCTTTGCTTTTGCTGTCTGCTAGGCCTACTGACTGGCGAAGTTGGAGCACTCCTAGATTCTGGCTTTTCTACCTTAGGAGAAGAACCTCGTGCCTGATCAGAATCTGCATCTGAACCATGTGCACCATCCCCTTCTGGCTCATCACTCTCTGGACTTTCTTTCTCAGCATGAATGCCTAAATCATCTCTCAAAATGTCAGGGTTAGCGTGTAAGTGAGTCCATCCGGACTGCTCACAAAAATCAGCGCTCCTACTGAGGACCACTCTTGTAGTATCCCCACCTGGGTCCACAAACCTCCAAGATTTGGCATGTGGTTCGTACCCGCAAAAGATGAGTTTCCTAGCCCTTGGACTTCCCTTTTTCCTTAACGCTTTTGGGATAAGTACATAGGCTTGAGATCCAAACACCCGAAAGTAATTAACTTTGGGCTTCTTCCCATATAGAGCAAAATAAGGCGTAGTATCAATTACCGAATTATATACTCGGTTCAGAATATGAGTAGCCGCCTGCCAGGCTTCCGCCCAGTAACTTTGAGGAAGTTTAGCATCAAACAACATAGAGTTTGCCAACTCTTGCAGAACCCTATTTTTACGTTCGGCCACGCCTCCTTCTTGGGGGGAATAAGGTGTAGACAGACGATGCTTAATTCCCTTTTTCTTAAAGAAATTCTGCAACACAGACCCGGTAAATTCTGACCCTCTGTCCGTCTGAAAAGCAAGTACTCTAGTACCGAATTCAAGTTCTACCGCATGAACCCAATTTTTAACTGTTTCTGCAGTATCTGCTTTTGTTTTGAGAGGAAAAAACCATGTAACCTTTGTTTTGTCATCCGAGAGACACAGTGCATACTTCGAACCTCCCATGCTAGCAACAGGCATTGGGCCACATAGGTCCATATGCACAAGTTGGAATACTTTGTCAGATTTCCTATCTGAACTGGGATAGCTGCATCTATGAACCTTCGCACTTTTGCATGCAGTACAATCCAAATACTTAGTACATTTGTTCAATTTGCACCCTTCTGATAATTCAGGTTGCCTTTTAACATACTGAAAATTAATATGCCCTAAACGGCGGTGCCATAAATGAACACAAGAATTATGGGTAGGCGTGTTCACACAACCAGCATGAACCTGTTCAACTTCATCTGGACTTGTCTCAAAATAATATAACCCATTTCTGCATTCCACCTGCAAAAGAGATACGTTATTCTTTGAAATAGTGCAAACCCCATTTTCAAACACAGTTTTAAACCCATTTCTATCAAGTTCTGACACAGACAAAATACACCCCTTCAGTCCCTTTAGCACGTAGGCATCAATTTCTGTTTGCAAACAATTCAAGAACACTGTGCCTACAGTCTCTAAGGAACGTTTAGTTGAATCTGCCATTGTCACAACTTTAGGGGTTTGCAAATGTCTGCAATTCTGCAAACGGACACTAGATGGCGCCACCAGGTGGTGAGATGCACCACTGTCGATCAACCAGCGTAGATTGCTGCCTTGGCCACGCCCTTGCATCAACGCCATTGCTGAAGCCATGTGCTGTGTGCTGTGGGAGTAGCCACGACCTCCTCCTCTTCTTCGACGTCCCCTGGAACTCCTTGTCTGGTAACTAGGGGTAACGGCCTTGTTGCTGTCTTGACCAGGTTCACGTGTGCAATTCCTGATTAGGTGGGAAGGGGAACCACAGCGAAAACAGTGTCTAGCTGCAAAAGCATTTACTGTGTGCTCAAACTCAGCATCAACACTCTTAGGCACAGCATAACTCCCCTTTAAAGACAAACCTCTTTCTCTTTGCCTTTTATCCTGTTCATCCGCAAGCCGAGAAGAAATGTATTCAAGGGTTAATTCAGTTGAAGGCATAGCTTCCAAAGTTAGAGCTAGAGTCTCATAGCTTTTATCAAGAGAAGACAACAATATGTATGACTGCTGCTCCATAGAGAAAGGAATGCCCAGCTGTCTTAGTTGATTAAAGGCAGACACCATTTTGGCAATATGTTCTTTCACACACGCTCCCGGTTGGAGACGTAAATCAAACAAACATCTTGTAGCATGGATCTTGGCCCCCGCAGTGTTTCTGGAATTTAACCGCTGCAGAACCGTCCAGACCTCATGCGTGTTCTTTAACTCAGAAACATAAGGCATTTGCTCTGGTCCCACTGCCAAAACTAGTAGACCTTGGGCTTTCCTGTCGCGTTTCTGTGAAGCTGCTGCTGCTGCTTTGGCTTCTGCAGACGCGTCTGCAGCTGCCTGTAAAGGCGGTGCTTCAGTACAGCTCCACAACTCTTTTGCTTGCAACCAAACCCTTACTCTAGCCTTCCAATCTTGCCAATTTTTCCCATTGAGTCGCGTAAACGGGACAGTAAAACTTTCCTGGGACTCTGCCATCCTCCCTGGGGCTTAGGAACGATACTCACACACCTGTAGACCGTCTCCCAGCTGCTGAGGTGGCTCCTTGAGGAATCAGACGTCTTCCAGCGAGTACAAACTGCGCAGTGCCTCTTTAAAACTTTTCTAGGCACGTTGCAGGACTCAAGCTGCTTTGGAGGCTTTCGTTGTCGGCAACCGCTTCTGTCTTCACTCCAGTCCTTGCATAAATCACTCTGAACTGCTCTCCTTATCTCCTTCTTGACGTACAAACAACCATAACCTGTCCCATTAAACTTTAATTAGTTTAATGTAAATGCCCAGTGCACTTCCTTCTTTAAAAGTCTCACCACGGCAGAGGATTTCGCGCAGCAGCTAAGAAGGGCAGGAGAGGCAGCATCTTCCCAAAAAAGAAGTCCTGGAGCATGCGGTTTGTAAATCAAAAATAAGGTTTATTTACAAAACACCAAAAAACAATCCTGGCGACGAACCACACATCTCAGCAAAACACACACCCAAAGGGAGAAGGGGGAGAACAAACAAACAGGGGGACTATTTATACAGACTCATGTTCCTGGAAGCCTAATGACCTCCAGCTGCTCAGTGATTAGAGCGTTTCTGCTACTCTTTTAACCCTTTGATAGCAACAGGCTGGCCCCGCCTCCCATCAAGAAACTTGATTGCTGAGGCTGGGCGGGAACCTCCAAAAATTAACACTGAGAGGCAAACCAGCCCCTCTTTGCCAGTAAGCTTCCTGGGAACTGTAGCACCATGCGCAATCCTGCAAAGGGCACCCATAATGTAAAGTGTGAGTGCTCATTCTGCTACTTTAGCTACGCCGGCCATTTTCTTGTTAGGTCACATTCCCACAGCAGCCATTTTGTGACTGGTGCCTATGGCACTTCCTCAAAATTCCAAATGTGCCCACTGGCCCTAAAATGTCAACAATGTTTGGCTTACACCATAAGCAATCGAGAAAGGGAAATGTGTAGGCTTGCTATTACCCAGCAGATGAGGAAGAATCAAAGCCTGGGAAAAGTGCATAGTTAATTGGCTATTGAGAGGGTAGCAGTTGCAGTACAACAGCCTCAGTACTGAAAACTTTACTGCCCCTGTGGACCCAAGTGGCCTTTGCAAGGAGCCAGAGTTCATAAAACCAGCCCATTTGCCAAGAACTTATTATAACAGGAGTGGGAAGAACATTCTACTGATTTCCTCTCCGCATCAAGAATTTATGGAAGAGTCTCCATTCTGTTGCATAGAGCAAAAGTGGATTGAGTGACTCCTTCTTCTGGGCATTATTAACAAGTAGGATTCTAGAAGTTAATGATCTAATATGGATAATTGCTATGTTATGTAGCTGAAGGATTCAATTACGACTTGCACTGTTGAGGTCACAGTGACTCCAAAGGAGAAATTAGGGAAACAGCCAGAAATGCTGCTCAAATATGGAAACACTGGGTGAGAGAAAGGAGGGGAGAAACCAGAGCTTTTTCCCCAGTCAGAACTAGGTTCTGACACCTCTCAGGTGGGTGCCATAGCCCCTCTAAGAGAATGAGGGCAGTGTTCACGGCACCTCTTTTTCTAGAAAAATAGCACTGGGAGAAACAGTAAAATAGAAGCAAATAATGTAAATATTTTGCAGACAGGGCAGAGCGCAATAGGTTTTTTCCCCTGATTTGGGTTAATCAATCATGATACATAAATGTCTGGTGGAGGTATCCAAAAATGAAAAAAAAAGTTGATTAAAGTTCTAGTGAGCTGGCAGGGAGGAAAAGAAACACTTAGCATACTGTTTGCCTTTCTTGGCAAACTCAATCCCAGACTTCTTTAAAGTTTTGAAGTGAAACTTTATGGAGATTTCAAGTTCAGCAGGAAACGAATTTGCCTGTTCTTGATTTAACCTATTCTTTGAAAATGTACTCCAGTGGTGGAGGAAGAGAGCAGCGATCAAGGACTTATAAGACAGTAGGGCAATGGGAAGCTGTGACTCTCCAACTGCTATATCTCCCATTTCCCCTGGTCATTACTGATGCTGACTGCAGTAGAGGATTGTCAGCCATGATCATGTTTAAGACTAAGATGGGGAATGTTTACTGACAGAAATCAGTCAAAGCCCAACTCAGCTGGTCAGGTTTTGATTGACTCTGTCTTGGTTGTCAGACAGATCAATGCAATGCATTAGTTCTCTGACATTTTTCTATTTAAAAAAAAAAAAATCTGGATTTTTCTGCCTGGCTGATTGTGTACTGTTGGGGAACCATTCATAGCAGATCTGGGTGGCATGGGGCAAGGAGAGAAATGGAAGTCCAATTGTACCAGCAGAAACCTCCTCATGTATCATTGGATACAACCCTTGGGTGCCTATAATCATAATGCATATTTAATAATAAATACACTTACTTTTAGGGACATGGGTGGCGTTGTGGGTTAAACCACAGAGCCTAGGACTTGCTGATCAGAAGATCAGTGGTTCAAATCCCCGCAACAGGGTGAGCTCCCATTGCTCGGTCCCTGCTCCTGCCAACCTAGCAGTTCGAAAGCACGTCAAAGTGCAAGTAGATAAATAGGTACTGTTCTGGCGGGAAGGTAAACGGCATTTCCGTGTGCTGCTCTGGTTCACCAGGAGTGGCTTAGTCATGCTAGCCACATGACCTGGAAGCTGTACACTGGCTCCCTCGGCCAATAAAGTGAGATGAGCGCCACAACCCCAGAGTCGGTCATGACTGGACCTAATGATCAGGGGTCCCTTTACCTTTACACTTATCTTTACTTCAAATCAGCTTTACTACTTACAGTTTATAGGGATCCTGATCAGGAATCTGATGGCTATATTACAAACACTGAGATTAATCTGTGACACACACACACCCAAAGTCACATTGGGGCATATGACTGTTGTCCTTCTTAACCTTCTTTTCATTATTTAACCCAAGTACATCAGACTTTGAATTATTAGTTTCAGCACAATTCTATATACCGTATGTTTACTGGGAAGTGTTCCTTAACTGGCCTTACGTCCTAGTAAGTAGGACTACAGACTTAGGGAATTTGCACTGACAGTCATGCTGCATCTGGAATGTTTTATCCAAAAATGCTGTGTAATCTTTTTGCAATATATATTGCTTACTCAAATCAATGCTGGTCATTGAAATTTAGGTAATATGCTATGGGAGGGGGGAGTACATCAATACACTGCATTCATAGTTGTTTTTTGTCTGTCTCAAAAACTGAAAGCAGAAGGTTAAAGATATTTGTGACATAGCACGAAAGGATTTTTTAAAAAGGGCTGAAACTCTCCTAAATAAGGCCTTCATAGTTGCATCATGCTCAAAGGGAACAACACACCAAAACTCTTTGGGTTTTTGTCATGTAGCAAAATAAATATGCACATTTAATGAACTTCCACTTTAATTACCATCATATCACTTCCACAGGATCTGACAGATCCCTTCTGGAGGTAGATAAAAAATGCTCTTTGCAATGAATATCATAGGCAATGGAAGCATTGGCTTACAGTATATGCAATTTGGCAGCATGGTTTTGCATAATACTGTAGGATGAGGTCTTTATCCAACTAAAGCCACAAATTATAATATATAATATTTATAACACTTTAGGCACATTGTTTAGCATAGCTGCAGGGATATATGTTTATTGCTGTGTCTTTTTTGGAAGAAAAGAAAATATTTTCACAATAAGAGTCTGTCTGCTTTTTCTTCCCTTTGAACAAACAGTAATTCAACTCAAAGAACATTTGGTTTGAATAATTAATCCGAGAGTGTAACATAATTTCCCCCAAACCCACATGCGCCTCTGTTGTAGACATAAAACTAGGAAGTTTTCACTGGGGCCCCCCGTTTCACTTGCTTATAATTTCTCAACCTAATTAGGCACCTAAACTAAGTTGATGTATTTTCATGTATGTAATTATGAATTATTAAAAGACACTTTGTGCAGCTTTGTTCTCCATTTCTGCGATATAGATTCCTGAGGGAAATGTTTGCTGTTGCAATCCTTTTCAAATACTTTTTTTTTTTTTGCTATTGTTTCCTTCTATATTAAAGTTCTACAAAGATTAAAATGCCAGTTAGAAAGCGGGGTGGGTGGGGGAATCAAAAGCCTTTATAATTAGATGCAGCTAGATATAAACAAAGCAAATACATAAAAATATGAATACTCAAAATACTGCAGTGTTGGGGTTTTTTTGTTTTAAAAAACCAAAACCAATTTTTATCTGCTGAAAATTAGTCTCTGTCGCTAATTGGCCTCATAGATATATCTAATTTGGCAAGCCTGATCTGCTGCGTACCCAAATTTCCCAACTTTCTTGGGGATGTTCATCTGCGGAATAAATTTGACTCATCTCCTAGAATTATTTAGTACTTATCAAGGTAAAAGTTAAAGGGACACTGGTGGCACTGTGGTCTAAACCACTGAGCCTCTTGGGCTTGCTGATCAGAAGGTTGGTGGTTCGAAACTGTGTGAGGGGGTGAGCTCTCATTGCTCTGTCCCAGCTCCTGCCAAAACTAGCACTTCAAAAGCACACCAGTGCAAGTAGATAAATAGGTACTGCTCCAGCGGGAAGGTAACTGGTGTTTCCGTGTGCTCTGGTTTCCGTCTTGGTGTTCCGTTTCACCAGAAGTGGTTTAGTCATGCTGGCCACATGACCCAGAAAGCTGTCTGCGGACAAACACCAGCTCCTTCGGCCTGAAAAGTGAGATGAGCACCGCACTCCATAGTCGCCTTTGACTGGTCTTCACATTCCAGGATCCTTTACCTCCTGGTACCCATCATCAATATTATGGACACCTATCTGAGTAGACATGCTTATGGTTACTCTGATAATGTTTCTCAGAATTTCTGCAAATAATATTGCCTGTGCAGGGCTGTCTAAACTCATCTCAGATATGGAAAATACCTTTTAGCAAATTTTGCATTCGTTTTCCTATCTCTTCCACTGTCACCCAAGTATTATACTTTTTTGAGTTGTGCTTTTTCAAAATAATAATATATAATAGAAATAGAAATACATTTCACCATAGTGGTATTCTGTGTCCCTGCCAGTCTACCGTCTAGGTGATCTTGATGTTGATGGGTAATGCTAAGGCCCCGGTTTTCCTTTCTTATAGTTCTTTATCTTTAAATGGGACTTCCCCATTCAGGTTTCCTTCATACTAGAAGTGCAAAGACTTGCTAAGTTTGCATATTATGTTACACATATTGTTATGAGTTTGTGGTTGCTGGACACCCTAAATTCCTAGGTCTAATAGGTTTTAGAATTTAATCGATGCTTGAAGCTGGGAAATAGGTAGACCCTGTGTATTTGACTCATGTGTATTAGGGCAGGCCCTAGTGTATTAAGCTGTGTGCTATACAATACATATCCTCTGGAATCAGCATGTGTTGAGAGCTAATTAAACCAGGCTGGCCTCTTGTGTTTAAGTGAGTTAGAAGCTTAAGAGAGGAGTTATGGGATGGAGAAGCAGAAAGGTGAGAGGCAGGGCATGATGGCAGTTTGTTTGGATCCTAGACTGTGCCTATGGAGAAAGCAATGACCTCTTGGTGTGTAATGCTGGGAACCATTGTAGGCTCGGGTTGTATATATGTGTAAATAAACCATATATCATAAAGACACCACAGTCTCTGCTGTGCCTCATTTCCAATTAGACTCTGGGTATGCGTGCCTGGAAGCCCTGAAATCTCACACTGCTCAAAGATCAGGGTGGCGTGCAACAATATTAAGGGTTCTATATCAAGCAGCATGTATCACAGCTGGACTAACATAAGCAAATTCATGAACTAGCTGAGAGAACATTTATTAACCAACGTTAAGAAATGTACAGCTTGGTAAACAAAGTACAGTAACCAAACCAACTCCCATGGAAACATCTCTCGCTTTTAATGGAAGAAATAGCACCATGGGAATCCACCTTATGTCAGTGCATAACCTTGGAAACAAACAATAGCTCTTGGAAGAATAATCTCTTGAGCAAACGGTATCCATCTAAAATGACCTTTGGTTGGACGAAACCTGCTTACTTGAAGCAAACACCAACTTCCAGCGGCTTGCAGGTTTTTCCACCAGTACAGAGTTAGATTGAAGTAATTCAGATTTCAGGCCGCTGATAACAAATGTGACACGAGTACAGCAAAATGAATTCACAGCAGCACAAAGCAGTATTTCTGACTTTGGATTAAATGGGAATAGTGAAAGTGATATCCATTTGTAATATTGGGTCATATTTATGGTTATAGTAGGTTAAAGTGCTATACAAATGCTAACTATTATTAATAATAAGTTTCAAGTGTTTCTTTGTGTATTTTTCGCCTAAAGGGTCTCATTCTCCACACTTCAGAGATGTTACCTACATAATTTATAAGTGTTTGCAATTTGCATATTGTTGTGCTCTGCCAGGTGACAGTTCATTTACTTTAATTTCCGAGATGTATTTTATATGCTGGTCACTCTGTAGACTGTTCAAGAATTCAGCAGGAGAAGACCTACTTATTGGTGCATAGGGATTTCCCTCATTTTGGAGACTGATAGCAGCGGTACTGTTTTAGAGTTTAATGCCAATACAAATACGGCACTCAGGTTCAGAATGCCTTCTTTCGAGGAAGAAAAGAATTAGAAGTTCCAAATTAATTGCACACAGTGAGCATGTGTTACTAAGGCAACCCTCCTGAAATTCTCAGTTCAGCAATCAGAAGAGAAGCAGATATCTGCTTCTCAGTGGTAGGAAAGAAACATATGAGAGACAGTTTCGTTCCAAGAGCAGCAACAAAATGCAATGGTATTGGTTCAGAAATCTCTTGTGCAAGCAGAAAAGCCCTTCTACTTATGCAAGGTGGCCCTTTCAAACTCATCTAATTTCCCTATCTTGCTGACACCCCATGTCCTATTCCATATTGCACCAGAAGGATCAGTGACCATCAGAAACAACTGCAAGGATGCTGGAAGAGAGAGGGGGGAACCAGGGAAACCGTGTTATAGTGGCATAGTGTGGGTTGCCAGTGCCCGGGACAGGGCAAGTGTTACTTTCCCCTGTTGGACTGGGCAATTGGGATGGGAGCATGCACCAAGGGGGCACACATATGGTCCACATAAAGGAGGAATGGAGCCTGCCTCCAATAGGCTCATTGCCCACTGCTTCCATCCCCCTGCCCACTAGACCAACCTGCTTGCCACCATGCCTCAGCTGCCAGGGCTTTGTGCCTGTCATCGGAGCAACTGATTAAGTCCCCTCAAAAATGTTCACCCAGGGCTCTGTCCTGTTACACCCAGTGGTCTCCAAATTCAATCCAATGACTTAGCATTTTTTTTACCATGGACTACTTTGGCTTCTGTTCACTTGCTGCTGAGTGACAGAAACACATGCCTTCTGAGAAGATCTCAACAGCTTGCACCACGAAGCCTGATAATTAAAACTATGGCTTAGCAGGACCTGTCAGAGGGGCTTGTAACCGCTTCCTTGCTGGTCTTTTTGTTCAGCGCAACACAGCTGCTAAGCCAAGGTTCATGGTTAAGCTCTGTCCTCCTTAACCATGACCAGTAACCCAAAACAAACCTTGGCTACAGGTTGTTAAGGAGCAGAGGTTTGGATGCCAAGCTAAACTACACTTTGGCTTAGCTGCCGTGCCATGCTGAACTGAAAGGTTGGGAGGAGGAAATCAGGCGTAATATCTTCCCAGCCTATTTGTCTGTTAGTGCTAAGCCATGGTTTTGTTTGGCATTACAGTGGTACCTTGGGTTACAGATGCTTCAGGTTACAGATGCTTCAGGTTACAGACTTCACTAACCCAGGAATAGTACCTCAGGTTAAGAACTTTGCTTCAGGATGAGAACAGAAATTGTGCTCCGGCAGCAGCAGGAGGCCCCATTAGCTAAAGTGGTGCTTTAGGTTAAGAACAGTTTCAGGTTAAGAACGGACCTCCGGAACGAATTAAGTTCTTAACCCGAGGTACCACTGTACATGAGAAGGTGGAGACTTTTTGCTATCATATTCTTTTCTTAAAAAGAAGAAGAAAGGTGGTGAGCCCTGGAGTCCTCATGATGAGACAGGCTGTATGAATGAACTGGAAGAAACTCTTGCAGCAGAAGGTTGTTTAACTGGTTTGGGTCTGTGTAATTACTTCAGAGGCCAGAAAACTCCTGGGCCTAGGTGGATAACTAATTGGACAATTCTCAGCTAAGTTGCACTTGTTTGCTTGTTTTCTTCTGCAATTTATGTTTTCTGCTCTGCTTTCCCCCGTGAGTTGCAAACAAAATGTAAAGGAGTTTTCTGATGTTTGCTGGTATTAGAGATGCAGAAGATAGTCAGTTCGGATTTAAAGGTGAACCAACCAAATCAACACTTTCTGAAACAAGATGTGAACCAAAACACAGTTATCCTTCACTTTTTGCATTTGTCCAAAGTTTACAAAACACATATATATCAGGGGAAAGTGTAAGTAAAAATGAATTTTTTGCCTTCACTGTCTACATGACTAAGCATTCAAACACAGCCATTTTCATGCATGCTCAGATGTTGGTTACTGTAAACCTTTTCTTTGTAGAGAAAAGGAGAAAGTTCTCTTTCCAATACATTCTTTCAAAATTTCCGAACACGCATTATGAGGTACTCTTGCCATTCAGACCTATTGGGCAAAAAAGCTCCCTCTGGCTCTTAGAGAGGGAGGAAGTTGCAATAAAAAGAAGAGGGGAAGACAGTATGGTTAGGTGGTAGAAAGAGGAGCACCATACTCAGAATCTGCAAGGAGACACCTTTTGGATTTCCTGGATGTACAGTGGTGCCCCGCAAGACGAACGCCTCGCAAGACGAAAAACCCGCTAGACGAAAGGTTTTCCATTTTGGAGGCGCTTCGCAAAACGAATTTCCCTATGGGCTTGCTTCGCAAGAAGAAAGCCCATAGGGAAATCTCCGGGGACCTCTTTTAAATGCTAGCGGTGGGGAGCAAAGCCTTCCCCCCCCTCTGGCCTTCAGAAGAGGTCTAGGAAGGCCGGCGGGGGCCGAAAGGCTTTGCTTCCCACCGCCAGCATTTTAAAAGCAGTCCGGGATAGCAGGGAAGCGCTTCCCGCTATCCCGGATGGCTTTTGAAGGCAGACGGGGGGAACAAAGACTTTTGCCCCCCACCGGCCTTCAGAAGAGGTCCTGGACCTCTTCTGAAGGCCGGCGGGGGGCAAAAGTGTTTGCTCCCCCCTGCCTGCCTTCCCGGGAGAGCGGAGAAATGCAGTGCTGCGTTTCTCCGCTGTCCAGGAGGGCTTTTGAAGGCAGGTGGGGGGGAGCAAAGACTTTTGCCCCCCGCCCGCCTTCAGAAGAGGTCCAGGACCTCTTCTGAAGGCTGGCGGGGGGCAAAAGTCTTTGTCCCCCCTGCCTGCCTTCCCCAGGGCTTTCAAATCGCCCCGGGACAGCGGAGAAGCCTTCGCTGCCGCCCGCCAGCATTTTAAAATCGCCCCGGGACAGTGGAGAAGTCTCCGCTGTCCCGGGAAGGCAGGCGGGGGGGAAGCAAAGACTTTCGCCCCCCGCCGGCCTTCAGAAGAGGTCGGGGGACAGACTGTCCCCGGACCTGGTCTGAAGGCGGTTTCCATAGGAACGCATTAATTGATTTTTAATGCATTTCTATGGGAAACCGTGCTTCGCAAGACGAAAAACTCGCAAGACGAAAAGACTTGCGGAACGAATTAATTTCGTCTTGCGAGGCACCACTGTAATGGTTATATGGGGTTGCTCGTGCGTAAGTTGCCGCCACTCCTGGCTAGGTGGCCTGGTTAAACCTTTCCTGGCTGGACAGCCCTTCACTTCGTGGTTGTTCAGTCGCTAGCAGAATCCGTCAGTGGCCGTTTCTTGAACCTCTTCCAGCAAAGAAGCTCTTTGACGCCAAGTCACCGCCTACTTTCCCTGCGTGAAAGTCTTCTGCGCCGGGTGGGTTTGGGCAGCGGAGGACCTGTGCTCTCCTCGCTGGTCTCCTGCGAAGAGTCCTGGAGCCTCCTCTCTGCTTTCCCCATCGGCCCCCCTCTATCCCTGGTGTAGCGCTGATTATCTTCCCCAGCTGGAGACCTGCCTCTCTCCTTGCTTGGCCCCTCTCCAGCATCGCTGTGGAGCCTCGCCTCCTCCGCTAGTTGCGATGGCAGTTCCCTGACACTGGATCTTCTGCATTCCCCTTCCCTTTTAAGACAAATCTCACTGTGAACTGAAAGATGAACTGAAAGAGAGACTCCCAACTACTGCTTGCTGCTCACTGCTTCCCTCGGCTCAGCACCCTTTATGGTGGAACTGCCTGCACCACACTAAATCCGGATCGAAGCTGCCTTACACTGAGTCAAGACATTTATTCCTTCTAGCTTAGTACAATCGTACCTCGGAAGTCGAACGGAATCTGTTCCGAATCGGAATCGACTTCCAAAATGTTTGGAAACCAAGGTGCAGCTTCCGATTGGCTGCAGAAAGCTCCTGCCGCCAATCAGAACCCATGGAACCCACCTCAGATATTTGGGTTCCAAAGAACGTTTGCAAACCGGAACACTCACTTCCGGGTTCGCGACATTCAGGAGCCAAAACGTTCGAGTTGGAAGGCGTTTGACTTCCGAGGTAAAAGTTTATTGTTCACATTGACAGGTGGCAGCGCTCCAGGGTTTAATGCAGGGGGAATTGAGTTAGGAACCTTTGGCATGCAAGACTGATCCTGGACCAGTGACATATGCCCCTTACCCTTACTTGGGTAAGTGTTTGTCACATTTATACTATGTCAAGCAAATTGGTCCTTTGTGTGCTCTAGCAGAATACTGGGGGTGTGGGGGTCAAGAGCCAATCAAGCATAGGGTCTGTGACATTGTGGTAGTGTGCAGAAGATTCCTCATCTCTGGCAAGATGGTGGCATGCTTGCCATGTGGAGATTGTGGCCGTATGATTTGTTTTATAAAGAGCAACCACATGGCAGCTCTTTGGTGAACCCAATAAAACTTCAAATAAGCAAATGAAAATAATAATAATAATAAAAAAAATCACATCTCAAAACAGCAAATACTTTTGATCCGATTTAGTAGGCAGCTCCGAACATATTGGGGAGAAATGTACTACAGATGTTAAGGAACAGGCTCCCTCCTCAAGCTGTGAAGTGGAAACCAGCTGGTGTGAGAAAATAAGGCAGCCCCAGGGAAACCTTGAGAACTCTTAGTAAGAGGTTAGAGCAATTGATCTTAACTCCACATAGCAGATGGAATCAGCAGCTACTGTCGGAGGGACATAGAAAACAGAGGTTGCTGCCCTCTGTGCCTTTGTCATCATAGGGACGATGTACTCTAAGGCAAAGTGTTTTTGTGTTCCAGTCTAATATAGCATTTCTGAGACAAAGTAAACAATACATAATGAAGTTCAGTGGAATTTTAGAAAGTTCTCTTCATATCATCTAGTTGTTTCTGATGATATCCCAAAGGGCACTAGGCAACTAGAAATTATTGCTGAGCTGAAGATGGGGGGCATACTTCATGTCTCACATACAAGTTGATTCTCGTTCCTTCAGTCCAGTTGGGGAAAAATGTGGAATCTAAATGTTGCCCACACTGTTAATTTCAGTGCATACAAATGGAAATCTCACATACTCCTTGCCCCAACTGATCATGCACTACTAAGCACAAATAAAACTGAATTAGGTTGAAGGTTGTATCACAGCAAGCAATGAACCATCAGTGCAGTGTGGTCCCAAGAAAAAAATTCATTGCTTGGACAATGGAGGCATTTCCTTTCTTCTCTGAACCCATTGCAAACAGGAAAACTACCCAAAAAATGTTGGTAACATCCAATTCTATTATTGTTCGTTGTCTCTGGGCTCCATTTTACATGATGATGAGGCCCAGAGATATTCTGGGAAAACAATGATGGTATTGGCTTCTGCAACCATGTTGCTTGACAATGCTAATAAATGATTTGGGTAAATTAAAAATAATAAAATAAGGCATGATTGTGTCCATCTCAGATTTCATTAGACAGCTGCCAAATGTAATCAGAAGAGCTAAGGACTCCTGTCACCATCTGACTCTTATCGCATTTGAAAATGATATTATATAATCCTAGGTCCACAGTTCTACCTGGAATGATGTGCCTGGGTAAGCCATTGTGCTAAAAATTCTCAGGGGATGACTGAAATTTCCTAACACTTCAAGATGGAGCTGGACTTTCCACAGAGCTGAGCCAATGGCTGCTCCCAGGAGAGAGGAGGCCTGGTGGAGCTCTACTCATGGAAGAAGGAAGGTCAAGAAACGCGCCATCAGCTTTGCTGAGAAAAGGCCAGCTCCCTCAACAGTCACCTGGTGACAGTCCTTTCATCAGGCTGCCTCAGTGGCAGAGACAACATTCTAGACACTAGGGGCTGAGTTTGTGAGTTTTCTTTTCCTCAGCCCTCCTTGCCCTCTTTCCTTGAGTGTTGTATTTCCTTTGGTTGGTTGGTTGGTTAGAATATAAACCTGCAAGTAGGGAGTGTCTTTTTTTAATTATTATTATTATTATTTCATGGCTGAAGAGAGGAGTAAAAATGCTCCAAATCATGGGTAGGCAAACTAAGGCCTGGGGGCCAGATCTTGCCCAATCGCCTTCTAAATCTGGCCTGTGAATGGTCCGGGAATCAGCGTGTTTTTACCTGAGTGGAATGTGTCCTTTTATTTAAAATGCATCTCTGGGTTATTTGTGGGGCATAGGAATTCGTTCATTCCCCCCCCCCCCTTCAACATATAGTCCAGCCCCCCAAAAGGTCTGAGGGACAGTGGACCAGCCCCCTGATTAAAAAGTTTGCTGATCCTACATTTTCCAAAAAAAAGGTCATAAAATTATTTTCTGAAAAGTTTCAGGTCAGTCTCTGGTCTTCTGGCCAGGCCTGCATTGCTGTGTAACAGCCTATTCTTCTCTACTTTTTGAAAAGTCATAATTTTACTAAGACACCATCCACTTTGGTCAGTTCATAGAAATCCATCTAGAACTACGTTTGACAAATACTCTGGGCATAATTGCATACTGATTTACAGGCTGCTGTTAATACAATGATGATAGTGATAATCAAAAATAAATTAATAACATTATATTTCATTTTAAGCACAAAATGTAGAAGTTCAGGTATGTTACTATGCAGGTTGAAATGAGTGGGTTTGACAGAGCTTTTAGAGACAAATGTATAACAGAGCCATTTTTAAGCACACTTTGCAATCTAAAGCAAGTCACACAGGAAGAAAATTAATATGATTTAGTACTGAATAAGTCAGAGTGACTCTCTTGTGTAAAATGCAGTCGGAATCAGATTATATATTTTTAAAATTGCTTGCAATATAAGGTTTTATTATAATGTAGAGTTTAAGGTGCTCTGTTGTTAGATCACGATATGATCCAGTAAAAGTTGAGCACTTCTCAGCCCCATTAATATCAATGGAGAATTATTCCCCCCACCCCACGGAAGTAAAATCATGCTTTTTTGTGCAAATGTTTATAAAGCTTGTGACCTGAGGCTTTTGGAGGTTCAGGACTATGCTTGTCCTGCATTCTGAATAATTTAAAAACCAACAAAACTTGATCATCTTTGCTATCACCCTAACTTTTCTAGGGAGAGATGCCTTAATTTATTTTATTCAAAGCCCCAAATATCTGTTCAACAGAAAAAAAAAAAATCTCTGTCCATTGGAACAAAAGAGCCAGGAGAAAAAGGGTGTGTATATTCCACAATCAAGTTCAGCATGCTGGTCCTGCAAACATCATGCGCTGCCCACATCCCTTGTCTGAATAGGAAAAAAGCTTCCTGGACAGGGAGAAGGTAAGATCAGTCCTCCTCTCTGAGATTCAGTTCAATGTTTATCTTACTTGCATTGGCTTCTGTAAAGCCATTCTGGGCTTGGTAAGGTATGGATGATTCAAGGTTTAAATGAGAGTAGGAGTAGTCAGTGTGGTACCTTCTTATCACAACTTTGTGATAAGATCATTGGCCATGCAGGCTGAGGTCAATTGATGCTATAGTCCAACAACAGATGAAGTTGCTGGCTACCTTGGTCTTGAACAGTGTTTTCCAAACATGGCTCTCCAGCTGTTTTTGGACTAGAACTCCCATCAAGATCAGTGGTCAGGGATGATAGGAACTGTAGGAATGATAGGAACTCCAAAAATAGCAGGAGACCCAGGTTTGAGAAGCAATGGTCTAGAGAAAGAGAACATTCCACTCAACACCAGAAGTAATGTTTCAGGTGGGATGATGGCAGTGGCAGTGTTTTCTAGCTAGAACAGTTTCCCAGTATCTAAGGGACAGACAATCACAGAACACATATTTTGTTTAGTCATTTAGTTGTGTCTGACTCTTCGTGACCCCATGGACCAGAGCATGCCAGGCACTCCTGTCTTCCACTGCCTCCCGCAGTTTGGTCAAACTCATGCTGGTAGCTTCGAGAACACTGCCCAACCATCTCGTCCACTGTCGTCCCCTTCTCCTTGTGCCCTCTGTCTTTCCCAACATCAGGGTCTTTTCCAGGGAGTCTTCTCTTCTCATGAGGTGGCCAAAGTATTGGAGTCTCAGCTTCAGGATCTGTCCTTCCAGTGAGCACTCAGGGCTGATTTCCTTAAGAATGGATAGGTTTGATCTTCTTGCAGTCCATGGGACTCTCAAGAGTCTCCTCCAGCACCATAATTCACTATGCCATGCAGAACACACATACCATTTCTTTTGCTCTATAAGACTCACTTTTTCCCTCCTAAAAAGTAATAGGAAATGTGGGTGCGTCTTATGGAGCGAATGCAGGCTGCGAAAAATACGGTACTTCCTGGCAAAGCCTGGCTGGGGAAGGTGGCTCCCTTTTGTGTGTGACAATCAGGAGCACATCAAGGAAACACAACACACACACCAACACATAAAAAACCTAGTCCTTAGGCAGCTCTTAAAACAAAATTTGAGCCAAGTGCGGGGAGAGAAAGCTGCTGAGAACTTAGAAATCAGGCCAAGGTGGGTCACAATAGTCATAGAGCCAATGATGAAAGATTGAAGATTCATTTTGAAATTAAGATGCATTATAATAATTAGAGCTGAGCTTGAGAGCATCTGCACACTGGTACGTTTCACCCAGGGTCATATTTCAAATCTCTTCACAGTGTTAAATGTTCCTAGCGGGCAAAATTGGTCCGCAAAGGCAAATTCATTATTAAAACTGTGATCCAAATAATAATGTGGGTCACAATCTTCAAACCGTTCTCAGCAGAATATTCTCACTGAAGCTAATGAGGCAAGTCCCAAAATGCTTAGAAAATTTGATGTCATTTTTTAAATAGAAGATGCTGCTTTCAGTAGAGGTGTTGAACCCTTCCAGTTTTTGCTACCTCTGCAAAAGATGAAATGCTGTTTCTGTGAGCGTAGGCTTTGTTTGTTTTGCATATTAACAGCACAATCCTAACCATATCCACACAGATATAAATCCTATTGATTTCAGTGGGACTCACTCCCAGGTAAGGTCCTGCCAACCTAGCAGTTTGAAAGCATACCAGCATAAGTAGATAAATAAGTACTGCTGTGGCGGGAAGGTAAACAGTGTTTCTGTGCACTCTGGCTTCCGCCACAGTGCCCGTTGTGCCATAAGTGGTTTAGTCATGCTGGCCACATGGACCAGAAAGCTACCTGTGGACAAACGCCGACGCCCTTGGCCTGAAAGCAGAGATGAGTGCCACACCCCATAGTCAAATTTGACTGGATTTAACCATCTATGGGTCCTTTACCTTTTACCTCACCTAAGTGGGGCCAGGATTGCGACCTTACCAATCAGATTCTAGAATGGTTGCTCATTGTTCTGCATACAAAGGCTGGCTATGTGTAATGGGTTCAGTATGAAACTAGGAATGATATACCAAACAATCTTATTCACAGCAAACAATCTTATTCACAGCAAATTCATAAGCAATGACTCCACCGGAAGTTACGGTATATAGTTTCCAGATGGACCATTTCCCCTCTGCATAGTGTCAGCTCTATTTCCTTCCCTCTTCAATAACCTTCCGTTGTAGCTACAGTTACATTAGGAATAATATAGACTTCTGAGAGGCCTATTCCCCTTTTCTCCCTTCTCCTGGCTATCTTGAATACAGGTTTGACAGAATCATTTCAAGATGCAATTTCCTACATCTAGAACACCACATCTCCCAGAGTCCCTGGGTGTTGCAGGTGGTTCCCCTGAACAGCGTGCTGAGTGGAGGGAGCACAAAATAAAATAGTAATAACAACAATAATAATAACAATTGAAGTGTGGGTGGGTTCCCATGAGGCAAGACACAGTGATAACAGCAAGAACATTTATTGAACTCACAGAACTAGACAACAGGAGCAAAGCAACTGCTTATATACATTTCTGAAGGCCTGGGCCACTCCCAACATGATTGGCTATCTAAGCTTCCAAGCTGTGAATCATAACTCAGAGTTTAAGGGCCAATGGCAAAGCCCAAATATTGAATTGTTCTGTGATTGGATATCATGTATTGAATCAGAACACAGGGGCTCAGACTCCTTAGTCCAGACTCAAACTCAGGCAAACATAGACCAATGAATACATAACAACAATCATAGCAACTATAATAATACCCATACATATATGGGTACCTACTGAGAAGATCCGTTAAAAAGCCCCAGCTGTACCAAAAGGAATAATTGTGAAAATAAGAAATATTTTTTGGGGAGGGGAGAATTTTGTCCTTGCTCAGGCCACCATATTACCCAAGTCGGCCCCTGTCCCAGGGAGGGGCCTTTCAAACTTTTAAATCTCTACTCCCACCAAAATGGTTTCACCAACCACTGCTTCCAGGCCATGGAAGCGAAAAGGGGATAATGGAACAAATGAGTTCTTTTCAGTGGCTGGAGTGGTGCTCAGTTCAGGATTCAACAGAGCAGTTCAGGATTGAACCTGCTAACCCCATGACTACTGTGCATAGATAAGTCTATATGTTCCAAGTTTCTATTGCTTGTTTTCTTTGATATGCAAAGTCTTAATAAACTGTTCTTTAAAAAAAAACACAACCCCTACGACAACCCACCCCTGCAAAAAAAGAAGAGAACCAATTGACCATGGAAACCTACCAGGAGGTTGATAATCATCCTGGTTTTGCTTCCTGCCCGTGACTGCAAAACAAATAAATAAGGATGATTCTCAAGCATGTAGCCAAATGACTGTTTCAGCTTGGTGGGTCACAACTGTGCAGGTTGCGCAGATTAAGACGGAAGGGTGCATTTAATTGAAAAATGTTGTTTTAAGCCAACAGACTTTTGAAATGAATTGAATAATAAAAAAAAAGTTTATTCAGCATAACAAACATTTCAACCCCCAGAGCATTCAAGAAGTAGAAAAAGAAAATGTCTCGTTATGTAAGAAACAAGACGAGAAAAATCTGCGGCATGTTTTCTTTTGCTTTAACATGTTGGGGAGGTTCATTTTGGGGTATATTCAATGCTTGTGTCTTTCCTTAGCTATGAGGCTCTTCTTAGCAGGTCATTGCAATAAGTAGTGTTCTAGTTAAGTCTATGCATAAGCTTATTTCACCTCTCTCTCAATGTCCCCTCCTGAGAGGGAGGCCAAAAGAAACAAAATGTATAATAAATACATGTAAAATGAATATGCAGTCAGGCCAGATGTTTTCAAAATATGTTCCAGCTGGTACTGGAATAAACAAAGGAACCACCTGTCTGAGCCTTCCTGTGTTGCACTGAAAGGATTTTTTTTTTCTTTCTAGATTGCCAGGTCCTGTTTTTGCCTTGTGCTACGTATGTGGGAAGGCAAATCAAAAGAAAGGGGAGAAATTAGCCTAAAGCACATCCTCTGCTCGTTGCAAAGATCCAGCACACTCAGGTAACATTTGCAGTCTGAATTTCAAAAGAGCAGTTTGCAATTAGAAAGGCTTGCTTTCTGCCAATATTGCTGCCTATTTGCGTATCGAAGTATCCAAGACACTCCCCCTCCAATAAAACACAATTGACACTTGCTTTTAGTTTAATGTTTTTGGCATAATTTTGGCCACAATTTTATTAAAATTACAAGAAAATGTGAGTGGTTGCTTAGGCATTGGTTGTGTCTATCTGACCCCACACGGGGACAGACTGACATTCGCACACACACAAAGTTGGTAAGGGAAAACATTTGGGGAGAGAGACGGAGCTGGGTACCATGCCCTCACCTCACCCCAAATGTTCCCAGGGGCTCTTGCGTGGCCCTAGCCCCTTGTCAGGGTTCGGACAAAAGCATGGTGAGCCCCTGAGTTCCTTTAATGGAATACCCTTGCAGCAGCATTTGGAGGGGCAGGCACAGCCAAATCCATACCCCTCCACAACCAATTCATAAAACCAATAGCTAACCGCAACTTTACAAGTTGTGACGATTTGCTACGCAGTAGGCAAAAACCAAATGGCACCAGGCAATCAGCCAAATGGACAAAATTCCTACCTGGCCCATGTCCCAAGAGCAGACGACCCCATGACAGGAATAGCAAGGTCAAGTAAAAAACCTGAAAATAGGGAGGGCGGGTGATCCGATGCGCACAGTGAAAAGAGGAAGCTCAACGCTGCACACAGGCTATTTAAAGGCTATGGCTGTCAATCACAAAATGGCAACATATAAATCTCCCCAGCAACAAGAAGAGCTCAATGATAATGGTGGCCAACCTCTTTCCCTCCCAGCAATAGTGGGGTGTCTTGTTATCCCCCACCGCAACACGTGCTCTCCATGAAGGAGAACACACTCTACAAAATGGTAACAAGCCACCATGGACCTTTAAGTAATGGTTTCCCTCTTTGGAGAGATGTGCATCTTCATTCCTGTGATGCATCACCACTGGCGAGCTACCCAGGATCCTGGAGATGTCATGTCTTGAACCTGAGACCTTCTGCACACAACACTACTGTGGTACCTTGGTTCTCAAACTTAATCCACTCCAGATGTCCATTCCAAAACCAAAGTGTTCCAAAACCAAGGCATGCTTTCCCATAGAAAGTCATGCAAAATGGATAAATCCATTCCAGACTTTTAAAAACAACCCCTAAAACAGCAATTTAACATGACTTTTACTATCTAACGAGACCATTGAGCCATAAAATGAAAGCAATAAACAATGTACTGCAGTCACACAATCCATCAATCAGTAGCTGAACTGGGTTTCACACAGTCACAAGAAAAAGCAGCAAAAAGAAAAATGCAAAATAAATAGCAAAAGCAGACAGACCTCAGCGTAACACTCAAAACAGAAGTGTGGCACTCAAATTAGAAGCATAGCACTCAAAATGGAGCACGTGCAGCTTCCGAGAAAAGTTTGCAAACTGGAACACTTCTGGGTTTGCAGTGTTTGGGTTCCAAGTTGTTTGAGTACCAAGGCATTTGAGAAACAAGGTACCACTGTGTTATGGTCCCTCTCAAATTCTGAATGAAAGTAATGTGTAAATGGTCCTATGTATATGCCCAGGACTTGTTGCTTTCCACTAAAGCAACATGTGCATAAATGGATGCTGGATTGGAACCTCAATGGCTCTTACGATGTGGAGTAGATTCTCTTTCATGTTCTTGTGAAATAACCTCCCGGAGAAAATCTGACTATCTTAGCAGTCAGCATGCGGCCACTTCGAATACTGAAACCCTGGCCGGCTTGTTGAGTTTCCCACAGACTCACATGTTCTGAGCAGCGTTGGTTGTCATTTGGATTCCATCACACCTCACTTGGCTATCATTTGAGCCCATTTCTGTTTTGCATCTCCTCCCCACTTAAACGCCTCACTAGGACACTTCTAAATATTGAGCAGATAATGTTTGCCTGTCATCTAAATTAACATAGAAAGTGAAGCATTTAATTAGCTCTGAGCTTGGGGATCTTTAGTTAAAGCTCATAGGGAGAAAATTGACTATTTAATGGGTGCAATGATAGAGGGTCCTTGTTTAAATCAAGGTGCTGCCTGTTGCTTCTGTTCCAGGACTCCCGAGAATTCTGCAAGCTTTTGATCTAAATGTGGCTAGAGAGATAAGCCATATCCATGTGATCATGTTCCAGAAGGGCAGTTCAGTAAATGTAACATTTTGCTTTAGGGATGGATGAGAGTCTCCCAAGGGAAGGCTGCAAGCTGATTAAATGAATTTTAATCTATGTGACTTTTAGTTGATTACTCAATTGCTCTTTTAATTAAATGTGCACACTGATAAAAGCAAAGGGCTGCACACAAGCATGCATGTGTACAAAGAGTCGTTTTCATTGCTGCCATTTTTGCACCTTTTCTGGAGGTTGAGGGACCTCAGGAAAGCGTTTTCAGGTGTGATAAGGGGCTGAAGGAAGGGGAATGAAGTGGGAGAATTCTTCATACATGAAGTGCCTATGATCACACTGCATTGGATACATTCAAATGTTTCTAAAGAGGGGGCCAGTCTTGCTTTGTTTTTAGATGCTGTGCAGTTATCATTGTAGCAGTTATCGCCTTGGAAGAGGCATTCCTATACGTGAGGTTAAGGGAAATGCATATATTAAAGTAGCGCTTGCCACCTGCAGTTTCTACAAAAATTTAAATGAAATAAAATGTATTTTGAAATCTATACTATAATTAATTGGGGGGGGAGACCTTTTAAAACAATTAAAAGTGGTAAATCAGTAAATTGAACAGTCCACCCCTTTCAATTAAGCATTGCATCCCTACACCTGAGTGAGGTTTCCCTGTTCTTATAGTAGGCTTTAAACGCAAGCCAGATAAAGTTATCTTTATTTATAATAAAGCAATAAAGGTAATTCATTTTTAAATATCCCCCAAAGTGCTTGTTTAGTTAATTAGGGGGTGCTTTAAAATGGGAATGGGGAACCAATGGCCTTCAAGATATCATTAAACTCTTAATTTTCATCAGCTCCAGCTAGTATGGCCAATGAATGTGCTCATCTTTCTTAGGAACATAGGAGCCTCAGTACAACAGCATCTGAAGGCCCATGGGCCCCTCATTCCTCTTTCAAGATAATCATCTGATGAACCTTGAGGGAAGCCGAAGGAGTGCCAATAAGACTAGAACCATTTCTCATGGGGACTCCTTGGTTCCCTAAACTGACACTGGATTTTGCCTAAAGCAAAATTTGAAGCAAACTTGGAAGTTCCTTCTTGGTTGAGGCATCTGAGGAATCTTGAAAGAAGCCCAAAAAGCTTTGATAATACTAGCGAAATTTCCCGGGAGATTTCAACCTATTCCTAGTGATAAACACATCGCACGATGGCAATTCGATTAGGAATGAGTTGTGAAGAGCGTTCCAGATGCCTGCAGAATATTGCCACTGAATTTCGCCTAAAGCAAACTTTGAGGTAAATTTGGAGCATTCTGCTTAGTCAAAACATCCAGGGAATTTTGAAGGAAGATAAAAGAGTTTCAACAACCCTAGTGAAATTACTTGGGGGAGGTGAAAGAGTTGCATGCCCATATGTTGGATAAGCCATTTGGATTTTTATAACTATCTGGCTCATAACAAAGTAAACTGCAGTTTTCTTGTAGAAAAGAAATTGATAAAATTAAACACCAAATCTGCATTCCAATCCTCTCCTGTTTTGTGTGTGTGTGTGTGTGTGTGTGTGTGTGTGTGTGTGCATTTAACAGTTTTCAGTTATTACAACCATTCCTTAATCTTTCTTTAATGGGATTTGTCTATAATTAGATTTTGTTTTAATAATCTCACTTTCAAGGATAATAGCTAGTTAAATCAATTAACATCTCCAATACCTAAAACTGATGATGCAGAATGGCAAAGACTGAAGTGTGTGAGAGATGCTTTCATTTCAGAAAAGCTGAACAAATACAAATGTTAAGGTGTGATTAATTACATTTCTAGTGGGTTTCAATTAGCATTTATATAGCATTTTCTGAGACTTCTTCAAAGCACTTCGCATACATTGCTTTGGTAAACCCTAAGGGTTTGGTCAGTATTATCATTGCAGAGTAGCAGAAGGGGTGTGGTGGAGGTTGAACTAAAAAGTTCAGTAGTGTGCCTAAGGCTATGCAGTGATTTTGCAGCTGAGATCAGGTTTCAGCTGCAAACGTCTGCACTCACAATCATAGCCACTATTCCATACTATGATAAATAATAATAATAATAATAATAATAATAATAATAATAATAATAAGAATTAGAATTTATATAGAATTTATGTGCACTCATAATCATAGCCACTATTCTATACTATGATAAATAATAATTAGAATAATTAGAATTAGAATTTATATACCGCCCTTTACCCACAGGCAGTTTACAGGATAAAATCAGAATATAAAACCACAAAGTCCATAATCAAAATAAAAACAACAACAACCCAATAACTATCACCCCAAAAACATTTTAATCAAATCAACCAAAGGCCTGGCTAAAGAGGAACGTTTTTGCCTGGTGCCTAAAGGTGTATAATGAAGGCACCAGGAGAACTTCTCTGGAAAAAGCATTCCACAGATGGGGAACCACTGCAGAAAAGGCCCATTCTCATGTTGCTACACTCCAGAGGAGGCACACAATGAAGGGCCTCAGAATATGATTTCAGGGTCTGGATAGGATCAAATGGAATAAGGAGGTCCTTGAAGTATTGCAGTCACATAAGATATTGACCACTTATGTATAGATTCTGAAGATCCATGGATGGCTACACTAAGTACCAAAGGTGACATAAAGATGCTGTATTCATTTCTCATCCCATCCTGAATGATCAACATATTTATGAAGTGATGGTTTTTGGTATTGTTACACTGCCAGTTCAGCCAACTGGAAATCTTTTAGATTCAAGTTTCAAGGGTAGTAATGTGATGATAGCAATGGCTTTGACTGGATTAGTAAGCAAAGAACAGTTGAGAATTTGGTATGGGAAAAGCTTATAGCATAAATCAGTAGTTGGGAGATGGACTGAGAAGGCAGGTGCCTAAGTTTAGTTTCCCACATTATCTGTTCTGGTGTTTGGCACCATAGGACTGACTGTGCTGGCCATATCTTTGTTGATGTTCTCATGGATTCAGTTCTTCAGAGATTATTTTGTGTACAGAAGCCCAGTTCACTACAGAGCACTCCTTTACATATAAAAACTGGACCGAAGTAAAAAGGTAAAGGTCCCCTGGGTGGTTAAGTCCAGTCAAAGGTGACTATGGAGTGTGGCACTCAACACCGCTTTCAGGCTGAGGGAACTGACATTACTCCACAGACAGCTTTCTGGTTTATGTGGCCAGCATGACTAACCCACTCTGGAGCATGGAACACACATGGAAACGCCATTTACCTTCCCGCCTCAGTGATACCTATTTATCTACTTGCACTGGTATGCTTTCAAACTGCAAGGTTGGCAGGACCTGGGACAAAGCAATAAGAACTCACCCTGTTGGGAAGATTTGAACTGCCGACCTTATGATTTGCAAGCTCAAGAGGCTCAGTGGTTTAGACCACAGCGCCACATGCATCCCTTTATCGAATAAGTATTCCATGTGCTGTCCACCCTTGTTGGACAGTGTGATAGTCCTTTGAACATTAACAAAATGGAAGTCTGATTCACATACCTTATGCATAATCATCACTTGATGACAGAGGCACTGAATGGTTCATTGTATTGATGAGAATCATTACATATTAAAAGCAGCAAACAGGACTTTGGGGTCACCTTCTTCAGTATTGTTTTTCAGTGGACTCGGTAGTACACACACATCACTGGAAGCAATTGAGTTATGATTAATCAAGCGCATGTGTAAACTATTCCAAAACACCACTAGCTTATTTTTTTTCCATGGAGGGGTGTGTGTGTGTGCATTTCTTCCTGTTGTCATTGATGAAGATGCTGAAAAGGTTTTATTTCCCCCTGTCCAGTGAGTAAATGCGAGTTGAGTATATATTTTGTAAACTCTGCTGCTTGTGGTATGTCCTGAAGAGATATATTATTCTCCAGACAACAAACACTTTAGCACAAAGATCATTATTTCTGCTTTCAGACATAACGATGACATATGTTCTAAACTAGAAGCTGCCTTATAATACCAATGAGATAGAGAGAATTGATTGCTTCTGATGGCCTGGGTCTTGGACATTAGAAAACCAAACACACCAAAGGAGCAACAGGGCGATGGGAGTCTTATGATGTTTTGAAATAAAAAATTCAGCAAACATCTGCTTCATCATTAAACTGAACAAAGATAATTAAAATAAATAAGTATTTTAAGGAGGATAAACAGCAGGCTTGCTGAATTATGATATAATAATTCTATCAGTCCCTTGGGACACACTGTCACTCAGAGGTCAAAATGCACGTTTTATTTTTTAGAACAAGGCACAATAATCAGGTTCCCTGCCGCTCACATTAAAAATTTCTCTCTAGGACTTCCTGTTGGGAATGTTTCCCAATCCTTTTTTTAAAGAAACATTTTGACTGTTCTTTATCCTATCTTGTTTCACAGTTCCTCTTTGAGGTTTTTCTCTGGCTTCTAGCGGGTGAGTCCCTTTCTTAACTCCTTAAAGTCTGGCTTTGGGGTTTGTGTCTGCTGTTTCACTTCTGTCCTCCTCAGAACCAGGCTTTGTATGGTTCTCATTTTGACCTTGAACCAATTCCCCATCTAGAATATATGGACTTAAAGTGCATTAATCATTCCCTCATTCCTGTAGTAAGGAAGGGCTCCAGCAGCCAGCCCAGTGGGGGGCTGGTCGAAGGTTCAGGAGCTCAGAGGGGTCCTTCACTGGCCCCAGCTCAACCATGTCAATAGCCCTTTGGAGTTGAGTTATTCAGAGTGGCAGCCAAGATCCTATGCTTTGAAAGGCCCCACATTGATAGCAGCCTCAGTTGGATTGGTGCCCCTCCTGCTACCTAGGATCAGGCAATCTCTGAGAACTACGGCACCCACCCTTGTTTCCCCCTTCTCGCCTTTGCTTACCAATGTTATTCCATATCCACCAACTTCTATTTCAATCAAATACCTGCTTCTTTTTTTCTTTTTTAAAAAACCAATAGGTTAAACATCTTTAACCTCTGTGTCTGGGCTGAATGATGGGGTGGAAATGCTCCTTCAGGTATACTGGGCCAAACTATACAAAGTATTTGCAATGTAGCCTCACCATAGATTTGTATAATGGCATTACAATGTTAGCAGTTTTATTTTCAATCTTTTTTAAAATTATACCTAGCATGGAATGTATTGTTTTTATTGTGGCTTTATGACTGGGTGGCTAACCTTTGGTCCTCCAGATGTCTTACTCTTGTGTAGGACCTTGGTAGAGAAACATGCCCGACTGACATGTTCTTTCCCTCCTGGTCGATCGTTTGGGAGCTTCAAAAGCTATCTTCAGCCCAAACATCACAGCGACTGATACCAAGAAGTATCAGCACACTTGGGGATCAACAGAGTATTCATAGTTTGCATAACAGAACTCAATAGCACAGCAGTTTGGCTAATCTACGTTTATTTACATATAATACACTCAGAGCATTCTGCTCCTTCCTCTTTCTCATCAGACAGCAAAAGGAGAAAAGAACAAAGGACAATAGTCTCACTTCACGGAACACAATAATACCAAACGTCCTGTCTCCGTCACTTCCCACTTGGTGGAATGAAAACATACATCAGGTGATAGACAACAATCTCATGACTGCAAACACGGAGCAGGAATCCTAACAATTGGAACCCATTAGACACAGCAGTCAGGGAGCTACAATACAATGTTGCACAGCTACTGAGCAACATTTGAGTCCAGCCTTATGCTGTTTATGTTAGCAGTACATATTCTCAGAGTCCTTGGGGCATATGATGTCTGTTCATTAGCAGGTATCGCTAAATAACACCTGTAACATTTCTTTTTGCATAAAAGGTTTAAATAACATTTATTCGAGGAAAATGTGTCAAACTGAACCATTTACAACAAAGGTATTATTAAGCGATGTGCGCATATTGAAGGCCAAGCAAATGCACTTGTCTATTTATTTGCTTTTAAGGCTTAGATCCATTAAAGCATCGAGGGAGCACACACTTAAACTCACAAATTTAGTGGAAGTCACTAAAAGCAATTGAGAGATGGAACTGTTGAAACTATTTCAAATCCATGCACTACACAAGGCAAACGTAAAACAATATGAAAATAAAAGCTTTCTCTTGCTGAAAGGAAAGATAGTGCAATTCTATGCAAATCTACTTGGAACTAAATCCGATTGAGGTCAACAGGAAAGTGTGAAAAGGATTCAGACCTTACTGAATTATGAAAAAAGGATACCTAACCAATAGCACAGAAAAAATTCTCCTATATTGGTTTACTAAGACATAGAATAAACCCAATGATTCTACGCATAGCTTGAAAATGCTGAAAATGTTCTTTTTCTCCCCCTTTTAAAAAAAAGGAAAGTAGGATTAAAGATTTATCTTTATTAGAGTACACATACAGCTGAGGCGAGCAAAAACCTTAGCTTCCAAGAAGATAAAAAGAAATACAGCGCTATAAACAAGAAAGATATTGTGAGCTGTAATAGACATAGACCATAATCTGATTGAAGGTTATCCGTAAGAATTTTATAAATCAAAGAATTACAGACAATTCTGTGTTAGCATGTGCATAATTCTTATTGGCCAAAGGCTAGTATAAATAAGCAGATATGCCCACTGGAAAGATCTTCACTTGCAAAAGGAGAAGCAGGTGAATCAGAAATATGATCTCATATAGAACATATAAATCTACAGATGGAGATGTCTAGAAAGTCCCCAGGATATTATGCAAAAGCAATTTGTGAGTGCAGTTTCTTTGGGAACAATCTGACTCCTTGAGCAGAGGGTTGTATCGGGGCACCCTGTCAGGTACTGGGTTCTGTAAGACAAATCTGAGTTTACTTCTTGCAGGTCCTCAGGGGCAAGCATCCAAGATAGCACCCACAACACAGGTAAATTCTTCTCCTGACTTAGCTCTCCCACTGCTCTATTGATGGTACCATCTTTGAAAGTTATCCATCTGTGTCTATATATTTCCATCCAGCGAGCCCCTTTTCAGTTGATGATTAAAACCATAAATGTCAATATTTGGTCTTGCTTTTACCATTCAAGTTGGAGCTTGCAGCGAGTTTCATGCAAAAGATTTAAGGAAAGCGCAAGACCCGACTCTTACTTTAGTAACTGAAGTAAATTGCAAGGCAGGGCAATGAGCCCAGTCTTACAGCCCTAATGCAGAAAAACTCACTTGAAACATAAAATGCTTGCTCCCTTTGTTTATCGTGCCAAGTCTACAGAGTTTATAATTGTGGCATTATCCTTCTTTTTGGAAGGAATGTTGCAATAATTGCTCCTGCAGTAATAAACTGTTTATGCGACTAACATCATGCTAGGAACTGCATGTGATGCTCAACACCAGACTTCAGCTAAAAATGGTGGTCTCCACACTGAATTACTCTAAAGGTAAAGGTAAAGGGACCTCTGACCATTCGGTCCAGTTGTGACCGACTCTGGGGTTGCGGCGCTCAGCTCGCTTTATTGGCCGAGGGAGCCAGCGTACAGCTTTCGGGTCATGTGGCCAGCATGACTAAGCCGCTTCTGGCGAACCAGAGCAGTGCACGGAAACACTGTTTACCTTCCCGCCGGAGTGGTACCTATTTATCTACTTGCACTTTGACATGCTTTCAAACTGCTAGGTTGGCAGGAGCAGGGACTGAGCAACGGGAGCTCACCCCATCGCAGGGATTCGAACCGCAGACCTTCTGATTGGCATGTCCTAGGCTCTGTGGTTTAACCCACAGCTCTACCACTCCTTTTAACTTAATCAGACTCACCTATCTCTTCCCTTACCACCAACAGCCAAGTATATTACATGAGCAGTGGTATATGAGGGGTAGGGCAAAAGGCAATGAGGCCAGCAGTAGGTAGAGTCAGAACCAAGGTCACTAAAGCTAACTAATTTTAGTTTCATCTCCATCCTGCTCCCTGCTGAGTTCTACAAGGACAACACTGAGATTAGGGGGGGGGGACCTGACAGGCAGTATCACCGCCTGCATTGGGTGCTGGTTGAAGACAGTGAGGTTGGTGGGGCAGTGCCCAATTTTCCTAAACTGACCAGCTTTCAGTGGACATGGGCAAATCTGAATAAAGTTTATGGGGAAACGGTTTGCTTCACACTCCAGAATCTGGCCTGAATGTTTCAATCCCAGCATCTCTGAAGTCCACTCAGACGCCATGCCTCCCTGCATGGCATTGGAGGTGTGTATTCAATTCATAGTCATGAAAAACAGAAATGAATGGGATCCATTTATTTTGCTCATTACTATTGAAGATAAGAACATTTGAGTTTCAGTTTTTCATGTTTTGGAACAAATGCACATTAATTTCTTGCTTGTTCGGAACGTATTCAGAATTCATTCAGAGCCATTTTAACTTTCGTTTCCCCATAGCAAGCAGAATAGGTCAGGTGGAGGTCACAATGAGGTGGGGAGAAGAGAGGGCAGGAAAACAGAGATTAACACAGTAAACTGTCCAATCAAGTTAAACGTATTTTAACAAAAGTGTCCAGCATTCTGACAGGCCTTCTTTCCTCCACTCACAGTGAAAAGGAAAGGGTCTTCTGGACATCTTTAGAAGGCAGAGAGGAAAGCTTGCTTTTAACCTGTTGGAGTTTTTTCCCTCCTAGACAAGGGCATGCTGTTTCTTGGAATGTGTGTGCTTTTCCTATAGTTCCTAGTTCAATTTACAATTTACTTTAGAAAATAGGTAGCTCTGTGTCTGTGTGCTTTTTAGAATTTATTTATTGCATAACCAGTCTCGTGTAACCAGCTTGCTTGAGTCTGATTAATGCTGGAAGGGGTTAGAGCCATGTGGTAAGCTGTCCTGAAAGGCTTAGCCTATGTCACTTTCCCACAATTTGGGAGTAAATGGTAACCAAGCCCTTTGTTATCTCACACAACATACAGTTATCAGTATACAGTCATACCTTGGAAGTCGAACAGAATCCATTCCGCAAGTCCGTTCAACTTCCAAAATGTTCAGAAATCAAAGCACGGTTTCTGATTGGCTGGAGGAAGCTCCTGCAGCCAATCAGAAGTTGAGGAAGCCCTGTCGGATGTTCGGCTTCCCAAAATAGTTCGCAAACCGGAACAATCACTTCCGGGTTTGTAGCGTTCGGGAGCCAAAACATTTGAGAACTAAGCTTTTCGGAAACAAAGATAACCAATCTCTTTTGCTTCAGAGAAGAATGGAGTCTGAAGGTAGCCCCCGCTTTTTTAAAAAAATTAGGAACTTTAACCATTTTCTAACTAAGCTATTCTTACTGCCAGTGCATGCTTTTCAGAATACTGTATGGAAAAACACATGAATATGACCTTTGAAGAGTTTTGCAAAGACTCTCCTCCCTAAAAGAGAGGGGAGTGGTTGTGGGCGGGAGCCCAAGCTCCGCCTCCCCTACTCACCTGGCTGGCGCCCACCCCCATCGGCAGGCACCCAACCAGGTGCCTCTGAGGGGGCGTGTTCAGCAGCCTAAATGCTGCGGCGCCAGCCTCTCCTTGGCCTCATTCTCCTTCGTCCCGTCGCGAGTCACCCACCCTCCACTCCCTTTGAGCTCAGGGTCTTAAATTTTCCTTGGCCTTGCTATGGACCTTAGGTTGGTCGCCCTGGTTGTCCGGGGGGCCTGGTAGCAATTTTTCCATTTGGCACTAGGCTTTGTGTTTTTTTCGCCTACCTCGTAGCAATCGTCACAGGTTTTGTGGTATTGGTGGGTAGGTTAGGCATTGGAATAATGTGTTGTGCTGTGTCGAAGAGCTAGGTGTGGCCATCGCCTATGCCTTCAATATTTTGGGTATTCCGTTAAAGGAATCTGGCGGTCGTGTATTCTGTCCGATGCCTGCTTGGCGGGGGGCCATGGCACGACCCTCGGTGACATCAGGGGAGAGCCTATAGTTGGATGAGCATCAACAGGATCCACCTACGGGTGAATAAACCCCCTTGTTTTAGACATCCAATGCCTAAGCGAATACCTTTTCACTTCTGTAATCAATAAAGTTGTGGCCTTTTCCTGCCCATTAACCTTATATTTCGTGTCCTTGTGTATTCATTTCACATTGCGGGGGTTGGGTCCTCGAACCACAAATAATCCATTTTATCACTTACCAAACGTGTGGTCTACCTCTGCTGGGGAAGTGGGAAAGCTTTGGAAAGAACTTCTAAAAGGGGACATTTCGTGGGTTCACTGGAAGGGTTTGCAACCTATATGTTGATGCTTTGCTGCATATTTTGCAATATTAAATTTCTGCTGAATTATCTTACCAAATAGTACTTGCCCCAAACCTGGATCTTGGCTTCCAACCATTTCCTCTAGGAGTTTGAGGTTACATATTTGGTTCTACTGTGAGGCAGAGCAAAAGAGTGACTGATTCAAAGTCACCCAGTGAGCTTTATGGCTGGGTTGGGATTTGAACCCTGGTCTTCATATAAATGCATATAAATCTCCCTTTTTGTCACGTCTTATCAAACAGAGAGGATATATTTTTTTCCATTAACTTTGTTTCTCTCCACTCATAACGTCAATCTAGCCTGTTCTAGCTATGATAGGGAATAAACGTCTGAAAACAGAGTGTCCAATGAAAGAAAAACACATAATTTCTAGGCAGAAGAAGGGAAGTTGGGTCTTTCACTGACATAACAAAAAGGAATAAAATTATATGAAAAAATGACGGATTTTAATGACCAATTAACTGAAGGAACAAAATTTTAATAATGAAAATGAATGGAATAACTACATGAGAAACAACATTTTTGCACATGCCTGCTCTATTGTACAGTGGAACAGAACTGGTATTTTCAGATCTTCTATAAAATACCTTCCAAGTACATTTTATGAAGTTCAAATGACTTTTTATGCTACAAAAAGGCAGGAATTAATTTCTAAAGAGATTTTATGCTTCAGATATTTCCCCTGAGTATTTCCCCCCTGTATTTCTGGCTGCTCTGTATTTGTGTACTAAACAAATGATTAAAATTTGCTTGTTCCAATTTAGAAAGGCATTTGCTATAATTTTGGAAAGGCAGTAATACCTTTCTTTGCATTTAAATTTTCCTCCAATCTCTCTCTCTCTCTCTCTCTCTCTCTCTCTCTCTGATCTTGTTTTTCTTATGTTACATTTGTCAGACACAAACTGTTATTTTTGCTTTGCAACACTGCATAAAGCAAGAGCACGAACATTAGATTCCACAACTGTGAATCATTTGGAAACAAAATGGCAAAAGCTAGCCCACACAGCCTGTGACCCATTAACGCAAAGATGTCCATGACAGACCACCAGGGGTTTGTAAGTAGCTGCAAAACAGGTTGCTGTACACCTGGGAGGTCAGAAAACATGGCTGGGTTTGTGTGTGTCTATATTTGGCTTAGTTGCATGTTTTGCTGATCTTTCCTAAGCAAACTGGATTTTGATGGCAGTTTCAGGCACTTGGGGGCCAATCTTATACACAAGAAGCTGGCATAAAGCAAGCTGGTGTAAGTTAAGCCAGTATAAAGTTATACCTGATTCATATCCTTTTCTGCAGCAGATATGTCTCAGCCTGGCGGAGGGGAAACAAGCCTTTAAAATAGTGCTCTGTGCAATTAACACTGTTGATTGTGCTCCATATGGAAGGGAGCCTCTGGTTTCTGCATGTTTTTGCATGTGTTTTGAGCCAAGGACAGTATGGTCAAATTCAGATAAGTGCCAAAGTCCAAAGGATAACTGTGTTCCGTTCCACATCTTATTTCAGGAAGTATAGAGCAGATCAGTTGATTTTAAAAAATGCAGGTCAAATTTCATCCACTAGCATCCACAACTCATTCAAGAGAAATATGATCTCATATAAGAGTTTAAGGTGAGGACATCTGTGGTCTGAAAGTGTGGTCTGAAAGCACATGTGGCCACCATCTTGCTGAACCTAAGCAGATGCATTCAGATCCTGAAAGGGCAACTACCTGAGAACTACAAGATAGCCAGAACCAGCATTGCTATTGGCTGTAACTTTAAGAGTTGTAACTTAAGTCCTCAAGCTTCCTTTCCTCTTGTTCCTCCCATTATTTTTTCCTCCTCTACTATTTCATCTTAGATTGCAAGCCTGAGGGCAGGCACAATCTCGGGAGTGATTTCTGACACTCCAAGAGCCTGTTTAGCGAATGGGTGGGTTATAAATGCTGTACACAAACCCTAAATATAGGAAACCCTATTTTCCATGCACAGTCCTGGATTAACAGAAGCCATGCTGGTTTCTGATTTGATCCCAGAATGTCTTGCTTGCCCTTAGGACATCCCTATTTTCATCAGGGGGTATGGAGATAAATAGATGATAGATGATAGATAGATTAGATAGATAGATAGATAGATAGATAGATAGATAGATAGATAGATGATAGATGATAGATGATAGATGATATAGATAGATAATGATGATAGATGATAGATAGATAGATGATAGATAGATGATAGATGATAGAGAGATATAGATAGATATAGATAGATGATAGATGATAGATAGATGATAGATGATAGATAGATAGATGATAGATAGATGATAGATAGATGATAGATAGATAGATAGATGATAGATGATAGATGATAGATAGATAGATGATGATAGATAGATAGATAGATAGATAGATGATAGATAGATAGATGATAGATAGATGATAGATAGAGTTATGTGACCCCTGAGCCAAGGAGATACAACCTTTAGAACACATCTGAAGACAGCCCTGAATAGAGAAGATTTTAATGTTTAATTATGTTTTTATATACTGTATCTTGGAAGCCACCTAGACTAGCAGAGGCAACCCTGAATGGGGTATAAAGAATAAATTATTATTATTGTTGAATAAAGGTAAAGGAAAAGGGACCCCTGACCATTAGGTCCAGTTGTGACTGACTCTGGGGTTGCGGCGCTCATCTCGCTTTATTGCCAAGGGAGCCGGCGTACAGCTTCCAGGTCATGTGGCCAGCATGACTAAGCCGCTTCTGGCGAACCAGAGCAGCGCATGGAAACGCCGTTTACCTTCCCGCCGGAGCGGTACCTATTTATCTACTTGCACTTTGACGTGCTTTCGAACTGCTAGGTTGGCTAGCTCACCCTGTCATGGGATTCGAACCGCTGACCTTCTGATCGGCAAGTCCTAGGCTCTGTGGTTTAACCCACAGTGCCAGCCGCGTCCCCAGTTATTATTGAATAGGACACACTTATTTTCATTGGAGAAATGTTGGCAGGTATGCTGTACATAAGTTAGTAATCAAATAAATAAGTGTACCATGCCATGGTGGAAGAAAGGTGGGATACAAATATCGGAAAGTAAATATATCTTTGGACCAAAACAGCAAAGCAAATAGGTTCTTGCCGAGATCTCCAGTTTGGGATTTGAAAGCAATTTTATTGTTAACTAGTTTTATGATGCTGGTGATGGGCAGTGAAGCTGAGGGCTCGTGACACTAGCTCAAATGAGATGATGGTCCTTGATTAGATAGCCCATCCTGTTTGTATAACACAATTAGATTTTGTTTCCAAATTGCTTTAAAGCTTCTGCTTCTTTTTAAACCAATTGTGTTGTGCTAAAATAAAGTATGTGATTCAACAAGATAAATTGGATGATTCCCTGCAAATTCAACACAGGCTCAGGTATATTTCTTTTCTGAATGAAGTCCCAAGTGCTTCATAAAGAAATACAGTCTCTCTTAGGCAGTCTCTGTAAATCCATGAAATTGAAGCATTCCATCTTCACCGCCTAAAGCATTATAGCTGCTGAGACATGAGGATGGGATGGGTATGCAAAAAAAGGGAAAAAAAAGAAATGGTAATTGTTCACCCATACAAACCTTTAAAAGATCTCCCTGCTTACTCCCATTGTCCACTAATTATTGGGAGATGTTTTAATTTATACCAGCAGCTAGCTCTATAGCCATTGGGTTTAAACACTTTTGAAGGAGCTCCAGAGGACCATTTGTTACTAGTATTGCTCTGAAACAGGCTGCAGAATATTTTAACAGCTTTGTAATGAGCTCGACTCTGTTGCACACAGCCATATGGAGATCAGTAACACGATTATGTAAGCAGATTTCGCAAGCCAAAGGCATCATTGGTGCACCAGTAAAACCTGATTTGGAGCAGACCACAGTTTCAGGCTTATAGCTGACCATGGGCCAAAGAAATGAAAAACAACAACACTTGGTTCTTCAAGAGTCCACTAAACCAGGGATGTATAGTGGTGTCTGCACCAGGATTTTGAGGTATCTGAACTTATGGAGTGTCTTCCAGCATGGTTAATAATAATAATAATAATAATAATAATAATAATAATAATAATAATACTGCGCCCATCTGACTGGGTTTCCACAGCCACTCTGTGCAGCTCCCAACAGAATTTTAATAATAATAATAATAATAATAATAATAATAATAATAATAATAATAAAGTGATAAAACATCAAACATTGAAACCCTCCCTGAGCAAGGCTGCCTTCAGATGTCTTCTAAAAGTCAGATAGTTGCTTATTTCCTTGACATCTGATGATAGGGCTTTCCACAGGGCAGGCGCCACAACCAAGAAGGCCCTCTGCCTGGTTCCCTGTAACCTCAATTCTCGCAGTGAGTGAACCAGAAGAAGACCCTTGGACGAGGACCTCAGTGTCTGGGCTGAGCAATGGGAGTGGAGATGCTCCTTCAGAATGAATTTATTTTTTGTATGGTTGCTATTTTATGGTAGTTTAATATTGTAGTTTGTTATATCTGCATCATTATTGTTAACCGTCCTGAGCACCATTTGGTGGAAAGGTGGAATACAAGTGTAACTAAAACTAATTGAATAAAGATCTCCCTGGTTTAATTCTGAAATGTATCTTCCCATTCTGAGTCTGAAAGCTGTCTTTTTTTTAATTGAGTGTTTATGGTGATTTCTTACATAATTAACTTGACAATGGACTGCTAATTCTACGAAACAATTAAAAGGTCTAATTGTAGATGAATGCATGTACTGAAGACAAGAGACGCAGACTAGTTAAACATTTCTAAGTTGCCAGAAAAACATTGCCTGACACTTACAGACAAGGCTGAAGCTTCTGTCCTGAGGAAGCATCTGCCACAAATCAGAACCCAAGAATTTGTGGGCTTTAAGGATCTATGAATCATGCAAATAGGATTATGCTTTTAAGGCTTCTGAAGTTGGTAAATAGTTGATTGATGGCTGTGAATTAAACAGCAAGGAGACACTAGGCAACTGAACTGTAAACTTGTAGGCTAGCATTTCCATGGGAAGTGAAGGCTAAGGAAAAGTTTCTAGCAG
Organism: Podarcis melisellensis; assembly: GCF_964234715.1. Taxonomy (NCBI): domain Eukaryota; kingdom Metazoa; phylum Chordata; class Lepidosauria; order Squamata; family Lacertidae; genus Podarcis; species Podarcis melisellensis. The sequence goes on along the minus strand of NC_138531.1, from coordinate 19,460,416 downwards.
GACAGCTGTTATCTAGTTTAATGGTTTTTAATCATGCATATTCCCCTTGATATATAACAGTGATTCCCAGACTTTCCCTATGCACCAAGGCCCACTTGACAATAGCTGAGGGTCTTGGTGGATCACCTAATGATTTTTTCTGCCAGTTGTAGAAATTGTAATGTGCTGTGCTAGATGCTGTATGATTCTAATATTGCATTTTATTGCTTCTTTTCTTTATATTGTATTTCATTGTGTTACGATTTGAATGGTGATGTTCATTTTGTTATGTAATGTTATTTGTTGTTATGTGTTGTTATGTTATGTTATTTAACCAGATCATCTTTCCACAAAGGGTTATATGAACCTGGAGAGTACTAAGGAACAATTTGTAAACTGTAGAGCAATGCATAAAATTTAACAAATTAGTCCATTCTAATGGTTCAGTTTCCTGGAATTTTATAGCGGTCTGAAAAAAGACCGGGATTAAAACGATGGGGGGATGGGATGAAATAGAAGCTATAAAATAAAGATAACAATGCCATTTCTTGATATTGCTTCATTTCCACGCACACATATCCATTCAGGTAAGGTGGACTGGACAATTTAAAGCACTATTGCATTTGCCAAACATATAAAATAATCTTTCAAATTAGATCTTGAAACTCCAATGCATTGAGCCATTTAATCCTAATTCTGCAAATGCAAACAGTTTTGTCGGAGAATACTTTGCAGAGCTCAGTCAATGCTGAAGCTAATATTCTAATCAAATAGTAGCATTATTGATTTTAAACACTTTATATCAAGCCTGGGTCCATTTCCCTATCCAAAAAGAAAGGAACAGATTTTCTTTCCTTCTTTCTTTGTTCTTTCAATGTGAGCATAAGTCTATTAACCAATTGAGTACTTAGTTGTTTTTTGACAGATACTTTCATTTTTGAATCTTAACCTGAAAGTTATGCTCCTGAAAGCTCAGTACTTGTAACAATATTTAAAAACGGAAGGGAGACAAGAAAGGTTTTTTCAGTTATTATTTAGTAGAGACAGGTCAAATAACTCACACATATACAATTTCATGAGAATAAGGCAGGAGGGAGGATATTTGTGTGTATATGTCGGGAATTTCTGAGACTTTTCATGGTCTAACAAATACAAGTGGGCCATTTCTTTATCTGAAGATGAAGTGATGCTTCAGAAATTTGCAATTGTTCCACATTTTATTACCAGTTTTCATATAGAGCCCCACGATTTGTCCACAGCTTCCAAAGTTTATCTAGTTCTTTCACAAACAGCATTATTGCAAGTGACATTTCTTGAGATCTTTCACAATTGGCTGTGGTAGAAAGAACCTTTTAAGTGATAGCATCCCAGCTGTAGAATCCTTGTGAAAAGTATCAGTATAATAGCATCAAAAAGAGTTCAACAGCACATTATGCATGGCTAGTGAAGTTTAGCTGGGCCAATGCAGGATTAAGAAACATCCCTAAACTGTACTTAAATTTAACATTGCATGTGGTATATATTTTATTGTTTCTCAGATTTTTCATTCTCCAAGTTTCATTTATATACAATATGCTGTTGCTTTCAGTTTGATACTACTACGCATATATATTTCATAGATGAGAAATGCAGTCACTGGTCTTCTGCTGGTGCATTTAAAATAAATATATCCAAACAGATTTTAACGTCCCCAGTCTTGTTTGGTCGCCACCCTCTTGCCCATTGGGCCAAATTAGGAGCCTTCTTTTCAGTAAAGACACTGAAATTCAAAGCAAACTGTGCACACTCCAGTTCTCTGATTATTTCTCATATTCTTGTGGAACTGGAAGTGAGGGACGTTGAATGTGCAGCTGTCAAAACCAGAAGAACAATGTGCAATGGGGAAACATTCTGTCCCTGAAAACAGCAGACAATAATAGGCAAAGGCAGTTTCTTCTGCCTGGTAAGATTCTTTGACTTGCATGATACATCATGGGCCCTCTGTCCACGGAACTACTGATGCAGAGGTGTAAAATAATAACACAAAAAACCCTCCACTGTGTCCTTTTGTACATCTTCCTCTATCCCCAAAAGTGTTCATGAGTTTTTGATCATGCAGCATTCTGTGGCAGAATGAAGTCCAAGTAAACCCAGAAGAAAAACCTTAATAAACTTCTTCAAAGGTGCGAAATATAATCTGAAAGACACAGGTGGAACAACAGTATTGTGTTTTCTGGATTTTGACCACATTGGATGAGATATATAGTATATGGCAAAATATATGGCAATGTACATAGATCTTTCAGTACAATTGTTTTTAAAGGCATTAATGCAAGTATGTAGGCCTTGTGTAAAACAACGCCCATCTTTATTTTAAATTGCTAATCAGATTAGTCTCCTAAAATGCTGTTGAGATCAGTGAACATTTTGAATTACAGTGGTACCTCGGGTTACATATGCTTCAGGTTACATACACTTCAGGTTACAGACTCCTCTAACCCAGAAATAGTACCTCGAGTTAAGAACTTTGCTTCAGGATGAGAACAGAAATTGTGCTCTGGTGAAGCGGCAGCAACAGGAGGCCCCATGAGCTAAACTGGTGCTTCAGGTTAAGAATAGTTTCAGGTAAAAAACGGACCTCCAGAACAAATTAAGTACTTAACCTGAGGTACCACTGTAGGTTTAGTACAAGTCTTATTTTCTTGGGTGTAACTCCTGTACCCAAGGTGGGTACAGCTCTGCTTTCCTTTGGACCATATCAGTGAGGCTGAGACTGGGGTCTTGTCATCTGAGCAGCCTAGGACCTCCATACACACTGCTCAGGCTTGCACCCTGTGCTGCTAACACCAATGGTTTCACCCCCAGGGATGCACTCCATTGTCTCTTGAGGCAGATGGATATCATCAACTTGCTGGCTCAGTCATCTCTGCTTCACTGGTGGTGGAGTTGATGGGCCCAGCTCACAGTGTGTGTATCCCCAAGTGCTTCCCCAGAGGAGAGCTCTTTACTCCCAGGAGGCAGCAATAGAGTCATGGCAGTTGACTGTGACAAGGCAGTCAAGGTGACCAATTGCACTATGGCTGGCTTCTGCCCTAGCAGTCCACTCAAATTCTCCCCAGGTGACACCTGCTGTACCTTTCCCCCAGATGCAGTCCCACCAAGCTGCCTGAGTTTTGAGATGAGTTGGAAGGGCCTTTTAGTTCCACTAAGTCTCACTTCCCCTTGCCATGGCGAAGGGGCTTGAATAACTCAGAGAAGCTATGAACTATGCCGAGCAGGGCACCCAAGATGAACAGGTCATAGTGGAGAGTTTTGACCAAACATGATCCACCTGGAGGAGGAACCGGCAAGCCACTCCAGTATCCCTGCCAAGAAATCTCCATGGACAAAGACATCAGGCATATAAAAGTTATGACGCTGGAAGATGAGCCCCTCAGGTCAGAAGGCGTCCAACATGCTACTGAGGAAGAGCGGAGGACAAGTACAAGTAGATTCAGAGCTGATGAAGCGGCTGGACCAAAGCCGAAAGGATGCTCAGTTGTGGATATGCCTGGAAGCGAAAGGAAAGTCCAATGCTGTAAAGAAAAATATTGCATAGGAACCTGGAATGTAAGAACCATGAACCAGGGTAAGTTGGATGTGGTAAAAAATGAGATGGAAAGAATAAATATTAACATCCTGGGCATCAGTGAACTAATATGGACGGGAATGGGTGAATTCAGTTCACTTAGTCCCTCTGAGGGACCATAAAGAAGGCTGATCGCCAAAGAATTGATGCTTTTGAATTATGGTGCTGGAGGAGACTCTTGAGAGTGCCATGGACTGCAAGAAGATCAAACCTATCCATTCTTAAGGAAATCTGCCCTGAGTGCTCACTGGAAGGACAGATCATGAAGCTGAGGCTCCAATACTTTGGCCACCTCATGAGAAGAGAAGACTCCCTGGAAAAGACCCTGATTTTGGGAAAGATGGAGGGCACAAGAAGAAGGGGACGACAGAGGACAAGATGGTTGGACAGTGTTCTCTAAGCTACAAACATGAGTCTGACCAAACTGTGGGAGGCAGTGGAAGACAGAAGTGCCTGGCGTGCTCTGGTCCATGGGGTCATGAAGAGTCGGACACGACTAAACGACTAAACAACAACAGTTGCTCTAAGATCTGATGTCCATTTAGCAAAGATGCAGGAAAGGGTCTTTTCAATGGCTCCACCTGGGTTTGGAAGTTCTCATCTAAGGAAGCTCACTTAGTCCTTTCCTCATTGTTATTTCACTGCCAAGTAAATTAATAATAATAATAATAACAACAATAATAATGATAATAATAATTTATTTATATCCCGCCCATCTGGCAGGAGAACCCAGCTTCTCTGGGTGGCTTCCAGCAAAATATTAAAATACAAGAACTCATCAAACATTAAAAGCTTCCCTAAACAGGGCTGCCTTCAGATGTTTCCTAAAAGTGAGGTAGTTGTTTATTTCTTTGACATCTGGTGGGAGGGCATTCCACAGGGCGGACACCACTACCGAGAAGGCCCTCTACCTGGCTCCATATAACTTCTCTTCTCACAGTGAGGGAACTGCCAGAAGGCCCTTGGCGCTGGACCTCAGTGTCAGGGCTGAACAATGAGGGTGGAGACGCTCCTTTGCATATACTGGGCCGAGGCCATTTAGGGTTTTAAAGGTCAGCACCAACACTTTGAATTGTGCCCAGAAATGTACTGGAGCCAATGTAGGTCTTTCAGGACCGGTGTTATGTGGTCTCGGCAGCCACTCCTAGTCACCAGTCTAGCTGCTGCATTCTGAATTAGTTTTAGTTTCTGGGTCACCTTCAAAGGTAGCCCCATGTAAAGCGCCAATGTGGGAGATAACCAGAGCATGCACCACTCTGGTGAGACAGAATACCTGGTTAATATTAATGCTCAATATGTTTTAATTAGCCACTGTCCAATGTTCTATTTAGTGTTTTTAATTAGCCACTGTCCGATGATCTATTATTTTTAGTGTTCTGGTTTTTGATTGATTAGTTTTTATCTTATTTTGCTATGTACCTCTTATTGTGCATTACAGTTATTGTTAGCAGCCTGTACTGTCATCTGTAAAAAGATGGCAGATAAAGAATAACTATGCATTCATACACTATGCATAGTGTAAGAGCTATGAGCTCTGCTCTGCTCTGCTTTACACAGCACTCTTACAACATGTAGAATTATGTGACATGCTGAGCATTGTTCGGGATTTTTTGCTCATGGTAGTGTAGCACCTTCCCTTAAGCTATAAGGACATTTTCCAGTTGGGTTTCATCCAAGAACTATCCAGCCCAGCAAGCAAACATGCACACACATGCACATAAATCTCCAAGAGATTTCATAGAATCATAGAATCATAGAGTTGGAAGAGACCACAAGGGCCATCGAGTCCAACCCCCTGCCAAGCAGGAAACACCATCAGAGCACTCCTGACATATGGTTGTCAACCTCTGCTTAAAGACCTCCAAAGAAGGAGACTCCACCACACTCCTTGGCAGCAAATTCCACTGTCAAACAGCTCTTACTGTCAGGAAGTTCTTCCTAATGTTTAGGTGGAATCTTCTTTCTTGTAGTTTGGAACCATTGCTCCGTGTCCGCTTCTCTGGAGCAGCAGAAAACAACCTTTCTCCCTCCTCTATGTGACATTCTTTTATATATTTGAACATGGCTATCATATCACCCCTTAACCTCCTCTTCTCCAGGCTAAACATGCCCAGCTCCCTTAGCCGTTCCTCATAAGGCATCATTTCCAGGCCTTTGACCATTTTGGTTGCCTTCCTCTGGACACATTCCAGTTTGTCAGTGTCCTTCTTGAACTGTGGTGCCCAGAACTGGACACAGTACTCCAGGTGAGGTCTGACCAGAGCAGAATACAGTGGCGCTATAGATTTCTTAGAGCAGACATTCTGACCCTAATGTATATATCAAAAATGTGTGTGGAAGACTTTCTCTTCTGAAAAGCAAGCTGCCCCGAAAATGAGTCTTTTGAAGCAACTGATAGAACAAGAAGATCAATTCCTTAGCTTGCTGCTTTACTTCACATCTCCCATGCCAAGCTGCTTCCACTCCCATGAGAATTGAGACAGCAGATATGTGTTTTACCTTGTATACGGAATGTGGAACCTGGACTGGGGGCAAAACAAATGATGGTTGAAAGGTTAGTCACACCTCCATCACTCATCACTTCTACTTTTAGATTCTTCCTCCAGGGGCTGCTTTGCAGAAGAGAAGTAGCACCTGGGCTTTAGATACCCGTATTAGCAAATCAGGTTGGAACATGCACTTCTGCCCTTAGAGGTATCTGAATTCAGTGGAGTTTCACATCTATTTTCAAGAAATCTCATGGCATGGGCTAACAAGCAGACAATCATCTTTATCGTTTACCGTTCCCTTCCTCCATCTGTTGGAATCACCATTTCCCTTATTTTCTGCCTTAGTTTTAAGCATCTTACCTGTCTGCTCTTCTCTGCTGAGCTACTTTTAGGTCCCAGGATCACAAAGCAATATTGTATTCCCCCCCCCCACCTCCCTGTGCTGACTTGGTTGCTATGACAACACTCATGTACCTCTCCAACAAAGTGTATCGATGCTACAGGCAAGTTGAGACAGAAAAGCTTTACTGCTTGGTTACAAACTTCCTACAGGTCATTGTACAATATGCACATGTGTGTATGCCTATATATCTGTATCTGTCTTTGTCTGCTTATGAGTCGGTCTGAGAGCTACTTCTCACCCATCCACACTAGTGTTGGATTGAAGCTTCTCTCTGCCTTTATTCCGATCATTTGAGTGAGGGAGTGAAACAAAGTGAATAAAATGTATAAAAGCACCTAAAAGCCTTTTCTGTCATGTAAACAAAAGGGGCCAATCTCACGGGCCAGAGAAAGCCTGAGCAAAAAACATCTGGTTGATGCTTCATAGATAGACAACAGAAGGGTGTTCCATAATGGAGGCACAACAACAGTAAATGTACCACTTAGCCATGGCAGTACAATTTGTTGTTGTTTAGTTGTGTCTGACTCTTTGTGACCCCATGGACCAGAGCACGCCAGGCACTTCTGTCTTCCACTGCCTCCTGCAGTTTGGTCAAACTCATGTTGGTAGCTTTGAGAACAGTATCCAACCATCTCGTCCTCTGTCATCCACTTCTCCTTGTGTCCTCAATCTTACCCAACATCAGGTAAGTTTTCTCCAGGGAGTTTTCTCTTTTCATGAGGTGGCCAAAGTATTGGAGCCTCAGCTTCAGGATCTGTCCTTCCAGTGAGCACTCAGGGCTGATTTCCTTAAGAATGGACAAGTTTGATCTCCTTGCAGTTCATGGGACTCTCAAGACAAGTCTTCTCCAGCACCATAATTCAAAAGCATCAATTCTTTGGCGATCAGCCTTCTTTATGGTCCAGCTCTCACTTCCATACATCACTAATGGGAAAACAATAGCTTTAACGGACCTTTGTTGGCAAGGTGATGTCTCTGCTTTTTTAAGATGCTGTCTAGGTTTGTCATTGCTTTTCTCCCAAGAAGCAGGCATCTTTTAATTTCATGACTGCTGTCACCATCTGCAATGATCATGGAGCCCAAGAAAGTAAAATCTCTCACTGCCTCCATTTCAGTACTATAAGCACATGCAAACAGCACCATTATTGTACCTGCAGCAAATTTACAAGCAGGAAGGGAATAAACATTGTTTGTCACTTTCAGGGTGGCTCAAGTGCCATTACCACCACTGCCCCCACTGAAAATATAGTCTTGCGCTATATTTTCTTGGGACAGGATTTCAGACCTGAGAGGTTATTACCAAGAAATCAACACTCCAACCACAGACAGATCTTGCAGTCGGATTACACTGCCTACGGAAGATGGAAACTTCTCCTTTACCATCATTTCAGGAAAATCACTGTGCCCTTGCTACAGAACCTTGATAGCCACAGAATGCAAGGAGAATCTCCATATGCCTAAGACTTTTGATATGTTATAGTCTGGGCAGGAGAGAAGTACTTCATGCTGTGGCTGTAACATCTCATACCCTCCATCATTTCTCCACCGAAAATAGAGACGTCCTATTCCATACCCTCCAGTGTTTCTCCAATGAAAATAGGGGTGGACTTCCGTACCCTCCAACATTTCTCTGATGAACACAGGGATGTCCTAAGTAAAAGTGGGGCACTCTGGGATCAAATCAGAAACAGGGACAGCTTCTGGAAATTGAGGACTGTCCCTGAAAAATAGGGACACTTGGAGGGCCAACTTGTGTAAGTGTAACCTGTCTTAAGGAAGTTGGTAATAAAGATATTTCTCAGCCGCAGAAGGCTCTTGGGTCTGTTGTTAAGTGGGAAGTGGCAGTCTCAAACATACATACCCCCATATTCTCTTAAAGTAAATTTGGAAGACTTTTTTATTGCATTCAAACAATTGAAACAAAAATGTTTAGCTGTGTGGTTCACACAGATAACACTGTTCCTCTACAAAGTTTGCCATAAATGTGGTTCCCTTAGCCCAAGTAGTTTCATTGTGCTATCCGCATCATTAAATTACAAAATGAGCATGCCCATTTGCATATTCCAAAGAAAAGCTAAGATAGTTTCCTTTAGAACTTGTTAAATTGGATTTTGGAAATGAATATTTATTAGCTATTGTGAAGTAATTTTGATGATGATCTTAAATGTGAAGCTTATTTTATTTACATGTACAGCATTATATTTATGCAAATTGGGGTAATGTACAAAGTAAAACAATCAAAATGAAGTGATCCAAGTCTGTGCTGGAGTTATCCAACAGTGATATACAAAGTTTGCATCCATCGGAGAAAGAATTTCCAGAACTAGAAAGTAGCTATATGTATCATATTCATACAAAAAAGTCATTGTCTCTCATTTCTCCTTAGCTCTTCCACAGGCGCACCAACTCTAGGGTGTTGAGGTGTTTATGGCCCCCTCAATATTTGTTGGAAAGGGACTGGGCCCTGTCAATGTTCGACCTGCTGGGCTCCCTCAGTCTTGGGGAAAGCCTAGGACCTCTGCTCCCCCATCTCACATTTATGGTATTCTTTCAGAGGAGGGTATACATGAAGGAGCATCACCACCCCTATCGTTCAGCCCAGACACTGAGGTCCCGCACCAAGGACCTTCTGGAGGTTCCCTCTCTGCAAGAAGTGAGGTAACAGGGAACCAGGCAGAGGGCCTTCTCGGTCGTGGTGCCCACCCTGTGGAACGCTCTCCCACCAGATGTCAAGGAAATAAACAAGTACCAGACTTTTAGGAAACATCTGAAGGCAGCCCTGTTTAGGGATGTTTTTAATGATTGATGTTTTATCGTGTTTTTAATATTCTGTTGGGAGCTGCTCAGAGTAGCTGGGGAGGCCCAGCCAGATGGGGGGGAGGTATAAGTATTTGTTTGTTTGTTTGTTTGTTTGTTTCATTGGTCACAGTGTTTTCTTTAGAACAAAGAACAAAGACCAACTCACACAAAAATGGTGACATATAAGTGCAATGAAAAAATAAGAAATAAAAAGGTTCTAGCTGTGAAATGGGCCCAGTGATGATTGTGATTTGGTGAGAGGTATATGGCCACCTCATGAGAAGAGAAGACTCCCTGGAAAAGACCCTGATGTTGGGAAAGATTGAGGGCACAAGGAGAAGGGGATGACAGAGGACGAGATCTTTGGACAGTGTTCTCGAAGCTACTAACATGAGTTTGACCAAACTGCAGGAGGAAGTGAAAGACAGGAGTGCCTGGCGTGCTCTAGTCCATGGGGTCACGAAGAGTCAGACACAACTAAATGACTAAACAACAACAACAATATGGCTTAGGTAAAATTCTGAGGGCCAGATAGAAAGGCCTTGAGGGCCACATCTAAGGGTTTGTTAAGCACGGTGTTAGCGTATATTGCTTAACACCAGCAAGCATCAAAACAGAGTGTTTGAGCAGACTTTTTGATATACTTATTTCCTTTCTAATGAATTTAAGAAACAGAGATATGTGAGAAATCTGTATTTAGGGTCTCTAAATATTAAAGAGACATCTGCTAGGTTGAAAACATATTCTTTTTTGCACAATTTTTGAACAACGATTTGGGCTGGGCTGGGCTGGCTGCAAGACTCTGTGGTAGGAAATTGTCCATTTGTTTCACTCACTTTTCCTGAGTGAGCCATTGGAACTAGGTGTGCATTGCCTCATAGAGATCAAATCAATTGCCAACACACCAGTGTCCACATTAGTAATAGGTATGCAGTGGTACCTCAGGTTACATATGCTTCAGGTTGCATACGCTGCAGGTTACAGACTCCGCTAACCTAGAAATAGTGCTTCAGGTTAAGAACTTTGCTTCAGGATAGTAACAGAAATTGTGCTCCGGCGGCGCGGCGACAGCAGGAGGCCCCATTGGCTAAAGTGGTGCTTCAGGTTAAGAACAGTTTCAGGTTAAGTACGGACCTCCGGAATGAATTAAGTACTTAACCCAAGGTACCACTGTAATTGGGGCAACAGCACTTAAACCTATGACATTGCACTACTGAATGATACTTTGATCCCTAGAGTCCAGTCTTATGCAATCCCTGCAGTAAATCAAGTTTGAAGGGTCATGATACAATCATTCATTGGCTGCCTTTCTCAGAACATTTTTGTGAAATTAGACTGAAGAAGAACTTTTTGAACCAGGAAAAGTAGTTTTCATTCTGGTTGGGAAAAGCAATCTATGAGAAGGCTTTTCTTCCATAGAAACTATTTTTGCTGTCTGCAATTACTGTCAGCGTCTAATGGTACTCTGCCATTTAAAATATATCTGTAGGCCAACAAAATATTCAGGCTATTGTCTCTTTTAAAAAGAAGCTGACAAGGCGCTGGGAAGCCAGTATTGTAATGGAATGGTTTTCTCTTTCTCTTCTTGAATGTAAGAGTTCTTTAAATTTGTTCCAGCCGTTTTAATAGAGCCGTGCTCCTTCTTCCCAGGTTTGCATCTGTGCTTTTGTTCATTTCTTGTTTGTATGGATTCACATTTTCTGTGACATAATACTCGGCACATACAGAGGAGCCTGATTGGAATCAAAACTGATTGGAATGCATGAATACCTGATTGGAATGCAAGACTACAGCTTACCTGAGCTATGTACTCTGTCGTACACAAAGTGCTGTTCTACAAGGCAATTTTTTTAAAGGAACTCTACATCCTTACAACACATTTAAAAATTAATAAAAGCAAAGAAATTATCCCAGTAAGTGCTAGAAATGTGTATTCCAGTAAGTGCTAGAAACTATTTCAATAAGTGCTCAAAATGTGAAAACAGAAAAAGGAGATATTGTTGCCATTCATATACATTCATATCCTTGAGCACTGTGGGTATAGGGTGGTAAACACCACCAACAGCAGCAGCAGCAACAACAACGACACAGGGTGGGTATACTATTTAGGTGTGTTGGTGGGAATAGATTCCTGCATTGCACAGGGTTAGACTAGATCACCTATGGGATCCTCCCCAACCCTAGTTCTATGATTCCATGATCTCAAAGTTTTAGAATATGGAATCTCACTAGACTGAGCATGCTTCCTCCTGAAGTTTAGAAAGGTTCAGTAGAACAGGATCACAAAGAAGGAACCACATACATATTAACTTGGGAATTAACTTGGGAATTTGCATTAGTGGCAAAACTGATGCACTTTATAAGAACAACGAGTTTGTTCTACAACAGGTTGCCAGGTCATGTGGCTGAGCTTAATGGGCTTAGGATCTGTGGGTGGTGCTGTGGACTAAACTACTGAGCCTCTTGGATTTGCCAATTGGAAGGTCAGCAGTTCGAATCCATGTAGCGGGGTGAGCTCCCGTTGCTTGGTCCCAGCTCCTGCTAACCTGCGACGGGAAGGTAAACGACATTTCCACATGCTCTGGCTTCTGTCACTGTGTTCTGTTGCACCAGAAGTGGTTTAGTCATGCTGGCCACATGACCCAGAAAGCTGTCTGTGGACAAACGCTGGCTCCCTCAGCCTGAAAGCGAGATGAGCGCCGCAACCCCATAATCGCCTTTGACTGGACTTAACCGTCCAGTGGTCCTTTACATTTTACACTAGGATCCAGCCTAGGTCCCCCACCCCCACCCCATTTCTGGTCCTGACATATAGTGGAGCCACCTGCTTTGAAGGGCTTAAACTGGTCTTCACTCAGCCATGATGAGCAATTTACACTGAAGTATCTGCAGCTGAGCCAGGGTTGGGACAGAGATCCATTGCCTCCCAAGCAGCTCATCCCAGCAGATCTTGTCATAGGATTTCCTCCTGGTTCACTGAAGGAATATATTGTGAAAGCTGGTCCATACTTTTCTGCTACGTAGCTGACAAGAGAAGTGCCTTTTATCCAAAATGTTGTGAGTAAAATACAAATAACTGCTTCTTTGGCACCTTGGCAGTAGAAATTATTAGCAGATCTCTCTCTCACACAAACACACACACACACACACACAGAGAGAGAGAGAGAGAGAGAGAGAGATGGCCTGGGATTCGGACTCAGAGGCTGAACCTGAGGAATCCCAGCCTGCACAGGAGTCCCTGCCTCCAGAGCCAGCTGATCCGGGGCTGGGGCCTGAGCCTGAAGGGTCCTCACGTGTGCTGAATCCTCAGGTGCAGGCACCAGCTGAGTCTGCTCTGGCCCCTGAGGTGATGGAGGACCCATTGCCTGCAGGTGCTCCACTCTTAGCCCCATCAGGGGAAGAGGAGGTTGCCTCTGGGTCCGGTAACCCTCCAGCCTCTCCTGAGCTGCAGAGGCTCAGGGCAGAGAGGCGGAGGGAACTAAGTTCCTGCAGGAGAAGTGCTCGCCTCCAGGCCAGGAGAGGCGAGTCACCTGTGGACCGGGGCCGCCCTATGCCTCCGGGCAGATAAAAGCCAGCAAGCCCCAGTCCCAGGTTGTGGGAGCAACATTGTTGGTAGCCTGTTCCTGCCTACACCCTGCCCTGCTCTTTTGCCAGAGTTCCTGACCCCACCTGACTCCCTGCCTTGGACCCAGCTACAGCTTTGATGGACAGCCTCCATACTGCACCATCGACCACGGACTGGACTCGGACCTCGCCTCTTGGTTAGCCCCCAGGACCAGCACAGACAGAGACTGAGACAGAATGCATGTAATGGAAAATAGACATGTTTTACTTCAAATTTATTGGTTGTTGTCAATGTGTCAGCCTTAAAATGATTTCAGTGTGTAGGATGTGTGTTCACAGTAGCCACAGGCAGATAAGTGGAAAGATTGAGGCAAAACATCATTAACCATATACAAACGGGAATGGTTTAATACATATGTGTCATCTTTCATATTGGGGGTAAAATGACTCAGGGAGCAATCCTATGCACAAGAAGCTGGTGAAGATGTTGTACCTTAAGCCCACATAAGGTTACACCAGGGAGGAACCCGTTTTCCTACTGCTTTGCCTCAGCCTAATAGAGGAAAAACAAGCCTTTTAAAAAATGTTCTATGCTGGGTTCCCAGATCACATGACCCAGATGGATGCACTTATGGTCCAGCCTAACTCCCCACTCCCCCCCAAAATCAATAAAGAGCTCAGCATGTTTAGAGTAGCCCTTATAAAAAGATTGGCAGCCCATGTAACCAGAAATTCCTGTGCACAGGAAAAAAACAACCGTCAGTATCTGTGTCACCAAGCTTGGCTAGATCATATGGTTAATTGATGGAGTTCTATCAAGTTAACCTGTGGGTTAAGGCAACCATTTTCTCCCCAGGCCACATGCTTCCCTCATGCCAGGCCATGGCTGTTTCCTTTTGCCCCTTTGAAGTGCGATATAATGTTTCTTAATTGCCTCACAGGGCAATGGAGAAATGCATGTGTATAGATGTTGGTTTCTGCTTTCTTCTCTGTGCAGCGAAGTGCTTGTCACGAGACAGGTTGTTTACATTCCACAGTAAATGCACTGTTGGGTTTTCTCACGGGAAAGGAGACTGGATGTGACGTACACTGGTTTCCTGTTTTTCACTGTTCTTTGCAGTTTTCACTTTGTGATTCTCTCCGTGCTTTAGAGGAGAGAAGATGCCTTTCTCTGCTCCGGCAGAGGGAAAATGTTTTTCTGTAACTTACCAGCTTTGAAGTGTAAATAAAGCAATATAGAGCATGTTGGCACGTACTTTTCATCATTCCGCTGTGCACTGGACACTGCTTATCTCCAACATTTGGTTCCGGGCCCAGAAAAACGCAGTATTTTGAGAATGGACTCCAGAAGTCGGGCTCCTGGCAAAGGAACAAAGGAGCAAAGAAACGGAGTGCCGGCAGAGGATCGGAACAGCGGCAGAGGGACGGGTCGCACGGTATCTGCTCTGCGCGTCAAAATGATCGATGTGAGGTATGTGCTACTGCTCCGGGCAGCCTGCCAGATTCAAATTAATGGTTTTATGGCTGGACTTTGGACTTTTATAGCCGGTTTTGCCGTGGCACAGGCAAATGGCTCAGAGGAACAATTTCCTATGCTGGGGGAAATCGAAAGTAACCTTTTAAAGGTGCTCTTGGAGCAAAGCAGCTGCAAATGTGACGCAGCAAGAATTTAAGGCAACATAGAGAAAGCACTTTAGAACTTTCACTTTTAAACTTGCCTTTGGAATGAGGTTTGAAGCAGCTGCAGATAAGCAAAGAGGCTCAGGCTCACAAGCAGAGGCTGTTTTGAATTTGCCTTTGGATTGAAGCAGCTGTACACAGACGCAGCATGTATAAAGCAGCTTGATTTAAAGCAGCAGAGATGATGCAGGAGGCTAATGCCAGAGTCATGATGGCTAGCTGCAGAAGGCTGGATGAGGCAAGTGGGGAATTTGATACCACTAATCAGCCAAATGCTCAACTCACAGTAGCCTGTGATACTGCCATGATTCAGAATGAAGCAGATCGCCGGGGTGCTGGCTGCATGGGCAATGGGGAGACTTCACAGACGTCATCCCATAGTGCAGTGGAACCACCAGATGGCGCCAAAGCTTTGAAGGCAGTGAAATGCTACTCGTGTGGACGTCTAGGCCATATGAAGAGGGAATGCAAATATCCCAAGGCAAAGACAGAGCAGCGCAGCGAAAGCTCATCGCGTGGAAAAGGCCGAGGCAAAGGCAAAGGTCCGGTGTCCAGGACAATGCAGCACAAGGCAATGGTCTCACGCTTCACTCCTAAGGTTGCAGAGGTCCAGAAGACGTCTAGATCTTTCTTCGTTATTGATTCAGCGGCAACCCACCACATGTGCAACGATAAGCGACTGTTCGTGTCTTTTACACCGCAGGAAGGTGCGATTCACCAGGCGGATGACCACACAATCCCCAGTAAAGGCTACGGAACTGTTGTTCTTCACAGTTTGGACTTATCGATACAGAATGTGCTTTATGTGCCAGATGCCAAACATAATCTGCTCAGCGTTGGACAGCTGAATGAGCGGAACATTGACGTTTCCTTTAAGAACAAAAGGTGCATCATCACAAAGAAAAATGATTATGTGTTGTATGCTGAATATGTTGATCATTTGTTTGTTTTGTATTATGATGATGTTGTGCAGGATGACACTTGTTGCATTGCAGGTACTAACAAAAGTTTGCATGCAGAATGTATTCACGATTTTCATCGAAAATTTGGTCATTTGCATTTTGAGGCAGTATCTAAAATGCCTGCCTTGGTTGAAGGTATGGCTATTAAACCCTGCAGGTACCACATGAAGTGCAAAGCATGCGCAGCAAACAAGGTAAAAATGGCTGCGAAAGGTAAGGTGTCTAGTAGGCAAGCTACAGAACCATACCAGGTTGTTCATGCTGATTTGGTTGGACCACTAGCGCCCTCTTTGGGTGGAAATAGGTACTTCATGGTTCTCATTGATGCATTTTCCAGGTATATTTATGTGTACAATCTCAAGCAGAAATCAGAGGCTTTTCCAAGGTTCAAGGAATTCTGTGCTTGGTTGGAAAATGTGCATGGTAAGAAGATAAAGATTCTTTTCACTGACCGGGGGGGAGAATTCACTTCTCAGCAGTTTGAAGCTTTTCTGACTGAGAAAGGAATTCAACACGATTTGTCTAGTCCTCGCTCGCCATGGCAGAATGGACTTGCGGAACAGGCAAATCAGACATTGCTTCAAGGGTTAAAAACCTTGCTGCATGATGCCAATCTTCCAGAGAGTTATTGGGCCGAAGCTCTCTCATGTTTCACTTACAGTTATAATCGCAGGTTATCTTCAGCGATTGGTTGTACCCCCTATGAGAAGATGTTTGGCAAGAAGCCATACATCAAACACATGAA
Source organism: Podarcis melisellensis (assembly GCF_964234715.1). Taxonomy (NCBI): domain Eukaryota; kingdom Metazoa; phylum Chordata; class Lepidosauria; order Squamata; family Lacertidae; genus Podarcis; species Podarcis melisellensis. Next base: position 19,444,188 of record NC_138531.1, on the reverse strand, counting down.
AATTTTTGGTTCTGACATGTGGGTTCACTCACCACAAAACTCCAAGTTAGACAAGCGTGGATTGCATGGTATCTTTCTAGGTTATCAGAAAGGGTCTTACAGAATAATGATGACTGACTCTAAGGAAATTAAGCTCACAAGAAGTGTTGAGTACAATGCCAAGTGGGGGGAGAATGTGGGAATTTTCCAAAGTTATCCTGATGACAGTGATGAGACTGAGGATAGTCAAAAACAACCACAACAACCCACACCCACTGATGAAGGTTCTGATTCTGAGTCTGAAACTGAATCGGGTGATTCAGAGGATTTCAAGAGTGCGAAAGCCTCTATGCGACCCTCTGAAAGCTCTGATCAAGAATTGGAGGAACCATTGTTCACAATAGGTCGTTTTTCTCCTAAGAAGGAAGAGGAGAGGGTTGAAGACTTAAGGCTAATTCGCAGGTCACAGAGAGCCACAAAAGGCAGACCTCCAAAGAGATTTGCTGATGAGTTTGCTAAGATAGCAGTAACAGCTGTTAAAAGCTCCAAGAAGGTATTTGAACCTTCAAGTTTCCAAGAAATCCAGGATTTGGATTCAAAGGAAGCTGAGCCATGGTTAAATGCCATGAAGGCTGAGCTTGATTCCTTGGAAAGGAACAAAACTTGGGAGCTAGTTCCAGTAGTTCCAGGAATGAAACTGCTTGGAAGCAAATGGGTCTTCAAAGCAAAGACTGATCAAAATGGCAAGATAGTCAGACACAAAGCCAGATTGGTAGCCAGAGGTTTTGCACAGGTACCAGGTGAAGACTATCACGAGACCTACTCACCCACAGTAAGGTATGAGAGCATTAGGCTTATGCTCAAGCTAGCTGCAGAAGAAAATCTACACATTAGTCACCATGATGTGAATACAGCTTTTCTGTACGGATCTCTAGATGAATCACTTTATATGCTTCCACCTGATGGCGTACAGGTAAAACAGGGATTTGTTTGTGCTCTGAAAAAGTCCCTTTATGGTCTCAAACAAAGTGCACGGTGTTGGCACACAAAACTCACTGAAGTATTGTTTTCTCTAGGTTTTCAGCAAGGGAAAGCTGATCCATGTGTATTTGTCAAAGAGGAGGGGCAAAAGAAACTGTATTGTTTGTTTTATGTTGATGATCTTTTATTCTTTTGGAAAGATGTCACAATGTACAATAACGCCCTAGCTCAACTGAAAGAGCACTTTGACATGAAAGATCTTGGTGAGGTAAACAACTACCTATCTCTGGAAATAGAGAGAGATCAAGATGGTAACATTCTAGTACACCAGTCACGGAAAATTGCTGATGTGTTAAGCAAACTAAACCTGATGGATGCTAACCCTGTGGACACACCGATGATAACAGGTTATCAGGTAGATGACACTGAAGAAGCATTTTCTGACACTACACTGTACAGAAGTGTGCTAGGCAAGCTAAACTTCATTGCCAGATGTTCAAGACCAGACATTGCCGTTAGCTGTAATTTGCTAAGCAGACAAGTCAACAATCCTACTGTTAAGGATTGGAAAGCTCTGAAACGCATAGCGCGGTATTTGAAAGGCACTATGCATTACAGACTGAGATTTAACAATCAGAAGTCTGGTGGTCTTGAGATATTTGCAGATGCAAGTTTTGGAAGTGACACTACAGACAGGAAAAGTACGTCTGGAGTTTGCTACATGTACAATCAGGGTCTATTTGATTGGTCATGCAAGAAGCAAACAACAGTTAGCTTAAGTACTTGTGAAGCTGAACTGAATGCACTGTCTTATTCACTTAAGGATTGTGAATGGTTGTTACAATTGTGCAAAGACATGAAAATTCCTGTCAAATGTCCAATCCAGGTTTACCAGGACAACAAAGCATGTTTGGCTTTGCTGAATTCTGAAGGTTGTAAGCAAAGCACGAAGCACTTGCAATTGAAGTTGCAACATGCTAGGGAATGTATTCAGAAGGGACTCGTAACGGTGTCCTATATGCCAGGTAATGAAATTCCTGCTGATGTATTGTCCAAAATTGTATCAAGGGATCAACACTGTACCTATGTGCAGAAGTTGGGTTTGTACTGATATTGTACGAACACGCTGCCCAGAGATGTTCACAGAAAGGGGGAGGATGTTGGTTTCTGCTTTCTTCTCTGTGCAGCGAAGTGCTTGTCACGAGACAGGTTGTTTACATTCCACAGTAAATGCACTGTTGGGTTTTCTCACGGGAAAGGAGACTGGATGTGACGTACACTGGTTTCCTGTTTTTCACTGTTCTTTGCAGTTTTCACTTTGTGATTCTCTCCGTGCTTTAGAGGAGAGAAGATGCCTTTCTCTGCTCCGGCAGAGGGAAAATGTTTTTCTGTAACTTACCAGCTTTGAAGTGTAAATAAAGCAATATAGAGCATGTTGGCACGTACTTTTCATCATTCCGCTGTGCACTGGACACTGCTTATCTCCAACATATAGACCTCTGGCTTAATTGCGTAATAATAATAATAATATATTTATATGGCATCCATCTGACTGGGTTACCACCACCACTCTGCATAGCTTCCAACGCATTAAAACACAGTAAGACATCAAACATTAAAAACTTCCCTATACAGGGCTGCCTTCAGATGTCTCCTAAAAGTCAAGAGAGTTGTTTATTTCCTTGTCATCTGATGGGAAGGCGTTCCACAGGGAAACTAATCTGCATGGCTGGAATGAAAGCTATCATGTTGCTCTGTTTACTTTAGTCTCTGCTCACACCCACCAATGGTATATGGCCTTTGGAAGGTTGTCCACAAAGAAATGCACATTATAGCTCAACCATGGGGGGGGGGTTAATGACTAGCAGTCCTGATCACCAGTGATCTGTCTGGACCAATGCGTACTCAAGTCCATACTATGTGCATCACAATTCTTATTTCTTCTTTTCTTTTCCCCTTCATTCCTCCTGCAGGGACAGTGAGTGAGTGAGTCCTTTCTCCATCCTGAATTGCATTCATTTTAGGAAATATTCAGACTAGCTCTTGCTTAAAGCCGTCACAATGAATTTGCTTGACTGATAGGTTGGAAAAAAGATATCAATGGCTGTCCAGGATGTTTCAGATTTAGCATTAAATGTGCAAAGAATTATCATAGGTAAATGCTTCAGAGAGAAGAGTCCTATGAATTTCAAATGACATTGAGCGCTTTGAGTTTTCAGTGCTTTCAGTTTTCTATAGAGTTGCTCCAGTCCATTGGCATAAATGATGTGCCTAAAAATAACAGTTGACAAAGAAGGGGTGTTATTTTTCTTCCCCTAGTGAATAAGTCCACCACACTGTGCCCAGCAAGAATACTCAAGTTAAATGCAAGAAATATTAGACACAGGACTGTCATTCATTGATACTGTATAAATAAAGTAGATCACTAGAAATGACTTGATAGTTAAGGCACTGGGCATTGTCTGTAAAATGATGTTGTTTATAAAAAGAAAGTGTTTATGAAAATTGGAATGATGAATCTTGCAGATGGGGAATACAAGCTTTTCACACTTCAGAGAAATGAAATACAAAATGGATGACTTAGAGCAGTTAAAAAACTGGCAACAGAAAAATTATTTTCTCTTCCCCAATTTTGGTGGTTATTACTGAATCTGAAAACATAGTTTAAACCTACACACATGCATTGGAAGTTTATGTTTTCTTAGGTGTGCTGCTGTGGTGGGCTTTTTCATTTAGTTTTCGAAAATCTATTATGTTCATATTTCCCAGTTCCCATGTCGATCAATGGAGAGAGATTAAGATGGAACATCTGTCATGTTCACTAGGAGCTGTCCACCTGGAGATGTGGTGGATATAAGCAACTCCCGATAGCTAAGAAGGAGCACACTGAGGAAATGTTGATGAAGCGTTGGAGAACAAGACAAGACAAAATTCAATTCAGTTCTAGAAATGACTAATGAAATTGATATGAACCCACTCAGTTTTTCCAGATAAACCTTCTTTAAATATTAAATTGAAAGCCAATGTGGTGTTGTGGTTAAGAACAGTAGTCTTGTAATCTGGTGAACCAGGTTTGTGTCCCTGCTCTTCCACATGCAGCTGCTGGGTGACCTTGGGCTAGTCACACTTCTCTGAAGTCTCTCAGCCCCACTCACCTCACAGAGTGTTTGTTGTTGGAGCGGGGAAGCGAACCTGGTTCACCAGATTACGAGTCTACTGCTCTTAACCACTACACCACACTGGCTCTTTGTGTTCTTTTTGTGTTATTGTTCCAGCTACAAAAGGTCAATTAATCCAGTGAATGTCATCAGTTGGAATGCCAGACCTGGAAAACCAGGTTTCAAATCCCTACTCATTCCTGACTTTGGTCCAGTAACAGTCTCTCAGCCTAACCTACCACACAGGGCTGTTTTGCAGATAAAGTGGGGAGAACTATGTATGCCACCTCAATCTCCTTGGAGGATAGGTGGGATGGAAATATAACAATGATAATAACATAACTGGAAATCACTCACAACATTCTCCCCACCCCTTTTAAATCCTGCAATGGATATGTAAATAATGGTGTGTGTTTTATTAATTGTTTACATACTTCCTTTATATTGAGAAGACTGGGGTGGAAATTATTACAACATTAATTATGTTAAATTCATAAGTTAAGTAAATAAAATACATTAAATAGCAGGCAGAAAAATGAGTAACGCAGTATTTAGCAGAAACAGAAGTGTTACGGTGGAAAGTTACATCAGATCCAAACCCCATCAGCAGTGGGGCTGTTGCTGTTGCTCTCCCTAAGCCTGGCAGAGGGGAAACAAGCCTTTAAAATACCTTTATATGCTGAGTTGCCAGGTCACATTGTTGAGCTAACTGGGCTTAGGATCTGGCCCGTGTCCCTCTCTCTGGTCCCGCCTCTGTGACATCCTCCAGAATACCTCATTTGAGAGACTTTCACCAGCCTCGACTCAGCCAGATTCCATAGCTGTCAACCGTCCCGTATTTGGAGGGACAGTCCCTTATCCCAGTGCCATGTCCCACTGCTGTCCCTTATTGATGGATGTCCCTTAAATTTCCCGGGTTTCAAAGGAAGCAGCTCCTCTCCCTCCCTCCCTGCTGGCCAGGAAGCAGGGAGACTCCAACTGTGTTGCTTGGCTGCCCATCCCGCCCCCCTCGGGCCTCCTCTCACCAGCCTCAGCCCCTGGGAGCCCCTTCCCGACGGCACTGGCAGGAGCCTCGGACCCTTCCGCCACCATCCTCCTCGCGGCTGCCGAACTGAGCGTCTCTGCCTGGGGCCTCCCCTCTGCCCGTTGCTGCTGCTCCTGCTCTCGCTAGGCCATACTGTGGCTGTGCCGCTGAAGGACCCGGATGAGATGGGCAGCCTGGCATGGCCTATGAATTGCTGAGGAGCCTTGAGAGGAGAGTGAGGGCAACCATAGAGAAAGCTGTTCAGAGAGAGGAGGAAGAGGCGGAGGCGTGGCCAGGTGTTCCAAGGGCTACAAGGGAAGGACCGCAAGTACTTCTCCCATAGATTTTTAGTGGTAGACTAGCATAGATGGTCTGATCTGTGGGTTTACTTCAGGCGCTATTCCCCCTTCCTCCCGCCCCACCTGATGGAATTGAGAGCTGCAGATGGAGCATGAGAGAAAAGATACAGAACTGCAGCAGCATCTTCGTAGCTTGGACTTCGTTTTGTGTGAAAAGTGGTTGTTGCTTGTAGTTATTTAATTGCAGTGTTTCATCGGCTGGTGTCTTGAGCAGCAGCCTCTGGAAACGAAGGGCTAAAAACCAGCGCTTCTCTCCAAAATTATCTGGTCCCTTTTAACTTCGTATTTCAGCTGCTTGACTAAAATCCCTTATTTTGGCTGCTGGTCTCTTATTTTCAAGGCTGCTGGTTCCTTATTTTCAAATCTATAAGTTGACAGCTATGCAGATTCAGCTCAGCTGTCTGAGCCTTGTCTGAGCCAGGATCAGCACGTTAGACTGGCATATTTTGGGGAGAGTTGGGTGTGCTGATGTACCTCTGATTTAGTCTTTCCACTGCATCCTAAGCTGCTCACCCTGGTGAATCTTGCCATAGGAATAAATAGCTTAATAAACACTTTCATAGAGACACCTTTGCACAAATACACAGTTGCTTTCACCTTGCTCTCTATAACCTACAGGAGCTAATTTTCACCATAATCATTCTGTTGGGTAAACACAGAACAACGCTTTCACACATGCAGGTGATAATAAGATGTTTATGCCATTTCACTGTCATCAAGAAACTGGGAAATGCTAATCACTTTCACGTTGGCATTTAAAGAAGTTCAAAACAGTAATTTTGAAAAGTCCCTTAGCTCAATTTGGGCCATTACGGAGGGTTTTTTCTTTTTCTCTTCCTGTGTACCATTAAAGAGCCAAGAGGCCAGACATAGTCAGCTGCATATTGATTAGATATATTCACAGCATTAAAAACATTGCTCTGTCTTGATTAAAACCAAAACCAAAATAATTTTGCAAGCTAAACCATTTTGAAGGAAACCACAGTCAGCAAATCTGTCCCATTGCATCATATCACTTGAGATTAATTTATCCATATTTACATGCTGAACTCATTAGAAATGATTGGCTTTCTAACTTTTGACAAAGTTGAATGCACAATCCCCCTTGCCCTGTAAAATGAGTTTTCCTATAAGGATGCATTCCCCCCCCTTGCCTGGGAAAAGAACCATGTTGAATCTAGTGTGTCCTACATCAGAGTATGCATGCACTGAATGGTACTGCAAAAATTGCTGCCCTCTACCATCACGGTTCATGTGCAGCTAATCACGAACAGCTAGTGCCTCTAAATGGAGATACCCATCCAGAGAATTTAGGGGTGCCCAGATGGGCATTGTAATGCAAATACTCAATCCTGTTCTGATTGCAAATGCAGAAATGTGCTTCTACATATAGCTCACCCACCATATGTTGTTGTTGTTTAGTCATTTAGTTGTGTCCGACTCTTCGTGACCCCATGGACCAGAGCACGCCAGGCACTTCTGTCTTCCACTGCCTCCCGCAGTTTGGTCAAACTCATGCTGGTAGCTTCGAGAACTTTGTCCAACCATCTCGTCCTCTGTCGTCCCCTTCTCCTTGTGCCCTCCATCTTTCCCTCCATCAGAGTCCTTTCCAGGGAGTCTTCTCTTCTCATGAGGTGGCCAAAGTACTGGAGCCTCAGCTTCAGGATCTGTCCTTCCAGTGAGCACTCAGGGCTTAAGAATGGATAGGTTTGATCTTCTTGCAGTCCCACCATATGTCCAAGGCATATTTTTTTTAATTTCTCAGGCCATTTCTCAGGCCTTTCCTCATTCACATCCAATTTAAGCTTGCAGCAAGCATAGAAAACATACAATCCAAACAATATTTAAACAGTGCTATGCAATATAAAATGAAGGAGCAAATGAAGTCATTCCAGTAACATGGAACAATAAAAGCATGTTAGCAACCACTAGAGGGGGAAAAACACATTTGCATAGCAGTTCTCCCTTGAGAAACTTCTTGGGATCATTTATTTATATCTAATGCTGAGAAGAAGGAACCAAAAATGCTCTTATATAACAGAATAGTATAGCTGAACCTATCAATAATATTTATTATTAATAATAATATTTTTAATAGAATTTTCAGTTTTACAAACAAAATAAAGATTTTACATATCATTAAATATCCAGCGACTTCCCTCCCTCTCCTTCCTTGGTTCATTTTATTTATCTTCTCTTCCACCATATTTTACTAAAACCATTTTTGTCAGTTCTTCATTTTTACATCCCTCAAACAATAATTACACTGTTGATTTTATCTTAACACAGCCAGCATTTTCAGCTGTGTACAGTTATTTTCCATCTAGTCGCTAAATATTTTCCACTCTTCTTTATATATATATGTCCTTCTTGCGCTCTTATTCTATACGTTAAATGTGCAAGTTCTGAATATTCTAATATCTTAAATTGCCTCTTTACCTCTCTCACTTTCCAGTTTAGGGCTAACAAAACTCAACCCGCCATTGTGGCATACATAAATAATTTTTTCTGACATCTGTGAATTTCTGTCTGGATTATTCCTAACAAAAAGGACTCTGGGATTTTTTTGGGGGGGGGAGGAGGAGATGTTATTTTAAACATTTATTTCAGCTCATTATAAATCAGAATGATTATAAATCAGAATCCAATATTCTTTTACCTTTTTACATGTCCACCACATATTTCAAAAGTACCTTCCATTTCCTTACATTTCCAACACATATCTGATTCTGATTTATACATCTTAGCCAACCTACCCTGAGTTAAATTGCCCAGTGTGACATTGAAGCTTTAACTAGCCCGTCTTTTGTTTCCCATTCTATTACTTATCGATAATATTTCAGCAGTCCTTGGGAAGGAAGGAAGGTCGGTCACTGACCTATCAGACACTTGCTGTTAGTCATGATATTTGCTTGTCATCAGTGATGTCATCACATATTCAAATCTGATAATTTCCAGCCATATTCAAAGCTGTTCGGCAGTGGAACAGACTCCCACAAGAGGTATTGGACTCTCCTTCCTTGGTGGTTTTGAAGCAGAGGATGGATGGCCATCTGTCGTGGATGCTTTAGCTGAGATTCCTGCATTGCAGGGAGGGGGGGTTGGATTACATGACCCTTCGGTCCCATCCAACTCTAAGAATCTATTATTCTTTGATTCTATGATCTGCATTGTGCAGTCATGCCATTTGGAACATGGTCCTTGTGACCAGTCAGGAAGCATTAGGCTCACTTTCCCTCTGAATTTTACTGATTTGGCCTCACTGACATCACCACCTAGCTGAATCTGAATGGCTAATGCTATAGCAGCCACTTGCCATGTGATTCCTGGTTGGTTGAAATCATATTTGTGACTAAAATAGGAATCAGAATGAGATCTCACATGCCACTATACATTAATGTTCATTCCTCTGATAGCAATTTGGAGGGTGGCTATGCAAGTAGACAATTATTTTTAGCCTTTAAGACTGCAATCCGGCCCCCTAACCCCAGGCTATGGGGGGCTGAACTGAATATCCACCTGCTTCCGACAGCTCAGTCACTCTCTCACCAGCCACAGGCCTCCCCTTCCACCCATTGAATTTCAGGAGCCCAGGCTGCCATCTTGCTAACACAGCACACAAGTTGTAATGAGCTTGAAGATCTATTGCGTGCTGAGGTCCCCCAAAACCATCCCTAACCCAATAACTCACACATCACACATAATTTTTGTTTAAGGTTTTTGGCATAATTTTGGCCACAACTTTTATTATCATACAAATTGTGAGTGGTTGCGTAGGCATTGGTTATGACTAGCTATCCCCCCCGCCTTGGGGGATAGCACTGACTCCCGGATTCCAGCGTAAGTCAGTGTGGAGGAACAAGCAGGGCAACTGGGGCTGCGTTACAGACCCTTCAGTTCCTCCCTGCATGCGCCTTGGGGTCTTACACGGCCCGCACCCGATTCCAGGGGTTTGGACAAGGGGATGGTAAGCCCCAGAATTCCTTTAACGGAATTCCCATTCCGCAGCAGCATTGGAGGGGTAGGCACAGCCAATCCATACCCCTCCACCAACCAATTTAACCAATGCCTAACCGCCACCCGAGCCCTTACGCTCGCCGCCAACCACTCACAGACCAAACCACACCTTCAACCTGAACACCACTGCCTCCAACCAGACCTCATTCCCCAATGTAGAAAGATGAACACCATCATCCCTGTACAGTGCTGCGTCTGTGAAGGAAATACGAGGGTGAGGAATGACCCATCCTCCCAAGCCCACCACCAAACTCCCCACCGCGGAATTAATCCGCTTCCTAGCTCGTTCGGCGGTCGTCGGGCTGGGGCTGCCCCTCCAAATACGGCGTTGAAGCAGCTGCGACCAAATCAATTTAGTATTAGGCACCAAAGCCGCCAGTTCCCTAAGGTCCTGTAACATAGCCATACGTAAAACGAAGCAGGGAGTGGAAACCAGATCATTTTCCCCCAGCTGTATCACAATCGCCGAAGGGGGGCCAAACCGTAGGACCCGCCTATGCATGAGTGGTAAGAATTCCCTCCAACGCATCCCCCGTCTGGAAATCCAGGACACTTGCACTCGCTGCGGAAGGCCCAGGCCGGCTCCCAATCCCGACTGACGAGCTCTGTCAGCAGCCCAATGCACAATACTGTGCCCCACTATCCAGATACGGATAGTGACCGGACCTAGGGTTAAAAACAGAAATATAAGTACACCAAACACATTATCTGCGCACATAAGTCTTGAACGCGTCCGACCTCCACCGCCCCATGTCTTTTATCCTTTTCACAGACAAACCCCAATGGGCAGCCGTTGTTGCTGCACCAATCCGGAAGGAGTGAGGAGCAAACTCTGATGCCTCAAGGCCACACGCTGCGACTGCCTTTCGCAACACCTTAGTGAATTGATGCCGCCCTAACGGGCGCCCATCTTCATGAATAAACAAGGGCCCCTCACCCGCAGGACGCAAGGCAAGGTACTTTCTAAGATCCCTTACCGGGCAAGGACCACCACCCCCTGTCGCCGGGAGCCTAAGCATGGCTCCCCTACCCAACTGATCCGTTTTCGAATTCCTGATATTAACGTGCAGATCCGATGGAGACATACTCACATCCTGCAACAACAAGCCCCTGGAACTCCCATCCCGATTAGGCTCGAGGACCACCTCTCCCACTCTCAGGGCCCCAAAGAAAGCTAGTGAAAAGGCTGCGGAAAATAAGCAAGCCTCGAATGAGGACCAACAGATGCTACGCAGTTTATTGCGCATCTGTGCCAGCAACTCAAAAGTGATAGGCCGCCTAGGGACAGGCCTAGAAGGAGTGAGTCGCCCCCATCCCTCCAAAGCTTTTCGTACCACAAACTTCCCGCATGGGTCCCTGTTAAAATATGCCCTGCTAAAAAATGAAATCACTGCTGAATGAAGCCGCAGCGTCCTGGCCGCCCGGCGCATCTGGAATAGATGAGCCAAATACTTGAGCACATGAGAGGAGGAATGGGGGGTAGTGACCTCACCAACCGTCTGTCCATTAAATAATAAAAAATCTGCCCAGGCCTTTTTATAAGACCTCAAAGTAGAGGGGGCAACAGATGCAGCTACTCCCTGTAAAACTAAGTGCTGCCAAGGTTCCAGAGATGATCCGGGAAAATTTCCGGACGGTCTCGAGCCACTGGCGCCAGGGATCTGAATCGCTCCATCTGAAAACGGGACAGAGCATCGGCAATCTCGTTAGATATGCCCGGAACAAAACGGGCAGAAAATACAATATTAAAACGCAAACAATGTAAAACAAAAACCCGTAGCAGGGCCGATACCCTAGGAGAACGTGAGGACTGCTTGGCTAGTATCTTCACCACCGCTTGGTTATCGGACCAAAAACAAACTCGATGGTCCTTGAATTGTTCAACCCACAAGTGCACGGCCACTACAATGGGAAAAAACTCAAGAAACGTTAAATCCCGGATTATAGCTTCCCCACGCCAAGCTGGAGGCCACCGCTCAGCACACCATCTGCCATCCCAAAAGAGCCCAAAACCCAGGGACCCCGCTGCATCCGAGTGCACCTGGAAGTCATTGTGGAGGTTCAGAACATCCTGCCACAAAGACACACCATTGAATTCCTGCAGGAATTCCAACCAAAGACTGAGGTCAGCCCGTACCTGGCTCGACAGTCGCACCCTATGGTGTGGGGCCTGTAAACCCGAAGTGAGTCTAGCCAAGCGGGAGCAGAACGGTCGCCCAGGGGCGACCACCCTGCAAGCGAAATTCAAATGACCTAACAACGACTGCAGCTGACGGAGGGTGACCTTCTTTAAAGGAATCAACTCCTCAATGATCTGTCTCAAGGCAATTATCTTATCCACCGGCAAACTGGAAGTCTGGGCCACGGTATCCAACAAGATACCCAAATAAGTAAGCTGCGTGGAAGGACCTTCGGTCTTTTCTGCTGCCAGCGGGACCCCCAGCTCTTCCGTTAAGGAAGCAAATGCCTGCAACATAACAACGCAGTCCCCTGTATCACTCGCTGAAGCCACCAAAAAATCATCGAGATAATGAGTGACCCCATCCAGGCCAGTTTTTATACGCAAGGCCCACTCCAGAAAGGAACTGAAACATTCAAAGGCTGCACAGGCCACAGAGCAGCCCATAGGCATGGCCTTATCAAAATAAAATCCTCCCTCAAACTGAAAACCTAGCAACCAGAAATCATCCGGATGGATCGGAAGTAGCCGAAATGCTGATTCAATATCGCATTTTGCTAGAAGGGCACCAGGCCCAAACTTCCGTATCATCTTGATCGCATGATCAAGAGAAGCATAACGTACCGAACAGAGCTCTGTGGGAATCACGTCATTTACTGACGTGCCTCTAGGGTGAGAAAGATTATGAATGAGGCGAAATTCCCCCGGAGCCTTCTTGGGAACTATACCCAAGGGTGACACATGCAAATTGGGAAAAGGGGGGGCCAAAAAGGGGCCGGCCATACGATTCAAAGTCAATTCCTTTCCTATCTTCTTCCGTGCCACCTCCGGCATGTCTTTAACAGATTTCTGGTTGACCAATTTTCCAGCTACCGGGGTCGATGCCACCGGAATCCTGAACCCCAAAGAAAAACCTTCACGCAAATAGGAGGCCGCTACCTTATCAGGATATGATTCCAACAAGGACAACAACGGCTGCAGCCTCACCGGGGTATAAGCTAAGGAGGACAGGGTGCTATTTTCCGGCCCCTGTGACTGGCACCTGGGGAGCAACTTTTGGGGGCTGCTGAGAGCCCTCACCCTTGCGAAAGGGACGCCTCACCCCTGTACACACAGACGCCGAGTGGCTCCCTGAGCATTTTTCACAAAGGTGTGAGTACCTACAGGGTTGCCGCTGGCAAACACCCTTGTTGAAATCCCAACAATACAAACGGCGACCCGCCCTTTGCGGGGGAGCCTTGAACTTCTGTTGATCAGGGGCCTTCTTATCAATGCGCGGAGCAACGTAAGTCGTCCAGACATCCAAGTCCTTACGATCCCAGCGGGCCGTAGGAATCTTGGCTGCTCTACGCCTGAAGTTCTGATCATAAGCCAACGCAGCGGCCTCTCCGGCCATCGTGAAGGCCGAGCGGACTATGGACAGATAAACCCATAAGTGCAAAGACCTCCTCGGATAGGCAGCGGAAACCACGCCAGCAAACACTTGAAAACTGTCCAACCAACGTTCAAAAGTCCTGTCCGCTTTGGCTATAGCCGCCCGTTTCTTTGAGGCAGCATAGCCCTTCTCCAATGGCTCTTGGCCATCAAGCGGAGGGGCTAGGCTAAAAATATCAACGTAACGTCCATTCAGGATCCTGGACCGCAATTTGGTAGGCAAATGGGCACCCGGGATAAGGTCCCTAGCCGAATTGGTGGAGACTTTAACATCCGGCACCAAGACCCCTTCCAGACAGTCTTGCACCGCCCCATACTTTGCTCGGTGTGTGTTCGCCCTCCGCTCCCAAACCCACTTAGGGAGCCCTGAGGTCTCACCAAAGCCCCAATAAAGCTTCAAGGAAGCTTCCTCATCACTGCTGGAACTCTGGGAAGAAGTACCTGACGAAGAAGACGAAGTGTCCTTCCGTCTACGCTTGGAGCGCCTCTTGGAGCTCCTTTTATGGCGACGGCGCCCACCAGAAGAGGCCCTCGGAGGAAGAGGAAGGCTGTCTTCAACTGATGACTCCGAAGCATCGCCTCGCTGCACAGGACCTGAAACTGACTGAAAAGAAACAACCTGTGACTGACCTGGAATCACACTCCCCGCAACCGAAGGTTGCCCAGGTGAACCCCGCACTGCGCAGCCACGCGTTGAAGCCCTCTTCCTCGTCCCCACTCTGGTACGCCCCCGACCCCCAGGGACGGCAACCTGGGACCCAGGTAAATCCGGGAACCGAGCCAGGGGTGGGTCAAGCAGGGAAACGCCAGCTGACGATGGTTCTCCCTCCTCTCCACTAGAAGACGACGGTGGAGACGATACGCCCACAGGAGGAGCCGGCCTTCCAGAAGAGGTCGACGGGGTTGAGCAGCGATGCATCAAAACATCCAACTCTGCCTCCACCCTAGCCAGAGCTGCCGGGTCACCGGCCAAACTGGCGACCATGGATTGAAGGCGTTGCACCGGCTGGCTAGGTTCAGGAGAACGAAAGGCCTGAGACGGGCCTCTTATAGGCCGCTTAGACGAGCAGACAGGACCCGACTTCCTTGTCGCCTTTTTTGGAGCCATTCCTACTGCTGGTGCAAAGAAATTAAAATCAAATTAAAATTAAAATTAAATTAAATTAAAATAAGTTAAGATCACGAATTAAATAAAATTGGACCAATTAGAGTTAAAGCAACAATAAACGATATTTAAAATGCCCAGCAGTAGCAACAATCCCAGTTGCGTTGTTCTTATACCAGAATCAAAGCGCCCCAATCCCTGCAATAAACCCACCAGGGGAAAAAAGGGGCTTTTTGGCAGGCCCTGCAGTTACGAGGCCTGCCACTAGATGCCCCCACCCGGCAGGAGGAGGAACAAAAGGGCGCTCCCGCCAAAATCGCTCCTAAAATGGCCGCCGCCCCCCCAACCTGGAATAATTTTTTTTTTTCTTGTTTAGGGGCTGCCTGAGAAGCCCGCCCTGGACGAGGTAAGTCACCACAAGGCCCAAAAGGTCTCCCCCGGCGCCGCTGAAGGCCCGGGAAAGCACGCGGAAATAGGGGGGATCCGGCCCACCAGCCGGCGTGGCGCGGCCCAACAATTGCAGGGCCCAGCGCGCGTACCGTAGGCGCTGATCGGGGCCTCCCCTGGGCCTCCGAAGGCCCACAGAATGATGGGGGGGGAGGAATACGGCCCCGGCCGAGTGAAGTAGGCCGCAGCACGGCCGCAGCGCCCGTAGGCCCGCGCCCGTCGGGCAGCAGTTCCGGCGCTGCCCACCCGCTGCCGCGGCCCCGGACGCGCCCCGCGCGCGCGGATCGGGGCCTCCCGCAGGGCCTCCGACGGCCCGCTGGAAGATGGGGGGAAAAAACGGCCCCGGCCGAGCCGAGTTGGCCGCGGCGCAGCCGCAGCGCCCGCAGGCCTGCGCTGAATCCCGGCGCTGCCCACCCGCCGCCGCGGCCCTGGACGCGCCCCCGCGCGCAGATCGGGGCCTCCTGCAGGGCCTCCGCCGGCCCGCTGGAAGATGGGGGGGAATACGGCCCCGGCCGGGCCGAGTAGGCCGCGGCGCAGCCGCAGCGCACGCAGGCCCGCGCCGATTCCGGCGCAGCCCACCCGGCGCCGCCGCTCCGAACGCGCACCGCGCGTGAAGATCGAGGCCACCGACGGGCCCCTAAGGCCTCACCGGGAGAGTGGGGGGGGGGTAAAACGCGGCTCCGGACGGCCGACTAGGCCGCGGTGCCGATGCGGCGCCCCCGCAGAACCCCCGGCGCGGAGCAACCCGCCGTCGCGGCTGCTCGCACGCGCTTAGGCCCCGAAGATCGGGACCTCCACCGGGTGCCTCTGCAGGCCAGAAGGCAAATGAAAAGGGGAGGAAAGGTAAGGAAAAATGCGGCCCAGCCGGACCCAATCGAGCCGGGTTCCCTCGTAGAGGGCAGGGGTGCCAAGGGGTTCAAAACCCCAGGCCCAGTATATTGGCTCGGCCGAGAACCGGGCCGTAAGCCCCTGGGGCCCGGAGCTTGGTCCCCCCCCCAAGGGTAGCTGAACCGTTCACAATACCAATAAAAGGGGGGATAAAACAAACCAGTGGGAAAGCAGAAAAGAGAAGCAAAATAAGCAAGAAGAAGGGACAGGGAAAGAAGGAGAAAGGGAGCCGAGAGGCGAATATACAACCAAACTCTCGCTGAATCCACACGGTATAACTGATCCGGTGTCCACAGCGAAAGAGAAAGGAACAATCTGTGGACCCAGTATAAATAACCTTTGACTCCACCCCTTAATTGGCAACATCACTTTTACCCCAGTAACACCATTACCAATCAATTCAATTCCCTTGCCACAGCCTGGCTGCAACTGAGGATGTTTTGTCAGGCCCCATCCACAACACGTGCTCTCTCTTTAATGAGAACACGCTTTGCAAAACAATTAGCCTCAATCAGTTGACCCTTCTGGGGAGTGTTTCCAGGTTCAGCAGAATACCCTGAACCTATGACCCTTATGTTTCCAGCTTTGTTTTCTACCTAAGACCTTTCCTATATGTCTGCTCCTTGCACTAATTAACTGCCCTTCCTCTGAGGAACTTCTTTCTCTCCCGCCTTCCTTGTGTCTTGAGAGAGTTGGTTTCTCTGCAGCACACTCTCTGCATTCCTGTCATTCTCAAAGTGAGGGGTAGTTGATATATGACTGTTTGCAGCTGCCTGGGAAGAATGCGAGTCTCTCGCTTGTTGACTGCTTCTTAGCTCATATTGTGCTCTTATACCTTGGGCAGAAATATTCATGATATTAAACATGCAGGAGGGTGGAAAGCCAAGCAACAATGCTCCTAGCAGCAGATGGCCACAAAACAAGGTGTTCAGGGGGCAAGTGCTTAGCCAGCCCAGGATCCACTGGAGTCTGAGCTCATCTCACAAGGATCAGTTCCAATATGCCTGCCACTGCTGCCATGAGTGGCTAGACACTGAATGAACGGGTTAGCTCTGAGGAGATTTCACCCCTCCCATTCCAAGAATCTGCTGATGTTCTCTGCTGATTCTCCAGAGAGGAGCGGGCGGTTTTTGCTCACTATTTATTCTGCTCCAGCCTCACATCAAAGAGAGAGACTGAGTGTTAGAGTGAGACAGTGTTATCTCTGTATAGATAAGGTTGCTGCTAAGAGCAGCTGCAGACACTCAGTGCAGTTCAGCTTCTCCATTTAGCTCTGTATATAGTTTGTATGATAGTTGTAGATAGAATAAAAGTAGTTATTCTATAGAGCTGTTCTCCGAGTGGTTTATGCTCTGCTGTACTCTGCTGTGCAATGACTGTCTTCAGGAGTGAATCTGGTGCTCACAACTCTGATTTGTGAGTCCACAGCACTTTGACCTGTTCCTGTGCAGAAGGTGGTCTCTGGAAGTGCTACCCCAGCTCGCCTGGCCCAGTCAGGCTGAAGTGGATGAGTCCAGTCGGTGGCACTGGCTTAAGGGCGATGCTGACAAGCTCCAGTGCTCTGCAGGGGTGGCAACAGCAAGGCCAGGTTTGGGTTACTCTGTGAATTGTGCTTTTATTGAATTTATGTAAACATGGTTCATGAAAATTCAGGATGCCACAAGTGGAAGAAGTTAAGGCTTCTTTACCGCCTGCACTTTGCACAATTCGATTATACTGCTAATGAAACAAATTTAGGCAATGTTTTGCTTCTGCCCATAATTTCCAGCCTTTGCTTACCACAAAGCAGAGACTGAAAAGAGAATGATGATTCTCTTTAGAAAATAACTATATATATATATATATATATATATATATATATATATATATGCAGGTTTTGGTGTCCTCGGGTGTCTTCCCGTGTAAAAGTTGGGGTGTCTAGGCGACGTTTCGACGAGGTCTCACTCGTCATCTTCAGGCTGGTGCTTTCGGCTTCTTGTTACTGGAACAAGAAGCCGAAAGCACCAGCCTGAAGATGACGAGTGAGACCTCGTCGAAACGTCGCCTAGACACCCCAACTTTTACACGGGAAGACACCCGAGGACACCAAAACCTGCATTCCTGTACCCGTGAAAATCTACGAAAGCACATATATATATATATATATATATATCTCCTTTGCTGCGTTTAGTTCCTTTGTGTAGCAAAAGTGAAATAATTATAAGAGACGGGGAGAAATGAATTAAACATGAGCAACCTTCTAAACAATAATTATTCTTTTTCTCCTCAACACCCAGAAAGAAAGCCATTAATTCTTTATAAGGCACACATTTAAGGAAGCATTTACCACTGCAGACATTATTGCCACCAAATTTAAGAAGACTGGCCAAGGTAAAGAGATTGACTTTGCATTGTTTCCATAAAAAGCAACCAGATTTGTTGTGAATTATTCTTCAGACAGATAAAGGTACAATGCCCCTGAATTCAATTTAAATGATGTTGAGCCATATTCACCAGTTATTTTCAGTGAGATATCTCTATTTGATAGGCTAGCCTTGTCCATTGTGTATCCTATTTGCAGAGAATTCATTACTTAACTGTTGGCTCACACACACACACACACACACACACACAGTGGTACCTCAGATTACATACACTTCAGGTTACATACGCTTCAGATTACAGACTCCGCTAACCCAGAAATAGTGCTTCAGGTTAAGAAGTCTGCTTCAGGATAAGAACAGAAATCGTGCTCCGGTGGCGTGGCAGCAGCGGGAGGCCCCATTAGCTAAGGTGGTGCTTCAGGTTAAGAACAGTTTCAGGTTAAGTATGGACCTCCGGAACGAATTAAGTACTTAACCCGAGGTACCACTGTATATGTGTATGTGTGTGTGTGTATATATATATATATATATATATATATATATATATATATATGGAACAAAGTATTGTTTCTCTCAAATATGTGTGGATTCAGTGCCCTTTCCTGCGTAGTTTCATGGTACAAATAAAACTGAGCAACAATGTGTTGCAGGATGGCTTATAGTCACATAACATGAATACTATAATTCCAAACAGCAGGTTAATTACACTACTCTCTCATCAGAACTACACTAGAAAACCGGTGTAATTCTTCAAAGACCTCTGGAAACTGTAGTTTTGTGAAGAGAGGAATCTAAGAATTTCTTATATGATTCTCCATAGCCTTACTAAACTGTAGTTCCCTGGATCATTTGAGGCCAGCCATGACAGTTTCTTAAATTGGCATAAAAACAATCTAAGCTTGTGCAGATATCCCTTAGGACACCATAGGTTCTCTGTCTACTTTTGGTACAAGACTGAAGGGAAAAAAAGCCTTCATATACTGTGTCATCTTAAGAAAGGCAATGACAATTTTCCAGGACTTTGTTCCTGAGGAGAATAATTTATTTAAAAAGAAGGGAGTTTGGGCTGTGCTTTCTGATCAGTGCATCTTAAGTCCATATCCCAAATCAACAATTAGGAAAAAATAATTTACCAAATGCTAGAGCTAAGCCAGCATTTTTTTGCACCTTAATACTGAGCCAAATTAAGCCCTGTCCTTTTCTCAGTGAAGCTGATTTTTTTTTTTTTTAAGGAATCAAACTAGGGATTTATAAGCCTTTCATAATTGGCTGTTGCCTAATGTGCAACTCATGAGTTTCTTCTGGCTCTGTATTTCAGACTGACCACCCCACCTCCTTCCTTCAACACATGTGCAGACACTTTATCTTTACAGTGACCTTGTGAATTTAGAAGATGGATTAATTCCTCCTCAGGCAAAAAATCTGAGGAATGATGATGATGAAAATGACGGAAATTGCTTCAAATATGTGTGTTTACAATGCACCTTAATTATCACTCAAGCCCAGTTCAGGGGTTCTATTTCCATGTTTAACACAGAGAACACACTAGTTCTCTCTATCACCCTGTTGCCAGCTCAGTTGCTCTTCACAAGTTGGTGGGATAACCTTTGAACAGGAGAATGTTTCCTGTTCTTGTGAGCTCCCCGTCTGATTAAGAACCCTGGGAAATCAGGGGTCTACACTGAGCAGAGAGCCTCCGAACACTGCAGATGCTATCCACCCAACTCATAGCAAAGGGGCAGCTGCAAACTTCTATGTGTGTCATTTATCTCAGTATAGCTCCTGGACAGGGCTTGGATTTTGCCTAAGTGGAATTTCCGTGCAATGTGGAGGTTCCTCCTCTTCAGATAAAGCATCTAGAGAATTTAGAAATAAACCCAAAGAAATGCAATAAAAATAATGAAGTTTGTCAAGGGAATCTAACCACATTTCTGAGATTGGTGGGAATAGCCTGTCAAATCTCTGTCTACTTGCTACCAGGTCACTCGTTTTGACCTAAAATAACAGTAGAAGAAATCTGGCCGTATTGCGATGCAAGGAGTTCATTGTCAATATGCATTTCCCTGCTCTGAAGTCCATTTTTCTCAAGCTTGCATCCCTCTCTCTGAATTCTGATGAGAGGCTGAAACTTTCAGCATGCCTGGATTCCCTGCTAAGCTCTTTTCTCCAGTCTGCACTTGAGCAAGTCATGGGACAGAGCAAGATGGTTTATAAGAAAAGAGGGTTGAATTAATTCCAGGGAAATCCCATGTCTCTGCTTCATTCTAAAGCCTTGGCTAGGCTCTCCATCCGTTGAACATAAATTGCTTGTTCATTGGGCATGCAGGAGAGCTGCTATCCATGGTACTGAAATCATGTAACCCCTGAGAGCGGTTTTTTTGGGGGTAGCTGAGCTTTACAAGTTGCAAAGCCCAGCATTATTAGGATTCCTCTGTGCCAGTGAAAGGTTTGTAAAAATAACATTTCTTCCCCATTTAACTTTCATTCATGCACCAGAGGATTGCCGTACTAGGAATATGCAGGAGTGGAGAAGCTATTGACTTTGGCTTGTCCACTGTCAAATATCTGTGTGTGTGTGTGTGTGTGTGTGTGTGTGTGTGTGTGTGGTGCTTTAAAAATTCCTTAGAGTGAAATGGACCAATGAACTCAAAGATGCTGCTAATTAAAGAGATTCCCCCTTCATGCTGTCAGTCTGCAAAGAGGAATATCCTGTTAAGCAAGGTCAACTTATCCTTAAAACATCAGCAGCAGAAATATCAGCTGGTGATATGTGGTGTTAGACATATTCAAGTTAGATTCGGTGAAATAAATGGGCTAAAGTAATTTAAGTCTATTGATTCCAACAGATATTTCTTGAATAGGACTTAGTTGGATATTACCCAATAAAATCTAAATGCAAAAACCAAAAATTTTAAATCAGCAATATTATAATCAAACAACAAATACTTGACCAAATACTTGACCAAATCAGGTGGTACAGAGATGATGATGACTAAATGACTCCTAGCTGCCTTCCAAAGTCCTGGACAAGGAGATGCTTCTTCAGTAACATTTCAGTAGCAAGTTAAGTTGGTGATGGTCATACCTAAAGGACGAGGTCATTGTAGAGACCGGGAACCACCACAGAGAAGGCGCTTTCATGTGCTGCCACTTCCCAAGCTACATTCAATGGTGGAATCATGAGCAAATATTAAGGCACATACTGGCTAATGTGGCAGGAGGTCTTCCTTCAGATGCTTGGGTCCCAGGTCACTTCAGGCTTTCGTGTCAACATTAAGCACCTTGAACATTAAGCAGGACTGCCTGCTGAAGGCCTGAAGGACACCGCCCTTGCCTCTTTCCACCTGGCTTGGAGAGGGGCGTGACAGGCTTCTCAAGGATTGCAGCTGCTTTTAAATTGTTTTAATTTTTATCTGTGTTGTTTTAAATGAGGCCATCTTGGCTGTGAGCCCAGGAAGACCTGCACCCTGCCTTGCTGGCCCTTTCCCATCTGGCCTGGGAGAGTGGAGTGCGGACTGACTCCAACTACAAACGCTGAAGCTGTTGAACAGATTCTCAGGCTGGAGTACTGTTTACATGGGGTTGAGAGAGCTGTTGCTGTTACTGATATTATTGTTCTATCTTTAGTTTTAGTTCTTATGATTTACGTGGAAATTGTTTCCATTTGGTTGTGTACTTTTTGATGTGTTTTATTTATTGTTTATTACTTACCGGTATGTTTGTAATTATGTAAATCTTTGTCATGCTGTAAGGCGCCTTGAGCATAGTTTCAACTATGGAAAGGTGGCATACAAATAAAATGATGATGATGAATTGGTTTCAGAAGCAAATTGGCAACGTGTGCTGAACCTTTAGAAAGGATGCTATTTGAGTCTGGTCAACATTGCCTGTCAGCACCCTGAATTTTGTACTCTACTCTGCATGACTTGCAGCTTCCAGATTTCTTTAGATGGCAGCCCCACATAGAACGCATTGTAATGGCCCAATATTTTCCAAAGAGCATTAATATTTTGCCTTGTCTAATCTTCCTCTAAGAAATTAATTTTCAGAGTCCATCTTCTCAGCAGAAACTGTTTAACCCCTATAGTCTTTGTTCTTGACTTTGATCTGCATGGTCCCAAAGGAACAAAGCAAATCTTGGAGGTTAACAGTTGCAAACTTTGAACATTTGTGTTTTAATTAATTGAACACAATTCTGGCTAACATGAAACAAAAGTGAAGCACTTGATTTTCAGCTTTTCACCACATAATTAAAAGAACGACTGGATGCAAAAGCAAGACAATTCAAATGACCTTCACTTTGAATGGATAAATGAGTCTGAGTTCAGCAAAGCTGTAGGTCTGCAAATGC
Organism: Podarcis melisellensis; assembly: GCF_964234715.1. NCBI lineage: Eukaryota > Metazoa > Chordata > Lepidosauria > Squamata > Lacertidae > Podarcis > Podarcis melisellensis. The sequence continues at coordinate 19,421,903 of NC_138531.1, read as the reverse complement.
AATGCACATGAAAATTTTCCCAATTAAAATAGTCACTTGTTCTCCTCAGTCTTGGAACATCAACAAATCTGCACTTCTATTCAATCTCTACCCATTGTATTGTTCCTATTTTTCTCTGCATTGACATTTAAATCATATGTTTTGCTTCTAAAACACAATAGCTCACACTGCCATGATTCCTCTCTCCTTTTTGTCAAAATGCTCTGCCGCAAAATTACTATTATCCTCCTTTATTTAGCTGCAAAGCTCTGCCATCTGAAAAGAAGGGGGGGGGAATCAACATAATGCTATCAAAAGATATTCTGTTCCCAAAATAGTAAAAGTGGGGTGGGAAGCATTAGAAACATGCCAAAAAATACCAAAAACCCACCACCACCTCATAAAATAGATAAAGCAAAGTCACCTGGAAAGAGAATAGTTAAAAATATGTAAAGAGTCATTATTTTAAGACTGCAATTGTCTACAGGTCTACTCAGAAGTAATTTTGATTGAATTCATTTGGACACTGCATGCATCCTTTTGGACTCCCATGGGAGGTTGTGGACTTGCCTTCCCATGGATGCTTTAGTTGAGATTCCTGCATTGGAAGAGTTTCGACTAGATGACTAGATGCCTCCTTTCCAACTCTACAATTTGATGGTCCTATGATTCTAAGTCTTTTCTGAGTAGATAGTTATAGAATTTAGTCTCTACCACGAAAGTTTTGAAAGGTTGCTTCTCCAATTCAGCTAGTTCTGGTCCAGTGAGGGAAGACTGATGCTAATCTGATGGAAACTGGAGTGGGAATACTATTCTGATCACTGCTATTTCTAATGGAACACATATTTAGCATGGAGAAGAGAGTGTTAGGGAGGGAAACCTGTAGTAAATAGAGATGAAAGCAAATGACTGACAGAATCCGAGACCAGGGAGAAGAGTCGGTGGAAGAAGATTGGAGGAAATTTAAAATTTATTTACAAAAACATTGTAAAATTTTTGAATGTTGATGACATTGAAATGAACCAAAGAGGTTCTAGCAACAAGGTTAAAAATAAGATTGGATTGATAATTGATAAATTAATTGGATATGAATTTGCTGAATTAATTTTTAAAAGGGATACAAAAAAGGGAGATGTGAGGAAGTCAGGAAAATAAGTGAATCAAAGAGGAGAAATCAAAAAGAGGGATTTTTGTGTTTTCTTTTTAGTGTGTTTTTTCCTGCTTTTCTCTACTTTTTCTATAAGCTAAATGTTTGTATTTTTTTGTATTTTGTAACTTTATATTATTGTGTATGTGTGTTTTTTCTTTTTTGTTGTTGTTATTCCTAAAACTTAATAAAATATTATTATTTTTTAAAAAAGTAAATAGAGATGAAAGCATGTACACTTCACATCATGTCAATGTACTTTTAATTTGAAGGGCAGTTCCCCATTGTTAGCTGCCCAAACATGGGGCCTTTTTATTGAATAATCTCAAAATATCCTTCTGCTGAATATACAGATGGATAGATCAGCCTACTTCCATTCCATGACAATGGCACTTGAACTCAGCCATAGCTCTATTTTATCCCATTTTTATGTATTTTTTCCCCTTAAAATAGCATGGATATTTTGAATTTAATTGTATGCATGTTATACACATTTCTCCCCGGAAAGATGCATTTTTTCTGTGCTTTTCAATGTGCCCCCAATATACTCATTTCCCCATAGAAAAGACCTTTGTGCATTTCCCCACCCCCAATCAAAACTCCATTGTAAAATTCAGAGAAGCATGTATGCTGATTGATAGCTGTGTTCCAATTCTTATGTAACTCTGTGACTGACAAAATAGGTCAGTTCACTTTACAATGCAGTCCAAATACATTTTTCTTCCACATTTAGTCAAATGTACATTTAAAAAAATAAAAATAAAAATATTAATTGCTTCAGGTATCCAAACTAGATGCATTATACATAAAGTTTACCACAAAAATGCATTTTCCACAGACTTTTTACTCAATTTTCTCCATGTTAGAGAATAGAGATGAAGAATTTCTTAGTTATAAATGGACAATCTAGTTTTTTTTTTTAAAATAGAAATTAGATTAGCTGTTGTGTTTTTTGCCTTAAAAGAAATGATTTCTATTTTTATTTTGTTACTGTATTGTTTTCCACCATTTTAATGTGGCTGTCTTTGTAGATGAGGTGAATCCCGAAACAGAAGCTAATTCTGACACAAATTGAGAGATGTTATGAAACTCAGTTTGGGGGGACGACTATAATACAATTTCACATTTTTCAAATATTTTCAATAGCCACATGTCTCTACTAATTTTTAACATTTATTAATGAATAAATGCATCAATTATTATTTCCGTTAGCACTGTCTTTTTTCTAATTTACCACATTATTTCCAACTGGTACCAAGCTGAGATGAAAGTCAGCAATGGGAGCAAGCGCAGAATTTGTCCCTTGGGCCTTATATACTCTGAAGTTTCTCACATCATCGTAATCAAAAGGGATTGAATCCCAAACGTGACATGTCTATTCAGATTTTTACAAAGGAATCCCACATCAGTTATTATGATTTACAGCAGGGCATCAGTGTACATAGCAATTTATAGAGATAAGCAACAAACAGGTGAAGTTGTAAGCCTGTTTCTAGTATCAGGGAATACTTTTACTGGAAGGACCGATGAGTGAGAGTTTGATGGCCTTCTAGAATGAGCACTCACATTTTACATTGTGGGTGCCCTTTGCAGGATCACAGGCGGTGCTACAGTTCCCAGGGAGCTTACTGGCAAACAGGGGCTGGCTTGCCTCTCAGGGTTAATTTTTAGAGGTTCAAGCCCAGCCTCAGTAATCAAGTTTCTTGCTGGCCACTCCCATTTATAAATAGGGGGTGGAGCCAACAATAGCTAGGCAGTCAGCTCTGGAGATTCACCCTCCCTACCCTCCCTTTGTTTAATGTTTCTTGTTTGCAGGTGAACTTTTTCTTCTTGTTTAGCAGGCGCTGCTATGGTCTTTGACTGGTTGCTGTTGAAGGACTCGGAAGAAGTTTTCCTGCATGGGCAGTTTTTGTCTTCCCCAAAGCAATTCATCACAACTTTGGCGGTTATGACCTTGGGTGGAATCCTTTAGTCTTTTCTTCCCTATATGGGGGGGTGGGGCGTGAAGTGGTGACTCCCCCCCTGCAGTGGCAGTGGCATAGCGTGGGTTGTCAGCACCCGGGGCAAGGCAAGTAATTTGCGCCCCCTAACCTGTGGATTTGCGCCCCCTAACCCTACCCCCCAGATGTTGCGCCAGGTGCGGCCGCCCCCTGCACCCCCCACGCTACACCACTGTGCAGTGGCGATTCCAGGGTCCCCTCTTAAAAGGGGTTATATAATGAGTGTCACTGGCCATACACTGAAAAGTTGTCAGTTAACTACCCTGCATGCGGGGATATAGGCTGGGCTGACTGAAACACTTATATCTTGCAGAGCACCCCCATATCCCATTTACCCTGATGAGCCCCAGTTCCCACCAGCTGGGGGGCTGGGAGGGATATACGCCCAAGGCCTAAGCCAAGGTCTTCCTACATTCAGAAGTTTAATAAAGTTGTGGCCTAATTTTAATTCCATAACAGGTTGTCAGAGTCTTTATTCCTTCCTTATGATCTCTGGGGGCTGGGGCTGTTGCCGCCTGGTCATACAAAGTGGTTGGAGTGTCTTTCAGCCTCAGTGCCCGACCCAGCACATTCACTGGCCTACTGGGCTTCCAGGAGAAGGAAACTCTCTGTGAAGATGCCCAAGGACTGGACAAAATGAATCAGGAGGCCATATTTGTCCCTGGGAGTGGCAGCTTTACACCTCTGCACTCTGCATTTTTAGTGCATTTATCAGCAAGTTCTTGAATACTTCCTGGAGTCCTCATAGCAGGTGCTAGCTCATTCACTCCTCCTCCCCATGTCATGGTTAATATTCATTGGTACCTTGCTTCCCATTTTAGCTGTCAAAATATTGCCAGCAGTTAGCATTTTCTGTGTGTGCTCAGCTGAACTTGTTACCACAGATGTTTTCAATTGTCATGCCAGCTGCAATTTTGTTACACAGATAAATTAATCTATAGCTTGAATACGGCTCACAAAAAAATGATCTCTTGAAGCACTGAAGGTGCAGCATTTTTCCTCAGCACTCAGAGTGGCATTTGGAAATAAGGACATTTGATCAGATGTATTATGCAATCAAGACATAAAGGTGGGTTAGGGTGAAGGGAATGTTTGCACATGTGTGTCAGTAATTATCATTCAGGTAAACTTGATGATGTGAATCTGTAATTAAACTGCATTGAAATAGTACCGATAACAGCAAAAGCAACAATAGAAATGTATAGACTGTGTAACTGAAAGTACTGTACGATGTATTCATGCAGAGGCTCAACAATTCCAAATACTGAACTGAGAGGCATTGCCATTCGTGTGACTAATCATAAACTGAACTGAGTTATTTCCAGTTAGTAGCTCACCCCAGTTTACCTTCCATTACACAGATATCTTGTATTCATTACACCAGAAATAGACAGAACATGGTTAAGGGGCTTCTCTTTTTAAGGTGTCCCATGAACTATATGGTCATAGTCACTGGAATCTCAGCTTGTTGTTTTTAAAACATTTCTAAAATCTTTCTAAGATGCTTAGGCTCAGTTCACATTTGCCTGCTGGAGAACCATATATAGGCCCCTCCCCTTCTCCACCATCCACGTCACATAGGAAATGTGCGCTCTGTGTGAAAGTTCATAGCAATAGATGCCCAATTCACACATTTCCTTCTCCCAACCTGGTCTACTAGATCAGGGGTTAGCAAACTTTTCATCAGGGGGCCGGTCCACTGTCTCTCAGACCTTGTGGGGGCCCGGACTATATTTTGAAAAATATAAATACCCTGCAAGCTGGTCCCGCAGCTGCCTCTAGACCTGGAGGAGGAACACACTCTGCATGTGCTCAGGGGCATGTCTTGGCGCCACCCCCTCACTGGCGTTGTTGACGAGCAGTAGCCACTCCATTGGCCTGTCCTTGTGGCGCACCCAGGTGGCATGCACCACGCGCTGCGGCCCATCATCTGAGGGCAGGTCAGTGGGCAGGCCGTGCACGGTGAGTGCCGAGCAGGTGGCACACAACTTGCCCTTCAGCTGCTCGAGCATGGCCGCTGAACGCACCAGCAGCAGCGCTGAGCTGGGCACCAGATGTGGGGCCAGCAGGCATGCCAAGCTCTGGCTGAAGCCCCATGAGATGCCCATCACAATGCCCACCAGCCTCTCCGTCCATGACCACACCAGGTTTACCTCAGCCATGGGCAGCAAGGCTTCGGATTGGCTGCAGGAACTTCCTTCAACCAATCTGAAGCCATGCCAGTATCACCGCCTGCCCAGAGCCAATCCGAAGCCGCGCTAGCATCGCCGCCCTCCCAGGAGTTGTGCCAGCATCACGGAAGTCAGTCCCCGTGCAGCGAGGCATCCACAGCATGCAGGGACTGACTGAGTGGGTGGCAGGGTCTGTGGGCAGGATTTTTGAGCCTGCGGGCCACATCCAGACCCCGGGCCTTAGTTTGCCAACCCCTGTACTAGATAATAGCAAAATTTGCATTTGTTGCTTCATCAACTTTTGCCTCTGGCATCAATCGCTCACCACAAGATCTCTGGTTGAAGAAAGTTATTCTCAGGGGAACACACTGATTAGCACTTATTCATTCAAAAATTATCTGCATGCTGTTTTTGCATGTGTGTGCACATGCACAAACAAACACACATCTATGCTTCAAGAAGCTTAAAACAAAGAAAACAGAATGCATTTTAAAACTAAACAGTGCAAAAACCATTTCTTAACAGAAGAAGAGCACAAGAGCAAATGCAACTTAACAACAAGAAGAACACATCAGTGCTAAAAATATAGCAGAATTGCATTAACAACACCCAAAAGCAAAAGTAGCAAGGGAGCTTGACAGTCCCTCTCCGGCAGCAACTTCTTATAAGGCTTCCATGGCACTATGATGTTGCACTAATACAATAGGAAAATGTTTGTGGCAAGGATAAACACTCACCAAAACCAGCAATCACAGGCATGAATACAGGTAAATCCTATCGGATCAATCATAGCTGAGGCTTCTGTCCAGAAGTTCTTCATATAAATGTAATGAATGCAAATTATTTTCTCCTCGCAGCTTTTGCCTACAAACTACTTACAATTTTCTATTAGACCTGTTGATCATTGTGTATTTCCAAAGGACAAATCTCATTTTGATTTATGGCTATAAGTTCATTTGATAAAAGGTCCTCAGAGTTGCTTGGTTCTTCTGAGCATTGTAAAACAAGAATAGGCTATTATCATAACCATGAAGCATATTTATTGTTAAGAACACTTACATGCCTAAACAAGACCCTCATTATTTTTAATTGCTCTGTTGACCTTCTATACTTCACACACTCCAATGAAACCATCTCCCAGTGACTCTTGTTCACACTGCTTTGACCATACTTTGATTTTCTTCCCAAAATTAACATTCAGTTTAGCATTGTTTAGCATTTCCCATTTGAACTTCACAAACATTTTAGATGGCGTTCCTAAGGGCTGGATGTGGGAGCTGCACCTCTCCCCCTGGAGATAATATTACAAGATCACATAGTGCCACTTCTGCTCTCATTGCCTTTTCTCCATTGCAAGTCCCCTCATCTTCATCTAATTACATTCCCAATTCCTATGGGCTCTAAGCATTTCTCATAACCATAGCTTAACATTTTAAATAATTTGTCAGAAGGTTTAATGCAATACACCTCGGATGAAATTAACTTGGCAACTACTAGAGCATGATGTCTGAAAGTAGTGGATACCATACTTTCTTCATTCCATTTCTCCCCCCCCCCCCCATTGTGCCACACACATACCACACCATGGATGCCTATATTCTTTCATAACACATTTTAAGTGCTCAATTTCTTGTTCTGCTCTACTGGATAAATTGTATGCTTATAGCCAGATAGGCAGCTGCCTTTCCAATTGTGTTTCGTTACTCTGCTCCTCACAAAGTCTGATTCCACTGCTAACTGCCCCCACCTGCTTTAGTTTGGAATGAAAAGCATCCATAAGCAATAGTTCAATACGTATTGACTCTATTTTCTTTTAATGTGCAGTTGCTATTCGCTATTAACTTTTTAAAAAATGAAAACAAACTTCTCCCATTGTGTTGTCGCAGGAATGTGCAGACAACTCTATGGATGTCTGCTCAGAAGTAAGTCCTAATGATGCATTCCACCAGTACATCATCTTGTTGCAGGGACGCCAACTATATGTTGTTGTGGGTACTCAGTACCCATACTGCCGGGTCCCCAACACAACTTCTGAGGTCTTGTGAGGCCTCAGAGATGCTTTCTGAGGGCTTGCAAGGTCTTGGAACCTGACTTCCAGTGCCACTGGAAGTCAGGTTCCAAGGCTGGCAGGGGTGGGGTGTGTGATGTCATGACATCACATGCACTGGGTACCCATGGAGCCCAAGTTGGCTCCCCTGTCATGCTTTCTGAGGGCTTGCAAAAGACTTCAGAGAAGTGTGACTAGCCCAAGGTCACCCAGTAGCTGCATGTGGAAGAGCGGGGAAGTGAACCCGGTTCACCAGATTACAAGTCCACAGCTCTTAACCACTACACCACGCTGGCTCCATGCTGAAAGATGGTGAGGGGTGCCGCGGGCAACACTGGCCTCTGTCCCTCTTTCCTTTCCTCTTTCCTCTGATGCCCCTCACATCTCTGCCTCCCAAAGGCTTGCACAGCTGTTTGTTACAGCAGCCCTGGCTACAAGCTCCCCAGGCAAATGGTGCCTCTGGGGCTGGTCAGGGGGTGCTGGTTGCCAGGAGCTGAGGCGGCCCTTAAGTAAGAAAGCAAGTGGGTGAGGGAGCCCAGCCAACCAGTCCACCAGCCCTTGCTGTTGGGAATGGGCAGGCAAGTCCCAGGCCCCTGTGAGGCAGTATGAGAAGGCACCTCTCTTTGGGGCAGGGCGGGGGGCAGCTCAGAGATCATCAGCGGTGGCAGCAGTTGCCCAGAGGACTCCCAAGCAGAGGGGAGGAGAGGATGCTGAGAGATCACTCCACAAGGGAGACTGCCCGGTTCTGCAGAAAGGGGAGACATAGCTTGGCTCCTGAAGCCCACAGTGCTGCCACAGAAAGAATATAGTTGGTCAAAGGAGTCGTGGAGGCAAAAAGTTTGAAAACTTCTGTTCTAGACCAGTTGCTCATGACCTGCCCTATCAGTATAGCAGAAGAAGTCGCATATGCTGCACTGTTTTTATGGGGTTATCCTACATTTTTGACAGTTGTTAAAATCAGTTGCCTGTACAGATTTTTTTTCACTCCGTCTCATTTTCTTCCACTGCTTCTTACCTGCACATCTGCTTAAGATGTTTTATGGGCATTTTTATATGCCTCGCTTAGATTTTTATTGGGCAGCAGGGGTTTTGCTATGCTTCACAGGCATTCTTGCTCCTTGCTACATTTTCCACCAAGTCCTGCTACTTCATGATCCACCTCCTGTGGTTTCCAAATCCTCTGGTCATATTTTTTATCCTAGGGTTGCTGGCTCAGTTCATTACTATGGAGATTTCTCATGGATACTTACCTCACAGCCATTGCCCCTGACTTTTTCACCTGGACATCTGTCTCTTGTCCTGGTCTTAGCTGTAGCTGTTTTGCCTCATTTAGTTGATGGACTCTTTGAAATCTGCTGACTTCAGCTTATTGTTTTCAGAGCAGTGATGCCTGTAGTTGCATCTGTGCAGGTGCCTTAAGCATCTGCTTATTTTTCCATGCAAACCTTAGGACACTTGCACATTAATCACTGGCCTAGCATCATAGCCGCAAAAGCGTTTGTGTTTATAGACGGAGGACCTTGACTTTCACCAGGATTGTAAGTTTTGATTACTGTGAGGTATAGAATAGTCAACCAGACCTACAATCTATGGCCCCTGGAAGGCTGCCTTAGGGGCCATGTTGTTGTTATTTAGTCATTTAGTCATGTCCGACTCTTCGTGACCCCATGGACCAGAGCACTCCAGACACTCCTGTCTTCCACTGCCTCCCGCAGTTTGGTTAGACTCATGTTTGTAGCTTCGAGAACACCGTCCAACCATCTCGTCCTCTGTCGTCCCCTTCTCCTTGTGCCCTCAATCTTTCCAAAAACAGGGTCTTTTCCAGGGAGTCTTCTCTTCTCATGAGGTGGCCAAAGTATTGGAGCCTCAGCTTCACGATCTGTCCTTCCAGTGAGCACTCAGGGCTGATTTCCTTAAGAACGGATAGGTTTGATCTTCTTGCAGTCCATGGGACTCTCAAGAGTCTCCTCCAGCACCATAATTCAAAAGCATCAATTCTTCGGTGATCAGCCTTCTTTATGGTCCAGCTCTCACTTCCATACATCACTACTGGGAAAACCATGGCTTTAACTTTAACTTAGGGGCCATAGGATGTGTCAGATCACAATGGTCAGAGACAGAAAAGAAGAAAATCTGACCTTGGATTGCCTCTCCTCACACCATGGAAACTTGCCCTGCTGATGTTGAAAGTGTAACATAGTTAGGGAGGTACCATACAAGGAAGGACTAGGAGAAAGCTTTGATCTAAAGGATGTAGCACCTTCTCAGTGTTCTAAATGGGAAGCAAGTTATTAACAGGAAATATACAGAGGCAAATGAGACAGTTCCTCCCCTCCCCATCATTCTATTGCTCCCTGAAGGCTCTGCTTTTCATACCTATTCACTCAGTTTGATAATATCCTTCTGGAGCCCATCATCATCCTTTTTTTGTTTGTTTGTTTAACCACCTTGAACAACTTTCATCAAAGAACATGGCTACCTCACTGCTAGCTCTAGGTTATTTACAAACAAGCTTAAAAGAACAGATCCTAATATAATCATTAGGAAACTCCACTATCTATATAACCTCCTCTTCTAACCAGGAACAGTTATTTTATACATGAAATTGTGAGTGATCACCCAGTTTATTTTAATGTATTTTAATATCTAAAAAATGCACCTCTCTTGACAGTTTGGTAATATGCAGATTTATTTACTTTTTAACAGTCAGTTGACTCAAGAGAGATATGATTGATCAATTGAAAACCCTTTAACTGGGTTAAATTTTGTCTGAATTTTTACCTTCTTACTACATTTTCATTTCAGCCCACAACCCACAGAAACCAGATGTGTTGGCTTTAGGCTGATTCATTCCCATTGGCTGCAACTCAAAAGTATACATCCCTCCATGTCAAGGCTGGAGGTTGGTGTTTTGCATCATGAGAATGATCTAATTTCAATGTTTTGACATTGGATTTTCTTTTTTCCTTTTAAGCACTCTTTAAAGGCAGTAGAGAAAACTCTCCTCCCCTTTCTCTTTGTTAACTTGAAATAAAGGTCACTGGTGTTTTCAACAGTGGCAAATTTTAGGTCAATAGGGACAGTAGCGGTGTGAACAAGGGCATGGGCTGCATGAGCAAGGACTCTTTGTAGAGAAACAAGCTCTAAATATATACTGCATTTCACAGTTATAAGAGTTGTCAGAAGCAAATAATTTTTTTTTTTGCTCCCTTGACTGGAGGTTCTCTGTATGTCAACAGAGGCATCCAGCGAGTCAACAAGGACCCATCTGAAGAAGCAAAGCACATACTAGAAGGGTCCTTTTCTATATATAACTCCCCCCTGGAGGCTAAGCATTCTTCAGAATAAAGAAGCATAAATCTACAAACATATCATCATGTACAAGTACCCTCCTGATTCTTGTGTCAGAGAAGCAACTAGCATGCATCTTAGATTACGTCTAGAGACCAAATATCATTTGTCATCTACATCAGAAACTTCGATTATTATTTGAGGCCTCTGTCAGCTTGCAGCCAAAGCTAAAATTAGACATTACCCAGGAGGCATGGTAGGTATCAAATGGACACATTTATATTGGGCTCCATGCCCCCACGACAATACATGCAAGGGCCAATCACACCATTTGCTAAGATCTCATTGACGCTTCCCACACTAGCACAGCTGGTAACCAACAGAGGAGTAGTGCTGCATAGGAAGTGATCTGGTAAACCCCATGTCTTCCATGGCACACTCGAGAATAGAACTCATGGAAGTCTAACAAGAAGGCACTTGAACATAATCTCACTTAGGAGCCAACTCCTAGAGGCCGAAGTCCCTTTGGCCCCCCAGTAAAATATTTGAGGGGGATGTCCCCCAGTTGATGAGTGTTGCCATTCAAATGGGGGGGGTGTATCACATCTTGTGATCAATTATGCGGGGTAGGGCCTACCTAACTCCCAATATTTTATTCAAGTTGGCACCTGTCAGGGCAGAGGAGGAGGACACTGGTGAGGGGGTGATGTCAGGGGCTGGGTGGAGGAGGAGTGGTGAATACTGCCTCCCCATCCTGACCCTTCCAGGGAGAAGATAGTACAGAGGCAGATGAGGGGAAAGTTGGGAAATAATGGGAGAGGAGGAGCAGGCAGAGTCGGAGCAGCAGCTGGCTGACACATTGTCACTAGAAAGCATTCCAGGCCCGCCATCTCCCAGAACCTGGCAAACCTTAAAAGTAGGAGAGCAAAGAGCTCAAAAGACAAAGGGCACTTAGTGGCACCTATAGAGGAGTTGGTGCTGATGGCAAATGAGGAAGTGGGAGAGAAAGGGGGTGGAGATTCACTCGGAATAACACCATTATCCAAGAGGCTGGGTTCTATGGCCTCTCTCTGTAAGAAGCTTTTCCATGTCTTTATATTTCCCTGGACAACTAACCGGAAGCTGCTGACAGCACCCTTGTAAGTTCATAAGATTTTTACTTATCACCAAAGACCAAGGAAATCATAATGCTGAAAAGCAAATATTACCAGGAGATCTGTCATATAGAAGAGTGCTTGGCTGATCAAAAGGGTTTAAGTTTCCAGATGGTAGATTTCAGTTGAACATTAAGAGTGGGGAATTCAATGGAAAGAGCCATTCAACTTCAGACCATTCAACTTCAGACCATTCAACTTCAGACTCTCTTTCAACCAGAAGATGGATAGTCATCAGATGGGACAGCTATGTGTTTCTTGCAATGAACATGAGGGAGAACTAAGTGTCTTACATGGCCCCATTGAACTCTATGGTGGCTTTACTGTATAGGCTTTCTAACTGTGAGACAAACCTCCTTGGCAAGAGCAGAGGGTGGAGGTCCTATTCCAGATGGAACTTTCTTCTCCCTACCAGGTTAGTTTTGGAAACTCAGTCTCCAGTAAAGGAAATGGAGAGAAACTAGGGCTATGTGGAATGAAGTTCCAAGAAGAGAAAGGAGATGTTGCAGAGACTTCCCATTTCCTTCCTCCTTTTCCTCCCACACTATCCAGTTGGGACATGGGGTTCCAACAACCATCTTTTATTATCTCTGAGAATATCTTCTACCTCACATTGAAGTGCTAATGTCATTGTGTGCACATTGTGTAACCAGCAAGGCTACAAGTAAATGTATGTGAGAACTGCAACGTTCCTTATTGGAAACACCGTACTGCATTATAGATTTCTTCTGCTCAGACAGCAGATATCTCTCTTGGTATGACAACCTACAGAGAAGAGCTACAGAGAAGTCCTAAGGGTCCCATCCAAGATTCTTTGGTAAAATCATTAGTTCTCCTGGGGGTATCATTTTAGCTAAGATGCTGGAGGACTGAAACCCCATGAAGTTGCAGGATATAAATAATTCATCGTCCATATTTATTTTTCATTGCAAGTTCAGTCAAGTAGACATAGGCAGAGAATGGTTAAAAATTTCTGTTGGGTGATTTAATTGCATGGAGTCATTATGCAACCAAGCAGCATGATACTTAGATGCTCTTGCATGTCTAAATGGCAACTTCTACAGAATTATTTTGTTGACTGATTAAATGGCAGAAATTTGAATGTTAACTCCACTGGGATCCTATTAACACATTGCCAAATGTTGGAAGTGTTTCTTATTCCTGTACTTCTATTTCACAGGGAATCAGTTTAAATGCTAGTACTCAATGATGAGACCAAGAAACAACAGGAAAAAAAATATTTCTTTATGTACATAGAGCACCAGATCTCAGTCCAGATTTGTCAGCTAGCTGTGCACAACCAGTTGATAGGCAATGATCCCTCTAGCTAAGTACCTTGTAGAATTTTATGGGTGAAGACCACAGTCCCAAAGCCCTTTGAGCCCTGTGGACATGGGCTTGTTTATAAGCAATGATGCGTCTTCTCTTTTGTAACAGAAGGATCTCATTCTAAAAATAAAGGAATCAAGAATTCCACTGTTCATACTGGATATTACTACAAGGGACTAGGGGTAGCAATTGTCTGATGTTGGTCAGGATATGGTTATGGAATTGCATCCTTGGCTAACAGTGAGCACACTGATAAATCTAGAAATCAAGATATCAGCAATACATTTGGGGTGCTTGTTGGTGGTCTCCTGTTTGCATTGTCTGAAAGACTACTATGGTTTAATTCTGCAACAGGAACTTTTGGGATCCATCCTATGCACAAGAAGCTGGCATAAAGGAAGCTGATATAAATTAATCCAGCATAAAGTTACATCAGACCCAAACTGTGTTCAGCAGTGGGGCTACTACTGGATGAGCTGACCTAAGCCTGGCAGAGGAAAAACAGGCCTTTAAATAGTGCTTGAGTTACAACACCATTTGTATTGGCATAATTTATGTTAGGCCACATGACCGAGTTGAATGGATTTAGAATTCAGCATAAGTCCCACCTACCCACAGACTGCAAGCATCTTCTCTTCTATTAAAATGAAACCATTCTAGATCCAGCTGTTTCTGGGCCTGGTTGGGCTCTCCTATAAAATCCATCTTGAAATTAAGCATGTCAGGTTTTCCCTCTGCTTTTCGGATGTGCTGAGTTAATTATGAACATCATTTGCATGCCTGCCTTTGGGAATGTTCCCTTCAGTTGTTTTGAATTATGAACATATTCTTTGCATGAAGCAGGCATCCTCAGCATGCCTATGCTGGAGATTCTGCAAACTTTCCCTTGGCGTATGAGAAGCAGCCATGAGTTCATGGTGCTGGCGGAGGAATTCCCAGAGGAATGGGACCGCAGCCTTCAAGAAAATGTTTGCAGGAAGCCTGGACTGGCAGGCAAAGAGGATAAGGAATAAGCAGGAAAAGAAATGGTGTGCATGATTTTTTGAGCTGTACAGACAAGGCAACCTGGGCCTAAGGCAGACAGGAAACTGCCTTCTGTTCAGTTGGACCATTTGTCTATCAAGCTGAGTGTTGTCTACACTGACAGTAGCTCTCCGGGGTTTTGAGCAAGGGATGATCTCAGAACCACCTGGAGATCCTATCGATGTGATCCTTTGTATGTGAATGTATGTTGCACCACTGCTCTGTGCTCCTTCCAAACCTCATTTTATGCACCCCACAGGATCCATACCTCTGGGGTATAGAAGCCTAATATTTCAAGAATATATGCATATTCAGAACAAAAAATAGGTCTAGCTGTGCACAGAGAGCTCATGTTTCTTCATTATGTGTGCCAAGCACAGAGCACTGCATTCAATAGGGACAAAAATGATTGCCTGTTTAACATCATTGTCAATAGTGGAATGATCCTGGGACTCAGTACGGCTCAAGATGTCATTTCTTCTGTGAGCTGGTAGAATCCGGAAACAGATGAATGTGACAATGCAGAAGGAGTGATATCATACAGGCAGGTCATTTAGTTTGCTTTCCAATTAAAATGTGCAGCACATCCATTTCATTTAGCACAAGAAAGATAGCAAGCATTTTGTGATATACGTTCGTCACTCAGTATCACCATCAACTAGGTGCTTGTTAGAAAGGCCTTCTGCGAAAAGCAGGCTGAAAAATGTGGAAAGTGTGTGTGTGTGTGTGTGTGTGTGTGTGTGTGTTGTAGGCTCGACAGAAGCACAATTTTCCTTAAATAATTCAGCAGGTTTATTATCTCACTGGAGGGTGTTTGTTCGTCTGAAATTCTGTGTAAACAGTTGTGGGGGAGAATTGCTGTATTATAAAGGAGGTTTAGGCTACGTTCAGGCCCCATGGTGCCTACTATATGACAACCTCAGGAGCATACTGAGAAACCAACAAATTCCCACTTCTGTGTCACTCCCTACCACTGCCATTGCATACCCTCCAACATTTCTCCAATGAAAATAAAAAGGTAAAGGTAAAGGGACCCCTGGCAGTTAGGTCCAGTCGTGAACGACTCTGGGGTTGCGGCGCTCATCTCGCTTTACTGGCCGAGGAAGCCAGCGTACAGCTTCCGGGTCATGTGGCCAGCATGACTAAGCCACTTCTGGTAACCAGAGCAGCGCACAGAAATGCCATTTAGCTTCCTGCTGGAGTGGTACCTGTTTATCTACTTGCACTTTGATGTGCTTTGGAACTGCTAGGTGGGCAGGAGCTGGGGCCGAACAACAGGAGCTCACCCCGTCGTGGGAATTCGAACCACCGGCCTTCTGATCAGCAAGTCCTAGGTTCTGTGGTTTAACCCACAGCACCACCTGCGTCCCCCAGTACAGTGGTACCTCAGGTACCTCGGGTAGGCTGGAGCTGGGACCGAACAACAGGAGCTCACCCTGTCGCAGGATTTGAACTGCTGACCTTTTGATCGGCAAGCCCTGGGCTCTGTGGTTTAGACACAGTGCCGCCCGTGTCCCTTTCCAATGAAAATAGGGACGTCCACTTCCAATTCTGGGCAGCTTCCAACATATGTAAAACATAATAAAACATTTAAAAACTTCCCTATACAGGGCTGCCTTCAGATGTCTTCTAAAAGTTGCATAGTTACTTATCTCCTTGGCTCGTGGGTCATATAACTCTATACCCTCCAACATTTCTATGATGAAATAGGAATGTCTTAAGGAAAAGCAGGACATTTCAGGATCAAATCAGAAACTGGGATGGCTTCTGTAAATCCGGCACTGTCCCTGGAAAACAGGGACACTTTAAAGGTTCTGCAGGTGGCTGTAATCGCCACAATTTTTCCTCTGCCTGAATGTTACCAGATTGTAAGTCCAGTGTCAGGTTCCTCCAACTGCTAGTATTTGATAGAACCATAGACCTTCCAGTGTACAGTCTGGGTCACATGACATACCCATTTCTTACATTCCTCAATGGGAGAACTGGTTCACTGCCAAGAGGGATGGATTGTTAAACCACTCTGGGGACTGTAGCTCTGTGAAGGGAAAAGTAGTCTTCTAAGTTTTTTGTTTTAATGTGGAAAGAATCCCACTTCAGATTTAAAACCACAGTGAGTTGAGTTGGATTGGAACTGGTAGAGATGGATACATGAGGATGACATATCTGGCTCAGTGTTCCTTCTACACTTTATTCCCCTGTGTGTCCTTTGAACACCTGAATAGAGCTCTAGATTTATCGACACATACTGTATTTTTTGCTCTATAAGACTCACTTTTTCCCTCCTAAAAAGTAAGGGGAAATGTGTGTGCATCTTATGGAGTGAATGCAGGCTGCGTAGCTATCCCAGAAGCCAGAACAGCAAGAGGGATTGCTGCTTTCACTGTGTGGCGATCCCTCTTGCTGTTCTGGCTTCTGAGATTCAGAATATTTTTTTCTTGTTTTCCTCCTCCAAAAACTAGGTGCATCTTGTGGTCTGGTGCGTCTTATAGAGTGAAAAATATGGTAATTGTGTGCAGCCCAAAGAAGCAAACAGGCTTATAGAAGCATTTCTGGGGGGGGGGGTGAGGACCTGTTTCCCACGGTAACGAGAAATGTTGAACTGCAGCTGAGAATTTGTTCTTTCCCTAAAAATGTAATTGTTGGGAAGAATTTGGTCATCTCAAATCATTATCTGGAGTGTAACTGCTACTGCAACATTAGCTGTCTTTGGTAAGACAAGCAATGAGATGTGAGAAGGAAAGGAGAGGCTTAGGGAGGGCTGTTGTCTCAAGGCATGTGATGATCATTTGGCAACTTTGCTGCTGCTAAACAGGTATGTGTTGGGCTAGTGTCAGGCAGAGAGATCTCCTTGAAAACCAGATGAGCCTGATTGAAGGAAGTCAGACAAATAAATAGCTACAGGCACCTCCTTCATCCTGCCACAGCTTAGTTGCTGAACAGAATAAAGGACAAGGGCCTCAAATGAGAGACAAGAGCTTCTTTCATGTGCAGAACCTAACATGCTGTGGCATTCATTCTTTTATTGAAAATAATTCCTGATAACCTGAGGGCAATGATTATTTCAGATGTGAATAATTTTCAGAAACAAACTAGAGGAGGCAGTAAGTTTGCATGGAACATAAGTAGCCTCAGGAGTTAAATGACTGATGTCTCCGAAAATGAGATACACTAAAGAGGAATGACTGGGGGCATCTCAAACCCCAGAAGCCAACTCCAGTAATGCATTAAATGAGATATGCTATGGGCTTCTGAAACATGTTCCAATGGCTGAATGATTCTGCAAATGGTGCTGTTGTCTTCAAATAAGAAGATGCATTAATAATTAGGGTTTACCACATTCTAACATAGCCTAAATCAAATGCAAAGAGGTTATTTTATGGGATGGTGTCTTCTTCTACAGAAGGACTTCACAACTTGTCATCTTCCAAACTGAACAGAGCTTACACTGAGATCCAGCGTCGAGGGCGTTCTGGTGGTTCCCTCCCTGCGAGAAGTGAGGTTACATGGAACCAGTGAAACAAGGATTTATTAAATTCATAAACAGAAGGACTACCAAGCACTTGACAGGCCATCATATATGGACAATGGGTTGCATTTAGCGTGGCCAGCTACACATAAATGCATATACAGTGGTACCTCGGGTTAAGTATTTAATTCGTTCCGGAGGTCCGTTCTTAACCTGAAACTGTTCTTAACCTGAAGCACCACTTTAGCTAATGGGGCCTCCCACTGCTGCCGCGCCGCAAGAGCACGATTTCTGTTCTGTTCTCATCCTTAACCCAAGGTACTATTTCTGGGTTATTCCTGAAGTGTATGTAACCTGAGGTACCACTGTGTCAATACAAGTATAGCTCCTCTTTATACTGGGACCACTAAGTATGTTCACATGCTCACTGAACTTGTCGAGGGACAATGCCTAGACTCCCTTATTTTCTTTTGATATCTCTCTCTGTTGGGATAGATCTTGGACTTCATACTTGCTTGTTTCTTTGGTTATATGATTAATGAATGACTGCTCTAAGTTCCCAAGTTTTTATTTCCTACTTGGATGTTGTTGGTAGTCGGGTGCTGTAGAAATTCATTGATTAATAAATGACCTTCTAACACTGTCCACTGCTCTGTGATTATCAACCATCTAGAGAAGGTTGTTTGAAATTACAAAGGAGAATCTATTTTCAAAATGCATGCCTAATGAACCTTTGGCCTTTACAAACAGAGCATCACATTTTAGAAGGGAGGAATACAAACCGTGATCTCCTCCTCCAGAAAGTTGCCAGTTCAAAATAAATACTGGACAACTAATTATCCAAAAGACCTTGACAAGTTGGCAGACGCTCAAAGAAATGAAACAAAATATGATGAGTCCAGATAGATTAGTTTGTGAGGAGTCATTAAAATACTTAATTATATGTAACATGGCTAAAGCATAATGAAAGATGGAGAAGATAATAATCTACAAGTACTTGGAGGTTATAGATACCAAGGAGACAAAGTTGCATGAAACATTAAAAAAGGACTGAATGTTAATATCATTTCAGCTCATTTCCACTTTGAAGGAAAGTTAGGGCAGCCTTGAAAATGACTTGTAGGCTTATCTTTGCTTCTGCATAGCACCCTCTGCCATAAATTGGCAGAATTGTTAAAATAGACTGCATCACTCCAGGCTGCAGACAGGGAACTTTTATGCTGACACCCGAAACACAATGGTACAGCCCACAAAAAGTGTTGCCACTTGAATCACTTGATTATATAAACTGGCTTTGCATTCAACAGAAGCAAGTGGAAAAGCTTTTCCTGGAATATACTACCAAACATCAGAAAAAGAACATCTCGGATACTAATGTATCCAATGTTGTATGTACAGCTGCTTTGTTTGCTTGAGAAAGCACTTAAAAAGCGACTCTAAATTTGGACACTGAGCTTTGCTAAGGAAAATGCTGGTTTAAATCTTTCCTCTATCATTATCACAAATGGTGACTTCGGCCAACCCATTCTCAGGTAAGTTCCCACGTACAAGATGGGGATCCAAAATGGTGGGCTATTTTATAGTGACAAGAAGAAGAAGAAGAAGAAGAAGAAGAAGAAGAAGAAGAAGAAGAAGAAGAAGAAGAAGAAGAAGAAGGCTGATGACAGATCTTCAGAAGTTCAAAGAAGATGTACTGTGAGGAATGTGAAAATCAGACAGCTTTCCCAGATGTTGGGACCCAGAGGCACTTCAATGGAATAACAAAGGAACTGTACAAGGACAAGAGAATCCAAACCAAATATCCATCATGTCCTGACAGACAAACAGGCTGGTGTTGATCTGAACAATTTTTATTCAGTGAACATAATGAGATCAACAGAGGGGGTAGCTATAAGAGGGGAAACTAACTTGAACTTCAACTGTAGCCCTTGAGTGACACCTCTGTGCCTGAAGAAAATATAGGCATGGCTATTGAATGCCTGGCCAGAATTCACTCAACATGCCAAGCCGATGGGCGGGGGCACCCCCAAGGAACGATTAGCCAATGGCTATGGAAGGTGGCTTAAAATTGCCTTACCCCAAGAATCTCTCAGGAGTTAAATCAACCCTTCCTTACATTCTATCACTTGCCCCAACTAAATGTTAATGAGTCAAATTCAAAGGCAAGGACTCTCCACCCATCTCTACAGACTCCCAACAGTGTGAACTAGGCGAAAGAAGAAGATTCCCTATGCCAATCAGGGACTCCCCTTCTCGGCAAAAATCCTGCCTAGAATCAGTTTTCTCTCAGGCAGATGTTTTTGCCATCTTCTGTTATTTGATATTTTTGAGCTGCAGGGGAGTGAAGGTTGGTCAGCTGTGTGTTGTATAAAAAAGGTAAAGGACCCCTGGACGGTTAAGTCCAGTAAAAGGCAACTATGGGGTTGCGGCGCTCGTCTCGCCTTCAGGCTGAGGGAGCCGGCGTTTGTCCACAGACAGCTTTCTGGGTCATGTGGCCAGCAATACTAAACCGCTACCGGCACATGGAGGACCGTGACAAATGCCAGAGTGCACTGAAACACCATTTACCTTCCCAATGCAGTGGTACCTATTTATCTATTTGCACTGGTATGTTTTCAAACTTCTAGATTGCTAGGAGCTGGGACAGAGCGATGGGAGCTCACTCCATCATGGGGATTCGAACCGCCAGCCTTCCAATCAGTAAGCCCAAGAGGCTCAGTGGTTTACAGTGGGCAGTAGTCTGTTTCTTGCTGCTACTCACATCATTTATTTTGGACTTTTCCCACCTTCCTGATTCTTCATGACATACTGCAGAATACACTGTACAAGCTAGGGCATGTAACACAAGTGCAGTTCTACAGGACTGGAAGTATGAAATGCACACACACACACACACACACACACAATATTGGAGACAAAATGAAGTCTTCAGCAAGGAATGTAGCACCAAGGTTCTAAGGAAATGGATCCATAATTTATAAAATGAAAAACTGTTGCCACCAGCATCAGATGGTTTAATCTTAGGAACTGTGAATTGGCTTTCAGAAACTGACTGGAGGGAGAAAGCTGGCTGATAACTTGAAATTAGATCTATTATCAAGGCCTACGGTGTGACTTTAGCAAAAAAACTGTCCAGAGTAAGTAGTAAAATTTCAAAATCAATATGTCATGAGACAAGCAGCCAGTGATGCTCGCTGGAGAGAGTGACAATGCAATCAGATTCTTATTTATTTCATGAAACGCAGCCTATAATGAAAGAGCAGCTGCTTTTCACGCAAACTTAAAAACAAATAGGCAATAGCCACAGCAGGAGAAGAGGTACAGGACAACAGCACTTTCCTTTCAGAAAGGAAGATGAAAGTCTATCAAGCTTGGAGGGCTTATTTTCCTCTGGTTTTTCTTCTTTACAGCTTGTGCACATCCTTCTTTTGAGTGTTTTCCAGAATTCAGTGCCATTCTGCAGATGAGGCTTTACCAGCACTGAGTATGGATTACGTTTGCTTCAAAAATCTTGGCAACTCTGCTTCTCGTAATGCATAATAAAATGGCAATAGTCCTCAGAAATCATGCTTTTTAAAATTCTCTCCTCCTACTTATTACTGTGTCTTTCTTCCATAACGTTTCACATTTGTTCTTGTTGGGTCTCATCATTGTGCTTTCTGCATTTCTCTCTCTCTCTCTCTTCTTTTTGGCAAAGCTATTTAACTGCTTATTTAACTTATATGCAGAATTCACCATGCGGAAGGCTGGGCTGCATGAATCCCAAGCCAGAATGAAGATTGCTGGTAGAAATATCAACAACCTCAGATATGCAGATGACACAACTTTGATGGCAGAAAGTGAGGAGGAATTAAATAACCTCTTAACGAGGATGAAAGAGGAGAGTGCAAAATATGGTCTGAAGCTCAACACCAAAAAAACTAAGATCATGGCCACTGGTCTCATCACCTCTTGGCAAATAGAAGGGGAAGAAATGGAGGCAGTGAGAGATTTTACTTTTTTGGGCTGCTTGATCACTGCAGATGGTGACAGCAGTCATGAAATTATAAGACGCCTGCTTCTTGGGAGAAGGGCAATGACAAACCTAGGGAGCATCTTAAAAAGCAGAGACATCACCTTGCCAACAAAGGCCCGTTTGGTTAAAGCTATGGTTTTCCCAGTAGTGATGTATGGAAGTGAGAGCTGGACCATAAAAAAGGCTGATCACCGAAGAATTGATGCTTTTGAATTATGGTACTGGAGGAGACTCTTGAGAGTCCCATGGACTGCAAGAAGATCAATTCTCTCTATTCTTAAGGAAATCAGCCCTGAATGCTCACTGGAAGGACAGATCCTGAAGCTGAGGCTCCAATACTTTGGCCACCTCATGAGAAGAAAAAACGCCCTGGAAAAGACCCTGATGTTGGGAAAGATGGAGGGCACAAGGAGAAGGGGACGACAGAGGACGAGATGGTTGGATAGTGTTCTCGAAGCTACCAGCATGAATTTGACCAAACTGCGGGAGGCAGTGGAAGACAGGAGTGCCTGGCTGCTCTGGTCCATGGGGTCACAAAGAGTCGGACACGACTAAATGACTAAACAAATTAAACTTTTGGCCTGTCCTCTACATGCTTTACCATCCTTCACTGTTTTATATCACCTGCAAATTTTATACATGCATCTGAGTCACCATTTCTAGATTGCTTTTTGAACTATATACAAGCTGTGACAACAGAAAATACAAAATAAAATGTACTTACTTCATTTTGTAATTACTTCATATTTGATTAGAAATCATAAAATTATATATAAACTATAACAACTGGACTTCAAAACTTATACTTCCAGACCATTTCTGGGCCCAAGTCAAAGTGCTGGTACCCATCTATAAAATCCTAAATGGCTTGGGCCAAAGTTATCAGAAAGATCAGCATCTCCCATATGCACAAACACATTCCTAGAATTTCAAGTTTATCAGAGGCCCTTTTTCAGGTTCTCCAGTCTACAGTGGTGAAGAGGTGGTTACTTATAAGTGGGTCTTTTAAAATTACCATATTTTTCTCCCTATAGGATGTACTTTCCCCCCTCCAAAAATGAAGGGGAAACGTGTGTGCGTCCTATGGGGCGAATGCAGGCTTTTGGTGAAGCCTGGAGAGCAAAAGGGGTCGGAGCGCTCCCGCTGCTTGCGGAGAGTTGCCTGCATGCTGAAGCCTGCATGCGCTGAGATCAGTGCGTCAGGCTTCGCAGACTTCTCTGCAAGCAGCGGGGGCGCTCCCACTGCTTGCGGAGAGTTGCTTGCATGCTGAAGCCTGCGCGCGCTGAGCTCAGCGCGTCCAGACTTCGCGGACCTCTCAGCAAGCAGCGGGAGCCAGCGCTGGGCTCCCATGGCTTGCAGAGAGCCGTCTGTTTGGGGGCTGGGGTCGGGGGAAGCTCGGGCGGGCCTCCCCCACCCCAGCCCCGCGCCTGGGAAAAAAAAAATTCCCCTTTATTTCCCCCCAAAAAACTAGGTGCGCCTTATGGGATGCTGCGTCCTATAGGGCGAAAAATACGGTATGTGTTTTGCCCTTGGAACAGGTAATTTCTGCTGTGTTTTTAACAGGGCCGTCTTAAGCGTATTCGGCCCTATGGTGCAAAGATCCCTCCGGTGCCCCCCCAGCAACTCCAAAACAAGGTAGGGGGCAGTGGAAAATGTCCTCTGCCATCCCCACAACCCCAATCCCCAGCGTGGTGGCGGCAATCAAACAGGAAAATGTGCTGGCGGACATGCTCTCTGGCTTCAGGGCACCCGAGAAGGCAGCCCAGGAAAGCTGCACACTGCCTTTCGCCAGGAAGCAGGAGGAGGACAATGACTGGGAGCAGGGCCATCTTTAGCAGATGCAGAGGCTTGGGAGGGAAGCTGTGTGCAGCTTCCTTACTAGCCTCTGTGAGGATCGCTCTGCTCCTGTGGATGGAAGCTGCACGCCCGCCAGCCATATACTTGGTGGGGCTTAGCTGGCGGGTGTGCAGGGAAAGGGGAAGCTGCCGGCAAAGCTGCACAGCTCTCCCACTTGCTGGGGTGCCCCTGAGAGGCCGGCACCCTGGTGCAACCAACCACTAACACCAATGGGAAAGACAGCTCTGGTTTTTAAATACTGCTGCTTGCAGAGGTGGGCTTTGGGCTTTCAAATTTCAGCCATGCCCTTTGTGATGCTAAAACCCAGTGCTTCGTTCAAGGGAAGTAATAGTGCCACTGTATTCTGCTCTGGTCAGACCTCACCTGGAGTACTGTGTCCAGTTCTGAGCACCACAGTTCCAGAAGGACACTGACAAACTGGAACGTGTCCAGAGGAGGGCAACCAAAATGGTCAAAGGCCTGGAAACGATGCCTTATGAGGAACGGCTAAGGGAGCTGGGCATGTTTAGCCTGGAGAAGAGGAGGTTAAGGGGTGATATGATAGCCATGTTCAAATATATATAAGGATGTCACATAGAGGAGGGAGAAAGGTTGTTTTCTGCTGCTCCAGAGAAGCGGACACGGAGCAATGGATCCAAACTACAAAAAAGAAGATTCCACCTAAACATTAGGAAGAACTTCCTGACAGTAAGAGCTGTTCGACAGAGGAATTTGCTGCCAAGGAGCGTGGTGGAGTCTCCTTCTTTGGAGGTCTTTAAGCAGAGGCTTGACAACCATATGTCAGGAGTGCTCTGATGGTGTTTCCTGCTTGGCAGGGGGTTGGACTCGATGGCCCTTGTGGTCTCTTCCAACTCTATGATTCTATGATTCTATGCCTCATGCATTCTGTTCCACAACATTGTTTTGGCACACCTGGTGGCATGGTGTGCAGTGCGACTGCACCAGTCACATACCCACCCGGAATTATCTCTGCTTCTTGTGCTAGTTTTTAAGCAGCAAATTGAGCTGTTTAATATTATTTTTTAAAATGAAATGTTTATATTAATATTCTAATTGCATTTTGGTTGAAGTCGGTGTGAAACACCCAAGTCACTTTCTTGATTGTGCAGTCTTTCAAATGTTCAAAATCAATAAGCAAACAAACACAGACAGAATTAGAGCCCGGGAATAGAAAACAAAGGGAGTATTTGCAGAACACTTTTTCTCTAACAATGTGGAAGATAATGCAGAGTGTAGTCTTACAGCAAGAACTGCTGGGAGAAGCTAGTTAAGCTCCAGCATATCTCCAGCTGAGCTGAGAGGTTGCTTGTGTAGCTGGGCCAGACCAGCTTGTTGCAGATATTAATATTGCACAGTTTGAAGTTACTGGATGCATGAAAAGTGACTCATTTTGAAAATGAAGCACTATCCAGACCCATGAAACTATTAATCAAATTTTACAAGCAGAACTCTTCAAAATGAAACAGAAACATCAAATTATACAACCAAAAATATCCATATAATGTCTTGTGCTATCCAGCACAAGCTCAGCATGTTACAAAATAAGAAATAATCCAAAAAGACCTATAAGCAAAGGTCTTTCTCTCTTTAACAGCATGCATTCCAGCCTTAGAATGTTTACACTCCCTTCAGGAGAGCTTCATTTACATCTTCACTCCATTGAGTTTGGGAGACAAAGACACAAAGGCAACTCCCTTCAAAATGGAGATTTGCAACTCAATACCTTCATCACATGACCAAAGGTTACAACACTTACATGTTAGCTAACAAAGAACAAAAAATAATTTAGTTAATCATTAACCCTGCAAGAGCTCAGAGTCCTTGGGGGGGGGGAGGGAACTACTGTGGAAAAAAACCCAATGTTAGCAATCCACATGTAGCCATTTTCCATTTTAAATCTTCATTAATGCACGTACATTTTTCATTTCTGTGTGAATTAAATAATTTATACTTAACACAGTTTACAACCCTCATCCCCGGCTCAGCTGGAGATTTGCTGACAGGTCTACCCAATCCTGGCTTAGCCAGGTCCCAGAGATGGGAGGAGCAGGGATGGGGCACCTAGCCGGGATCCTAAACTCATTCAGCCTGGCCACATAACCAGACAACACAGCGTAAGTTAAGCTGGCAAAAACTGTAACTCAAACACTAAAGACTTGTTTGCCAGGCTTAGATTGTTTCAGTCAGCAGTAGAACCACTGCTGAGCAGGGTTTGGATTGGGTGTAACTTTATGTCAACTTAGCTTACACCAGCTTGCTCCACATGCATAGGATTGCTTCATAAGAAAAACAAATCCAGGATCCCAATTTTAACTGTGGACTTCAGGCACTGAGTGCATTGCATGGCTA
Source organism: Podarcis melisellensis (assembly GCF_964234715.1). Taxonomy (NCBI): domain Eukaryota; kingdom Metazoa; phylum Chordata; class Lepidosauria; order Squamata; family Lacertidae; genus Podarcis; species Podarcis melisellensis. The sequence goes on along the minus strand of NC_138531.1, from coordinate 19,396,075 downwards.
GGGCAGAAACTTGCAGCATGGAAGTGCACTGTCTTTTGGGAATACGTTCACATCTATCCTGAGGAGTAGAAATAATTTTGCAGAAAATTGAAGACCAACTCAGTAGTCATACATGTTCCACTTAAATTCAGCCCCCACGTTGATTGTGTGCCATAGTATATTATGCTTACTTTGAATGGTGAGTTTGTCCCCAGTTTGCTGCATCCTGAAAGTTTTATAGAAGCTATGCGGGGTTTTCAATTAATCCTTTGGATGCAATACTGAAGAGAATGAGGATGTCATTTATGGCACCAAATCCTTTGCAGAGACTTTGAGTAAAATTGACTGCCTATATTTGTTGAGGAAGGAGGCCAAGTCAGCTTCTGGTTGTTGAAGTTGTTCCAATGTCTTCATGCTGCCAACGTCTGAGAGTCAAAATGTGTTCAGCGAATACTGTGAGTATATGTCTTCTTTTATGAGCAAATGATGGTGTCAAGCTGCAGAAATGCATAAGGCACCATTGACTATATTTCCAGTTCATATTACAGATGTTCATCTGAGGGTTTTGTGCAATCTACACTGACAAACAAGGTCAACCCAACCCAACCATCGGAGGGAAATGATGGCTTTGAGTGTTGTGAAATGACAACACAAAATAGTAATAAAATGGTTGTTGTCAGCCTCGAGAGTCAATAGAGTGTGACTCTGGGGTGAAGCCAAACCACTGTGTTAGCAGCAATGAAGTGACCTCCCTAGGGTGCAAGCTTGGGCAGTGTGCATGGAGGTCATGGGCTGCCCAGTTGCCGAGACCTCCTCTCAGCCTTGCTGATATGGCCCAAAGGAAAGCAGAGCAATACATATGGCACCAGCTTGGTGGCAGGAGTTGCCAGAAGAAGGCCTACAAGGCATCATCTAACCATCTTAGGGTCTCCATTCTGGATTTGTGTAGGGTTTACTCCTTTGCCATTTCTTCTGCCAAAGATATATTGAAAGGCAGTGGAGGTTTACAATCAGGGGTACCACCCCAGGTTGAATAGCCCCATCTACTCCTCACTTCCCTCTACAACACATCCAGAAACCACCTTCCTGACTGTTGGACCCACTCTTGGTCTTGTCTGCTCAATCCACTGGAGCCTATCTTTACATGCAGGGAAAGCCCCTAAGTCACCAAGGATTTGAGACCCATTGGCAACCCTAGCCTGGTTTAGCCAGACAGTTAGATCCATTCCTAGGATGTGGCTGCTGTTGCATGCTGACAACCTCTAGGATCCACAGCTGAGAGCTGAGCACACATTGGGGACCAAAGGTGGACAGACTACCCCAAAAGGAGCATGGCATGTTCCCCTCCAGAGGTACTAACCCTCCCCCAGTACTCCATTCCTATCATCATCATCATTATTATTATTTTGGCATCTGAGGACAGAAGCACCTCTTTCCTGGGTAATGGAGAGAGGTACTTCTGTCCTCAGATGCCAAAATAACTTGCTATTCTTTCCCTGGCAGAAAAAACACACAAAATCATTTAAAATACCATACCAATCACAATGTGGTGGAACCAGATTTCATTCCAAAAGCCACATCCAGAATTCCAATCCAGATTCCAGCTGATATGGAATACAGCGGCATTATTAGTACCTGGTGCATTCACCACTTTCACTCTTTGAAGTATCCTCTAAAGTACACAGTAGCTTAATTTCCACTTATCATGTTACAGTAGGTGTTTAAGCCAGTGGCCAGCTATTTCCATCTCCTTTCTGTCACATAGGGCTAGCCCTTAAAGCTGTGTTTCACAACTGCACCAGTAATTCAGGATTTAAAAGGGAACAATGATGTTGGTGCACTGGAAAGCGCTCCTGCTTTCTGTTGAATTTTACCTTCATTGCACCACTAATTCTAGTCTGGGAAGTAAACACATAACCTGGATTACTAATGTGCTGACAAGAATTCTACTTTATCAGTAAGGCACCAGAAGGAGCAACAGGAATAAGCTTTGCAGAAGGAACCACGGTAACACATAAATCTGCCTTAACATGACACATTTCCATCCTTATTCCCCATCAGTGCACTGGCCTTGTTTCCTCTTCTGATGGCACCGAATGGAGATTGCTGCAGAGTAACAGCAAAAGTTTAAAAATGCATTCTTTCCTGGACAGAACTGCCTGCAATAAAAGGTGTGGGGCGGTACAAGATCAATACCACACTTCTTTGGACTTAAATATTGTGTTAAGCTAGCACATTATTATAATCTTATATGAAGTAAATTCCCATTACCTTTTGACTTCTGAAAAGAAAGTCTTGGCTTGCAACTTTTCAGATCTCTTGGTTCAAATGGATTTATCCAAAGCAGATAGATAAAACTTCTAGAATTCTGCCAAGTTTTCTGTACTATACCAAAAGGGCAATTCTTTGATGTGTAACCTTCTCCTAACTGTTTTAGCTGATTTCTTTTTTTTTCTTCTTCTCTTTTTTAAAGCTAGAGCTGGCACGATAGAAAATTGCATTTTCCGTCTTTAAAACATAATTTCATTCATTGGGCATTTCCCCAAAAGACTCAGCTCTAAAAGAAAACACCAACAGGTACACCGGCCACCTACTGACTCCAGTGGCCAAACACCAGAAAATCTGCATGCACACGAAAGCTCATACCAGTAACAAACTTAGTTGGTCTCTAAGGTGCTACTGGAAGGAATTTTTAGGAAATATTAGCAAAACACAATTGTGAAGACTAAAGGAAATGGTCTGAACTGGGTGTCAGTGCCCTTTATTTCTAGCTAAAGCTAGGCAGTTGACCAATAGATACCGTATTTTTCGCACCATAGGGCGCACCGGACCATAGGGCGCACCTAGTTTTGGGAGGTGGAAAACAAGAAAAAATTATTCTGAACCCCAGAAGCCAGAACAGCAAGAGGGATCTGGCTTCCGGGATACCGTGTGGCTGTTCTGGCTTCTGGGGTAACCACGCCAAGCCTCTTCCGGGCAGCGGGATGAAGGCTCCCCCTGCCCAAAGAGGCTGCGCAGGGCTAAAGCAGAAGCCAGGACAGACACGTTGCTCAAGGGACGCTGTGCCTTCTCTCTCTCTCTGCGCAGCGCCCCTCCTTCACAGGAGACGTGCTGCGCAGAGAGGGAGAAGGGGTAGCGCCCTTCAGCAAAGCTGGAGAAGGAACAGAAGGAGACCCTTCTGTTCCTCCTCGGGCTTCGCTGGACAGGCACGTTGCTCAAGGGGCGCTGCGCCTTCTCTCTCTCTCTCTCTCACAGGAGAGGCGCTGCGCAGAGAGGGAGAAGGTGCAGCGGCCTTCAGCCCTTCTCCTCCGGCTTCGCTGGACAGGCATGTCACTGCGAAGTGGGAGGAGGAACAGGAGACCCTTCTGTTCCTCCTCCGCTTCCAGGACAGGCAGATCGGGGCAAAGCCAAGGAGCCTGCATTCGCTCCATAGGATGCACACACATTTCCCCTTCATTTTTGGAGGGGAAAAAGTGCGTCCTATACAGCGAAAAATATGGTACATCATGTGATTTGACTTCCAGCCTTCCCCCAAATATATATATATATATATATAATAAAGACACATGAATTGTGTGTGAGAGAGAAAGCCAGCAACCTTGTATGCAGCTTTATTAATTTTTATGAGTGGGGATCCATCACCTCTTACAAATTAGATACTTTTAATGAATTAAATATTTGTATGTTTTGGTGTACATTCCAACTGGCAATGCCTGTGTTTATCTCTAGAGGGCTACAAGTCCTGTTGATCGGCTTAAGCAAAGCAGAAAGAATCCCTGAAATAATCACACAAGACAGAAGCTTTAGGAACACATGGAACTGCCTTCTCAGAGCATGGTTCACCTGACTTAGTATTGTCCACACTAGTTGGCAGAAGATATCCAAGTTTCAGACAGGAGTCTTTCCCAGCCCTCCCTTGGAGCTTCTGCATGCCAAGCAGGCGTTCCTGCATCAACAAAAATTGATTTGAAAGTGACATTGGTATAAAGTTGGTTGGCATGATCCAGGAACGCTTTAGCCTTACAGCAAGATGTTTGTTTTTCTTGTTTGTTTGTTTTTTTACATTTTCCTGGAAAACCCTAAGTATTTACAGAGTTCAGTGCAGTTCCATCACTGGGCTCTTTGCGCATCAAGCCCTGAAACACATCCCCTATAGAAATAAAGACATGATGGACACAGAATTTAGTTTAAAGGTTAATGGGCAAAATTTAGGCCACAACTTTATTAAACACACAAGTATGAATGGTATTGGCTTAGGCACTTGTATCCAGAATATAACTGGCTCCTGCCCACCCAGCAGGAAGCCTGCAAAGGGTAAACTACAACAGGGGGAGCACCATCGATGGCTATTGACTGGTGCTCACCCCTGGAGCTCCCAGAAGTCCTGGCATGGCCCTAGCCCCTCCCAGGCTTCGGATGAGATCCAGACCCCCAGATTCCTTTAACAGAATACCCTATAACTTGGAGGGAGATGTGATGGCTGCACCTCCCCTCCCCACACTCCCCCAAACCAATGCCTAACTGCCGAACCTTACAAAGTTGTGGCGATTGCTAAGAGGTGGGCGAAAACCAAGTGGCCACTGCCAATTTGCCACGTTGAAAAAATTCCTACTTGACCCCAATTCCAAAACAGGTGACCAACTGAAGTCCAAAGCAAGGCCAATTATGACTTAACCAGGAGGTTGGGTGGGTATTCGGCAGCGTGAAGCAAAAGGACGTGCCCACGGCATGCTGAGATTTTATACCCCGTCCATGATCACACCAGCACCCCCTAATTGGCTAACAAGCCCTTAGAGTGATTGTGTCATCACCGGCTAGTTGTGGGGCAAAGCCCCGCCTCTCAGCAGGTTGGGGGAGGGAGTCCCGGGGCCACACACAACATGTAGTTATGATTTTTTTCTTACATAAAGCTGCTAGGTATATAAACAGCTAGGAAATAGCTAAAAGGTTTTGAAAATAGAAGGGGCAGAAGAAACCATTGGGGAGGGGAAAATAAGTTGCATCAGTAGATTCCTTCCTTAGTACTTGCTTTGCCAATCATTGCAAATTATTCCTGTTTAATCAACCCTTGTCCACATTGTTCCTTTTTATTGAATCAAGGGTTAGGGAACCTGAGGCCTTGTTATTTTTGGTGGATATCAGTTCCCATCATTCCCTGCTGGTATCACGAAATTGTTAGAGTTGTAGTCCATCAACATCTGGGGGTTCACTGGTCCCTTGTTCCTAAATGGGTGTTATTACTAGAATTTTTTGCCCATTACTTTGGTTGTCCATTGCTTTGCTTACTTGGCATTCATCTGAGTCATTTGTGATTTTTGTATTTTCCATTTTCTATCAATAAGCCATTTGATTCATTTTGGTTACAGTCTAGAGTCTGTGGTCCTTATCACTAGAGTCTGTGGTCCTTATCACTGATTAAGTTCTACCACCTAGGCCCCAGGGCTGGAGAAGTACAAATTCAGACCGCAAATTAACAAGCCTTACCCAAAAGTAAGCAAGAACACATTTGAGGTAAATCTATGTGTGTGTCTCGTCCCTTTAGTGTCTATTAAGGCATTCAATTTTTATTCCTTTATTCAAGATTATTTAATAGAGCAACCCAAACCGTGGCAATCCCAGGTAAATCCACATAGGATTGAAGGCTAAATGTCCATTTTAAAATGTGTGTGAATATGGCAAAAAAAATTAATTGTTTGCAACTGTGTATCTTGCAGGCTCACTCATCAGGGAGTTTCAATTAGCTGCAGGAGTTGCAACCCAAAGTTTGCCTCAGTGTGGTGAATGAAATGGTGCCTAGCATGACATGGAGATGGAATGAAAATGCCTTGGGTGAAGTGCTGCAAAGGATCATGTGCAATCACAGAAGCGTTTCATCATTTCCAAAATTTTGCACGACTGCACCTCAGCCAAATGGATTATGTTTGCTGACTTTCTGTAATCTGCATACACATACACTTAAGTTAATGTGGGGTGCTTTACAGCCTGCTATTTTATTCATCCATGCAGCTTTTGTTCTTCATATCCTCACATCTACAATTGTAAATGTTTTATCATCCTATTTTTCTCAGTTTTAATTATCTTCCGTTTTACAACACTGCTGTGGGAGAGTACCTGACTCACTAAGTACCAAAACTCTTTCTGCTGTCACTATTATATAAGAGTAAGGGGCAGGTTTTAGACACGAGCGTCTTGGGAGGTTGAAGGAAGAACTTGAAACTCAGATACTGGTTGTAGCATAAAAAACTGAAGTCTGTTTCTCCCCCATACAATATTCTACGTACGTGAGATGATGGGTGCTCCAAACGTTGCTTATAGGGTGCTCTGAGCACAGCAGCAGACAGAACAGTTCTTCCAGGATAATTAACTGCATATAAACAGCTTACTACACTTTTAAGTGATCACCGATCTATGGCCATTTGATGTACTTTTGGGAACAATTAATTTGCTGATGAAGAATTATCACTGAAATAGTTCATTATCCTGGAAGAACTGTCTGTCTGCTGCTGTGCTCAGAGCACCCTATTGCAACGTTCGGAGCACCCATCATCTCATGTTTGTAGGATATTGACTGTGGAAAGGCATTCTGCCTCCATTTCAGTGATCTTTGACAGTGACTTACCACTCCTACCATTCCTGTTTGTAATGGTTCTAGGGGTTGCTCGTGCATAAGTTGTCGCCACTCCTGGCTAGGTTGCCTAGTTGAACCCTTTCTGTCTGGACAGCCTTTCACCCGTGGCTGTCTCAATCGCTGGCAGAATCCGTCAGTGGGCGTTTCTTGAACTTCTTCCAGCAAAGAAGTTCTTTGATGCCAAGTCTCCTCCTACTCTCCCTGTGCGGAAGTCTTCTGCGCAGGGAGGGTGTGGGCAGCGGAGTACCCGTGCTCTCCCCACTGGTCTCCGGCGAGGAGTCCTGGAGCCTCCTCTCCGATTCCCCCATCTGCCCCCCTTCTCCACTGGTGTTACGCTGATTTCCTTCCCCAGCAGATGGGCTGCCTCTCTCCCTACTGGGACGCTCTCCGGCATCCCTCCGGAGCCTTCCCTCCACCGCTGGCTCCAATGGCAGTTCCCTGACACTGTTCATGGAACATTTATTTAATTCTTATTAATTTGTTACTCCGTGCACATATTATATGTCTTCTGCATTTAGTTATTTAGAAATAAACCTCATAGATCTCCAAAGGAAGATAGGCTCATGGTGCAACCTCAGGAGGGTAAAACAACACAACAAGTTGTGAAACTAATGCTAACATAATAATTACATTATGCATCAAGCACACTTCCATTGGGCAGGTGCACTTATTATTTTACCTTTATGTTGTGTTTTACGACTGATTGCCTTCTCCTGCAGGTTTTCAACATAATATGGCAACTGGTTAAATACAAGCATCTGATTGAAAGGTCACAAAATGTGCAGGCATACAAATTATAAGATCCACATTTTAAATTTCAGCATTGTTCATGTTCTGCTGCACACATAAAAGAAATCAGGAGAGCTTCAATCAAACCACATGAAGTGCTATGAAGCGGAAAATTTTTAATACACAAAAACAATAACACCTTTGTACAATGCTTCTGCATACACATAGCTGATGTAAGTGATGCTTTCAATGCAACAACATGCCATTGTACATATATTTATGGGTTACACAGAAGTCGGCATGACACCACTGCTTCTGCTCTCCATCATGAATTGCAATTAAGAAAGTGAAAATATTCTTGGAAAAACATTCTTCTCAAGAATAATTCTATGAAGATTTTTTTTCAGATAAAACTAAATAGCAATACACCCCCATTTGTGATCCTCAATATTAAGTTGTTAAAATTGTTTTTAATAATAATAATAATGTGCATTCAAATATAAGTTATGCCTTCTTGAATCGGTTCAGGTTTCACCTTGGGTTGCTATATTTTTACTTCTAGGCCTGAGCCAAAGGTTCTTAGAAAAAGTTTGGTGAAATTGAGGGTTGGCAAAAGATTTCATGTAGCTGTTTCCCCCCAGCTCATCTTTCTTGGTTAGTATCTTGGTCCTGGCAGCAACGATGGTGTCAAGGATAAAAAGCAGCACCACATACCAAGATTCTGGGGAGTTTTGTCTCCCTTGAATCTGCCCTCGCCTTGGTGCTCTCCTAGTCACTAAAATGTCACCCACAACTTCACAATATTCAAGAAGGGTTGTGAAGTTCTGGGGGTCACTTTGTCCTAGTCCATTTTGGCTAGTGGAAGGCACTTGAAGCCAGAGTAGAACTTGGCAGGCCAAGGTCAGAGGCAGGAGAAATATGGAGTGGCAGAATTGGAATCCAGAATGAATCTACAGGTCAAGAGTGGAGAGAAAGACTCTCCTCCTGGAAGAGAGGGGAGTGGTTGTGGGTGGGAGCCTGAGCTCCACCTCTAGCAGGGGGTGTTAGCCCCCTGCCTACCACTCACCTGGCTGGTGCCCACACCCATCGGCAGGCACCCAACCAGGTGCCTCCGAGGGGGCGTGTTCAGCAGCCTAAATGCTGCGGTGCCAGCCCCTCCTCGGCCTCACTCTTCATCGTCCCGTTGTGAGTCACGGGTGACTTCTGCCCTTTGGGAGCTTATTTAGCTAAAAATTGCGTCACCTGCCTCTCTTCATTTATTTCATTTCCAGGTCCAATCAGATGCAGCAGGGTCCCTGGGCTTTGGCTTGTACTTCAGGGGACAAACGTGCACTCAACGATGGCCAACAGGGTGGCAGGGCGAGGCCATCACATGGGGTCTCACTTTTCTTGAGTTTTTTTCCAATAGTAGTGGCCGTACATATCTGGACGGAGGAGTTTCGAAATCGCCAGGTGTGCTTCAGATCCGACAACCAGGCAGTGGTGAAAATACTGGCTAGGCAGTCGTCTCGATCTGCGAGGGTCTCCTCCCTTCTGCGGGCGTTCGTTCTCCGGTGCCTTGAGTATAACATAATTTTTTCAGCCAAATTCATACCGGGGATCAATAATGATACAGCCGATGCCTTGTCTCGCTTTTGGGTGTCTCGCTTCCGGTCACTAGCACCTGGAGCGCAACTATTGCCCGAACCCTTTCCGGAGCACCTATGGAACATTGGAGACGCAAAGTGATTAAGGGAGTATTAGCGTCTGTCGCACCCTCCACTCTCAGGTCTTACAAGAAGGCCTGGTGCAATTTATTGGGCTTAAGGTCTGGGATATCTGGGCTTTCCCCTAGCATGCCACCCACCACTGATGACGTTCTGCAATACCTTTCCCATCTCGATGATTTGGGACGTGTCCCTAAAACTTTAAAGATACATGTAGCTGCCATCAGCTTCTTTGCTAAAGCCATGTTTTCCTCCGATCCGTGCAGTGACTTCCTGATCCGCAGAGCTATCGAGGGTTGGGGCAGGCTACAACCCCCTAGGGCCGAGGGCCGTAAGCCAGTTTCTTACGGGTTGCTCTCTCAGTTATGCACAAAGCTTAGGTCAATCTGCTGGACCAAGTTTGAGGCCCGCCTCTTTTCTACAGCATATGCTATTGCCTTTTTTTGGCGCCCTGAGAGTTGGCGAAGTTGTAGTCGAGGTTAGCGCAAACGGCTCAACGCGCGGCCTCCTTATTGAGGACATGCAGTTGTCCGAAGCTAGCATGATGGTGCGGATACGTCAATCCAAAACTGATCAGGCCAGTAGGGGTGTTCTTGTTAAAGCGTCAGCGCAGCAGGGCCCATGCCCGGTCAAGGACACTAGGCGGTACCTTTACCTCAGACCGCCTGGCCCGGGTCCGCTTCTGGTTCACGAAGATGGGTCACCTTTATTGAGACACCAATTCACAAGGGTACTCTGCAAAGCTATTGATGCTTGTGGTTTATCTTCCCAGGATTATGCTGCACACTCATTCAGGATTGGCACCGCCACAATGGCGGCGCGCTTGGGTCTGCCTGCAGATAGGATTAAGGAAATGGGCCGGTGGAAATCCGATGCTTATAAATGTTATATTTGCTAGAATACGCTCTGCTACATTACCCCTACTTACCCGTTTTCTCTTTCCTTTCATTCTCAGCTGTTTTCAGGAGAAGTGTGTGGATTTGCGGCCACAGTATAGTCCATTGGGTCCGCGTATGGGCGGTCAGCTGTGGCCTTGCTCCTAATCTTGGTTTGCCACCTGGAGTTCGACTTTCCTGGTTTTCGAGACAAGGCATGCGTTGGGAAGAGCTTATGCCATTGCTGAGGGAGAAAGTAGCCACGCTCAGCCCTCCCGACATCCTTCTCATTCAATTAGGGGAGAATGACCTTGTTAACAGAAGAAGTGCGGACTTGTCGTGGAACATACAGAGGGATTTGGATGCGATTGTTGCCTTGTGTCCCAGAACAACGGTGTTGTGGTCCTCCTTCCTGAAGAGAATTGTTTGGCGCGGTGCGCAGAACTGTATGGCCATTGAAAAAACCAGGAAACTCTTAAATCGGGCAATAGCCCGTTGGGTGCGCTTTATGAATGGCATGACCGTATCCGGATTGGCGACCCCGGAATGACGGGGTTCATCTCTCAGACCTGGGGAATGACATTTGGTTAGATAGCGTCATCAGCAGCATTAGGGATTGGTTACAGCGGTGAGGGTATTGGCGGCGAGCCTTTTTGGGCTCGGGTGGCGGTTAGGCACTGGAATAATGTGTTGTGGTGTCGAAGGGCTAGGTGTGGCCATCGCCTATGCCTTCAATTTTTGGGTATTCCGTTAAAGGAATCTGGCGGTTGTGTACTCTGTCCGATGCCTGCTTGGGAGGCCATGGCACGACCCTCAGTGACATCAGGGGAGAGCCTATAGTTGGATGAGCATCAACAGGCTCCACCTACTGGTGAATAACCCCCCTTGTTTCAGACTCATCACTCTCTGAAGGGGTGGAGTCAGCTGACGTAATCCAATGCCTAAGCCAGTATCTTTTCACTTGCTGTAATCAATAAAGTTGTGGCCTTTTCTTGCCCATTAACCTTATATCACGTGTCCTTGTGTATTCATTCCACTTTGGGGGGGGGATCGGGTCCTTGAACCACAAGTTCCAATCTAATGGAACATGACAGTATCAGCATGTCTGGTGGGGGCAGAACTGCCCTCCCGATACTGAGATCACTGCTGCTTTCCTGGACACGGATGGGGCATGAGTGACACCAGTGTCAGAGGGTGACACTCTGACTCCACCCCATCAAATGCACCTCTACTACTGGAATATGGATGAAGGTTGGCAGAACCTGGTGATTTAATGCAGATCCTGGTGAGATCTGGAGTTTACTGGCTTTTCAGATCCCAATATTGGTCACCTTGCTGAATATTGTTTTGCTAGCTGGAACAATAATCATGGCTAAGTTCATCTAGTCCCAGTGCTATTTTTTTGGGGGGGGGGGACTCAGGGGTATGCATACCCCTAAACATTTTGTGAATCTAAGTTTGGCCTCATTGAGGGGCAGTACTTTGATATGAGTAGGAGTACTAAACATTTTTGTTTTAGAAAACAAGAGTACTGTCTAGCCCAATAATTTCTTTTCAGCAACTGGATGTCTCTGAAGTTCCTGAAGACATATAAGAGTCCACTTGGTTATAATGACTGAGAGTTATCGATAAAACAAGTCTACACAAATGTATATAATCCTTCAAAAAGTGTTCCATATTATTGGCCCCACATATGCGCATATCATTCAAATCCAGCAAGGGACTTGTGCTGAAATGACCCCTAGCTAGATCAGAGAGTACATGCTTTCTAGTTTAAGAAATGTGGTCAGTAACTCCTTTAATACAAATTATCCCAGTAAGTATCATTGGAAGCACAGCATTTGTGTTTCAAAACAAAACACGACAGCTCTCTTGTTTCTTTATTCAACTGATCAAGCCAGGGAGCAGAGAGTGACTTAGCTCACTTTCTTTCAGTAAAGTCTTCCTGATTTGTAGTCAGGAGACATGAACTTTAGTTAATTAGCAGCACAATGGATTTTTAAAAAACCCACAAGTGCTGTTCATTATTTAACACCCCCCCCTTCAGAGTTTATTTTATATGAATTCCCATGACCTTAATGAAAGTACAATCTGAGAAACACTCCCATAACTGAGTCATTTGTAATTAGCAAAATGTGAATTAAAGGAAGGGTGCGGTTTTAGTAAAGAATGGAGGCATAACCAAGAGCTTGTTCACACATTATCCAAGGCTCAAGAATAGGTCTACCCCTCTTTTAAAACTGCCCAAGTAACAATCACAACACATTAATAATAATAATAATAATAATAATAATAATAATAATAATAATAATATATTTGTACTGCGCCCATCTGGCTGGGCATCCCCAGCAGCTCTGGGTGGCTTCCAACAAAGATTAAAAATACATTAAAATGTCACACATTAAAAACTTCACTGAACAGGGCTGCCTTCAGATGTCTTCTAAATGTCAGGTAGTTGTTTATCTCTTTGACATCTGATGGAAGGGTGTTCCACAGGGTGGGTGCCACTACTGAAAATGCCCTCTGCCTGGTTCCCTGTAGCTTTGCTTCTCACAGTGAGGGAACCACCAGGAGGCCCTCAGTACTGGACCTCAGTGTCTGGGCAGAAAGATGGGGGTGGAGATGCTCCTTCAGGAATACTGGGCCAAGGCCTTTTAGGGCTTTAAAGGTCAACATCAACACTTTGAATTGTGCTCAGAAACATACTGGGAGCCAATGTAGGACCGGTATTATATCGTCTCAGTGGCTGCCCCAAGTCACCAGTCTAGCTGTTGCATTCTGGATTAGTTGTAGTTTCTGGGTCACCTTCAAAGGTAGCCCCACGTGGAGCACATTGCAGTAGTCCAAGCAGGAGATAACCAGAGCATGCACCACTCTGGCAAGACAGTCTGCAGGCAGGTAGGGTCTCAGCATGCGTACAAGATGGAGCTGGTAGACAGCCGTCCTGGAGACAGAATTGACCTGCACCTCCATGGACAGATGTGAGTCCAAAATGAGTCCCAGGCTGAGCACCTGGGCACAGTCACCCCATTCAGGACCAGGGATTCCTCCACACCAGCCCACCCCCTGTCCCCCCAAAACAGTACTTCTGTCTTGTCAGGATTCAAACTCAATCATTAGCTGCCATCCATCATCCAACTGCCTCCAGGCACTCACACAGGACCTTCAATGCCTTAAGGTAGCAAATTCCATAGTTTAACTGTGTAGTATATGAAGAAGTTATTGCAAACTGAATCTTCCAATACAGTGCTCACCTTCATTGCATGGCCCCAAGTTATAACCTTCTGAGAAACTTCTCTCTACCCAATTTCTCCACGCTATGAATAATCACATACACCTCTATTAGCTCCCTGCTACTGTTTCGTTGCTCTAACTTTATAAGCACCAAATATAATGTTTCCTTATAGGAGAGTTGCCCCTGCCCTTTTCTGAAACTTTCCCAGCTCTACGATATCATTTTGAGGTGTAGCAACTAGAACTTTTCATAGAATCATAGAATCATAGAGTTGGAAGAGACCACAAGGGCCATCGAGCCCAACCCCCTGCCAAGCAGGAAACACCATCAGAGCACTCCTGACATATGGTTGTCAAGCCTCTGCTTAAAGACCTCCAAAGAAGGAGACTCCACCACACACCTTGGCAGCAAATTCCACTGTCGAACAGCTCTTACTGTCAGGAAGTTCTTCCTAATGTTTAGGTGGAATCTTCTTTCTTGTAGTTTGGAACCACTGCTCCGTGTCCACTTCTCTGGAGCAGCAGAAAACAACCTTTCTCCCTCCTCTATGTGACATCCTTTTATATATTTGAACATGGCTATCATATCACCCCTTAACCTCCTCTTCTCCAGGCTAAACATGCCCAGCTCCCTTAGCCATTCCTCATAAGGCATCGTTTCCAGGCCTTTGACCATTTTGGTTGCCCTCCTCTGGACACGTTCCAGTTTGTCAGTGTCCTTCTGGAACTGTGGTGCCCAGAACTGGACACAGTACTCCAGGTGAGGTCTGACCAGAGCAGAATACAGTGGCACTATTACTTCCCTTGATCTAGATGCTATACTCCTATTGATGCAGCCCAGAATTGCATTGGCTTTTTTAGCTGCCGCGTCACACTGTTGGCTCATGTCAAGTTTGTGGTCAACCAAGACTCCTAGATCCTTTTCACATCTACTGCTCTCAAGCCAGGTGTCACCCATCTTGTATTTGTGCCTCCCAAATGTAATGTTTCATTATAGGAGAGTTTCCCCTGCCCTTTGACGATTTGGGTTGGCCTTTTCTGAAACTTTCCCAGCTCTACGATATCATTTTGAGGTGTAGCAACTAGAACTTTTCACAGTATCCCAAGTGCAGTCGCATCTTATCTTTGTATAGTATAATATTACGATATTGGCAGTTTTATTTTCAGTCCCTTTCCTAATGATCCCTAACCTGGAACTTGCCTTTTTTTAAACATGCGTGACAGAACAGGTTGACATTGGGACAGCCTAGATAGCTCAGTTGGTTAGAGTGTGGTGCTAATAACGCCAAGGTTGCAGGTTCAATCCCTGCACAGGAAGCTGCATATTCCTGCATTGCAGGGGGTTGGACTAGATGATCCTCAGGGTCCCTTCCAACTCTACAGTTTTGTTTTTCTGATTTTCATTGAGTTATCCACCACAACTGCAATATCTATTTCCTGGTTATTTGCCACCAAATCAGACCCACTAGTATATATATGAATATAGAATTTTTTTTGCCCCTGGGTGATCACTTGGCACTTCCTTACATTAAACCGCATATGTGAGATTTCAACATGTTTTCATGTGTTTGACTTAAATACACTTACAAAAGTCTCTCTGTGTGTGTGTTGGTTCATTTATCTGTAACTAATTATTCAGTGATCCATAAAAATGTCTCAGCATATTGCTCTATATTGACGGATTTTTCAATATATCAAAATGTGGAATAAATAAGTTGGAAGCATTAATTCCTGGAAGGAAAGTTCACCTTAAAAAATGATAAGATTGTGTTGGGGGTTTGGTGATAATTATAAGCAGCAACCAAGGATAAGAACAAAAACATCAGGGAGAGAAGGGTGGGGAGTTAAAAAAACAACAAACTAATGGTATATAGTCTGTGAAGTAAATTTGATAAAATCTTCGAAAACTTTTTTTTAAATCAATTTAAAAGAAGGAAAGTTCACCTTTAATATTTCCTTTTCCAATGCCCTATCAGAAAACTTAATTGGTTCAAAATATCAACAACTGCGATGTTAACTCAACCAATTAAATTGTGCCCTTATTGAGTAAAATTTGTTTCCACCTTTAGATGCTGAATCTACTGATTAAACCAAATAAAGACTGTGGCCCTAATGAAAGTATTCTTATATCCTATATGCCACCTACTGACTACAATATACTAGTGCATGAGAAGAATTGATTCCGATTTCTACAATGAACGACCTAAGACTAAGTGAAATGCAGTAGGTTGTATTATAACACCAAACTTAACAGCTTATAAAAAAGGTCAACAATTATGAGTCTCTACACTAGATATAACAAAAAAAAATGGTAAAGAACAAATGGCTAAGTTTTAACCTTCATTAATTTTATGCGAGTGATTAGACAACACCATATGTTTTTACAGCGCTCCGGATCTGGGAAGTTAGACCTTTCCCACACAAATGAGTCAAAACCCCACTGACAACTCGCAACTCATGTTGTGCTTAAATTATCATATATTGATTGAAATGCTTGTTTTCTTCTGTGTGCTTGATTTTTTTGAGCCCCAGGGGCACAAGTCACAAAGAAAAATAAAAGAAAATTGAAATCAAACAGTTTTATTTGTATGCTCAATGCACCAAAGTAGAAAGGAAGACAAAATGGCAGCAAAGGATTTCAAAGGGAGAAAGTTTTCTTAAAGACCAAAAATATAGAATTCAATGTAATGCAATCCATTATTGCGGGGGGTGCTGTGGGTTAAACCACAGAGCCTAGAATTTACCAATCAGAACGTTGGCGGTTCGAATCCCTGCGACAGGGTGAGCTCCCATTGCTCGGTCCCAGCTCCTGCCAACCTAGCAGTTCAAAAGCACATCAAAGTGCAAGTAGAAGGTACTTCCGGCGGGAAGGTAAACAGTGTTTCCGTGCGCTGCTCTGGTTCGCCAAAAGTGGCTTAGTCATGCTGGCCACATGACCCGGAAGCTGTATGCTGCCTCCCTCGGCCAATAAAGCGAGATGAGCTCCGCAACCCCAGAATCGGTCACGACTGGACTTAATGGTCAGGGGTCCCTTTACCTTTAATGCAATCCAAACATTAGACACATTCTTCCAAATCTGATCATAGAATGTTGGATCTAGTCTAGTGTTCATCCCCCCCTTGAATATATATATATAGTATAGTTTTATGAGCTAATGTATATAAGTAAGGCTGGGAAACAGAGTTAAAGACTTAGAGCACTGTTGGATAAAAGCCAGATTGCATTCGAAAATTATGAAAGATGAGAGAAAAAAATGGTGTAATTTGCATGAGCGAAGTGCAGGGTTTTTGGGATAGTGGAGGGACGTTTGTGATTGCCCTTTCTTTCATTTTACAATCCATGTCATCTGTAGTCTGCAGCCTCCCTGGGTGACAGAGCTGAGTGATCAATTAAAGCCCAGGGGAAGGAATAATGAGGTAATTCCTCCCATCAGGAAGCCTGGGCAGTCAGCGAAGCTCCAGAATTAGAAGGGGGGGGGAGTGTTTACTGGAAAGAAGAACACATACACAACCCTTGGCTGCCTCACAACAAGAGTGTTTCAATCCACTTAAATCACACACATCTAAATTTCTAATTTGTGCTTGAGCGCTTCCCACAAAATAAGGATGATTTGGAGAGACTATCAGGCTATGAAATGGGGGGTGGGGGTGGGAGTGAATCGCATAAAAGAGATTAGGGAATAGGGTAGGATGCAAGGCACTTGGTGGCTCTGGCTTGGAAACCTGATGTGTAATCTCCACACTTCCTAGGTTAATGTGTCTATCTCTTTCATTTATTTCACAGGACTTTGACAGGTATGCAATGCTGGCAGAACCTGAGCCATAGCTTTTTAGGGTGATTTCTTTGCAGGTCTCCACAAAATTCCAAGTTTTAAGATTCTGAAACATGCATCACACACGTGTGAAAAAGCCAAATGTGATTTCATTTGAAGATAATGACCCATCACAGCCTGGCTTTCTCATCCGAGTTGTCACCATAATATTTTCAATAGCCATTAGTCTGAAAAGAAACAATCCCTTCTGTCATACTCATTTCAGGGCAACATTTGACATCCTCCCCCTCATCCCATACACATGCCTTCCATTGCCAAAAAGTCTAATCTGTTTGGCAGCTAGAAAATCATTAGACCAATTAAAAAAATCTCATTTGAGGACATGGCAATTGGACGCAAACCACATATAAATAATGTTAAAATTATGTGACTGGTACAGATGGTTGACAAATATAGTTATGAAACATTCAGAGATCAGTGCTCTGAATTAGAACAGGTGATATGTTCAGAAGTACACTTTTGCGCATGGAGCCACAGCTACACTGAAACCTCCAGGCACATGAATGTGCTCTGAGCAGATCCCTTTGTAGAATGCCCACACTGTGTATAGTCTCTTGTTTACATCAGGGATGGGAAACCTGTGGTGGACAACACTTCTAATCATGTCTTTGAGGAGCTTTCCAGTAACAACTGAAGGGTCACAAATTCCCTATTCATACATTTTGCTGGGGGAGGGGAGAACTAGTTATAAGATAATAATGCATATTAATATCTGATTCAGATTTCTGTTTCAGTCTTCAAATATGTGCACCGGAGCTACTAGACATTATAGCACATGTGTGTTTGCCATTCACCTCACTAGATGCTATGTGCAAGGAGAAGAGACCCTAGCTTTAAGCATCGACCTTCCTTCCACCCTAATGCTTAGTTCCCACCTATAAAGATACTAAATTTATCCACCTTCAGCAAAGGCTCCTGTATCATATCTATAGAACATTAATTACCAGGCAATGAATACACACTGAATAGACTCTAGAAAGCTGATGTACATCATGTTACTGTTTACTATGCCCAAATTACATGAGCATCACAAGTGTAATTGGAATTGTTATATTCAAATGTAAAATCTCTGCATTTTATTGGGGTTTAACAGGATAATTAGAACAAGTAAATTAGAAATTAACATAGTTATTAAAACTCTGTATTTAAGGATTAATTGATACCAATTTCCTCCTCCAGGCTACTGTTGGCAATCTTAATTAAAAGGCTAATTAATGAAAATGAAATAAACAGATTCCATATGTTTTTACTATGTAAGTTCTGAGGAAGTTTTTGTGTTTCCTGTTATTGAGCTCATTGACAGAACCTCCATTGTCTTCAATGAACATTTAATATATTAAAAATGAAAAACCTATAGGAAGTGGGAATTCCAGTGCAAAGGGGTGGGATTTCCAGTGAAAGGGGCATAGGCCATATTCCACTTTTAGTTTTACAAATACTATGTCCTCTAGTCTTCTCACCTTTCTTCCCATGAGCTCAAGGTGACATATGTTCTTTTCACCTGTCTCTGTTTTATCCTTATACCAACCCTCTGAAGTACATTGGGTCTGAGATTGTGACGGGCCAAAGGTCAACCAGCAAACTTCATGGCTGAGTGCAGATTCAAACTTAGGTCTCCCAGGTTCCAGTCAAAAACTTTTATAATGGCTTTAACAATGACTTCAGTATCTTGGCCAGGTCTTGATATCTATATTACTATTAGTGTGCTATTGTTTGAGTGGCTCTTTTTAACTGTGTTGGTGTGGTTCCATTTTTCTTGTTTGTTCTGAGTGCTTGTGTACCACACCCTGATATTCTGTCTGATGCAGGACAAATAAAAAAAAAAATCTTAAATAAGTTCTCATTCCATTCTGAGGGATGCATCAATATGCATACGGCATAAAATTACACATGCATTCATTTCTCTCTGCTCATGAGGTCAGGAGAAAGTGGACCACGTCTAGGAAAACATAAGTTAGGAAATGTCATCTTGGTTTTCTTAGAATTAATTAGTTTATTCTATTATTAGGCTCTCAACATGGAGTGGAGGATATTGTGAATAATATTCAAACACTTCAGCAAATGCATTAACTCTCAGTGATATAGCAACATTAAGATAGGTCAAATTAGGGTAATAATCCTCCCACCAGTAGGGCTATATAAAGTATAAATATAATTAGACCATTAATCCTCCTCAATATCTCTTCTCAAAACCTGTTTCTTCCTCATTGCTTACAAGGAATTAGTCTACTAATAATGGCTGACATCCTGATCCTATATACATTTACCTGGAACTGGAAGCAAGTTTGACCGATTCTGGTGTAAGGTACACCCAGGTAGGAAATGAATCAGACCCTGCTCTTATCGAAATAATGTGTGGAATGCTGTCTGCTGCTGCTCCTACTATCTTCCACTTCTTCTGAATTCGCTCCCCCCATGGCCAGCTGTTGTCATGACCCAGGAACTGTACATTGTACAACAGAGGAGTCAGTGGAAGACAAGGTTAGGGAGTAGCGGGAGAACTGCCTGAACCTTCTTCAGGATCCTCCCAGTTGGAAGACAGACTCATGCTACCAACTTCAGATTAAGTGGATAGTCACAGTATCCCTGTCCTGCAGCCCTACAGGAGTCACAGGTCTCTGGGAAAGCAGGGTTCACTACACCACAGGCCCAATCAGCATGTGTTGGTTATAGGTGCTTGCAGACAGAGCTCTCCAAGGTCCTGCAATAGCTGTAGGTGCTGTGTACCCTTGGATTCCTGTTGTGGATACCTATTGTGGATTCTTGCCTTGGCTCTCTAGCTCAGACACCTTGACTCCTCTTGATAGCACACTGCCAGGCTTCCCCTGTGAGCTATGAACTGCCATAGAACAGGACAGCTGGGAATCTGTCTCAGATTTTTATCCACAGCCACAATCAGTGTCACTGGTTCTGGATGAAAAGTAGCAGATTGTCCTCTGGTGGCTGCAAAAGCAGCTACAGGCAACTCAGTTCCAGCACATTGCCAGTAACTCAACAAGCAAGCAAACTCCAAAACACTACCATTGGGGAATGGGAGATGTCCCATGCAGAGGTGCCAACTTAAATAAAAGATGGGGACAGGTAAGCCCCACTCCATATAATTGAGCACATGGCATGGTGCATGCACACCATTTGAAAGGCAATGCCCATCAACTTCGGGGGGGCTGGCCCCCTCAAATATTTTATTGGGGGTGAAGGGACCTTGGTCGCTAGGAGTTGGCACCTATGGTCCCATGCTTACCTTTATCAAAAGGGCAATGTGAATCACTTCTTTATTTGTTTAGTATAACTATCATACAGCCCAGACCTTAATAAGTAACAACCATAGTATCCGATTAGATGTAACTCCTTCTACCACCAGCATCTATTTCAGGCATAGGCAAACTCAGCCCTCCAGATATTTTGGGACTACAACTCCCATCATCCCTAGCTAACAGGACCAGTGGTCAGGCGTGATGGGAGTTGTAGTCACAAAACATCTGGAGGGCAAAATTAGCCTATGCCTGATCTATTTCCTGGAAGGGGCACTGCAGACTCCTCTCTTGTGGACTAGAGTTTCCTGTGTTGCTAGAACAGTGCAGGAAGAAGCTATAAAATTCTACATAAGAAATAATAGTAACCAGAATCTTGGTGAACAATCTGTGATAAAGTAACCAGTTTAGCCATATCACAGTATGATGCTCAATGCTATCCTGTGGTTTAAACCACAAAATTAAAATAATCCAGAATGCAGCAGCTAGACTGGTGACTGGGAGTGGCCGTCGGGATCACATAACACTGGTGCGTTGGCTCCCAGTACATTTCCGAGCACAATTCAAAGTGTTGGTGCTGACTTTTAAAGCCCTAAATGGCCTCGATCCAGTATACCTGAAGGAGCGTCTCCACCCCCATCATTCAGCCTGGACACTGAGATCCAGCACCGAGGGCCTTCTGGCGGTTCCCTCATTGCTAGAAGTGAGGTTACAGGGAACCAAACAGAGGGCCTTCTTGGTAGTGGCGCCCGCCCTGTGGAACACCCTCCCTTCAGATGTGAAGGAAATAAGCAGCTATCTTATCTTTAAAAGACATCCAAAGGCAGCCCTGTTTAGGGAAGTTTTTAATATTTAATGCTGTATTGTTTTTAACACTCGATTGGGAGCCACCCAGAGAGGCTGGGGAAACTTAACCAGGCATTAAATCTTAAACACGCTTAAATATAAGTAACTTTCACTGAGCATAATGGGACTTACTTCTTCCATGACATGTATGGTGTTGGAGCTGATGAGTGATTTTTTAATGAATCCACACCAGTAACAGACAGTGGAGAGGGGTGACAGTACTTGCCGCACCCTTCGGCAGTGGAGTCACGGCTGCTTACCAGAAAGTACAGTGGGAGGGGCAAGGTGATGGGGAGGTGAGTATTGTGCAAATTGCTCCAGCCCCACCTCACCATCCACTATCGACCCACACTCATGAATAGAAAAAAGTATGAGTATGTTCTTTTCATACTTCAAAACCTGATGGTTTTCTTCATAAATTTTGCAAAATCTCCTTTCAGATTTGATTGACCATCTTCTCTGCGTTTACGTCAGCACCTAATTTGTTTTGGGGTGACTTATGTTTTTCCCCTGGAGTAAATTGGGGAGGGAGACCTACAGAAGGTTGAAAAAGCCATCTGTTTTCCCTCCTTCAGATCTATTTGTTTGCTTTTGACCCGCAAGCCTTTTTAGATCTTCATTAATGCAAATGAAGAAGCCATGTGTAGAGAAAGGTCAGTTATTGTAATTACTGAACATCCTTACTATTGACATATACAAACTCACTGAGTATAGAGTTTTTCTGATTTAAAATTCTCTCTCTCCTTTCCCACTTTCTACATAATCTGTGCAAAATGAACAAAATGAAGTGCTTGCACCCCCCCTCCACATACACAATTTTTGTTCTATTTACTACATAATCCCCATCTTTATGAGCAGATACACTTTTTCCTCATCAGTAATTATCTCATCCAATGTTGCTCACAAAGTAAAATAAATAGAAATGAATAAAAAACAATAGCAATGCCACTGTGCATTTTAATATGAACTTGATATTCTGGGTTTCATCCCATTTCATTGATATTCTGAGTTCCATACCCTCTCCTTTCCTGTGCAGATATGATGTTAGCCATTCTGCGCAACCTTGTGTGTGCAAGAGAGAGCCTATTTATTTGGTAAGATATATTGTTTTCCATTAACCTTCAATGGGAACATGGCTCCCAGAAGGCATTCAGGGAAACTCAAGGGCTGGAGGAAGAGTGAGGACAGCTAGGGAAGGTGTGCCTTTCAAGGAAAACAGGAAGCGGCAGAAGGAAAGAAAATGGGTGGATTTGGAATATATCATTTTGCTCCCCTATCCTTGGGGTGGGGAACCTCAGTCCTGGGGGCTGAGGAATCTCTATCTGGTTCTCACATTGTTTCAGAAAGTGCAAATGTGGTAGATTCACTTTTGAATCTGAATTAATTGAATTTCTCGCCCATTTCTAACTATATACCATTACCTGGGAGTAAGTCCCCACTAAGCTCAGTGGAGCTTATTTCTTACTCTTACCTTCCTCATCTTTTCTATAAGGATGTCCTGCATCTCTGTACTGAAATATGTGATGAATTTCTCATGGACCTGCAGCAGGCTCTTTCTGATCTGATTCATTGGCAGGTATTATGAGGGAAGCCAAGCTTGAATAGGATCCCTCAGGTGGCAGGTAGTTGGAGTTCAGGACTGACTTTGAGGAACACCTGTAGGGATCTTCCATGAGAAGTCCGACCATCACAAGCTACCTCTCATGGCTGGCCAGCTTAGGGGGATAAAGAAGGATCAGTGGGATGTGGAGGGCTATTTCCCTCTGAATGCTGAGCAGTGGGGAGGGGAAGGGGGGTAGAATGGGGCAGCTGAGGGATCCTTCAGGTTACATTTGAAGTATTTAAAACCATGCATTAGCCAGCCAACTAATGCAGTGCCTGGGGTGATGGTTGCATTGCCCAATGGAGGAAAAATGGGATACTCATATCAGTGATCCCCTAGGCAGGGTCTGTATATCCTTGTTTATGTTGTAAATAAAGCATCCCTAATATATAAAAGGTAAAGGGACCCCTGACCATTAGGTCCAGTCATGACCGACTCTGGGGTTGCGGCGCTCATCTTGCCTTATTGGTCGAGGGAGCCGGGGTACAGCTTCCGGGTCATGTGGCCAGCATGACTAAGCCGCTTCTGGTGAACCAGAGCAGCACACAGAAATGCCGTTTACCTTCCCGCTGGAGCAGTACCTATTTATCTACTTGCACTTTGACGTGCTTTCAAACTGCTAGGTTGGCAGGAGCAGGGACTGAGCAATGGGAGCTTACCCCGTCGCGGGGATTCGAACCACTGACCTTCTGATCAGCAAGCCCTAGGCTCTGTGGTTTAACCCACTGCGCCACCCGTGTCCCTCCCTAATATATAGCATTGGACTAAAAGCATATGTTCATACCAGCACCTGTTTATTTGTTTTCCTTTCTTTCCTTGCGCCTTCCTTTAACCCCAACTATTGTCCATGGTCTTTGTTCCAAGGTTTGTGGGCAATCCCTCCCTCCCCAAAAGTGGTGAGAAACCTTCAAAGTTATTTTTTTCCATTATGTTTTCTGTCACAGAAAGCCCATGTCTGGTATGCAGACATGCCTCTCATGCTTTAAAACATCCACCGGCTCATTCCTTTCCATTTCTCAGAAAAGGCTCTCAGTTTTATTTTTGCATTTTCTATCGTTTTCCTTCTTAGATGCATTTTGGTACATGTTGTTCCTGCGCCCAATATATACAAAGCACTCAAAGACACTTGAAAATATATGCTTATATATCATATTGTCCTAAGTCCGATTTGTTTTCGTGTGCCATGGAGCTCTGATGTATTTCTGCAGCTCCGGAATGTTTTATGTCTCTTATATGACCTCTTCTTGGCTTTTGAGTACCATTTCAAGATTCTCCAGCAATTCTGAGAAATATCTGGAAACGATAGCAAGATCCCTTGTTGCTTGCAGTACAAAAAGAACAAAAAAAGGCATAACTATTCAGATAGTGTGATACAGCTATTGCTACTCTCCATAAAATATTCTGACAGGAGTGCTAAATTTAGGGATGGAGGAGAATTTTGTTCAGTTTCCAGGCGTATATGGGAATTGGAATGCAGTTAACATTAGAAGAGCCTGGATCAGGGCAAAGGCTCAGAGAATCATAGTATTCAAAGGGACCACAAGGGTAATCTAGTCCCCTGTAAGGAAGGAAATTTTCATTCAACATGGGGCTCAAACACACAACTCTGAGATTAAGAGTCTCATGTTCTACCAACTGAGCTATCCCATGTATTTATGTAGTCCAGCATCTTATTCTCATAGTGGCCAACCCACAAGCAAGACTTGAGAACAAGAACACTCTTCCCTCCTGCAGTTTCCAGCAACTGGCATTGAAAAGCATGCTGCCTCCATTGCCGTTGGATTGTATACTTGTCTGAATTTTGCATTGCGTACAAAAGTGTGTCTGAGCCTCTGGTGCATACTGGGATGGAAACTGGGGAAGGCAATGGCATCAAAGTGGGCATGGTGTCAGCATGTCAGTGGAACCAATCGAAACTCATTGCTGCCTCTCTCCCATTCTGGCCCTCTGAGTGTCCCTGTTTTCCAGGGAGAGTCCTAGATTTACAGATTTACAGAAGCCGTCCCAGTTTCTGCTTTAATCCCAGAATGTCCTCCTTTTCCTTAGGACATCCCTATTTTCATCGGAGAAATGTTGGAGGGTATGGAGTTATGCAACCCCTGAGCCAAAGAGATAAGTAAATATACAACCTTTAGAAGACATCTGAAGGCAGACTTGTCTAGGGAAACAAAAAAAAAATTCCTTCTAGTAGCACCTTAAAGACCAACTAAGTTAGCTCTTGGTATGAGCTTTCGTGTGCATGCACACTTCTTCAGATACACTTCTTCATTGTATCTGAAGAAGTGTGCATGCACACAAAAGCTCATACCAAGAACTAACTTAGTTGGTCTTTAAGGTGCTACTGGAAGGAAAAAAAATTTGTTTTGACTATGGCAGACCAACACGGCTACCTATCTGTAACTTGTCTAGGGAAGTTTTATTCTGTTTTTATATATGTTGGAAGCTGCCCAGAGTGGCCAAAGCAAACTGTCAGAAGGATGGGGTATAAATATTGAAATAATAATAAATAGGGGTGCCTCTATTTTTGTTGGAGAAATGTTGGAAGGTATGGGACTCGGCCAGAGGGAGATCAGGTGAGCAGCACAGCCCCACCGCCCAATACAACTTCTGTGTTTCATTATACACATTTCACCCTTCTGGACTTTCACAGGACTACTTGATTTCTTTCTGGGAAAGAGAAAAGAACCTGTCATTTTATCATTTAGCTTAGTTCACGGATGCTGCATGCATGTTAATTCTTTGACTGCAGTATCAAGTGGACAGGTTTGTCCACCAAAGGACAGACTGGTGGTTATACCAGTTGATTATTGCAATTGTAGCTTGATCACACAAGTTTATATATTAAATCTGCCACTTTTTTGCCTTGTCAGGTTAGGATTTTATCTTGTAATTCTGCAACAGCCCAACTGATATTTCTTGCTGCATTTTTAATGAACCCCAAATGTGTCTAGCTGTGTACAATTTAGGATGTACTTAAATTGTGGGGGTGGGGAGTGTTTTTGGTTGTTAAATTGAACATCCCTAGTTAATATTGCGATTATAAAGAAATGTTTGTCTTCGGTGTTTGCTAATCACATTGCACTTACTTTTATCCCATTTATTAGAGAATTAAATTGTATTAGACCACCAACTGTATTAAATGTCATTAAAAAACCCCACTCAACAGCATGCTAATATACGAATGAGTAATTCAGTACAGTTAAGATGTGGTAATGTTTATGAAGTTCTAAGAAAATACCTTGTGGCAGCATGCAGCTGTCTTGAAAAAAAACAAATGGCATTGTATTTTTTTTAATAATAAAAAATCTGAAAATCTGTGGGTATGATATAGCCAAATTTGAACATGCTTAACTCTGATTGATTTCAATCAGATAGTTAAAGCATGTGCTGAAATCTGACACTGGCTAGATCATGCCCAACATTTTTAATTTCCCCCCATTTATTTTTTTATCCAATTTTTATCTTGCTCATCAGCTCAAATAAATATTATCAGTTCTTTCAAGTCTCAGAACTGAAATCTGTAGGAGAAAAGTTTGGTTTCATATGTGCCACATTGATTGAGAGGAAACTTCTCTCTGTGTGTGTCTTATATGAATAAATAAAATGAGGTAATCAACTGCACCAGGGACAGAATGTAAGGAAGAAGCTCAGTTCAGTTGGAAATCTGTACTAGGGATGTAGAAATATTCCAGCATTCATTTCAACTTTTTTTCTGGTATTTTCCATTCTGATGCAATTGGCAAGTCTGTTTCTGATGATAGACGATAGATGATAGATGATAGATAGATAGATGATAGATAGATAGATAGATAGATGATAGATAGATAGATAGATGATAGATAGATAGATAGATAGATAGATAGATAGATAGATGATAGATAGATAGATGATAGATGATAGATAGATAGATGATTGATAGATGATAGATAGATAGATGATTGATAGATGATAGATAGATAGATAGATGATAGATAGATGATAGATAGATAGATAGATAGATAGATAGATGATAGATAGATAGATGATAGATAGATAGATATAGATAGATAGATATAGATAGATAGATGATAGATGATAGATAGATAGATAGATAGATGATAGATAGATAGATAGATAGATATAGATAGATAGATATAGATAGATAGATGATAGATAGATGATAGATAGATGATAGATAGATAGATCGATAGATATAGATAGATAGATATAGATAGATAGATATAGATAGATGATAGATAGATGATAGATAGATGATAGATAGATGATAGATATAGATGATAGATAGATAGATACACACAACATATATAGTATTGTATCATACAATAGACATGTGTATATCAGCCATCAGCAGATGTACCTGACCTATAGTTATGTATCAAATTTTGCTCTGGTCCAATTCATGAGAGTATCCTTGTGATGGACAGAAACAGAAGGTGTCATACTGCAAGCAGAATCCAGAATCACAATCTAATGCAAGCCTTACTTCAGCAAATAATACCCCTTTGGGAATAAATGATTATAAATGAGAAAGCATATTATTAGATCAAATAATCCTTCTGGCTTTCCTGAGAAAGCCTAGCTCATCCCTTTTCAGTAAGGTAAAGGCTTGTGGCTAATCAAATGTGTTTATCAAGGCAAGAATATTCTATTTGCATTTCTTAAGAACTTCCAAGATCACCAAGTCAAGAGCAACTTGGTAAAAATAGATTTGCGGGTGGGCAGGGAGGACCCTGCAGATGGGCTTTCTTTCTTTCTTTTCTATATTTTTAATTAAATTTTATGTTTTACATTTTAGAATATTTATTTAAACAACCTTAAAATATCAATGACTTCCCTTCTTCTCTTTCTATGGTTCATTTTGCATAACATAAATCCCTGCATATTTTATATAAACTAAACCATTCAGTATTCCATTATTACATCCATCAAAACTTATTTACACTGTTGAATTTATCTTAATGCTGCCCACGTTTTCAAATATACACATTTTCCCTCTGTATATTCAATAAACCTTTTTCAAACTTCTTTAAATATATGTTCTTCTTGTCCTCTTATTCTATGTTAGGCCCGCAAGCTGTGCATATTCCATCAGTTTAAGTTGCCATTCTTCATTAGTTTGGACTTTGCCTGTTTTCCATTTTTGGGCTAACAAAACATGAGCTGCAGTAGTGGCATACATAAATAACCTTTTTTGACACCTGGGAATTTCCATCTGAATTATCCCTAACAAAAAGGACTGGGATTTTTTATTTATTTATTTATTTATTGGTTGATGGGCTTTCATCCCTGTGGTATCACTAGTGTTTCCAAAGCTCTGAACACCAACTCTTTATTTCTTCTCCAGAGGCTCACCTGGAGGGTCACCTGTGAAGATTGACAGTAGCAGGTCAGAGTCCCATTCACCTCAGCCCCTGTCCCAAGCCTCAAGGCCATAGCTTCTGTCTGGACGCTGAGGTCCAGCGCCGAGAGCCTTCTGGTGGTTCCCTCATTGCGAGAATCAAAGCTACAGGGAACCAGGTAGAGAGCCTTCTCGGTAGTGGCGCCCACTGTGTGGAATGCCCTCCCATCAGATGTCAAAGTGTTAAACAACTACCTGACATTCAGAAGACATCTTAAGGCAGCCCTGTTCAGGGAAGTTTTTAATGTGTGACATTTTAGTGTATTTTTGGTCTCTGTGGAAGCTGCCCAGAGTGGCTGGGGAAACCCAGCCAGATGGGCGGGGTACAAATAATAAATTATTATTATTATTATTATTATTATTATTATTATTATTATTATTCTGCATGCATAGATTCTCTTGGCCCCAATTGTAAACTATGGGGTCACATTGTTGTTACTAGAGATGGGTGGAGACTTAACCCTGAAGCTGCTAGTTGCTGACTAACTATTATATAGTTAGCGAATCGTGCTGCCTATGGCACAGCACAATGTTCAACGTATCATAATTATTGACTTTAGCCTAACCATCCAGCTGCTTGTCTTGAACTAAATGCTCACCTACCGTGCACCTAATTATTGGTGTGTTTCTCTATTATGTCTACAAGTTCATTAGCGATCATCTGTTTGCCAACCTGCTGCTCTGTGTTCAATAAGAACTAATGTGGACAGCCTCTCCTCCTCCTCCTCTGTGCCTCCATTTACAGTATCAGAATATCACCAGCTCTTCTGACATACGGCAGAACAATGAAATGTGCAAAAAGCGGATTTCTTTTTAGCCTAAGTGCATTTCACATCTGGTTGTGATTACATTCCCTAGAAGGACATTGCCTGATTAGTGATAATGCAGCAATTTTACATTTGTTTCAAACAATTATGTTAATCGTCTCTTATACATTATCCAATGTTTGTGATCAGTGACTAATTGCTAGCACCTGGCTGATAGGCCACAAGGACATTTATGAATCACTCTGGAACCTGTAGAAAAATGCTGGCTGTGGAATGCAAAATTGTATACGTTAAAGCGAAGAGCAGAGGACAATATAACAGGGGATGGTATTCCTTGACCTTTAAGAGTTGTGTTGAAGAAGAAAATTGAGCAGGTGCACCTGGTCACATTATGACATTCAAGGAAAATGGCACTTGCTGAAGTTTTCTGTCCTAGAAGTCCTATCAGTGTTGAAAACTGTTGCAGTTTATACACATGAAACACCATTTACAAACACTGAGGTTTATCTGAAGTTCTGCATTTTGAACTAGGGCTGGATCTGGCTCCCGGTGGAGTACAGGATCAGGTTTAAGGTGCTGCTTTTAACCTTTAAAGCCCTATATGGCCTAGGACCCTCGTACCTACGGGACCGCCTCTCCTGGTATGCCCCATAGAGGAACTTACGGTCTTCAAACAAAAACATCTTGAAGGTCCCAGGCCACAGAAAGGTTAGGCTGGCCTCAACTAGAGCCAGGGCTTTTTCAGCTGTGGCTCCGATCTGGTGGAATGCTCTGTCACAAGAGACTAGGGCCCTGCGGGACTTGACATCTTTCCGCAGGGCCTGCAAGACAGAGCTGTTCCACCAGGCCTTTGGCCAGGGCACAGCCTGACTCCCTCCTTTGGCAATCTTCACAGAACTCTAGCCCAATGGTTGCCATCAATTGGATTTGAATTAATTTTATAATGAAATGATTTTAGAATGTTGTATTATTTTATTGTTGTTAGCCGCCCTGAGCCCGGCTTTGGCTGGGGAGGGTGGGATATAAATAATTTTATTATTATTATTATTATTATTATTATTATTATTATTATTATTATTATTTACGCTGACCTGTTTAACATTATTTTCCCCTATTAGAACGATTTTGGATACGTCATTCTAAAACACCACAGGGCATACTTGCAAATTTAAACGTGTTTAGCTTGGGGTTTTTTTGTTGACAAATGGAAGTTATACCTGGCTACACCATTTTCCAAAGCACTGTTTTTCTCCTTGGTGCTGGTTGCTCATTGCTCTGCACTGCCTTCTGGTGTCACATTTAAATGCTTCCTCCCTCCCTCCCTCCCTCCCTCCCTGCATGTCCTTTGTTATCTACCCCTTGAATACTATTGGCTGGGGTTCGGAGTTTGAATGCAGTTAAAAAAGGTAAAACACTACACAGGGACATATGAGGAGTGTTTCACTGATACAGCAGCATAAAATGAAGTGATAAAAAGACAAGGTAATAGCATGTTAGGAACATAAAGAGTGGGACATCATATGTCCACCCACGTTATCCAAAGCATTCCTTAACCCTTCCTTAATGTTAAAAACCATGAGTGTAGATCTGCCCTGGGTTCTTCAGTACATAAAAAGGACTATATGAAGCACCAGTTAATACTGTCAACAAGTTCAGTTTGTGAGAATAGAATTTGTTTCCACAGTTTGCAGGATATTTGAGGGCAGTGGTGTAGCATGGGTTGCCTGAGCCCGGGTCCATACAGAAGTGGGGAGGGAGGGAAACGGATGGAGTATGCAGGCACATTAAACTGCCTAATGGTTTCCATGTCACCCAAGAGATTGCAGCCACAGAGATAAGAAAAGAAGAGTCGTTCCATTGTCTAGAGAGGTCAATTCCTGGTTTGCATGGATACCGGTAAGCCATTTTCAACAGAGCCCAGCAATGGAAGCATACAACTGTATTGAGGCAGCACCGCATGTTGAAATTTTCCACCCCTAACAATTTTCCACCCGGAGCAACAGCTCCTGTGTCCCACTGCGTTACACCATTGTTTGAGGGCCTTCTTCATGACTTGTTTAAGTGGAACTTTTACAACTCAAGAAGAACAGGCTTTGCTGGGGCCCATTCTGACAACTTCAAACAACTTCAGAAATTGTATTGAAAGGGTATTGATGAAAACATCCCTAGTAAGGTGGCAATCTTGACAGCAGTTAGGTTTTGTCATCTATCTGTCTATATCTATCTATATCTATCTATCTATCTATCTATCTATCTATCTATCTATCTATCTATCTATCTATCTATCTATCATCTATCTATCTATCTATCATCTATCTATCTATCATCTATCTATCTATCTATCTATCTATCTATCTATCTATCTATCTATCTATCTATCATCTATCTATCATCTATCTATCTATCTATCATCTATCTATCTATCTATCTATCTATCTATCTATCTATCTATCATCTATCTATCTATCTATCATCTATCTATCTATCATCTATATCTATCATCTATCTATCTATCTATCATCTATCTATCTATCATCTATCTATCTATCTATCATCTATCATCTATCTATCTATCTATCTATCTATCTATCTATCTAATCTATCATCTATCATCTATCTATCTATCTATCATCTATATCTATCAATCTATCTATCTATCATCTACCTATCTATCTATATCTATCTATCTATCATCTATCTATCTATCTATCTATCTATCTATCTATCATCTATCTATCTATCATCTATCTATCTATCTATCTATCATCTATCTATCTATCTATCTATCTATCTATCTATCTATCTATATCTATCTATCATCTATCTATCTATCATATATCTATCATCTATCTATCTATCTATCTATCTATCATCTATCTATCTATCTATCTATCTATCTATCTATCTATCATCTATCTATCATCTATCTATAATCATCACAGTGCATTGTATAAGCAAGATATTTTACTGCATGTATTTTGGAAAAAGCTCTGGGTTGCATAAAAACATCTACCAAAAGTTTATTTTCAGTTGTAACTAGGAGCTGGGCCCCTGCTTGTGCCACTCACCAACCCCCTGCTATTCCATTAACCCCCTAGCACTTTTACTTCCCTCCACGTGTAGCTACTAAGCTTGCTTTTCACCTCCCCAACGCCATTTCCGAAATTACTTCTGCAGCCCACGTTGCACCATTTTTCACTTTCACCCCAATGCCTGCTCTCTCCACTCCTTTTCTCACATTGTAACCTTCTGCATCTTCCTCCTCCCAAACACTACAACTACTAAGCACCCTTTTCACCTCACACCCAATTTCAAAGTCACCATCCCATTCTATTATGCAGACCTTTTGCTGCTCCTGCTTTCATAGTTACCTCCATTTTTGTGGGACGTGATACAACATTCCTTGTTTTCCTAGAGTGGATATGCAAGGGGATGTTTGGTCCAGCCAGTTGGAACTTCCTGTTTCCTCCTGGACTGGGACATACTTCCTCTTGCATGTGACTAGAGGTGGGCGTGACCTTACCTGTACAGGTAACAAAAGTACAAGGCACAAAACCTCCCTCCCTTCTTTTCCATCTTCCTTTCGTCATGTGAGCTGCAATGACTGACTGCCGGTCTGCAGTCACTGGGATTATTCCCCCATATGGGGTAGATCCAAATGTTCATATTTGCAACTACGTCTGCCTTCAGGGATCCAATTGTGAACTGATGATGTGAGTAAACTACTTTTATACACTTTAAACAAGATTGTGGCGTGTTTATTCTTTTGAGAGGGATATAAAGGGGACTTACCAGAAACCTAATAGTGAGAGGCTTAAACAAGCCTGCAACCAGCTACCCGCTGTGTGTCTAAAAGGGGAATGTAAAACTCTGCTAAGTAAAGGGACTTGCTAGCGTAAGTTAGGAGGGATATTAATAAGCAATATATCCTCTCCTGCCTCCCTGAACATTCCCACAATTCTCATGCTTCCAAATACTTTTTGCAGTCTCATTTGCACCCATATTTTCAACATTTCCACTTTCACTCCCATCCTCCTCCTTATTTTTCTCAACTCTCCGTTCCACACGCTCCACCCCAATGCTAGGGTCGGCTTGAAGGATTCTGTTGTCTCTGACTCATCTCCATTCTTCTTATCATACTCAGTCAAATTACTTATCGCTGCCTTTCGCTTTGCTTTTTTATTTATTTGAACACATGTGGGCATAAGTGCTTGTAGAAGGCGGTTCTCTTTGTATGGGTTTTCTTCTAGAGACATCAGCTGGGGTGCTCAAAGTGTGACTTCTGATAATACTTGGCTTATTTCTAATTCCAATCAGGCAGAGAGGCCACCCACAGAGATGTGTCAGGGTGCCCTGCTGCAACCATAGTGATAGAACACAAGACAATGTTGGTGCTACTTCGTACAATAAGAGTGCTTATTACTACACCTACTCCCAGCAGAATTGCACATTTACTATTTCTCAAATTTCTCAGCAATCAGTAAGATACTTTAAAGTTTCTTCACCAGTTTGAAAGGTAGTACAACGGAATCAGAGGTTAAAAATCAAGTGGAAGAAGGAAACAGTCTGGTTCCAGTGTTTATCCAACAGTATGCCACATATACACATCTCTAAATTGCTTCATTCACAAAACCTTCAGCAGAAAAATGAAGAATGTCCATAAGTCACTTTTGTCACACACCAGCTTCATTGAAAGTAAGGCAGTGATTTTAAAATGGAACACTGCGGGGACCCAGATGTCTGTCCGCAATGCTGCCCACTGGCAAAAGGTGAGTGGACTTGCAAAAACCAGCTGCTCACAGTGTATAGTGGTTTTTTGTTTGTTTGTTTTAAAAAGTTTTATATGAGAATGTTCTAAGCGAAAAACAATTATTAGAAATTGTAATGATCCCATCTTCTAGGTTGGAATGTAGCATTAAATGGAAAACGGTGATAAATCAAATTGATCAGAAGAAATTGGTTGTGCTCAATATCTGGTCTTTGATATTTCCATTTATTGCCCAAAGTTGTCCTCCTCCCCCCCCCCCACACCCGTCCTCCAGCCACCAAAGAAAAATATTAATAGATCCAGGCTGACCTCAGCATTTTCTTAGCCCTGAAAAGGAGCACAGACCTTCTAATAACTTTTGAGTTACAAGATACACGATAAAAAGACTGAACGAAAGGCTGAAAAGTGGCCATCAGATATTGGCCTTTGGATAAGGATTGTAAAGAGCTTATGTGGTATAAAGCCGAGGCTGAAAATATTTTTCATTTATGCTGCCATTTGAGGACTCTCTCTGTAATCTGTTTGGATATAAGGCCCCATTCCAGTATTTTGTGAAGCTCAAACACTCTCCCCATCAGAAGCTTCTTCCCCAAATGGAATCACCTTTCCGACTTTGTCTCATTCGTTCTCTGTGACCAGGGGCACTCTAGACAAAAAAAATGCAACATGATTTTTAGTTTCCTTCTTGTGTGAATGTCTCCGAAATAGTTTAGTGTGCTCCTGTTCTTTCAGGCAACTTTGAAAAAAAGCTTTTGTCCACATACTATGTTGAGTGAAATAATAAGAGCATCCATAAAAAGAAAGGAGGGAGGAAGAACGTGAAGAGGACTACTATTAATATGGACATTAAAAAATGGGCAAACTACCAAGAACTGCAAGGTGAAAGGATGCGACGCCAAGAGGGAACAAATTTCATGGCCAGATTAACCATTATTCTAATTATACCGCAGCATAGACACCTATGCAAATGGGGTGTGCTGCTGTAGTGTAATTATCAGAGAAAGCTCTTACATCATTTCTCCCTGTTTTAGAAAATGATGGAGGATTCCCTATCACACCCATCCATTTATCTGTTTGCAAATACAGCAAGACGGAGCTGTTCCGCCAGGCCTTTGGTCAGGGTTCAGTCTGTTTCTTTTCTTTCTGTATAAGAACAAGCGTTAAAGAGGCCTCCTAGCCTGCTCACAGGTCCTTTACAGGTACAGTGGTAACATTTGGCCCTAGAGAATATTAAGCACTCTCAATTTTACCCGTGGACTGCCATCTGTCCATATTTTAATTTGTTCTGATCTAATTTTAAGATGTATTTTAATTAATTGGGACCTCCCTTAAAGAGGGCACATGTTGCAGTGAGACCTGGCAACCAAACCCTGTGTTGTGGGTGGGTTTGATTGAATAGCTACAACACCCAATTGGTAGGTCCCTTGTTGCTGGGTTTAATCAGGCCAATGGGACGCATGCACGTGACCCAAAGCTTCCTATTTCAGTGTGTGCATTGAAACACCCGCCCACCTCTCCCTATAGTTAGGGCTGTGAGCTTGATGTTGCTATGCCATCTTGTGTCGCCTGTCATTGGGACAGGGGCATGGCAGGAATTTTCCCCACTTGGCTGATTGGCTGGTGCCATTTGGGTTTTGCTTGCCATGTAGCAAATTGTCACAACTTGTAAGGTTGTGGATAGGCTCTGGGCCAGGTGATAGGGATGGGAGAACGCTCTCACCATCCCTATGTGAAGGGTATTCCATTAAAGGAATCCAGGAACTCGATGGTTTGGTCAACCCCTGTGAGGGGGTTGTGCCCGTGCCTGAGTCCAGGGGGGCATTTGGGTGGTGGAGATAGTCTGTTCCCAGCTTTCCGCTTATCCAGGTGTTCACCCTAGGCTGACCTATGCTGGTACCCTGGGTCAGCGATACCTGCAACAGTGCAGGGAGCTAGTCAAACCAGAGTCTATGCAACCACTCACTTGCTGTAATCAATAAAGTTATGACCTAAATTCTGCCAAAAAACCCCAAAATTTGAGTCTTGTCTTAATTTATTTAAGGGGGAGGTTTAAACGTCTGAACTGTGTTAGTTTTATGATGTTAGCCACCCTGAGCCTGGCTCTGGCCGGGGAGGGCGGGAAACAAATTAAAAAATATTATTATTATTATTCTCAAATCCTGAAATCACAGAGCAAGGAACTATAGAAAGGGTAGGGGGAGGAGTAAATGTAAAACACAGAACTGAATTCCTATTAGACTGCATATATCATAATTACCAATGAAACTGCAATCTTATGCACTCCTTCCTGGAAATAAGCTCCACTGAATACTGCAATCCTAAACATGCTTACTAGGGAGTAAGGCTCATTGGGGCAAAGGAGGACTTCCTTCCAAGTAAGCAGCTGTAGGATCCCATTGTAAAGCCCTTGACCCTATAGCAGTTTAATCCTCCCTTGAGATGGCAAACCGGCAGGAAAACGGCCAACACTTTCCCAATAACATTAGAAGCTGCCAGAAAAAAAGTATCATAATTGTGGGCCTGACACAAACAGCCTTGTAGATATACCATTGTTATCCAAACAGGACAGAGGCCATCCTTGCTCTGATTCCTGCAAGACCCGCTCCCTGCTTGGCTAGCCTATTTTTATGTGACCTGGCAGGTCAGGTCCCTGACTGACTGGCTACAAAAGCTGCTGCTCCTGGCCGAAGGGGCTAGAGACCAAGACCAATGAGGTGGAGATATTGCTTATAAGTTTGTGTTTGGGTTGAGATTTGATCTTGGAGGTGCTTAATCAGTGCTGTTATTGGTACAGTGGTACCTCGAGTTAAGAACTTAATTTGTTCCACAGGTCCGTTCTTAAACTGTTCTTAACCTGAGGTACTACTTTAGCTAATGGGGCCTCCTGCTGCCGCCGCACCACCGCCTCACGATTTCTGTTCTCACCTTGAAGCAAAGTTCTTAACCTAAGGTACTATTTCTGGATTAGTGGAGTCTGTAACCTGAAATGTCTATAACCTGAGGTACCACTGCATAGTGTTTTTGTATTGTTCTTGTTAGACATGGTGATTAATTATGTGGGGACTTTTTGATTTTCTGGCACACTTATTCAGATGTTTTCATTGTCTATGACTGTTTAGACATGCCCTCCAACATTTCTCCCATGAAAATAGAGACATCCTGTACAATGATGGTGGTGATGATTTTATTTATACCCTGCCCATCTGAATGGGTTGCCCCAGCCACTCTGGGTGGCTTCCAACATATATAAAAACATTAAAAACTTCTCTATACAGGACTGCCTGCGGATGTCTTCTAAAAGTTGTATAATTACTAATCTCCTTGGCTTGGGAGTCACATAACTCCATACCCACCAACATTTCTCTGATTAAAATAGGGACGTCCTACCATACCTTTGAACATATCTCTGCTGAAAATAGGGACATTGTAAGGAAATGTAGGACATTCTGGGATGAAATCAGAAACTGGGATGGCTTCTGTAAACCTGGGACTGTCCCTGGAAAATAGGGACACTTGGAGGCTCTGCTTAGATCCTGTAGTGTTTTGTAATTGTGTAAATTTGTGTTGTAAACCACCTTGAGCATGGATTAACTATGGAAAGACAGCTTGCAAATAAATAAGGAAGAGAACTGTTGGATCACACTATTATGTCAGGGAGTCTTGATAACAAACGAGAGTACAGTGGTACCTCAGGTTAAGTACTTAATTGGTTCTGGAGGTCCATTCTTAACCTGAAATTGTTCTTAACCTGAAGCACCACTTTAGCTAATGGGGCCTCCCGCTGCTGCTGCTGCACCGCCAGAGCACAATTTCTGTTCTCATCCTGAAGCAAAGTTCTCAACCCAAGGTACTATTTCTGGGTTAACGGAGGATGTAACCTGAAGCGTATGTAACCTGAGGTACCACTGTAGTTAATTAAAGAAGATTTATTGCAAAACAAAAACACCACAACGAAAAAAGCACAAACGTAGTTCCCGGAGTGAATATTGCAGCCATCCATCTATAAATCAAAGATGTCCCTTCTAAGGAGGTTGTTTCTTCCGCTTCCAGAAGTAGATTCTCCTTCCTCTTGTGATGTAGCCTGTCTTGAAGACCTCCTATACGGCGAGACTTTGGAGAAAGGTGGTCAACTCCCCCTTTCCTCATTCTCCAACGATCTGCTTCCGAGGTCCCTCTCGCTCTCTGAGCTGTGTCTGATCTCTTCCCTGTAATTTGTACTTCACTCGCACCCTGACAGGCTAGTGGCTATCTGCCAACGCCACTGTTATCAGACTGCAATCCAAAGGGCAGAGGCGTTGTCTCCTGGCTATAGACCTCCTGAATTTCAGTTAACTCTATGTCTCCCTGCCTGCTTTCTCGAGCTGGTTCATTCATGACATATTAAGAACAAGATTGCGCACCTGATAAATACTAGCATCATTTCATGTCTCAGTAGCTGGTGACTTAGCATTTGGTCATTATGGGGGGAACTTGTTGCTGAACTCCATCACCCCTTGACTATTGGCCATGAGAGTAATGAGAATTAGAGTCCAGCAGCATCCGGGTAGATGTTCTCCGACTCTGGCATACAACAAAACAAAATTTATGAAGTTATTATGTGCATATTACATATTATTACCATATTTTTTGTCCTATAGGGCGCACCGGCCCATAGGACGCACCTTGTTTTTTTTTGGGGGGGGGAATGAATAAAAAAAATTATTCCTCCCCCAGCCGCAGCTGCTGCCCCAAGCCTTGCGCACACCTGCCCGAAGCACGGGGCACCCTCCAGAGGGCTCCGCGTGCTTCGGGCTGCAGGCTGCCGCCTCAAGCCTCGCACGCCTGGCTAGACCACCCGCCGGGCGCGCAAGGCTTGCGGACACTCGCCGGGGCTGCAGGCTGCTGCCCGCAAGCCTTGTGAGCCCGCGGGAACTCCCGCCGGGCTTGCAAGGCTTGCGGATAGCTTCCTGAAGCCTGGAGAGCGAGGGGGTTGGTGCGCACCAATGCCTCTCGCTCTCCAGGCTTCAGCGAAAGCCTGCATTCGCCCCATAGGACGCACACACATTTCCCCTTCATTTTTGGAGGGGAAAAAGTGCGTCCTATGGGGCAAAAAATACGGTATGTAAAATCAATGTTACCAATGTTTTGTTGTGGTTTTTTTTTGTACCTCTACTATAAAAATATTCCTGCATGTTAATGATTTCCCTGGCTATAATACAACTAATGGTACTCATAATTTTAATTCATTTTCTTCCTTCCTCCAACTATTTTGATTTGAAGGTGATTTCTCATCATCTGCCACAGAAGGGGTCATTCATAATTAACTGGCTTCAAACATTTCGTCCTGATGTCCAAATATCTCCATAACTCATTCAATGGAGAATTGGCTTCATGTTGCCTTTTCTAATGATATCATTTCATGGCGACCTTCAGTCATTTATCTGCACAAAGCAGTTAAACATCATAAATATAAAATTATGTGGGACATCCTACAGCATAAACAACAGCAAAGATGTAGCCTTTTCAGGGGGTCAGGATTTGCCATCTTACATTTCATTAATATTACTCAACCACTGCCATCCATAACTGTTGCAAGACTATAAACATCCCTTTAGCAATAAATTACTCACCTCTACTTCATTTCCTGCCCTCCAAAGAAAATTACAATTGTATTTTGTTCCTACAATGCTAAAATTAATTACATAGCAAGGAGTAATGAGGGGGAAGATCTGTAAGGCCACCTGGAATGAATTGTTTTTATGGTTTGCAATTCCACAAGGCCTGAGCAGCCCCTCTGTGGTAGAAAAACATAGAATCATAGAACTGTAGAGTTGGAACATACTCTCAAGGGCTATCTAGTCTAACCGCCCTGCAATGCTAGGGTCAAAGCTGAAGAATCTCTGACAGATGACCATCCAATCTCTGCTTTAAAACCTCTTGTGAAGGAGAGTCCATGACTTTCTGAAGCAGTCCATTCCACTGTCAAACAGCTCTTACTTTCAGAAAATTCTTTCTAATGTTTTGTCAGAATCTCCTTTCTTGCAGTTTGAATTCATTGGTTTATGGAACAGCAAAAAACCAAGGTTTTTCCATCTTCCATGTGACAGTCCTTTAGATATCTGAAGGTGGCTGTCCTAGCACTCTTCTTCTGCCTGCCATTCCCTGCTGGGGCTGGCAGGCTATCCTGGTCCCACATCTTGAGCCCCCCACTCGCACCACACTCTGATTTCCCCTAGTGTCTACACGGGGTGGGGGTGGAAATGGCACAGCTGCCTGTGTGGATAAGTCATGTGTTTCTTCCTTTTTAAAGTCCAGGTTTCATTGATCCTTTGAACATGCAATTGACTAACATCTAAGATGCAACAGGTCCCAGTTCATATCCCAGATAAGCTCTTGCCAAAGAGCTTAGGTCATAACTTGCTTGTCAATAACTCAGTGGCAGAGCTTTGCATGCCGAGATGGGCTGAGGAAGGAGAATTGAAATCAAATTCCTCCAACAAGTCATACTCAGTGTAGATCCACTAATATCAGTGATTTTTTTATTCAAGTCTATAAATGTCAAAGACCATAGTTGACTGTCACTTATTGTCTGGATTTACCCTCAAAATGGACGACAATTTTATTTTATTTTTGCCTCCCTGTTAGTCCTCTACTTCCAAGTGGTTCAATATTTACCTATGTGAAAGGAGGGTGTAACAGGCAACAGATGGGAGTCTTGTTTACTATCAGGCTGGCCAGCCAGCAGCCTAATGAGTTGGTAAACTTCAAAATATCATTTCCCAGTGGGATTCAGAGATTTGAAGATCTCTCAAGCCAGAGAGCACTGGAGACACATTAGTTTAGTTGCCCAACCTGCCAGCCAGCCGGCTTGGTAGTGAGACAGACTCCTTTCTTCTGCCAGCCACTTTCTTACATTCCTTGAAAGTTCTCTCAAATCTCTTCAATGTTTTCAAATATTTTCAGGGAAGGATTATAAAACCAGATAGTTTTGAGGTGAAAGAGGGGAGGTTTGCCCATTTTTGTTTGCCCTGTAGAAGGTTCCATATTAAACCCTCATCATCTCCAATTAAACTTACAGAGTTGCCACTGAAATGTCAGGATTTTAAAAGTAAAGAAAATCAGGGCAACATTGGAAAAGCCTTCTGAAGGGAAGCATCTTTTGGAATGTCAGCTGATCTGTAAGAGTTTTGAGGGAAGAGAAAGGAATCTTGACAAGGTTTTGAAGATTTCTTTGTATATTTACAAAACAAAAAGAACAGAACTTCTTTTTTTAAATGTGGAAATATCATCCAAACTAAGGGAACTTTGCAGCAGAAGGGTGGGGGAGCATTGCCAACTTACACTATAAGAAAAAGCCTACTAAATGCTACATACACAAGACAAGAATGGAAAACCCCCAATATTATTATTTTTTGGTAAATCTGTCAGAAACATTTAGTTAGCTGCTGTGGAAAACAGGACCCTTCTTATGCCCCTTCATGTTACGTGCAGATATTCCAGAAACAGCTGAGCATCCATATTTAGCAGTGTGCCTAAAATACCCCCCACAAACTCTCACAGCCCTCCTCTAACAGCATAAAATATGGGAAACACTGGTGATTTTGGCTAGGGGGAGCATGATAAATTATAGAAATTTCAGTCAAACAACAATTGCAGTTTCCCCCCTTTGTGTTGCTGTTCATCTGCCACAAATGGTGATGAAGATGAAGTTGCAACAATCAGTGGCAAGGCAATGTCTTAGTTGGAATGACATTGCACCATGATATAGTTTTGTTCTAAAGGCATTGCGGGGAAAACATGGGAACCCACATGGGTAGAACCACTGGACAGATACCAGAATCAGTGAATTCCTACTGCAAAAACTTGTGCATGGATTGTGAGTCCTAAATAACATCAAAGGATGAGTATGGAGCCCTAAAGCAGCCTGGTTATGGGAGTAGCCCAAAGTAGGCCTTGCCTTAGATGGTATTTCTAGACTGAATCAAGAAACTGAAGTGATTGGATACTTCCTTGATTCGGTCTTAAAAACTGTTTCATTCCAAACCTACTTTCAATTTGAAGTGGAACTTGTTATTTTAGGTCACTTCACTTCTGCAGGATTTTGAAATATTTTAATCCTTATTGGGAGGAACAATATCAGAGCAATCCAAAATATAGGAAGGAAGTGGAAATTATGGCTGCAGCCTAAGTTTGGCAACCTTTAAATTAGAGCTGGGACTAGAACCATACATTTTGCCAGTGCTGCTTCATGTGATTGAGCTGAACAAAGTTTGGAATAGAGGTAAATCTCCCCCTTCACCATTCTGCCCCAGCCATTCCCACAAAACACCCCCTTTGGAGGACTTAGACTGGTTTGGGCTGAGCTGGGATGGAGGACTTACAATGATATATCTCTGGCAGAGCCAGGATGAGGGGCTTCAGCTGGTACTAAGAGGCATGCCTGGCGACCCACCTATTCCAAACTCTACTCATCTTGGTAGATCTTGGCATTGAAGATGGACCCCTATGTCAGTGAAATGGGGTGGGTGATTTGCCTGGATTGAAGCAACCAAAACCAGCTGATTATTTTAATTTCCTTATGAAGTTTCGAATGATTATTCCAATCCAGGCAACCTTTAAATTAGAGCTGGGACTAGAACCATACATTTTGCCAGTGCTGCTTCATGTGATTGAGCTGAACAAAGTTTGGAATAGAGGTAAATCTCCCCCTTCACCATTCTGCCCCAGCCATTCCCGCAAAACACCCCCTTTGGAGGACTTAGACTGGTTTGGGCTGAGCTGAGATGGAGGACTTACAATAATATATCTCTGGCTGAGCCAGGATGAGGGGCTTCAGCTGGTACTAAGAGGCATGCCTGGCGACCCACCTATTCCAAGCTCTACTCATCTTGGTAGATCTTGGCATTGAAGATGGACCCCTATGTCAATGAAATGGGGTGGGTGATTTGCCTGAATTGAAGCAACCAAGACCAGCTGATTATTTTAATTTCCTTATGAAGTTTCGAATGATTATTCCCCCCTCCCCCAAAGCTGACAAACTGATTCAGAAAGAGTAGGTGGACAGATGTGTTTTGCCTGCAGATATGTGGAATGTTTTATAGGTAGATTCTGTAATCTGCTTTCCATGTTGTTGTTTGTCAGAGATTGCATCAATTTTTATTCTGGCTGTCTGAATTTCACTCCCTCTGGCAAGTTCATTGGAACTACTGCTGTTCTGGACCATTTTACTGTGGCATATCTATTTAAAGAGAGGCAGCAAATATAACTTGTGTACTCTGGGGGCCAGTGTTCATTTGGAAGAAGCTGCTATATGAGGGAAGGAAATGCAGCAAATAAAATGTGCAATTTGTAGGGGAAAGGGGGGCTGCTATTTCTTGTTTAGTTTTCTTTACATTGGAGCTTATAAGTGAGTTGAGAGAATGAAAAATATGCTCAGTGATTATTAGCTACAAGAATCAATTAAATCATTATCAAAGTTGGCTGGTTAAAATTAGAACAACAGTGTGATATGAATTTTCTTATGTGTGTAGATGATTCATTCACTTTTTGAAGCTAGCATAGTCCTTCCATAGTCAAAAACACAATATGCCTCTGTGTTTATTGTTTTCAGAACACCTCGGGAACCATCTTATACAATTCTGGTTTCATGGGAAGTGCTGAATGTGCTGAGCTTCCAATACCTTGCTGCACTTTTCAAAGTTATAATTGATTTTGTGACAAAGCCAGCTCTGTTATGTTCGTCTTTCTCAGAGCGCACTGTGATGTAGGTAAAGAAATGTGCCTGTATTGCATAGCATGCAGCAACATAGCTGCGCTGATTGTAAATGGATCCATTTTGCCTCATCAAATCTCCATAGGGTCAAAAGGTTACTGCTTCCAGATGAAAGTCTAGACAGCAAATGAAGGGGTAAACCTGTGGCTTGTTGGGCAGAGTGCAAGTAAGTGTTTCGAAAATTTCTTCAAATCCTGCTCCCCTTCCAAAAGAAAAGGAAAATAAAAAAGCTACAGAATGTTCCTTTTAAAAATACCTTAAATGTGCCCAGCACAAAAAGCAGCATACCTATTTGCTTGGGGTGTGTATCAGCTCCAAGATTTGCATTGCTTCTGTGCCAATCAGTGACATTTCATGGATAGAAAAAAAAGGAGAAAGTGTCCAGGAAAACTATGTAACAGAATGATAGGAAGTTTTGTGGGGCCCTGATTTGATTCAGAATGCTTTGAGGACATTGTGATTTAATTAAGAAAAAAATCAAGAAAAGCCTGCTGTATCAGGCTAAAGGTCCATTGAGTCCACCATCCTGTTTTTAAAATGGCAACCTAAATGTCTGTGCAAAAACCACAAAAAAGGGAGTTAAATCACCCTGAATCACCTCAATTCAGCCCACTATTTGGATCCACTATGAGCAGGCTGAATATACATACAGTGGTACCTTGGGTTAAGTACTTGATTTGTTCCGGGGGTCCGTACTTAACCTGAAACTGTTTTTCACCTGAAGACCACTTTAGCTAATGGGGACTCCCGCTGCTGCTACGCTGCCAGAGCACGATTTCTGTTCTCAACCTGAAGCAAAGTTCTTAACCTGAAGCACTATTTCTGGGTTAGCGGAGTATGTAACCTGAAGCATATGTAACCTGAAGCGAATGTAACCTGAGGTACCACTGTACTGTTTGACTTCAGTTTGGCAGGCTTTATCCACACTGGAGAAGATATCATGGTAGTAAATGCAATTTTTTCAAAAGGAAAATAATTTGCAACTTTTTTATTTCCCAGTAGGAAATGGCTGAAATTATTAGGACATGGGTGGATCCCATATCCAAACTTGCAGCCTATGAATCACCATGGACGAAGGCAGGAAATCT
The DNA here is from genome assembly GCF_964234715.1 of Podarcis melisellensis. Lineage (NCBI taxonomy): Eukaryota > Metazoa > Chordata > Lepidosauria > Squamata > Lacertidae > Podarcis > Podarcis melisellensis. The sequence continues at coordinate 19,351,620 of NC_138531.1, read as the reverse complement.
TCCCAAATGCAGAACAGGTATCTATAATGAATCTGTGGCTGGTGCATACATGCTAGAATACCAAATATACCAAAACATCATGTCATGCTCCCTACCCAACACATTGTAGAACAAGGTGGTCTCACTGTTCATTTCTTCCCTTCCCCATCAATCATCATATAAAACAACCATTATATTCATGAGGTTCATATCATGCAAATTTGACATAACACACTGAATACATGACAGAGTAAATTCCATTTGCTAGATAAAAATAAGGAGCCTTCCAGTGAGGGATCTAATTTTGCAGGCACGAATGAGAAAGCAAGTGGTCTGCACCCATGAAGGGACTGTAAGGCCTGAATAAAGATGACAGGCATAGCCTCTTAATCACCCTCGTTACATGACAAATTAGATGTGAAGCTTTGTCACATGCATGGCTTGCTGTACAGAGTGACCCATAAGTCGGTTATTGTCAAAACGATGGATTATGATGGTTTTGTTATTGCACAGTTTGGGCCCCTATGTGTTCCAAACTCAGAAGAATTATGGCCTGAGAAACCATTTCCCCTATCTTTCCATCCATATGTTACAATCACATCTTCCTGCTGGTATGGCTGACTGGCTTCCCTCTTCTATTCCTTTCTAATGTGCAATAGAAAATCTAGTTTTTTTCAGGCCTGGGGAAGAAAATTGTGCAGAAGACACGAGTGTCATTCTGAGCCATCTTTAGCTATCAACAGAATGCCTGTATGGGCTTGATTTCGGTATTTCGAAGTATTAATGTATCATCCTACTAGCAGCATAGGAAATGTCAGCATAGACAGGACAAATCTTATTTCCAGAACGGAACTGGACCATGGCACAGTTATTGCTTCAGCATCAGAAATGTTGTTTCCTAACACTCAAAAGAGTTGCTTTATAGTCCAACACCTGTGTGATGGGACGATGAGCTGCTTGTGCGTAAAATGCAAGTCCCTCAGAGTTTGATCAGGTTTTCAAACCTCTGCCTGTGACGGAGCCCCTCCAGCATGGCTGCGTCAATCACTAGTAGAATCCGAAAGTGGCTGCTTTCGGAATCGTTTCCAACATAAAAGCTCTTTAACGGAAACACGTCGTCTGGCCTCTCGGCGTGACAGTTTCCGGCGAGGTGTGGGTGTCCCTATAGGAGGTCCTGAGACCTCCCCACTGTTTTCGCTGGAAGCGTCTCTGAGCCATCCCTCCGACTCACTTTCCCTTGGAGTTCTTGCTCGCCCTCTACTGGTTCCCTCTTCCGCTGCTACTCCTCTCTCAACCTCAGTGAGCCTTTGCGCCCCCGGCGCTTTAGATGGCAGTTCCCTGACATCCACCTCCCCTCCAGGGCCCCCTTCACCCCCTCCCGTCTCCTCCCCTACTGGCGGTGAGGAGGTAAAACCCCTGAAAGAACCTCCTTCGTCTTCCGACGTCGCGAACACTTCCCTCCACTTGTTGCTGTTCCTACTCTCTCGGTAATCTTCGTCATCGGAGTCCACTCCCTCTTCCAACTCCGACTCCGCGAACCCTTCCATTTCCTCTTCCTCATCGGTGGTGCCGAAATACTCCCTCCTAAACCTTGCTATCGGCTGAGGTTTCCTCGGGAACCTTTGGTGGAACGTTTCTGTTAGAACCTCGTCATTGACTTCCTCTGCATTCACCCAGGTGTTTTCTGACTCCGGTTCCCCTTCCCACGCCACCAAATACTCCACCTGATTTCCCTTCCACCTGGAATCGAGGATTTCCGCTACATGGTTGCGGCGTTCCCTCTCTTCCAAGGCTGGTCCCCTGACGTACTCCCCTTCACGTCCCCCCCTGTATGGTGACAGTAACGACCTGTGGAACACTGGGTGCAATTTCATGTGGTTGGGTAATCGGAGTTTGAAAGCTACCGGGTTGACCTGCTGAATGACCTCAAAGGGTCCCAATCTTCTGGGCCTCAATTTCTTACAACCCCCTTTGAACGGCAACCCTTGGGTTGACAACCACACTTGATCCCCCACCCTTATGGTTTCACCTTCCCTTCTGTTCTTGTCTGCCTGCTTCTTATATTATGCCTTAGCCCTTTCTAAGTTGAGCTGGAGCTGATGATGGATCGCTTCCATCTCTTCTACAAAATGTTCAGCCGCTGGGATGCTCCATCTCTCCCCTCCTTCCCCTGGAAATGCCCTGGGGTGACACCCGTAATTAGCCAAAAAGGGACTCATCCCTGTGGACACATTCTCCGCATTATTGTAGGCAAATTCTGCCAACGCCAACTTTTCGACCCAATCGTTCTCTCTGTCATTGACATAACACCTCAGATATTGTTGAAGAATGCCATTTGCTCTTTCCGCCTGCCCGTTGGTTTCAGGGTGCCGGGCAGTTGAAAAATTGACTTCCACGTGCAGCAAGCTCATGAGCTTCCTCCAGAACCTGGAAGTAAATTGTTTGCCGCGATCTGAGATCACCCTCAAGGGAGCCCCGTGCAACCTAAAGATGTGTTCTACAAACAACTTCGCTGTTTCTTCCGCTGTGACTGCATGTGAGCATGCTACAAAGTGGCACATCTTAGTTAACAGGTCTACTACTACCATGATGGCTGTTTTCCCCTTGGACTTTGGCAGATCCGTCATAAAATCTATTGATATCGCTTCCCAAGGCCGTTCTGGTGTGGGTAATGGTTCTAATAACCCTGCCGGCGCCCTTCTTTCCCCTTTGGCTCGCTGACATTGGTCACACCCTCTTACATACTCCCTTACATCTTCCCTCACCTTAGGCCACCAAAATTCCCTGGTAACCAACCACATGGTCTTGTGTTGTCCAAAATGTCCCGCCGTGGGGCTATCATGCAACTGCTTGAGTACTCTCCCCCTCAATTCACCTTCGGGTATATACAGTGCCCCTTTGTAATACAATGCCCCATTTCTTTCCTCAAAACCTCCGGGGCTCTCGCCCTCCCCCCTGAGACCTCTGAGCTTATCCTGGGCATATTCATCATTTTCCGTTTCCTCTACCAGTTCTCGTTGCCCCACCAGCGCCCCCCCACACACCCAGCGGTCCTCAGGGATGACATGTCTCTCTTCGATCACCCCCTCCCCTTCCCAATACTCTGGTTTGCGTGAGAGCGCGTCCGCCCTGACGTTTTCTGGGCCTGGCACATAACAAATTTCAAAGTTGAATTTGGAGAATTCCTGTGCCCATCTCACTTGTCGTTGGTTGAGCACTCGAGCTGTTCTCCAATACTCTAAATTCTTGTGGTCGGTGCACACTTGCACCTTGTGTTGTGCCCCAATTAATAAATGTCTCCACCTCCGGAATGCTTCGTGAATGGCAAGTAGTTCCCTGTCATACACCGTGTAATTCCTCTCGGATTTATTCAGCTTCCGCGAGAAGGCACACGGTCTCCACTCCGACGCACTCCTCCCCGGTTGAAGAAGGACCGCCCCTACCGCCCGGTCGGATGCATCGGTTTCCACTCTCATGGGTTTTCGTAAATCCACATGCAGAAGTTGTTCTTCCGAGGCGAAAGCCCTTTTCAGTTCTTCAAAGGCTCGATCCGCCTCTACCGTCCAAACAAATTTCTTCTTGCTGCTGAGGCAGTCGGTGATGGGCGCCGTCAAGTGGGCAAAGTTCTTGATGAACTTCCGATAAAAGTTCCCAAACCCCAAGAATCTTTGCACGTCCTTCTTGGTCTTCGGTGTCTTCCATTCCAGTACCGCTTGGACCTTGCCTGGATCCATGGCCAATCCCTTGTCTGACAAGCGGTACCCCAGGAATTCCACCTCCTTGGTATGAAACTGGCACTTCTCCAGTTTCACCCACAGCTGGTTGGCTTGCAGCCTGCCCAACACTTCTCGAACGTCCCTCACATGCTGTTCCTCATCTTCCGAATACACCAACACGTCGTCTAAAAAGGCCACACAATTCTTGTAGAGCAAAGGTCCCAGAACGTGGTTTATAAAAGCTTGAAAACACGCGGAGCCCCCTTGTAGACCGAAGGGCATAACGAGGTATTCAAAGGCTCCCAAAGGGGTAAACATGGTGGTCTTCCATTCATCTCCCTTCCTTATGCGTATCAGATTGTACGCCCCCCGCAGGTCCAGCTTTGTAAAAATCTTTCCCTTCCTTACTCTGGTCAAAATGTCCTCAATTCGGGGCATAGGGAAAGCCAGGGGCTCCGACACTGCATTGAGGGCCCTAAAGTCACACACCAGTCTCGGTTTGTCTGTGTTCTTTTTGTCCACAAAAAACACTGGGCTGCCCCCCACCGCTCGGGACTCTCTGATGAAACCTCGCTTCAGGTTTTTGTCAATGAACTCCCTCAGCTCCTGCATCTCCCTGTCTGACATGGCGTACAGCTTGCCTACTGGGAGTTGGGCCCCAGGGAGTAGGTTGATTTGACAGTCAAAGGGTCTATGCGGTGGCAGTTTGTCTGCTTCCCTTTCGCTGAATACGTTGCTCAGATCTGCGTATTGCGGGGGCACCTTCCCTTTGTCCATTACTTCCATCCCGGCTAGGGTGACTCTGTCTCCTCCCGAAACCTTCCCCTCCTTGCAGTGTTCTAGGCAATGCGCTGACCCAAAGGAGACCACCCTCTGATGCCAGCCCACTAGCGGATCGTGTAGCGCCAGCCAGCTCATCCCCAAAATGATGGGCGCTCCTCCCAGGATGGCCACATTAAACGCTATCTGTTCGGTGTGCCTTGCCACCCTCATTATCATCGGGACAGTCTGTTGGCTAACTTCTCCCCCCAACAGCTCTCTGCCGTCAATCGTAGTCACCTGCAAGGGGTTACTTAAAGGGATGGTCTGTATCTGGTGCTCAGCTGCAAACTCCTTACTCATGAAATTACAGGAGCTGCCTGAATCCAAAAGCGCCTTGATCTTTAGTGGGTGTCCGTTTGGCAGTTCTAGTAACACCTCTATCACTAAAGCGGGTCTGGGAGGTTCCGGCATGGGCACTTTCACTGCTCTTTGGCCTGGCTGCTGTGCCCCGACGGTGGCAGCCAGGCGTTGGCTTTTACTTGCTCCTTGCCTTCCTCTTCCTTTCCCCCAACAGCTCCTGCCATCCCTTGCCATTCCTTTCTTTGTGGGCAGACTCTGGCAAAGTGCCCTGGCTGTTGGCAGAGATAACATCTCTTGGCGCTCCTTCCCTCCTTCTTCCGCCCTTCACTGGGATTTGAAACTGCGCGCGCCCGCGCTGTTCCAACTTCCATCGGCTCTGCCGGCGGGAAAGGTGGCTCTGGAATGTCTGGAATGCGGAACTCCCTCCAACGGTCTCCTTTCCCTTCCCGCTTTTCCAAAGCCCTCGCCTCCTGGCGCGCTCCTATGCACAGCGCAGATTTGGTTAACTGATCCATAGACTCCGCCCTGGGCCCCCGGGAAAGCTCATCTTTGACGGTTGAAGAAAGCCCCTCTTCGAAAAGCATTTGGATGGGCTCCGCCGATAGGTCCCACCCCAATTTATGAATCAGCATAGTAAACTCAGTCCAGTACTCACGGACAGATCTGCTTCCTTGCTGGCAAGCCATTAACTGCCTTCGCACCACCCCCTGCTCAATATCGCTGGAAAACATCAGGTCCATGGCACGAAAAAACTTCCTCGTGTCCTTTAGGATCTCATTATTCGCTGCCATCAGGGGTCTAACCCAATCCTTCGCCCCGGATTCGAGATGGCCAATCACAAACGCCACTCGCGATTCCTCGTCGGGGAAGTCATCAAACTGCAAGTTTAGAGCGTATTGCATCTCTGTTCTAAAGGCATGATAGTTCCTGGGATCCCCCCCGAATTTCTGCACCAATCCTGGCACCTTTCTGGCGAGCGGGGTGGTTTTCTCCTTTCCCTTTTCTGCATCCTGAGCCCTCCTCTCCTCAAGCCTCGCCGTTTGCAGCGCCAACTGGATCTCCAACGCCCTGTACCTTTCTTCCAGGCTTGGACCCCCTCCAGCTGCTCCTGCTCCTCCGGTTCCGGCTGGGTTGCTCATGATGCTTCTCCCTGCACAAGCTGGCTTTCGGTGACTTTCGGATTGCTGTGATGGGACGATGAGCTGCTTGTGCGTAAAATGCAAGTCCCTCAGAGTTTGATCAGGTTTTCAAACCTCTGCCTGTGACGGAGCCCCTCCAGCATGGCTGCGTCAATCACTAGTAGAATCCGAAAGTGGCTGCTTTCGGAATCGTTTCCAACATAAAAGCTCTTTAACGGAAACACGTCGTCTGGCCTCTCGGCGTGACAGTTTCCGGCGAGGTGTGGGTGTCCCTATAGGAGGTCCTGAGACCTCCCCACTGTTTTCGCTGGAAGCGTCTCTGAGCCATCCCTCCGACTCACTTTCCCTTGGAGTTCTTGCTCGCCCTCTACTGGTTCCCTCTTCCGCTGCTACTCCTCTCTCAACCTCAGTGAGCCTTTGCGCCCCCGGCGCTTTAGATGGCAGTTCCCTGACAACCTGACAAGGAATCTGTGCTTTTCTCCTCTAGTAGCTGGAATGTGTCCTCGAACCACAGTAATATCTCTCACATGCCCGGAGAGAGGATGGGGAGTGGTGTGGGTATCTGCCACACCCACTCTGACGACACCAACTGCTGTGAAACCTCAAAGTGAAGCTGGAACTTGTTCTTTCACTTTCTCCTAGATGCTTCTCAGTGTCCTGCAAGAATACTTGGAGCTGCATTTTCCATGTTTAGTGTGGTGTAGTGGTTAAGAGTGGTAGTCTCGTAATCTGGGGAACCGGGTTCGCGTCTCCGCTCCTCCACATGCAGCTGCTGGGTGACCTTGGGCTAGTCACACTTCTTTGAAGTCTCTCAGCCTCACTCACCTCACAGAGTGTTTGTTGTGGAGGAGGAAGGGAAAGGAGAATGTTAGCTGCTTTGAGACTCCTTCGGGTAGTGATAAAGTGGGATATCAAATCCAAACTCCTCCAAACTAAGGACTGTTAGAGTTGGTGCCTGAAGCAGCTGCTGTAGTGAGACTGTGCTGCTCACCTGAATGAGTGAGACTAGCTGACTCATTGCAGCATACCTGGATGGAGAGGGAGACGGGATTGGCAGTGGCAAGTTAGGTGTGGTGCAAGCAGGCCGACAGGGCCAATCCAGCACTCCTGCTATTGCGTTTGCACAGCACCAACCTCCCCACTGCTGTGCCCCTCCCTCTCTCTGTCCTGGTATGGTGCAGCATCTCAACCAGATAAAGGCCAGCTGAATGGCACAGCCCCACATGTCTTTGTTGCTGGGCTTTACTGTGGCCCCTTCCTGTCATTACCTGATAGATTTGAATGTGAAATAAAAGGGTTGGCATCAGTGGCATAGCATAGGTTGCCAGAACCCGGAGCCGTGCAGAAGGGGGTGGGAACCAGACGGAGTACGCATGTGCATTCAATTGCCTAACAGTATCTGCGTCACCCAGGAGATTGCAGCCACAGAGATAAGAAGAGTCATTTTGCTGTTTGAAGAGGTCACTTCCTAGTTCTCATGGAGTCCAGCAACAGAAGCACACAGCTGTATTGAGGCAGCACTGGGTGTTGAATTTTTTTGCCCCTAACAATTTTGCACCCAGGCAACTTCCCCTATGGCCTCCAACACTACGCCACTGTTTGACAGAGCAATGGCAGTGGCTTGCAGAGAGTGAACAGACTATGGAATGAACCTGAACTCTAAAGGAGCACCAATTTATTCACAGACACAAAGTATTCACACACAAAGTTCTAAACTTCAGCATTACAGTGGTACCTCGGGTTAAGAACTTAATTCGTTCCAACGTCTGTTCTTAACCTGAAACTGTTCTTAACCTGAAGCACCACTTTAGCTAATGGGGCCTCCCGCTGCTGCCACGCCACCGGAGCATTATTTCTGTTCTCATCCTGAAGTAAAGTTCTTAACCCAAGGTACTATTATGGGTTAGTGGAGTCTGTAACCTGAAGCGTCTGTAACCTGAAGCATATGTAACCCGAGGTACCACTGTACTAGATTACACCGGTCCTTTTATGCTTCCTTTTCTGATATTGACACTATTTCCAGCAAAGTGTGATGAAGAAGATGAAAATAATGATTCAAAAGCAAAGAGCTATGAAAAGATCTGAGTGACATTGTCGCCTCGAATGGGAAGAAGGGTGATAAGTTATCTTTGATTTTTTCTTCTTCAAAAGGGCAATGGGGTGAAAGGATTTTTTTAACATACATAAATGGCATATAAAGGGATCAGCTCCAGCAGTTGAGAAATAAACATGCTTACACCGAGTAGCAGATGAAAATTAAAATGTAAAGCGCAAAAGGCCCTGGAAACAAAATGAAGGGTTTTATACATCACAGAGAAGCGATTAAAAGCATGGTTAAGAGTTAAAATATTTCTAAGAAGCTCGTCAGCTAGATTGCAGAAAATGGTTGGCATTCAGGCAAAAATGCATAAACTGAATTAGTGTGTGGTAATGCTATGTAAAGCCGGGAAATATATAGATTAAATATAAGTAGGCTTCAAGCAGGAAATTATTCATAAAAGAAGCAGAGCAATGCTCTGCTAAAATGGCAAATTAAAAAAAAAAGTTGCTGGTGTGCTAAAATCCAAAGGGGTCTGATACATGGAAATATAGGACCCAACAAGGACGCAATATCTAGGGAGGCCAACCTGGGTTCCCTCCAGGTGTTATGTTCCACATGTGTTTTGTTCCACATGTGATGCTGCTTCGTTGTACTTACATTTCTGATAAAAGCTACATCCCTTTTCTGAAAGCAAAATTGAACAGATTTGGACTCCCAGTATTCAATGAGATTAAGGATCATTGATGTGATGGCAGTCACATACTGAATTTAAGAAGGATGCATCTCTCAACCTTTTCCCTCTTACAAGAAAGAAGTGAGCTAAGTTACAGGAGCCATCACCACATATCATGGTAGTGAATTTGATGTCTTATCTATGTGCTCATTGGTTTGTTCCAAATCTCCCAGTATTTAATTTCACTGGAGGACTGCCACCACCCCATGAACCCCAGGCATGAACCAACCCTGACCCAGACCAGGCTTGGTGAGCACTTAATGTTCCCAACCCCCACAGCTATAATTCGTAGGTTGCCATATGAGTCTATTTTGATTTTAATTTAATTTTAAGAGGTATTTTAATTGATGGTTTGATTCAATGTTTTAATGTGTTATATATTTTGAAGTTAACCACCCTGAGCCCAGCTTGCCGGAGAGGGCAGGATATAAATAATTATTATTATTATTATTATTATTATTATTATTATTATTATTATTACCATTTTATACCCTTATCCATGTGGACCTTCTGAGGGAAGTGCAGAGAGTGGCGAGACATGATCAGGCATTCTCAGTGGTGCTTCCCCATTTATGGAATGTTCTCTCCCCAAAGCGGCACGCTTGCTACCATCACTATCAGTTTTTAAAAGGTAAAGGTAAAGGGACCCCTGACCATTAGGTCCAGTAGTGACAGACTCTGGGGTTGCAGTGCTCATCTCGCTTTATTGGCCAAGGGAGCTGGCGTACAGCTTCCGGGTCATGTGGCCAGCATGACTAAGCCGCTTCTGGAGAACCAGAGCAGCACACGAAAACGCCGTTTACCTTCCTGCCAGAGCAATACCTATTTACTTGCACTTTGATGTGCTTTCGAACTGCTAGGTTGGCAGGAGCTGGGACCGAACAACGGGAGCTCACCCCGTCACAGGGATTCGAACCGCCGACCTTCTGATCGGCAAGTCCTAGGCTCTGTGGTTTAACCCACAGCGCCACCCGCATCCCATTCATGTTCCTCCAGGGTTCTAGAGCTTAATTTCTTGCGTATCTCATTGGGATGGGTTTGGGTTGAATCTGTTCTCCTATCTACAGTGGTACCACGGGTTACATACGCTTCAGGTTACAGACTCCACTAACCCAGAAATAGTGCTTCAGGTTAAGAACTTTGCTTCAGGATGAGAACAGAAATCATGCTCCGGCGGCGTGGCAGCAACAGGAGGCCCCCATTAGCTAAAGTGGTGCTTCAGGTTAAGAACAGTTTCAGGTTAAGAACAGACCTCTGGAACGAATTAAGTACTTAACCCGAGGTACCACTGTATATCTATGTATCATCTATCTATCTCCTGTCTATCATCTATCTATCTATCATCTATCTATCTATCTATCTATCTATCTATCTATCATCTATCTATCTATCTATCATCTATCTATCTATCATCTATCTATCATCTATCTATCTATCTATCTATCTATCTATCTATCTATCTATCTATCATCTATCATCATCTATCATCTATCATCTATCATCTATCTATCTATCTTTCTTTCTATCTATCTATCTATCTATCTATCTATCATCTATCTATCTATCTATCTATCTATCTATCTATCTATCTCTATCTATCTATCATCTATCTATCTATCATCTGTTTATCTGCCGTCATCATCATCATCATCATCTAATCTTTTCTCTTTTTTGTAGGCTGCTTTGAGTTCTCCCTTCTGAAAAAAAGCCACTAACAAATATATAATAAAACTATAAAGCTTGTGGTTTCATTGTTCATCTCTTGTCTGATGACCCCTAAAAAGGCATTCACCTTTTAAAACTCCTGACCAAAGGAAATTAGCCAGGACTAAAGGGCGGCGGCAGCAGCGGGGGGATCTCTACAGTTTGTGAAAATCTGGGAAACTTTCCCAGCAGACTTTGAAATATGGTCATTACTTCCTAAGCAAGGTTCACCATCAGTCTTTGATTATAAAAAGCAAGTCGGAACTTGCCAACACTGGGCCCAATTACTTCTGAAAGTACCATAAATAAGGCAGGCACCTGGAGTTTCTACAAATTAGAATGTCACCCGATAATTGCAGACTTGCTCCCAAGGGTGAATGCTGTCACTATGGACAGAGGTTGAAATAGTCCAGGGCAAAGAATATATGTGCTCTGAGCATTTGAAAGAAAAGGGCTGTATTTTTTATTATCAGATGCATGTGATACGGAGGGAGATCACTTTGGATAAATAATTACCACAGGTGGCATAAATTATGCCTGTTTTGCAGTTCGCTTAGGAACTATACCTGCATAGACACAGACTTCTGCATCTGCATCTCTGGCTAGATTAATTATTACATGTGCAAATTGCAGCCATGATTCCTTAATTCAACCAAACAGCGCAGTCCTTTTAAAAAAGCTTCTATTTCACTGATCAGCTGTTTGACAGTGGAAAACAGAGGTGTTCGATTCAGTTGCCTCTACTTCATTCCTACAAAAATATGTTGTTGTCATGGACTGGTTGGACACAGAACAATGATAGGAGGAACCAGATGAAGAACAACCAATGAAAGAAGGCTCAGAGACCAAGGAGTGGTGGTGGGACAATGATGAGTTGGCAGAGGGGGAAGAGGGAGGGGATTTTGAAGAGGAGGTGTCAGAAGATGGAGAGGTAACAGGGCTTAGTGAGCTGGGAGAGCATATGGCAGAGAGAAGTCAAGAATCAGAAGCTGAAACAGGTGGACAGGACGAGGGGGGTCAAGAGGTAGACATGAGTCATGCTAGTGAAGGGTCATGAGTATCTCCCCCTCCTGCTATGACAAGTTCCCCTCCCCTCCCTGACTTCCAGGACCAGGAGAGGTATGAAAAGGGAGGAGCAAAGACAGGCTGCACTCAGGCAAAGTCTTTGGTTACTTGCAAGAAGCCCCGAAGAGGAGGACACACAGAAGGCTGTGGGGACTTTTAGTCTCTGCAACTGATTTCACAGTCGGACCTACAGGGTGTGAGTTGCTGTGCTCATTAGGCACATGCACACCTGCTAAGCCTATGTAGGGGTGGCGGTGGAAATGACAATTGTGATCAGCTATTTTTCCATGTAGGGTTGAATGGAGGACACCAAAATGTATGGTGGTCTGCATGGTTGTCTATAGAGAAGAACCTGCATCTTCTCAATACCCACCTCAGCTTAGAAGGTTTGACAAAATGTGCAAAATGTATATGTGCACACAGGATGAAGATGTTTCATGAGGCATACTAGAAAATATAGAATGTGAGACAGGTCAGATTCACACCACAGATTTAAAGCACATGGCACATAAGCACATACAAGAAGTATGGGAGCCATAGTTCTGCCTCACAAAGCTACAATTATCGGTGCCCTCAACAATCTTTAGTTCTCAGGATTTTTGATGAAAGTTATGTGCTTTTAACGTGCATTAAATATGCTTTAAATGTGGGTGTGACTGCAGTTGCACTACATGTAGGGTCATATTCAACTTTTACTCTGAGAGGAACCGCTGAAATTAATGGATAGTCATGGTCATTAATTTCAATAGGTCTACTGTATGAAAAAGTTAGTTGACCACAGCGTGTATTCTGGAGTGACGTATTTAGGGACCAAAAGCTCAGAAAGAGCACTTGGAAATTGACTCTTTTATATATATATTCTTTTTTATTTGAGACAATATTGCACCTGTATTTGAAATCAATTTTTCCCCTTCAGTCAGGTTTTACTAGAGTCAAACCCGCAGATGAAGAGGCACTAAAGTGTTAAAGTACATTAGGCTCTTGTCTCTGAGAGAATCATAGTAAAGACAAAACAATTTCATTGGAGAGGTTTGAATGATTTCTTTCACTTGGAGAATAAGGATTTAACAGCAATGAAGAATCAATATGCAAAGCCTCAGGATGACAATTTAAGCGTTTAAAGTCTACATGTGGTAATTGACAATTTTTAGGCCGTTTAAGACTGGTAAAAAGCTTCCTGCGGCTCCTTGCTCAGTTTATGTGGACAATTGCCTCTTTTCTGTTCATGGGAAATGTTGGGAAACAGAGATTATTTATAATGATTCTTGGACCTCATCCTCCATGCAGAAACGAGTATTTTCCGTGTTTTCCAGACAATTTGCCCAGATGGAAATTCATAGCGGTAATTGAATCACTCAGTAGCTAATACATTGGGGAAAGATTCCTAGGAGGAACACATTACAATCCAGTGTTTCAGTTTATTTGTTTATTTAAAATATTTATTGGATGCTTTTCCTTTGGGATCAAAGAAATGAACAAAAAATAGAAGGCAAACACACACTATAAAACAAATCAAAAGAGAACAGCATGTTGGTGATTTTGTAAACGAAAGATATAGTGTTAGATGAAAGATATGGGGGAGAAATTTGGTTCACATTTTAATTCAAACCTACTATATTTGCACTTTTGAAACCAATATGTGAAGTAAAATGCAGTTATCCTTCAGATTTTGCACCCAATTTTGCAATCCTGTCCTGCACGCACACATACACACACACACACACACACAAAAACCCATGTGTACCTTAGGAAAACATGCACACAACAATTCATACTATTGTGAAAACAGTGTACAACAATGCATGCTGGAAATTATGGGAAATTGTTTGCAAAAATGTGTATATGTTGTGTGGCGAGTTCCTGCTTCCCCCCCCCCCAGTGGAAATAAAGACACATGACACAGTTATTTAAGGTTAAGGGGCTAAATATGGCCACAACTTTATTGGTTACAGGTGATGAGTGGTATTGACTTAGGCATTGGTCCTAACCGACTATCCGGCTTCAGCCTGTTCGCTTGAAATCTGGGAAGGGTTAACCAGTAGGGGGACTCCTGCTGATGCACATCAACTAGGAACTCCCCTGGGGTCACCGCTTGGGGGCGTGCCTTAGGCCCTCACCTCCATAGGCTTCGGCCAGGGCCACGCCCCCAGAATCCTTTATCGGACTACCCTTCAAAATGTGGGGGAGGTGATGGCACTTCCTCCCCCCTCCATCTACATAACAATACCAATACCAATGCCTAACCACCAATACCAAGGAAGTTGTAATGATTTTCTACGAGGTAGGTGAAAAACCAAGTGGCTGCTGCCAATTTGCCAGGTGGGAAAAATTCCTACCAGGCCCTTTAATGGCGACCAACCGAGGTCCATAGTAAGGTCAAAGATGAAAACCTTAAAGGATGGGAGGGTGGGAAACTAGAGCAGCTGGAAGCAGCAAAGAGGGAGATCCCCAGCTGCCCCTGCTTTAAATGGAGCAGGCCACGCCCCCAGGCCGGCCGATTAGCTGGCCAGGGGATGACGCAATCAGGGATTTCCTCAATCGCGCGGAGGCTGAGGGCCAGCCCCCACGCGCATGGTGGGAGGGTGAAGCCTGCAACCCCACCTCCTTTCTACGTCGGAAGTGGCTTTAAATTACATACACAAATGTGTATAAATGGAGAAATGGGCACATATATGAATTGCTTGGGAGAAATTCTATTCCTTCACTGTATGTGTGGGGACACATTTGCCATACCTTCTTTCCCTGCAAGAAGAGGAGAGATGGACTCTCCCACAGCGACTCTCTCACATGGGGTGATTTGCCCTATTGGGGAGAAGTAGAAATCAGGCTATTTAAGCCCACTTCATACTACACTCTCTCCCCTTCTCATTGAAAGCCTCTGACCCCTTTTCCAGTGTGACTTCTGCTAGTTGCTTTGTTTGTAGGGACTGAGTAGGAATTTGGGGGGTGACACTAACTGGCCTGTGACACATCTATTTTCTCTATTTCACACTGTTGGATGTTGTCTGCATGACTGGAGTGGTGCTTTGTTTGAATTTCGCTAATTGGCATTTGGTATGGGTGGGTGAGTGGATTTGGGGAAATATTCAACTACTACAGTTGTACCTCTAGTTACGAACTTAATTCGTTCCGGAGGTCCGTTCTTAACCTGAAACTGTTCTTAACTAGAGGTGTGCTTTCACTAATGAGGCCTCTTGCTACCTCTGCACCACCGGCACACGATTTCCGTTCTCATCCTGGGGCAAAGTTCTTAACTTGAGGTAACTCTTCCAAGTTAGCAGAGTCTGTAACCTGAAGCATTTGTGACCTGAGGCATTTGTAACTCAAGGTACTGCAGCTAGTCTTTGGGTCTGTCAGGTTCATCGGGGTAAATGTTGGCCAATGTTCAGATTCATATACCCAAGGAGTATGCAGTGAGAGTGGAGAAGTTTCCTCAGGCCTTACTTTATGATCCCAAAATGAGGCTAGCAGCTGGCTCAGGAAATGGAAGAGTTGAAATCCTCCCATCAATCTATCTCACTGCCTGGATCTCATTGGCTTTGCTTAATGTCAGGAATGAGCCAGCTCCCAGTCAAGGTTTGCAGCCAACTGCAGAAAGCAGCCAGGAACAGAGAGGCTTAGATGTTAGTCAGGCAGGGGAGAGCCGGCAGCTGCAGACTTCGGTTCTTCCTGACCTTGACGGGTAGGCTGATAAGGCAGTAGCTGAGAGCAGGCTAGAACACAGCCAAAGCTCGCAGGAAGCACAAATAGGAGAGAATAGATTCAGAGACAGCCTCTCAGACCATGAAGAGGTTGGAGGTGATCATCCACTAAGTCCGAAGAGTCGGTGAATGGGAGGGCTGCAAGATAGAAAGCAAAACGAGAGGCATAAGGGTCATAAGTTCAATATCTTCTGTTGACGCCGGAAGGAGTCTTCAGAAGCGTCATCTTGAGTAATGATGCCTAAGGCTTTGTCAGAGCTGTCTGAAGCTATCTTTTTGTTTTCGCAATAAATCCTCCTTCTTAATTATCAACACTTACTGTGTTATCAAGCTGGGAACCTGGACTCCTGACAGTTAATTTCATTGAATTATTCTGATTGCAGATTCTGTAGTTGTTATATATTAACAAACATAAGCTGTTACCCATTTTTCTTGTATGAAGTCTTCCTGGGTGTGTTTGCAAATTTATTTATTTCCAACTGCTTCTCTTGAACCCTCCGCTCCCTCCAGCTGAAGAATCAACCTCCTGAGGAGACATAACTGTTGTTGTTACTTGTATTTGATTTTAATTTAAGTATTCCCATAGCAAGAGGAAGGGAGATTATTTCCCAGCCCGTATTAGTACCCTTCCTGGCTTTTCCCATTTCTAGCAGAACACGTGCAATCATGCACCAGCATTAAGCTCAGTTTCTACATTGTGAGAATAATTGGGGCAGATCACCAAAGAGGATGCATGCTTCTGGAACTCATACTGTCTCCTATGTTTCCTCCCAACCATCCTCCATCAGTTATTGAGAAATGAAAGAGGGGAGGGTTTTTTGTGATATGCTTGTGGGTCTAGTACAGGTCCGCCCCCCTCTTATTTTATTTTTGAGGTGGTTGAGAGGTTTTTGTGACTGTCCTGTCTATGAATCTTCTCACCAGCAGTCTGTACCGTGCAACCTCCCAAGGTGCTTACACTTCAGTCAAAGTCTAGTGGTAGACATCTTGAGATAACTTATCCAATGGACCTTCCCCCTCCCCCACCAGCCAGGAATCCTAAATAGCCAGAGATCCTGGAAAGAGCTGGAAAAATCTTCCTTGGAAGGGGTGGGAAACCCTACAGCACCTTTGGCCACCTTCAACAATAAACTCAAAATTCTGCACCCATCAAAATTCTAAAGAATTTCTGAAGCAATTCTCAAGTGCCTTGAAAATACAGAAAAATGGAAGCCTTTCAGCTTGGGAAAAGAAGTCTGAGAAACATGAGGGCAGATATTGGTACACCACAAACATTGCCATCCAGTCGTCTTGCCTCAATGTGTGATGGTGCTGGGAGGAGCCAAATGAATTTGGATGTGATGTGAAATGTGGGTCCCTTCATCACCTATCTATCTGCATTGCTTATTTGCACAAGTATTGCGTGAAGAGGGCTATTGTGGCATGTGTTTTGCTTTGTGGCATATTATCAGGGGAGAGTGGAGAATGCTGAAATCTCCTGCTTTCCATGGCCTTCACTCAGTTTGCAAAATGTCTAGCTCTGGCCATAGATTTCCATTAAAATTTGTCACTTTTTTACTCATTTCTGATTTTTTCAATTCACCAAGAGTCTAATAATAATTTGGGCAACAAGAAAACAGTAATAACCACTGGCCTTTTGCAGCCTCCCTGGTCCATCCATTTCACGACACTGGCATCATTCAGCCACAACGTGCCTCCTGAAAAATGTGCAGCGTGGATTTTATATGTGTCCTTATCGCATCAGCTTTTCTAAATTGCTTCCATGCAGCCTGAGGTGATTTCACCTTTTTAACTTCCGCCTTTCATTTCTCAGTAATGTACCCATTGAGGCAATTTCCCACCCACATGCACATTGAACAGAACATTGTTGTGGTCAACATTGCTGTAACCTGACAGTGTTAAGCCATGCACCAGCTCATTTGGAATGAAGTCAAAAGTCACATTTCCTCTTGTTGGCTCTTTAATGTATAGCTGCAAGGCACACAAATATTTTATAGTTAGAAATTTTACTCTTCCCCCCTGTGATATGACTTGACATCCCCTCCCCCTGCAGGACCTCCTCAGTCAACTCTAGGACAGTTGATGCAACTCACTATTATTGTTGTAATTGTCTCCTTTTGCTGCTTCACTTAAGCTTTTATTCATTCCAGGTGATGAAACAGTACATTCCTCTGCTCCAGGCCTGCATAAGTCCCATTCTGTGTCCAATAAGCACGGGACGCCTTTGCCCAGAGGCGCTGTGGCCCATAGATTGCAGCAAAATATTGGGCAAAGTATTCTCTGTGTGATGGGCTCATGGGAAAAAGCTGTCCCATGAGCCCTTGCTGGAGAGGCTGCTTCCCTTGGAGCTCACAGCCATTTTGCTTCGTGAGCTTCCAACCCCCACCCTTCACTGTGAGAGTAGGGGACAGGGCTGGAAGGGATTCTCCCCCCTCTTTCAACCTGACTGGCACTTGGTTGGAGAGTTTTTTTGGCCTTTCCCTCAGTGAAATCATGACTTTCTTTTGTTAGGCGGAAGGACATTGTTTGTCAGGATCAACATAGCATGGGGAGGCATAAGAACCCTGAGGGGAGGATTGACCACAGCAAACCCAAGCGTGGGTTCGGTATCTGTTTGGTTGGAATCTGTACCCTGGTTCCCCTGTGAGGTCTTGCTTGCTTAGCTTGCACCACCGCAAATCTCAACACTGGCCAACTCACATCGTACCGGTTTGGCGTGATCCAAAACCAGCGGATCCATTCCATCAAACATGGGGCTTGTGGACATTACTCCATACCCTGCAATATTTCTCCAATGAAAATAGGGACCTCCTACCTTACCTTCCAACATTTCTCCAATTAAAATTCTCCTCACCTCAAACTGTCAAATTAAGACTAATTGGCTTTCACGGTAAATCCTTGGGCAAGAAGAATGTTACATGAAGACCAAAGAGGGAACAAATAGACCAAGCATGGAAAAGCTGTGAGCCCATTTTTGGTCTACATTGGCCATTGTCCCTGATGATTGGCCATACTGGCTGAGACTGATGGGAGCTGGAGTCGAACAAAATATGGATGGTCACAGCTCCAACATCCCTAGTCTAGATATGAGAGACTCAAATAATCTTCAACATTCCCATGTGCTATTTATGAGAAAAATTGATTCTCCACTTAGAGGCAAATCAGGGATAAGCCCTGTTCCATGCCCATTAAGCACAGGACGCCTTTGCCCACTGGCTCTGTGGCCCATAGATTGCAAGGTTTTGCCCAGTATCCTTTCTGTGTGATGGACTCATGGGAAAAAAAGCTGTCTCATGAGTCCTTGCTGAAGAGAGTAAGGGAACGTCTATATAAGGCTGCTTCCCCTGGACCTCACAGCCATTTTGCTTGAGAGCTTCCTGCCCACTCACTTTTGGGTTAGAGCCTTCACTGAGCAATTTTGGGTTACTGGTTAACAGGGTCAGAAATGATTCCTCCCTCAACCTGATTGCCAAATGGTTGGGGTTTTTTTCTACCTTTTTCTCAGTGAAATTATGGGTTTCCTTTGTTAGGCGGAAGGACATTGTATGAGGGTGGAAATGGCATTGGTCAGGATCAACATAGTATGGGGGGCACAAGGGTCCTGAGGGTAGGACTGACCACAGCAAAACCCAAGCATGAGTTCGGTATCAGCTTGGTTGGAATCTGCACCCTGGTTCCCCTGTGAGACTTTGCTTGTTTGACTTGCACCACAGCAAGGTTCAACACTGGCCAACTCCCGTCATACAGGTTTGGAGCGATCCAAACCCAGGGGATCCATTCCATCAAACATTGGGCTTGTGGACTGATGATCTGATCCAGGGACCCCATGCCATGCCAACCCTTGCCCTGCCTGCTGCTATCAATAAAGAATTGGCCTGATTTTATCCCATCACCATTGTACAGTCTGATTATGGGTCACATAATGTGCCTGCCTGTGCAAATTGTGCCTAGGGATGTCAGAGAATTCTGATGCAAATGGAAACAGAAGTGGGGGGGGGGAAGATTCACTTAGTCGTCCCATGTCTGGAACAGAAATCAATCCAGTGAATACAATTGGCATTTGCTGTTGTTGTTTATTTCAGTTCTCAAACAATGTATAACAGATTATGCTCCCTCCACACTTTGCATTGTGTTTCCTTTACATTCAAATGAATGGGGTGGAATAATGTAATTCATGTAACACATAATTAGTTATATAAATTAAGTACGTTGCATAATTTTGCCATAGTGGGTAGTGAAATGAATAACAGAGGTTTTGGGTAGAAGACAAACTTCAAACAATCCTTTCTCATTGGGCTACATTCCCATTGATTGCTATATTCATAAATCAGCTCCAGAGCTGCGGAATGCAGAAGAAAATGACTTTGGGAAAAGAGAGGTGGTCTAAAAGAAGATGTTTCTTTCATCAATAACATTCCCTTACCTTGGTGAGATCTGGAGGTGCATAACAGTCCCATTAGGAGCCAGTGAGAGATGCTTCAATAGATTTAATAAGCCTGGTTTTGTATCTCAGTGACTTTACTGTCTCCGATTGTGCATTAAAAGTTAGTGTATGCAGTCCTTAAGCCTGCTTGATTCATATTGCTAATGGAATAACCCTACTGAGGAAAACCTATCGAATGACTCTTAAAGATAAGTGTTCATGAAAACCACAGAGGGATGCACAATCTGCGCCTAACTATATGAAACATATGGTAATTGCAGCTGCCAGTTTTCAAGGGAGTGTAAGGCCATTCACAGCTCTCCCTTGCAATTCACTCACCCCCAGCTTGCCACACATTAGCACTTAACATGATATCTTAGCAGCCCAGTTGCTTGAACAAATTTAACTAGCATGATACCGGGAAGAAAAGTATGCAAGAGATTACTATTGCAGTTGCTAAGAAGTAGTTAACTAGTTTTAATTTCTGAAAACATTGCTCAGCAAAAGCAAAGGATTCAGTCAAGCCAGAATCAAGAACTCTTAACTGCATCTTAAATCTGGCTTGTAAATGGCAACCTGTCTGATGGCCTTTGGCAACTAAGAATCAATGCAACCCTTTCAATGCAGTTTTTGTTCATCTCTCCCCTACACACTTAGACTGTGTTATAAATGATTAAAATAAATATGGATGAGATGGGCAGATTGGTCCTCAGCTGAGCTGAAAGACAGGGCTGCACTGCCTCACCTCTCCCTTAGGTTCAGCCAGGTGAAATGACTCTTTGTGGAGACATTTATGGGAAGGGATCCAAAGTGCCATTGGTCATGGATCAATCAATGGATGGCGTGTGCTGTCTCACACCTGTCACTCACAGCTGGGCTGTGTAGTTTGATTCTACCTATATAGCTGACTTTGCTATGTAACTTTGCCAGCACACCAGGAAGAAGAGTCAAGACAACAAAATGTGGATAATAGGTTATATTTGTTAAATATAAGAACTTGAGGATCTGCAAAACAAATTAATTTGTCAGATTCAACTAATGTAACTAATGTCCAATTAAGTCCAGCCTGGTGTTCATTAATAGATGGGTGTCCTTTCTACCTCCATCACCTGGGCAAGTTAACAGTCTCGCACTGTGTGCACACAGCAAGGCTTCCTAAGATTCCTTCCTGCTACATGGACCTTGGATTTAGCAATGCTATTTTTCTAGAAAAAGAGGTACCAGAACTCACCATTAATGCCTCCCTTGTTCTCTTAGAAGGGACACGGGTGGTGCTGTGGGTTAAACCACAGAGCCTAGGACTTGCTGATCAGAAGATCAGAGGTTTGAATCCCCGCGACAGGGTGAGCTCCAGTTGCTTAGTCCCAGCTCCTGCCCACCTAGCAGTTCGAAAGCAAGTGCAAGTAGATAAATAGGTACCGCTCTGGCGGGAAGGTAAATGGTGTTTCCGTGTGCTGCTCTGGTTCGCCAGAAGCAGCTTAGTCATGCTAGTCACATGACCCAGAAGCTGTATGCCGGCTCCCTTGGCCAATAAAGCGAAATGAGCGCCGCAACCCCAGAGTCGGTCACAACTGGACCTAATGGTCAGGGGTCCCTTTACCTTTACTTGTTCTCTTAGAATGGCAATAGTGTGCACCTGAGAGGTGCCAGAACTGAGTTCTGGTGAGCTCCAGCTGAAATAAAAGTTTGACTTCATTTCCTGCAGTACACTCCATTGTCTGTCAAGACAGGCAAATTCCAGCAGCAAAATGTTAAACACCTCTGTGTCCTTTTTGGTATTTTTTGGTGATATATATGTTCATGTGTGTATGGTTCATTTGTACTTGTCCAACCTAGTATCAACCCAATGTACCAGCATCAGCAGATTTTGGAAAGATTCAGGGTATTCCAAGAAAATATAATAATTTCTTGCCTACCCTTCATCCTATATTTCCCCCAAAATAAAATATAGCATTAAAAAAAGTTTTAAGACTTACAATTAAAAATACAATTACAAAAATATGGGTGTAAGCATACATCCTTCTGTCTTAGGCTCGTTACTAGAGTGTGTGGAGTGTAAATGCTCTAATATGTATATGGTTTGACTGACAAATATGTGACCCTACCCGGACTTATATTAAGGTGAATCATGAAGCTCTGAACTGTATATGATCGCAGTTCTCTCCCCCTCTCTCTCTCTCTTTCACCACACACACACACACACACCTTTCCTTCCTGGTCAGCCCCCTCCTTGTGGAATTCTAGTGTCATCAGGACTAACTGGGTTTGATCCAAAAATCAGCAGTAACATTAGGTAGAACACAGGTTTGTTTGTTTTTTAATATGTACCCAATCCCTATCTCTCTCCCAGCCTCACAACCAAATGACTCAAAGTAAATTTTCAAACTTCCCAGGACTTCCTGACCTTCAGTGCATTATGCCACTGGAGACAATTATGTAATTCACAGAGTATGAAGCCGTTTGAACGGTGCACTCAAAGGACACCTGGCCTATATGGCATACTGGATTAAATGATTCTCAAACTTTGCTCTTTTCAGAACCAGCATGCTAGTAAGTTATGTGCCATTAAGACCTTTTGTTAAGGGTCCTGTAGCTAGCGACACAGCCTTGGGAACACAGTAGGTGCTTATCCTTTGTTGTGCGCAATTGCTGGCTGCATATTATTCAGACAAGCAAACATCTATATGCCATTGAACTTTACAAAATGTCCTAACATATAACAGCAGGAAAGCTTTATTTTTTACAAGCTAAAGTACATATCAAAAAGGAAAAAAATAGGAGAAAAAGCTAAGCTGTTGCGTTGCTTCTAGAAACCAAAAAAAGTGAAACTAGCTGATCGTGGGAAAATAAGATGGGATTTTGGATTAATATCAGATTTGAGATGAACTTCTTAGAAATGCTGCTTGGAAGAAAGTGATCCTAAAGAAGAACATCTAGTCTGCATCGTGAGTGTTTGGAGTGTAAGGCCTCTCCCTCCTCAGGCCAATTCCATCTGGCCTAGGGGGCGGGGCCCAGGCTCACCTTCGCCATGGCTTTAAGAGGCCTCATTGAGGCCAGGGACATCGCGGCTGCTGCATCCATAAAAGACTCCAAGGAGGCCCGGGACACTGCTGCTGCCGCTCTGCCGGTGAGTCTTGGGGAGGACCGCTCCCCCTGCAAGCCCATTCTCCATCTTGGGCCTGGGGGCGGGCCTCAGACTCCACCTCAGGAGGCCTCGGAACATTGCTGCTGCCGCTTTGCCGTGCGTTTGTGGGGAGGGCTCTTCCCCCTGCAGGCCCACTCTCCATCAGGCCAGGGGCGGGGCCCACGCTCACCACTGCCGCAGCTTTGGAGGACACCAGTGCTGCTGCAGCGGTTGTTTGAAGTGTTTTTATATGTTTTAAACTGTTTTTATTTTTTGATTTGTTGTACCACCATAAGCTGTGGTTTTTATCTATGTATTTTTATTTTGTTTTGGTTTATTTTGGGTTGGGGTGGGGTGATTGTGGAGTGGGGTGGGGATTGGTTTGTTTCAGTGTAATTTTGTTTGTTTGTTTGTTTGCTTTTATATTCTGTAAATGGAGGCGAATATGAGGCTTGGGATTCCTACTGTGGAGGGGCGAGGGAGGTATGGCGGTGGGGGCAGATGTCATAGGCGAAGGAGATCAAGATACGGATATGCTCGTACCCCTTCCAATCTGCGCCCCATCCCGAGAGACGAGGGTAGGGTGAGCAAAGATTACTCACCTCCGTCACTGGTGTTGTGCAATGCCAGGTCTATAGGCAACAAAACCGCCACCCTGCGAGATTTCTTCATCTCGCAGGGGGTCGACCTGGCTTGTGTGACGGAGACCTGGGTGCGCGAAGGGGATACTGTTACTTTACGAGAGATGGCGCCCCCAGGTTTCTCCGTCCTCCACCAGTCGCGGACTGTGGGCCGGGGGGGAGGGGTGGCATTATTAATCCGGGAAGATTGTTCTTTCAGGGCTCTACCATCGCCATCGATCCCCGGCATTGAATGTGTTGGCCTAGTGTGGGGCTCCGAGGTGAGCTTGGCTGTCTGGCTGGTGTACCGGCCACCTAGCGCACCAGCAGCCACCCTGCCAGGCCTGCTGGAGGCGGTGGCCGGCTGGGCCTTGGAGTTCCCTAACCTATTGGTATTGGGGGACTTCAACATCCATGCTGATGCCACTCCCTCCTCACAGGCTCTGGACCTGGTGTCTTCCATGGCGACACTAGGGCTCTCCCAGTTTGTTTCGGGCCCCACACATCAAGCAGGCCACACGCTGGATTTGATCTTTGGCGCTGGTATAGATGTGATCATGTTTCCTTCGATGAAGGTGCCATGGTCTGATCACTACGCTCTGAAAGCCAGGATTGACGTTCCACCCCCACCCTGCTTAGGTGGCGAGCCGATTTGGGCTCGCCCGCAGAGGCTGATGGATCCTGATAGATTCCGTCAAGCCTTGCGGGACCTTTCTCCCCCTGGCGACTCATTGACTGAGCTTGTTGAGGGCTGGAATACCCATCTCCT
Source organism: Podarcis melisellensis (assembly GCF_964234715.1). Taxonomy (NCBI): domain Eukaryota; kingdom Metazoa; phylum Chordata; class Lepidosauria; order Squamata; family Lacertidae; genus Podarcis; species Podarcis melisellensis. Next base: position 19,327,484 of record NC_138531.1, on the reverse strand, counting down.
GGCAGCCATCAATGAGATCGCACCTAAGCGCCCTCTGCGACCCCGCAGAAACCGGGCTCCCTGGTTTACCGAGGAGCTCCGGAAAATGAAGCGGGACCTCAGACGGCTAGAGCGAGTATGGCGGCGTGCCCGTGACAGAGCTTCAAGAACATCTTATAGGGTTTTTATGAAAACCTATGAGATGGCTGTGAAGGCCACTAAGAAGTCCTACTTCTCGGCCTCCATTGCATCCGCTAGCTCTCGCCCGGCGCAATTATTTAGTATAATTCGGTCTTTAACGTCCCTCGAAGGACAGCCAAATTTAAATAACAAATTGACACACAGCTGTGAGGCATTTGCGAGCTTTTTTGCGGAGAAGGTCTTGTCGCTCCGCCATGACCTCCCTGCCAATTTGGATACAATAAAGGAACTGGAGGCCCCTCGACTGTCCTCGGGTCCAGTATTGGACCACTTCGACCGGATATCCCCAGCCGATGTGGACAGACTCCTCCGAGCTGGAAAGCCCACCACCTGTCCTCTTGACCCGTGCCCGTCTTGGCTGATTAGAGCGTGTCCAGACGAGGTGCGGGCCCTCCTGGGGGATATCATCAATTTGTCCCTTGGCACGGGGACATTCCCAGGGGAACTGAAGGAGGCAGTGGTGCGCCCGCTCTTAAAGAAAACATCATTAGATCCTTTAGATCTATCCAATTACCGCCCGGTTTCGAATCTTCCGTTCCTGGGTAAGGTGATTGAGAGAGCGGTTGCTGAACAGCTTGGTGGGTTTCTGGATGAAACATCGGCTCTGGATCCATTCCAGTCCGGCTTCCGCGCTGGCCATGGAACCGAGACGGCTCTGGTTGCCCTAACAGATGATCTTCGTAGACAGCTGGATCGAGGCGGGTCGGGGCTGCTGATTCTTCTAGATTTGTCAGCAGCTTTTGACATGGTCGATCATGAACTTCTGGACCACCGCCTTGCCGACGTGGGGATCCAGGGCACAGTCCTTCAATGGCTGCGCTCGTTTCTCTCCGGTCGGGGACAGAGGGTGGCGCTTGGGGGGGAATTGTCATCGCGCCACTCCTTGGTGTGTGGAGTGCCTCAGGGTGCGATTCTCTCCCCGATGCTTTTTAACATCTTTATGCGCCCCCTCGCCCAGCTTGTCAGGAGTTTTGGGCTGAGCTGCCATCAGTATGCTGATGACACCCAACTCTATCTGTTGATGGATGGCCATCCTGACTCGGCCCCAGACACACTGATCAGATGCTTGGAAGCTGTGGCTGGATGGTTGCGTGGGAGCCGGTTGAAGTTAAATCCTTCGAAGACAGAGGTCCTCTGGCTGGGACGGGATGATATGGGACTGAGGGGGCAGCTCCCATCTCTTGCGGGGGTGCAATTAGTGCCAGCACCGTCCGTTAAGAGTTTGGGTGTAATCTTCGATACCTCCCTCTCCATGGAGGCGCAGATTGCAGCTATTACAAAGGCGGCATTTTTTCATCTCCGCCAAGCTAAGCAGTTGGCTCCTTACCTCTCTCGCCCTGACCTAGCTACTGTGATCCACGCGACGGTCACCTCCAGACTGGATTATTGTAACTCGCTCTACGTGGGGCTGCCCTTGAGACTGACCCAAAAACTCCAGCGGGTGCAGAATGCCGCAGCGAGACTCCTTACGGGGTCTTCGCTGCGAGATCACATTCATCCGGTGCTATACCAGCTGCACTGGCTCCCGGTGGAGTACAGGATCAGGTTTAAGGTGCTGGTTTTAACCTTCAAAGCCCTATACGGCCTAGGACCCTCGTACCTACGGGATCGCCTCTCCTGGTATGCCCCACAGAGGAACCTACGGTCTTCAAACAAAAACACCTTGAAGGTCCCAGGCCACAGAGAGGTTAGGCTGGCCTCAACTAGAGCCAGGGCCTTTTCGGCTGCGGCTCCAACCTGGTGGAATGCTCTGTCACAAGAGACAAGGGCCCTGCAGGACTTGACATCTTTCCGTAGGGCCTGCAAGACAGAGCTGTTCCGCCAGGCCTTTGGTTAGGGCGCAGCCTGACTCCCTCCTCTGGCAACCTTTACAAAACTTTATGGCTGCCATCAATCTTGATTTTAATTAATTTTTATAATGTTTTTATAATGTCGCACTATTTTGGTGTTGTTAGCCGCCCTGAGCCCGGCTTCGGCTGGGGAGGGCGGGATATAAATAAAATTTATTATTATTATTATTATTAGTCAGTGTGTGGGTAGCTCAGTTGGTTAGAGCATGGTGCTCATATTGCCAAGGTTGCAGGTTCGATTCTTGTATGAGACAGCTGCATATTCCTGTATTGCAGAGGGTTGGAGCAGATAATCCTCAGGGTACCTTCCAGTTCTACAATTTGGTCCAGCTCCAAGAGCCTTCTGGTGGTTTCCTCATTGTGAGAAGCAAGGTTACAGGGGACCAGGCAGAGGGCCTTCTCAGTAGTGGCACAAGCCTTGTGGAACACCCTCCTATCAGATGTCAAGGAAATAAAAACCTATCTGATTTTTAGAAGACATATGAAGGGAGCCCTGTTTGGGGAAGTTTTTTAATGTTTGATGTTTTATCGTGTTTTTAATATTCTGTTGGGAACTGCCCAGAGGGGAAGGGAAAACCTGCCAGATGGGCAGGGTATAAATAATAAAATTGTTGTTATTGTTGTTGTCGTTGTCGTTATATTCCATAACTGGGGTGCAAAAGAAGGCCACCTCTCCAGTCATCACTTGTCTCCCTCTAAACAGTAGATAACATGGAGAAGGGCCTCTGGAGATTATTTTATGCATTGGCATGACATGTAAATTACTAGCTGATATCTCTACTGATATACCTAAGCCAACTTTAAGTATAGTAACATTCTTCTCCTGCTGTTGTTGATGATTATGCCAGTTAATTAAAAAATAACAACAACCAGGTGATATACAACAACATCAATAACAGCAACAAATATATAAAAGTTAACAAAAAGATTTTTGCACTCATCAAGCAAGTTATAAAAAGCAGAAAGGGGTGAAAAAGAGTCTCTTGTGTATGGGAAACTAACCAAGGATTGTTGTTGTTGTTTAGTCATTTAGTCATGTCCGACTCTTCATGACCCCATGGCCAGAGGACGCCAGGCACTCCTGTCTTCCATTGCCTCCCGCAGTTTGGTCAAACTCATGCTGGTAGCTTCGAGAACACTGTCCAACCATCTCGTCCTCTGTCGTCCCCTTCTCCTTGTGCCCTCCATCTTTCCCAACATCAAGGTCTTTTCCAGGGAGTCTTCTCTTCTCATGAGGTGGCCAAAGTATTGGAGCCTCAGCTTCACGATCTGTCCTTCCAGTGAGCACTCAGGGCTGATTTCCTTAAGAATGGATAGGTTTGATCTTCTTGCAGTCCATGGGACTCTCAAGAGTCTCCTCCAGCACCATACAGTGATACCTCAGGTTACAGACGCTTCGGATTACAGACTCCGCTAACCCAAAAATATTACCTTGGGTTAAGAACTTTGCTTCAGGATGAGAACAGAAATCATGCAGCAGAGGTGCAGCGGTAGCATGAGGCCCCATTAGCTAAAGTGGTACCTCAGGTTAAGAACAGTTTCAGGTTAAGAACGGACCTCCGGAATGAATTAAGTACTTAACCCAAGGTACCACTGTAATTCAAAAGCATCAATTTGATACATACCTTGAAATGGTTGTCAAATAGAATGATAAAATGGGATTTCCCTCCTGCCAGAAGCTTTATCAGCGCCACAAAGCTACAGCCTCAGATGCTTCCAGATCATGCCACTTCTTGGGCCACCCTTTGAAAACCTGTAAATCAAAACTGTCTGCAAGCCTTGGCATCTCTGACACCTTTTGTAAACAATGTGCTTTTCTGGAATTTACCAGAACATATATAAAGTGTAAAAGAGAGTCAAGGCTTTAATTCAGCTCTGTTGCATGTACTTAAACTTGTGACTCTCAGGTATGAAGTGAGTAACAAACACCTGCTAAAAGCAATCAGCATGACTAGTTCATGCTATGGCAAGAATATGTAGCTGCCTAGCTCTTCTGTTGGCCTTTGGAGAGAAGAAGAAGTAAAAAAAAGCTTCATCTGTCAGATTTTTCATACTGTACTGGATTTATTTATATAAATTGGATGACAAAACCAATCTGATGCTTCTTCCACAGCACTGTGAACGATGTTACTAAATGGATTTGTCAGTGATTTCTTTCCTGTCCAGATAAAACTAAAAATTAGCGCCAACAAAAATATTGCAAGTCTTGCCCCATTCATTTTGCCCTCTGATACTGTGTTATTTGGGCACCATTAAAAATAGCATATTATTATGAGTCAAAGAATTCTATCATCTGGACAACAAAAGTGAATGCTGTGGTGTGAGGGTGGGCAAACTCTCAGCGTGAAAACATTGGGGCACAGATAAAGTTCTAAAAAACATTACAGGCAACTGCACTTCAACAAATTGTAGAAGCAGTAATAGTAATTTCTTCCACAAACTAAAGCTGCAATCTTAACCCCATATACCTGAGCATGAACGTCATTGAATTCAAAAAGACTTACCGTGTTGGGCAGCATATGTCACACCCGAATATAAGCTACACCTTTACAATTCAGGGGTGGGGGGAGAGAGAGAGAAAATACGCAAATATAAGCTGCTTCCTTAAAATTCTTCAGGCACTCACACCTGTTCCGTTTTAGCATATGTCTGTTTCAGCAGGGATATCGTAAAAGCCCATTTTTGTGAGGCTGCGAATTTAAGCCACACTTTAACTTTTCAAGGTCAGAATTTTTTTTGGGGGGGGGGTGAGCCTTATATTCAGGCCAATATGGTACTTTTGAATAGACATTGTTGGAATTGCAGTGCAAGTTAGTTGCACCTTGTTAGTGATACGCAAATCTGACAGTTGCAGTTTCTTTCAGATTCTCATTTTTCCAGGTTTAAATTCAGTTCCCCACCTTTTGACATCAGCTTGCAAATTTTATTTATTTATTTACTTATTTTTTTAAAAAAAACTTCATAAAAATTCATCAGGGATTTTTTCCCCTATTATTTTCATTTTACTTGCAATTTCACCTAATATAATGCATTCTTAATGCTATTTTCACTTACCGGTATATGAGCACTTCAATTTAGTATATGTGTTTTTGTCTAAATTACTCGGCTGGAGAATCGTAACATTTGTAGAAGCAGACATTTTGAAAGGTGGCTCTGTTTCAGATTATGTATTGTTTTGGAGAGTGTGAATTAGGTAGGTTCACCTTTAAATGTGAATCAAATCGAATTTCTTCCCCATCCCTAGGCCCCACTGAAATCAATGTTAATTAAATCTGGATCAGACAACCATAGAATAGTAGGAATATTAATACTACTGGTAGAAAACACACTCTCTCTCACCGACAGAACAGGTGAACTAATGGCCTTCCTAGAATGAGAAAAATGAATCAAAGAAATATTGGAGATTTTAAAAAGAAAGAAATGTTTGAGAAAGCACCAATACCTAAGAGATACCTGGTCCTCAGTTTTCAGTTACTTATAGTAGATGCTCTTTTGTTACTTTCTTTCCTACTATTCTAAAAAGGCTCCTTTGAACTCTACCAAACCAAATTTTCACTTGGTGCTACTGTTTCTTTTAGAAATGCACACAGAGTTACTCTACGGAATCGTCCATATGTTTTGTAATATATTTCATGCATTTAAGTGGTTATTGATTTCAAATCAAGTATATGAACAGAATAAAGGAGTTAACAGAAGTATGGCTGGAGCAACGTTAAGCAATTATTGCTGCTTTGGGCACATTTCAAACAGAATGGACCACTTAATATAATCAGGTACAGCTGCTTGTGAAATATACAGAGGGAAGTGAGCGTGTACTAGTTTCCCCTTCATTTAAGAAGCATGGAAAATGAACTCAGATATTTATTTATTTTAGATGGGAGCTGCCTGCAAACTTTTGGTTTGGTGTTCTAAATTATTAGAAAATAAGAACCCCCAACATTGAAAGAAGAAAACATCTCATGTTGTTCAACGTTGAAGCTGCCTTCTAGCAAGTTGTGACCATTGTCACAGGGAACACAGTATTGCTTCCTCTGATAGGTTTTCCTAGTCCAGCTGCCTGGGATTCTAAACTTAGAAGCTTCATTCTGTGCCCAATAACTGGAGGTGGCCTTTGCCCAGCAGCACTGTGGCCCACAGATTGCAGCAAAACACCAGGCAAGGCTTTGCCCAATGTCTAATCCAGAATGCGGAAGCTAGACTGGTGACTGGGAGCAGCCGCCGAGACCATATAACACTGATCTTGAAAGACCTACACTGGCTCCCAGTATGTTTCTGAGCACAATTCAAAGTGTTGGTGCTGACCTTTAAAGCCCTAAACAGCCTCGGTCCAGTATACATGAAGGAGCGTCTCCACCTCCATCATTCTGCCCAGACACTGAGGTCCAGTACTGAGAGCCTTCTGGCAGTTCCCTCACTGCGAGAAGCCGAGTTACAGGGAACCAGACAGAGGGCCTTCTCGGTAGTGGCACCCGCCCTGTGGAACACCCTCCCACCAGATGTCAAAGAAAAAAATAACTACCAAACTTTTAGAAGACATCTGAAGGCAGCCCTGTTTAGGGAAGTTTTTAATGTTTAATACATTATTGTATTTTAGTGTTTTGTTGGAAGCCACCCAGAGTGGCTGGGGAAACCCAGCCAGATGGGTAGGGTATAAATTATTATTATTATTAGTAGTAGTAGTAGTAGTAGTAGTAGTAGTAGTATTAGTATTAGTATTAGTATTATTATTATATCTGTATAAGGGGCTCATGGGAAAAAGCTGTCCCATGACCCTTTGCAAAAGTGAGGGGAAAGTACCGTACTTTTCCGTCTATAGAATGTCCCCATGTATAAGATGCCCCCTATTTGGGGGGCCTCAATATTTAGAAAATAGAGGGGATTGAGCTTTGGGGGAGGGTTAGTTGGCCAGAATGCAGCACACAACCGCTCGCGTCGCTTACAATTGCCGCTTCCAATCTCGGGCTCTTGCATCGTTCCGGTGGGTGAGCGATTTTCGGCATTTGCTGCTTGATTGTTGGGGGGGGGGGATATTGAAAATCGCTCACTCGCAGGAACGCAGCACACAACCGTTCACGTCGCAGCCACCCGGTCGCCGCCATTAGCCTACCCAATTCCGAGGAGGCAGCCAATAGACAGCTGCCCTTGTCGCAGCAAGCAGGAGTGTGATTGGCGGCCGCTGGCTGCGATCGGACAGCTGATAGCGTCTGTAGATAGTGCCACTCACTCATCCAACCTTCACTGCAGGCTATTGGATATTATTACAGACAATGGATATCTATTTGTAGCAATAAGATGCACTAAATAAGCATATTACATTTTGGCTGGTACAGAATGCAATCATATGCGTACCGCTGGTGCCACACACTGGATAATACTGTGTTTTGTCCTGCAACACCCTACATGGTTTAGGACTTGGCTATCTGAACTTGCCTGGGCCCTGGTAACATAATTCAGTTTTGTACTGCAGTGGGTGTGGTATAGTGGTTAGAGAGTCGGACTAGGACATGGGAGACTAGGGTTCAAATCCTAGAAGCACAGTGGGTGCCTTAGGACCATTCATTGCCTCTCAGGCTTCACGGGGTGGAGAGAACCAGGCTTCACAGGGGTGTAGAGAACCATGTGCACCATCTTCAGCTTGTTGGACAAAAAGGTGGGACACAAACAAACAAACAAAGAAACAAATAAAAGAAACAAATTACATCATAGATCTATATTGTAGGCGTGCCTCCAGATGTTCCACACCATGCGAAACACTGAGACTCTCAAGTAGTATTCATTGTAGATATAGTAGCAATGTACTTTTTGTCACATAGATTTGAATACATTCTTTCTTGTTTTCTGGCCCTGGAGGTTATATTGAGTTTTAAAGGTAAAGGGACCTCAGTGTATGCCCCTGTTTACTGCTACAAATTTTGATAGGGGACTGGTGGCTTCACTTGAGATATGCAACCCTTAAAGGGTAAAGAGACCCCTGAACATTCGGTCCAGTCGTGGCCGACTCTGGGGTTGTGGCACTCATCTCACTTTATTGGCCAGCATGACAAAGCTGCTTCTGGTAAACCAGAGCAGTGCACGGAAACGCCATTTACCTTCCCACCAGAGCGGTACCTATTTATCTACTTGCACTTTGAAGTGCTTTTAAACTGCTAGGTTGGCAGGAGCAGGGACCGAGCAATGGGAGCTCACCCCATCGCAGGGATTCGAACCACCGACCTTCAGATCGGCAAGTCCTAGGCTTTGTGGTTTAACCCACAGCGCCACCCGTGTCCCTATAGACTTGTTTTTACACATGAATATATAAACTCATGTGTAAAAACAAGTCTACCATGCAAATGCAACTTATACTTTTGCCGCGCCACCCACTTTTGGTCACCCACCCTGTTTCCCCATCCCTTCCCTATAGCAAAATTTGATTTTACAGAGTGTTCTGTATTTAACTCACTACCTGTTGAGTAATTCCAATGACTTCGTTCTACGTCCAATAATGATTCACCTAAATTGCAATTCTAACCCACTAGTCCTACATATTACTGTAGGGATTTAAGCAGCACCATTCCAAAGTCAAATCATTTGTTGAATCAGACTTAGTTTGCAATAATTTCTGAGCTTGTGAGAAACTATAATTAATCTGACAGTTTGAGGAGAAAGAAATCCCATCATGGGGATTCGAACCTCCCACCTTCTGATCAGCAAGCCCTAGGCTCTGTGGTTCAGACCACAGCACCACCCGTGTCCCGTGATGCTTAGTGGGTGTCAAATAGCACTATCCGCATTTAAGCATTTATTTTTTCCTTCAATCTCTTTTTATATAGAGAGATAGAGAATGCAAGGGAAATCTATTCACTGTTTTAAACCATACATATACAAATATGGGTAATACACACTCAGATTTTGTGATAGGGCAACATAAAACTCCCATCCAATAGTGTCTACTGATTCATTCTAGATGTGATAACTAAACTGGACACTTTTTTTTTTTTTTTAATCTGTCTTGGCAGCTGCACACCTTAATGGGGATAATGAAATCCAGCCGAGTTTCTCTTATATATACATTCCTCCTTGCAGTGATGAAGCTTAGCTGTTCTGCACCCAGCTTGGCTGCAAAACGGGCTGCTCGAGAAATCACCATTTGATTGTAAATTGAGCAGATTTGTTCTGAAAGTAATCTAAGTCCAATAAAAAGGGTGCTCTTGTGATGACACTTTTATAGATTTGATTTTCTGAATGGAAGTGCACTTGGAATTCCCATGAACTTGCAGGAATGCAGCAACATTTTTGCTTTACTGCAAAAATAAGAGATTCGGCAGTGCAGTCACAGGGCAATAGAAATACACCGACTTTCATGGAGCAATAAATTGGGTCCCCCGTGGCAGTACCATACTTGCCGATGCACAAAAGATGAAGCTCTTTCCCAAGAAACACAAAGAAAACAAAACTTGGAACAATTGTGTGTGTGATTTCGTTAAAGAGGACAATTGGATTTTGACAAGATAATACGTTCCATGCATAGAACAATAATGATGTTTAGCATCTGTATAACTGTGATCATAAGAGAAAAATAATGTGGCTTTTTCATCTTCTACTTGGCCTAATGCCCACCTATGCTTTTTCTTGAGACTACATGTGTACTGAACAACCTATTTAGCTGTTCAAGCTTCCAGACGAAGGGCAGGGCCTCAGAGATCCATTCAGGAGCACATCTGCCCACTCTTATGGCCTTCCTTTGCCTGAATTTAGAAACCCACCACCCACTGCACATAGACCTGGTTTAGACATAAATCTGTGGTGAAGTTGGGTGTTTCATACATGAGCAGGAGCAAAGCTTAGATTTGTGCACTTCCTCTCCCTCTCACCTTTCTTCCTCTAGCATAGCTGTGAGATTGGTTGCATACACTTCTTGGTTTAAAAATAATTGATATTACCCACTGCGTCCTAACTAGTGTGACCTTGACTTGTTTCACTAAACCGTTATTTCAGTTAAACACAGTTTGCCCTTCCTGGGTGTAAGGATAAACTGCAGTCCATCAAAAAGCAGGGGAGATGCAGTCAAAAATTTCAGTCTCCTCTGCATGGCCACATTGGAGACAGAGGAATAATGTTTTTTCAGCATCATGCTCAAACTGGAAAATTTGACCATCTAGCAGTCTTCAGCCTCTAACCCCTCACCCATACCTAAAAGCCATTTTCCTGCTCTGACACTATATTTAAAGGAAGGGAAAGTAAAAACTTTCCAGAATGAGGAAATAAAGGTTGATGTTGAGAAGAACAACAGTAAAAAGCCAATATATCCTATATCAACCCTGTTTAGATTCTTTAGCATCAATAGGGTAGGGGAATGTAGCTTTGTTCAGTCGTTTTAAGTTAATTGACATGATTTACAGTTCTTGGAATACTACAGAGATCAAAATTGAGTTAGATTTCCATTTTTGCATTTCTCTGAATTTTGCAGTTCAGTTCATGGCTCAAAAACTTACCATACTACACATTTTACGTTGAACTATGTGCAATAATTGTGCATTTTACAATGAGACAATTATTTAAAATGTGTGCTTTGTTCATAAATGGGTTTCATAGGGACTTTTTTTTAATCACAGAGTGATGCAGAAATGGGGCTGGACAGATTTTTGAATGGGCACAGATGGAACAGATATTGACTAAAAATAGACTGACCCATCCATTCTTAGTCAGTGGTAGACCACATGCTTGCATGAAAGATTCCTGAAATTCTGTAGAAAAGCAGTCCATAATTATTGGCAATCCTCAGCTAGGTAGATCAGTGACCTAAGTTGGTACAAGGCACAGTCATATGTTCACAAATCTTCTAAGAAAGGTATCAACTCTAGTAGCTAGTTTCTTAAGTAATGGGTGCCTGTTTAAACCCTTCTTCTCAAGGCAAGTGGAATTTCTGTAAATATGTCACCTAAATGCCCTCCGAGGGACTCCCTCTCTGAGCAAAAAGGTTTGTTCAGTTGTATATGCAGATCATTCTTTATTACTCATTCAGCACTCTGGAGAGCTCCACACTGGCTACCCACATTTTAGCTATATGATTTGATTTGATTTGATTTGATTACCAGAACTAGCAAGCCACTTGTTGTATAAATTGGATGTTTTAAAAGCTTAAATTTCCCTTCTTTATTTTGGAAAAGAAGACTTCCAGGTGTTATTCTGAAGTCCAGTTAAAGCAGTATAATATATTACAATAGCAAAGTATTGCATAGTTAATCCTCTTGCTTTATTCATGTAGAATTTTGATGTTTTTATGGTGTTATAAACATGTCATCGGAGGACACATAGCTAGACATTCACTCTGAATTCCCTTTCCTCTTGAGGCTAATAAAATTCTAGGCAGTATTAAAGCATTTTAGCTGGACAAATATTTTGGATATCATGCAAGAATAAGCAAAAGTTTTACATAGCATAAGCAGCAAGAATTTTTATGCCTGCTGGGTTCTGGAAATGATAAACAAGTTGGCAACATGTTTTGCCTGTGGCAAGTAAAAAATATGTGACTTAATTTAGCAAACAATGTGACATGGTCTTGGAATTCATCTATCTTTCCAGCCACTCCTCCAGCCCTCAGCTGCTTAGCCAAAAGCTGCCAGTCTTCTGTGATTTCAGGGAAGCTAAGCTAATGTCAGACAGAAAATTCATGGTGACCCGTCTCCCAGTCCCCAAATATGACATCAGATCAGTCACTACAGGTTCACATATGAATATTTCAAATTTTCATTTTACCACAAATTACATCTGAGATGAAGGTTCAAGAAAGCTGTTTCCAAAGCAGTTTATTCAGTGAGCAGATTGAGGTTGACATAAAATTATTGTGCACTTCATCAATCATTTATTTAAATCTACGTATTTCCCCACACTTCCTTATCTGGCTTTATATATATTCTATTTTCTGGATGATTTATAGGATGGTCATGTGTTTTAACATGATACTTGAATGAACAGGTATAGAGTCCGTGTGGGATATGTCAGGTAATGAACTTTATTCACCTGCAACATAAAATATTCGCTTCCAACCAGGCAGAGGAGATAATGTTAATTGGAGAATATTTTAAAAAGCAAAATGATGATTTGCGAACATGACTAACTGTGCTGGTCCCGGGGGGAAGGTTACTGTTACCGTAGTCAAGGTTCAGTCCTGAGTCACTAGCCTGGAATTAGTCCACAAGGTGCGAGGCGAGGTCCGAAGCAGGGAGCTGGGCGGGGACAGGAACACTCGAAGATCAAAAGCAGGAAGCCGGGCGGGGAACAGGAACACTGGAGGAACAGGACTGGATGCTGGCCGAAACAGCTCTTCGATGACGACGTTGCTCCCGCAACCTGGGACCGGGCTAACTGGCCTTTATCTTCTCTGAGGCCAGGGGCGGTCCCGGCCCCCAGGAGCCCTGCCTCCCCTGGCCTTAAGGCGAGCACTCCTTCTGGGAGAAACCAGTTCCCTTCGCCTCTCTGCCCTAAGCCTCTGCAGTTCAGGAGAGGCTGAAGGGTTACTGGGCCCAGGGGGAGGCTCACCTGCAGGCACTGAATCCTCAACCACCTCTGGAGCCAGAATGGATTCACCTGGTGCCTGCTCCTGAGGATCCGGCCCAGGTGCAGGCTCCTCAGAATCAAGGCCCTGCCCCAGTTCAGCCGGCCCTGGAGGCGGGGACTCCTGTGCCAGCTGGGATTCCTCCGGTTCACTCTCAGAATCGGAATCCCAGGCCATCACACTAACATAGGTATGTGTGGCCATGAAGGCTGGCATCTTCTGCACACTTAATTGCAAGACTTATCTTGAGTTTCATGCTCCTTAGCATCAAAGTTTCAACCCAAGTTCAGCACGATGAAAGGTGTTGCCTGAGCGGAGGAATGTATCCTCCGTCTAAATGCCAAATAAAATACTGACTCTGAGATATCGTCATTCACACAGATTTAGTGGAAGCCAAAACATCTCACTTCTCCTCATTCCATGGTACGTTGTGAAAATTATTTGTCAGATTTTTTTTTCCTCTCAAGAAAAATGAGACTGAAGTCCTGTTCACACTTAGCTAGGAGCAAGCTCCATGGAGCACACTGTGATGTAGTTGTTCATAGCATTTCATTTGCAGATACAGTGGTACCTCAGGTTAAGAATTTAATTCGTTCTGGAGATCTGTTCTTAAACTGAAACTGTTGTTAACCTGAAGCACCACTTTAGCTAATGGGGCCTCCTGCTGCCACTGTGTCGCTGGAGCACGATTTCTGTTCTCATCCTGAAGCAAAGTTCTTAATCCAAGGTACTATTTCTGGGTTAGCGGAGTGTGTAACCTGAAGTGTATGTAACCTGAAGTGTATGCAACCCGAGGTACCACTGTAATGTAAATGGTGGTCCTGGGATTCACATTGTAAGCATATTCTTACTTCTTCACACAGCACATAGTTAAACTAGTATGGGAAACAATTGACCAATAAACTGAAACTAACACGGGGACAAATAGAAGAAGAAGACTTTATTACTCAGCCCAAGACAACAAGGAAAATCCACCAACAGCATACAAATCACTATGGCTAACCTGATCCGAAACACCAAACCACCCCACTCACACATGAAAACAAAATTCACCACAGCTAATCACAAACAAGCAACCACACCCTAGGCCAACCCCAACCTCTCTCACCACCAAAGGAACACAAGCGAATGGCAAAGAGAGCCTGCACAAGTGACGCTGACACAAAACCCCACGCACACATTAAGTAAAATAGAAACATCGGCACCCGACCCCACCCCAAATCACTATGGCGCCCTCCACCTCTTCCCTCCTTTTCTTCCTAATGTGACACTAATGTCTCAACAAATGAAACTGATCTGTAGAAAATGTAACTTGGAAAAAGAGACATTGCACATAGTTTTGTAAACCAAGAAATATTTAATAAGAAATAGGTGGCGCTGTGGGTTAAAGCCTCAGCGCCTAGGACTTGCCGATCGAAAGGTCGGCGGTTCAAATCCCTGCGGCGGGGTGCGCTCCCGCTGCTTGGTCCCAGCGCCTGCCAACCTAGCAGTTCGAAAGCACCTCCGGGTGCAAGTAGATAAATAGGGACCGCTTACCAGCGGGAAGGTAAACGGCGTTTCCGTGTGCGGCTCTGGCTCGCCAGAGCAGCGATGTCACGCTGGCCACGTGACCCGGAAGTGTCTCCGGACAGCGCTGGCCCCTGGCCTCTTAAGTGAGATGGGCGCACAACCCCAGAGTCTGTCAAGACTGGCCCGTATGGGCAGGGGTACCTTTACCTTTACCTTTAGGTTTGTTTAAATAAATAAATAAATAAATAAATAAATAAATAAATAAATAAATACATACTATAGAATTCACTCTCACAGGGGATAGCGATGCCCACCAACTTGGGTAGCTTTAAGGGAGGGTCATGCAAGATAAGGCTATCCTTGTCTACTAGCAATGATGGTTGTGTTCTAACTCCACTCTCAAAGGCAGTATGCCTCTGAATATCAGCTGCTAGTGATCACAATAGGGGAGGGTGTTATTTAACTCATGTACTGTTTGTGGGTTGGATGTGGGTGGCGCCGTAGTCTAAACCACAGAGCCTACGGCTTGCTGATCAGAAGGTCGGTGGTTCAAATCCCTGCGACGGGGTGAGCTTCTGTTGCTCGGTCCCTGCTCCTGCCAACCTAGCAGTTCGAAAGCACTTCAAAGTGCAAGTAGATAAATAGGTACCACTCCAGCGGAAAGGTAAACGGCATTTCTGTGTGCTCCTCTGGTTTGCCAGAAGCAACTTAGTCATGCTGGCCACCTGACCCGGAAGCTGTATGCCAGCTCCCTTGGCCTGTAAAGTGAGATGAGCGCCGCAACCCCAGAGTCATCCACGACTGGACCTAATGGTCAGGGGTACCTTAACCATTACCTTTACTGTTTGTGGGCTTCCCTTGGCCATCTGGTTGGCTACTGTAAGAGCAGGATGCTGGATTAAATGGGCTTTGGGTATGACCCAGCAGGACTCTTCATATGTTCTTAGGAACCTGTTCCCTGAGTACAGCCTTGACCTTGTGTTTTTTGACTAGCCATGCTGCAGGACAAGAAAATGTAAAAACAGCAGAAATATTCAAAGGCTATAAATGCTGGCGGTGGGATCCTGAATTTCAGAATACAGGTGAATAGATCACATGGGATTGAGTAGTGGGAAAGTTCCTCTCTCTTCATTCAGCAACCTAATATCTTTTTGCTATGAGCAGAAGAAAGCTAGGATAAATAACTTATTGTTCATTTCTATTCCATTTCTGGTTAATTTTTCCAGAACATTGTGCTTATTTGCCACAGTAAATAGCAATTTATTTTAAGTTTAGTAAGAAACTCAAAGCTAATAAAGATGAACTATTTTATACTGTATGGTACAGCTACCTCTTTGCAGAAAACGACCTGCTGATGGCTCCTCATATAGGTAATATGCAAATAATGACACACAATTAAACATATTTATGGTAATATAGTTGATGTTTGTATAAGCTGATACCCCAAATAAACCTGTGAAGCAGAAATAAAAATTGAAATATAGAAGAGATATGTTATGCTTCCTACCCTTTTATTAACATCACAACATTTTAATGAACCTAGATTCTGCAGCTTGTAAACTTAGCTGCACTAAAGCCAATCTACAGGGCTATGTGTGATACAGGATTAATTTACCTTATCACGCACATGAAGCATGTTGTTCCTGGCCTCACTTATGAAAAACCACACAATGTGTTCCAGCTTTTCGCTTGGCTCAATAAACGCAAGGCTTTTGACATCATACTTAAGTATTTTAAGGCTGAAGGGCAGTCACATTTGTGACTCATATGCCTCCTTCCTTAACATATACAATGAGGGGCAACAGAGAGAAGGCCCTTCCCCACCCCTTCCTGCTCTATCATCTCATGGACATTTCTTCCAGCCCGATTTCGATACCAGAAGTATGTCTGAAAAGATTAAGTATGAAGACTTCAGGAGGGAGATGCAGAAACTCACATACCTTCTTGGTAGTGGTGCCCGCCCATCAGATGCCAAGGAGATAAAGAACAACAGAACTTTTAGAAGACATCTTAAGGCAGCCCTGTATCAGGAAGTTTTTAATGTTTGATGCTTTATTATGTTTTTATATTTGCTGGAAGCTGCCCAGAGAGGCTTGGGAAACCCAGATAGATGGGCAGGGTACAAATATTATTATTATTATTATTATTATTATTATTATTATTATTATTATTATTATTAATGAACATTGGACAATGCTTCAAGATGACATGGTATCACTCTGATGGAGGCTTCTGGGGTGTGTGGGTGGCATTCAGTGGCTGCCAGGAGATATTCACATCACATAATATTCCTCCCTAGAGGTTTCTGAGAGGAAACCTATACTCATGATGCGATGAAATGTCTGACCATATCTCCACCCAGGGGTTTTAAAAGGGTGGTGGATTGTAATGTTTGGCTGAGTTGCCATAATTTGACAGAGAGGCAAGGAAGTCACAAACGTTCCTGGATGCCATTGATGGAATTACTCACATCATCATCATCATCATCATCATCATCATCATCATCATCATCATTTATACCCCACCCATCTGGCTGGGTTTCTCCCATTCACTCTGGGAAGGTCCCAACAGAATATTAAAAACACACCAAAACATCAAACATTAAAAACTTCCCTAAACAGGGTTGCCTTCAGATGTCTCCTAAAAGTCAGAGAGTTGTTTATTTCCTTGGCATCTGATGGGAGGGCGTTCCACATGGCGGGTGCCACTACCAAGAAGGCCCTCTGCCTGGTTCCCTGTGACCTCACTTCTGGCAGTGAGGGAACCTCCAGAAGGCCCTCAGAGCTGGACCTCAGTGTCCTAGCTGAACGATGGGGGTGGAGACGCTTCTTCACATCTTTCAGAGTGCCAAGCTGAGCAAGAACCTAGAGAAGGAAAGGAGAAGGCAAAGAGGGGGTTGCTGAAAAGCGTGCTGAAAGGACTAAGGAAGGAGAGAGGTGTGCTCTAGAGTGCAGAAAAGGAGAAGCCTGAGGTACAAAGGTAAAGGGACCCTTGACCATTAGGTCCAGTCGTGGCCAACTCTGGGATTGCGGCGCTCATCTCGCTTTATTGGCCAAGGGAGCCGGCGTACAGCTTCCGGGTCATGTGGCCAGCATGACTAAGCAGCTTCTGGCAAACCAGAGCAGTGCACGGAAACGCTGTTTACCTTCCCGCTGGAGGGGTCCTATTTATCTACTTGTACTTTGATGTGCAGGGACCAAGCAACGGGAGCTCACCCCGTCATGGGGATTTGAACCACCAACCTTCTGATCGTCAAGTCCTAGGCTCTGTGGTTTAACCCACAGCACCACCTGTGTCCTTCAAAGGAAAGCTTAAAAGATAATGAGAAAAACAAGAGGTACATATGTTAAGGGTCATAGCTGTGTAGCAGAGTATCTGTTTTGCATGTGGAAGATCATAGGTTCAACCCCCAGCAACTCCAAGTAGGCAGATGCCTCAAACCCTGGAGGGCAGCTGCAGTTAGACTAGAATAGATAATACTGAGATGGACAAGTGGTATCACTCAGCATAAGGCCGTTTCCTATACCAAGAAGGTGCAGAGGTGAAGATGGCTGAATGTACAGTGGTTTTAATGTTTTGTCGTGCCTCATGCAAAACAAAAATAAAACAAAACTTGAGTGGTTGAGATTTTCTGAAGCTAGGATGTGCATGTGATCCTAGCAATTCTGAGCTGAAGATAAAGATGAAATTAGGGTTGGCTGCTTTTAGAACAAAACAGGCGTTTAATATATCCTAAAGCTTATATAGTTGCAGGTGTGTGTGCGCACACACTCGTTTTTAGAGACCCAGTGGAACCCATAAACAGGCTTAGCACTAATAAACCCAGAAGTTATGAAGGAGAAATATGCCATAAAATGGAAGCAAACAATAATGCTTTACATTTCTCAGTTGCTTGGGAATGAGTCATGCTAGACGTAAAACACCAAAACCCTAAATAAACGTCAACCTAAGCAGATTCATTGGCAAGCAGCATCTGGACACAACTGAAAGGAAAGCTAAGAAAACAGTGCCGAAAGCAACCAATTTCTAATCTATGTTGCGTCAAAAATTTCCTGTATGGTACCTTTATGGAGTATTGGAAGTTTTCAACCAGGAATCCAAAGGGAAGCAGAAAGATAAAATCTAATTTATGAAGCCTGCTTCATTTTTAATTCCAACTCAAACCCTTGAAATCTTGGCGGCATATTCCATTTTGTTAAATAGAATCTCAGGAGGATATATATACAGTGGTACCTCGGGTTAAGAACTTAATTCGTTCTGGAGGTCCGTTCTTAACCTGAAACTGTTCTTAACCTGAGGTACCACTTTAGCTTAATGGGGCCTCCCACTGCCGCCGCATGATTTCTGTTCTCATCCTGAAGCAAAGTTCTTAACCCGAGGTACTATTTCTGGGTTAGTGGAGTCTGTAACCTGAAGCGTCTGTAACCTGAAGCATCTGTAACCTGAGGTATCACACTGTGTGTGTGTGTGTGTGAGAGAGAGAGAGAGAGAGAGAGAGAGAGAGAGAGAGAGAGAGAGAGAGAGAGAGAGAGAGAGAGAGAGAGAGAGAGAGAGAGAGAGAGAGAGAGAGAGGTGGAATTTCATGAGATCAATCTGATGAGCAGAGGGAGAAAAATATTAAGTAGGTTTATAGGTTCATTTTTCTGCATTTGATTATTGCATCCTTAGGAGGACGCATATAAAAATGCACTAACCATTGCTTGTGATGGCAAGTGATGTTTTGCATGTGGGAATGGGCCATCTGCAAATCCTTCATCCCACCGATTGACCTTGAGTATTTCCTTAAGTTCCATATCTGAACTCTTTAAATGTCAAAGGCAGTAAGAAAGCTTTAAACCTGGGCAGTGTGTATGGACGTCCTGAGCTGCCCAGACGATAAGACCACCATCCCAGCCTCACTGATGTGCTCCAAAAGAAATCAGTGCAATACAGTTGGCACCAGCTTGGCTGAAGGAGTTGCTAGAAGATGTACAAGGCACCATCTTATCGCCTTGGGAACCCCACTATGGATTTGTGTAGGGTTTACTCCTTAGCCATTTCTTCTCCCAAAGAAGGCAGAGGAGGTTTAGGATCAGAAATTTCCTTCTCCTAGATGGGCTACCTTCCCAGGTTGTTGAGTCCAATCCACCCCTCACTTCCCTCTACAGCATGTGCACAAACATCCATCTTAATCATCAGACCCATCTTAATCATCGCCCGCTCAAACTGCTGGAGCCTGTCTTTGCATGCAGAGGAGGTCCCTAACTCACTGAGGGTTTGAGACCCATTGGCTACCCTCACCTGGTTTAGCCAGCCAGCCAAATCCATTTCTTGGATGCAAACTCCAGTGAACCCTGAAACTTACTTCTTATTAAAGATGTAAGGCTGATCGCTGAAGAATTGATGCTTTTGAATTATGGTGCTGGAGGAGACTCTTGAGAGTCCCATGGACTGCAATAAGATCAAACCTATTCATTCTTAAGGAAATCTGCCCTGAGTGTTCACTAGAAGGACAGAACCTGAAGCTGAGACTCCAATACTTTGGCCACCTCATGAAAAGAGAAGACTCCCTGGAAAAGACCCTGATGTTGGGAAAGATTGAGGGCACAAGGAGAAAGGGACAACAGAGGACGAGATGGTTGGACAGTGTTCTCGAAGCTACCAGCATGAGTTTGACCAAACTGCGGGAAGCAGTGGAAGACAGGAGTGCCTGGTATGCTCTGGTCCATGGGGTCATGAAGAGTCGGACACGACTAAACGACTAACCAACAAGGATTACTCTGTAAACCTCAAACATCAGTTCGGGTTTTGACTCTGTGTTCCCTTGGGGCAGCACATAGAATCCACCCATCATTCCCCTTGTTGGTTTTCAAAGACACAGTGCAGTGCAGTGCAGTCCTGATCATTTGGAAGCTGTTGGTATAATTCCAATTGATTTTAATGGAACAGCGTTTTCATCCTTTTTTCTTTTTTGTCAACAGAAAGAAAAAGCAGCGACTGTGAAAATCAATTAAAGCAAATAAAGTAACTCATTTTGATTCCCCACATTTGGCGACTATTTTCAGTTATAACGTTGTTGGCTGCCTCTGTGAATTGACAAAGTGGAGTTTAGTAAAATTCTATTGCTGTATTCTGTGTCTTCTTAGAATGCTTCTTCCTTCATCCAGTTTGATTAGCTATTAGTCAGGAAATGAGAGTGAAGTGGAGAACAGGATCACATATGGGTCTGTCCCTGAAATTGCATGGGGACTTAAATCCATAATAGTGTGTATTGTGTGCATTTAAGAATTCAATTTATCAAGTCAATGGCGCCCTTGTTATTCCTTATGGAGTGGGGGTGGCGAATGTCCACAGCTTTCTGCCGGGAAATTCTGCTTTCTGTTGTACTGCTGTAAGAGATTTCTTGGGAAATAAAGGATCATAAAATGGCTATCTCGGCAGTGCTAAAAGAGAACACTTGAGCATTTAAGAACATCTCACAGGTTTCTGTTCTACTACGTGCTAAGAGGCGTATTGATTCATAAGTGTCTAAATTGGAAATTCCACTTAAATCCTTTCCCATAAAGTGTCAATTTGCTGAATCTTGCATTTGGAAGACAGCATTTGAAATGATCTCCTGCCAAAATAGCACAATTGTTTTCCCTGACATGTCTACCCTGTAAAATTTTCTTTGGTTATCTCTGCTCGTCTCTTCCTCTTTGTGCGCAATACAAAGTTTGCTTTTTTCCATGTATCTTCAAAGTGCAAAGTGTACTTTAAGAAGGAGGTAGACAAACTGGAACGAGTTCAGAGGAGGGCAGCAAAAATGATCAGTGTTTTTGAAAGCAGGTCCTGTGAAAGTTTGAAGGCACGGGGGATGTTTAGCTTAGATAGGAAGATAGACAACATGATAGCACTTCAAATACCTAAGAGGCTGTCACGTGGAAGAGAGTAAAAACTAGGGTGTACAACAGATTCGACCAAATCCCAAACTGAATTGGACTGATTTGTGCTCTGTCCAGATTGGTTTGAAGCAGCTACAAACTGCTACAGAACAAACAGGGTTGTCGTCCTTGATTAATTTGCAGCCATTTGTGCTGAATTGTCATTCAAAACATCTTTCAGAAAGCAAGTCAGGCTGCTATTAATTACAACACCATATTAAGACAGCATTGGGATGGAGAGAGAAGAGGGGAGCAAAAGGAGAACCAACCCAGCTCTCACTAACTACAGTGCTTGAGGAGCTGCACTTTGCTCAATGAGAGCTGCAGAGCTTTCCTGGAATGCTATCCATAGAACTCTCATGATCTGACCCATGGCTCTGACCCCACCCTCTGGGGACAACCGGAATCCACTAGCTTTGCTTCTGATCCTGTGCCAAAATAGTTCAGGGGTAGGGCTAGTGTTTAATTAGGGTAAAACAAACCCCTGCATTGATCATACGGGGAAGGGGAGGAGAGTTTTCATCACCTCTTCTTCCTCCTGACAGCAGGAGGACTCAGTTCTGCAGGGTGCTTCATCAAAAGCAGCTTCTCCTGCAATGTGCAGGATGACTACATTAGCTGTTGAGCGTAGGGCAGGAA
Organism: Podarcis melisellensis; assembly: GCF_964234715.1. Classification (NCBI taxonomy): domain Eukaryota; kingdom Metazoa; phylum Chordata; class Lepidosauria; order Squamata; family Lacertidae; genus Podarcis; species Podarcis melisellensis. Next base: position 19,305,867 of record NC_138531.1, on the reverse strand, counting down.
CCAGTCAGGTGGCATTGGGCTTCTCCTGGGAAGAAGCAGCCAGCAGTCAAGTAGGTCTTGCTCTTTCCATGGCTTTTTCTGCCTGGTGCCTGTCTCTCCTTCTGGCCTAATGTTCCACCCTCTTAACAGCCCTGGGTTTCTCTATTAAACTTTTTAAAAATAGTTTTTATTTGATTTTACAAATATATATTTTTCCACTCATTATCACAAATAATAAAAATTACACCAGATTGTTCTGAATCCCAAGACTCCCCTCCTCCCCTCTCTGGGTTCTTTTAGTAACTTTCTTGACTACATACTGTAAGTCCATCTAATTTACAATCCTCCATTGTATCCAAAGTCTGTGTGACATTACAAGGTGTCAGGGAACTGCCATCGGAGCCAGAGGCAGAGGGAAGGCTCCAGAGGGATGCCGGAGAGGTCCCAGCAGGCAGAGAGGCAGCCCATCTGCTGGGGAAGGAAATCAGCGTAACACCAGTGGAGAAGGGGGGCAGATGGGGGAATCGGAGAGGAGGCTCCAGGACTTCACTGGAGACCAGCGGAGAGAGCACGGGTGCTCCGCTGCCCATACCCTCCCTGCGCAGAAGACTTCCGCGCAGGGAGAATAGGAGGAGACTTGGCATCAAAGAACTTCTTTGCGGGACTTCCGCCTAGGCAGCATGGCGGCTGCAGCAGCAGAAAAGAGCTCCTGAAGCCAGCCAGAGTAAAAGGCTCTGTCTGGCCGATCCCCGGGCTCCCAGGTCTGCTGCTGCCACACTGCCAACGGAGAGGAATCGGGGGTGTCTTTCAAAGGAGCCAAAACACCCCCCCACGACCTTGATTGAGCCGGAAAGGCACCCGACCACCCCCCCAACAGCCGAGAGGAGCTCCAAACCCAGGAAGACAGTGGAGCCAACGCAGAGAGGGAGAAAAAGAAAAGAGGGAAAGAAGAAGAAGAAAGAAAGAAAGAAAGAAAGAAAGAAAGAAAGAAAGAAAGAAAGAAAGAAAAAGGAGCCCTAACTTTAACTTTACCGCTGCTGCCCCCATCTCTGCCGACAAAGAAGAGGGGAGGTAGGTGAACACAGGAAGGCAATAGACGCTGCGAAAACACGTGGCTGAGCCGACCTGAGCCGACCGGAGCCTACCTCTCCATGCAAAGCCGCATGACAAAGGAGATCGCAAAAAGGAAGAAACTACCCCCTTTTTTTCTCTCTCCTTTTTTCTAAACACAAACAAACAAAATCCTTTTTTTAACCCCTTCCTACCCCTACCCCTTCCCCCTTTTTTAAAAAAAAGAAATACTTTTTTATTCCCCCCCCATATACCTACTTTTATCATTTTTCTTTTTAAAAGAGGGGCCACTGCTGCTGCAGCCACCCTTTAATTGAATCTTTATTTTTATTTCTATCTTTTCTACACACTATTTAAAGACACACTTTTCCACACACACACACACTCAATTTAAACCTCATTTTATTTTCACCTCAAACTCCCCTCTTAAAAATTAAAATGGCAGTACCCAGAAAACAGCCCTGAACCATCACAGGCCATTTCCTGGGACTGCCACTTCGCCCCAGACTTTCCACTCTCTTTTACCTATACCTTACTCATTTTTATTTTTATTTTTAAATAAAAAGCTCTATCTATCTACCTATCTATCTAAAGACAACCCCCCCTTTCTTTCTTTTTTTTTTTACCTTTAATTCTCATTTTTATCTTTTACCCGTACAATTTTAATTACTTTTTTACAAACAAAAAATAAGAACAATAATTAGGGGAAAATATTATTATTTATTTTATTTTTATTATTTATTTTATTTTTTTAAAAAACAACACACACACACATCCCCCCCTCTCTTTTTAAAGCCCTTTCTTTTCTATTTGTTGGCTTGTTCTTGAGGGGGGAATCTTTCACCCCCAGCTACAACCACCACTCTCTTTTAAAACAAAAATTTCCTCTACATCACTGTTATTGTTATTGATACTCCCCCCCTCAACTCCCCCCTTTTATTTTTCTCTCCCTTTTTTCTCTCCCCTCTCTCTCTTCACCACTCCTCATTTTTTCCCTTTATCCCACCTTTCATTTTCCATCCCCAATTTTGCTTTCTATCCCTTTTATTTTTAAAAAAATCAACCCCCCCCCGTTTTAGCCTGTCTGTCAGTTTGTTTTTGAGAGGGGAGCCCTTCCCCCCACCCCCTCTTTTAAAATAAGACTTTCCCCCATACCATTGCAGCAGCTCACCCTCCCTCCCTCCCTCCTCCCCTCTCCCCCTCTCTTTTCTTCTCCTTCCCTCTCCCACCCTTCCCCCTCCTCCTCTCCTTTTCTCTCCCTCCTCCCTCTCCCCATCCCCCCTTCCCCTAAAGGAAACACATACACACATTCATATCACCCTATCATAATTTGCCCCCTCATACTATAGCTAAAACTACTGCTGCAATCTAATACCACTGATATTACTGTACTATCTCTCCCCTCTCTCTCTCTTTCTCTTTCTCTCTCTCCTCTCTTACTCCAATCTCCCCTCTCTCCCCCCGCCTCCCCCTTCCTTCCTTCCTTCCTTCCTTCCTTCCTTCCTTCCTTCCTTCCTTCCTTCCTTCCTTCCCTTCTTCTTCTTCTTCTTCTTCTTCTTCTTCTTCTTCTTCTTCTTCTTCTTCTTCTTCTTCCCTTTTCTCCCTCCACCCTTTACATATAGCCTATTTGTCTGTCTCGGTTTCTAAGCGCACTCCCAACCCCAATTTCCACCTTAACTGGACCCCAGTACCCCTTTTGGATATATACAACCCCCTCCTAAACACATATTTCCCCTGGCCCCACCCCTCTAATCTCTTGCATCTCTACCTGCTAACCCCCCTCCCTTTATATGAACTGTCCGTTAGTCTACCCATCTCTGCTTACCTGCCCTCCCCCCCAGCCTCGGCGGCATCGCTGAGGCAACTACAGAAAACCCAAGAGAAGTTCTTAAAACACAGGCTAGAAGTGACACAAATGACCACCTAATCCAAACGCTCTGTAAAAGCCACCAGCCAACAAAGCCTGATCAGCTCAACAACCCAACAATACCCAGGAATCACCACTGCCACAACTCCTAACCACCACACGCCCTACCCCAAGTGGACGCCAAGCCAACCTCAAACCAAAACTATCAAGGAGACTGAGATGACACCAACCAGGGAAATGACAAACAATGCTAAGATGGCAACTCCCCTTCAAGATGATGACCACCCAATAATGAAACGAGATCTGAGGGAAATGGAAGCAAGATTAGAAGAAACACTGAAGGCCACAATGGCTCCCATGCAGGTACTAATCAACAATCTAACCTCCAAAGTGGAAGCTCTAGAGAACAAAAACCAAATGCAAGAAAAAATAATAGAGCAATACCGGGAGGAGAACGCACGTGTGAACAAGAAACTGGACGAACTGGTAAACCAAATGGAAGCAGAACACAGAGAGATGAAAATTAAACAAGCTGACCTTGAAGACCGCAATAGACGTTGTAACATCTGCTTCCGCAACTTTCCTGAAAAAACAGAGGAGAAAAGCCCAGCAGACCTAATTATACGCTGGCTGAAAAACACAATCCCAAGCCTGAAACTCGAGGCGGATGACTTGGAGAGGGCACACAGAGCCCTAAAACCTATGCCAAAACCCAGCGCCCCCCCAAGAGACATCATTGTATGCTTCACACGCTACAAAAAGAAGGAAGAGATATGGCACCACCTCAGAAACTCAAGCAACCTTCGATATGGAGAAACCCCCATTCTGGCCCTACAAGACCTATCTCAGGATACCCTAAACCGAAGGAAAAGCCTGCGCCCATGCACCCAGCGTCTCCAACAAGCAGGGATCAAATACCGATGGGGCTTCCCCTTCCGCCTCATTGCAACAACCAATACAACACAACACATGGCTACCAACATACCTGAGGCCCTGCAACTACCAAAGAACCTTGAACTCGACCTCCCACCAGAATGGCAACCGACAAACCCACCAAATGACAGCCCCAACCATGAGGAAACAACAGCAAACAACTGGACGACGGTACAGAGGAAAAAGAAACAACAGAAGCGGCAGAACAACGCAAACCAATACAGGCAAGCATCATGCTCAGAACCGTCCCGCCGGCCATACGACACAAGAAACCAGACCAAGATTAACCAAACCAATTCATCGTAGATGGACAACCCTACAATAACAACAACAACCGCAGCTGAATGAAGCAACCAGGAAAAAACCACAAACCGAAGGACTGGTGATTTCTCCCCCCTTTCCCCCTCTCCCCCCCCCAAAACATAGATTTAGTTAACACCATCAACATCCCCCCCAGCCCCGCACCCCCACAGAAACCCCCACCCCAACACCAGTCCAGACGACCTCAACCACATTCCCCATCACCCACACCTTCAACATCCTCATACTCCATACTAAGGAAAAACAACTCCAACCTTAATAACACAACCCACAATCAGGCTAAAATCTGATACCCAACCAGCAATATGGTGGCACCAGAGCATACCAGCACCCACATCCCCACCCCAACACACCAACAATGTTGCTCATAACATTGGCAACATTGCTTACGAACCTTATACCTGATAGCGACGTTACAAAGTCACTTCACACTGTCTCGCTGATCACCCCCCATCGCAAACAACAGGGGGGATGGCCTGTCCTTGAACATGGCCTTCCACACCAGCTGAGACCTAGGACCAACCGGCTAAATGCCAGATGGCCCAAAATACCCCAAACAAACGCCTATATGACTACATATAGGAAACTCCCTACAACTTACCCCCTACTCTTTAACCCAAATCTCACTCTAATCCCACTAGCCCCCCACCCTCCACACCCTAGGTCAGCGCAACCCCACTGGTTCTTTAAACAACATGAAGAGAGAGACACAAGACAACCCGAACGGGTTGGCAGGGAATCGCCCCACATAATAGATAAGCAAGGTGGCTAACCTAAAAGCAATTACATTAAATGTGAGGGGGCTGGGAAACCCCATCAAAAGAAAACGCATCACCTCATACATAAACACCATGAAACCACACATCACCTTCCTACAAGAAATACACAACCCACCCAAAGGCAGCAAACTCCTGAGCGACCCCCGCTTCAATCAACAGTGGGTCGCACAAGGCTCAGGGAAAGCTCGTGGTGTAGCCATAATACTCAGTAGAGACCTGAACTTCACTGCCACAACAGTCCTCAAGGACAAAAAAGGCAGATTCATTTTCGCTAAAGGGACACTAGATGGCAAAATCAAACTGACAATCGGCTCCATATATGCCCCAAACACGAAACAATTAGAATTCTTCCAGAAGATACTAAACAAATTCCTCTCCTTCTCTGAAGGGGAAGCAATCCTAGGAGGGGACCTCAATCTAAATATGAAAGGTTTATCCCTGAAAGATATCCACCCCACAACCCCATGGGCAACCTTCCTCCGAAGGAAACCCCCAACAACTAGGAACTCTTACAAGTTACTAAAAATGCTAAAAAACAGGGGTCTCTACGACATTTGGGGCGAGCAAAACCCGGGAGACATCAGCCATACATTCCAATCGGGACGCCATGATACAGTGTCCAGACTGGACAGCATTCTACTCACACAGGGTCTGATCCCCTCAGTAGAATCAACAAACATAGGTAACATTAAAATCACAGATCACGCCCCAGTAGAAGTCATTGTTAAAATAGGAGAAGGAACACAAACCACCCCTTCATGGTCCTTCAGTCCCATCCTAACTACAAACAAACAAATTAGAGAGAGTCTCACAAAAACCCTCCAAAACTACTTCAAGGAAAACGATGTAAACAATATAACAACCCCCCTCCTATGGGACGCAATGAAAGCGGTCACCAGAGGAGCTTGCATAAAAGAGAAAACATTCCTTAAAAAACAAACCTCCTCAAAAATTAGCAAAATAGAACAAGACATCACAGCCCTCTCATCACGCTATAAACAAACAGGATCTAAAAAACTCCTCAAACTTATAGAACAAAAAAGGAGAGAACTAGACTCCCTAGAAATTAACAAAACAATGATCAACATTCTATACTCTAAACAACGTTTCTACGAATATGGAGGGAAAAACTCCAGATTACTAGCAAATAGATGTAGGAAAAAAGCACTCAAAACAAGAATACACTGCATCACCAAAAAAGACGGCAACATAACATTCTCCCCCGAAGAAATAACCTCAGAATTTGCAGAATTCTACTCCAACCTATACACCTCCCATAACCCACCAGAGAAGGAAATCAGAACATTCCTAGCAGGACTGACCATGCCTACCCTAACTGATGAGGAACAGGAATTCATGGACAGCCCTATCACCCCAGAGGAAATAGATGCGGTCCTCAAAAACCTGAAACCACACAAAGCCCCAGGCCCAGATGGCTTCACAGCAGAATTCTATAGGAAATTCAAAGAACCCTTGATGCCCTACATGACCCGCCTATTCAACGACATCATAAAAGGGGGCCCCATCCCCAAAACCTGGACCCACTCCAAAATAGTCTCCATCCCAAAACCACTAAAAGATAGCCTCAAAGTAGAATCATACCGCCCAATCTCATTAATAAACCAAGACTACAAGATATTCACATCAATCTTGGCCAACCGCCTAAAAACCTTCCTACACAAATTAATAGCCCCAGACCAGACTGGCTTTGTCCCTGGCCGCAATATAACAGACCCCATCAGGAAACTACTGAACCTGATCGAACACAGCAAGGCAACCAAACTCCCATTGACAATTATGTCCCTAGACATCCTCAAAGCCTTTGACTGCTTGGAGTGGAAATACATATTAGCAGTACTAACTAACATGAAATTTGGCCCCAACTTCCTACAAATCCTCAAACAAATATACTCCCAAGCCTCAGCAAAATGCAGAACTAACAATATGGATTCTAATACTATAGCTATCCAAAGAGGCACGAAACAAGGATGCCCACTGTCTCCCTTCTTATTTATCCTGGCTCTGGAACCCTTAGCAATCCGCATCCGAGCAGCCACAGACATCAAGGGAGTGGAAATAAAAGGCAGAACCTATAAATTAGGGCTCTTTGCAGATGACCTAATGGTCACAACACCAGACCCCATAAGCACAGCAACCTCCCTAACCAGAGAACTCAACACATTTGCAATGGTGTCGGGCCTACAGGTAAATTTTACAAAGTCAGAAGCTATGTGCTTTAACACCCCTCCTCACACCCAAAAAGAACTCACGAAGGTCACCAAAATAAAACTTTGCCACACCAAGTTCAGATACCTAGGGGTACAAATAACCAGAAACCTCAATAAATTGTACCTCCACAACTACAAGCCCCTGTGGCGAAAAATTAACAAAGACCTAAAGAGATGGAATAACATGAATTTCACTCTCTCAGACAAAATAGCCATGATCAAAATGATCACACTCCCAAAACTAACCTACCTATTCCAAACCCTCCCAATCTGGATCCCCTCAACCTAACTTCGCAGTTGGCAGAGAAAACTACACTCTTTCATCTTCTCACATAAAAAACCAAGAATAAGCTCCAAATACCTGCACCTCCTCACCTCAGAAGGAGGATGGGGAATCCCCAACATAGAAGCATATTACAATGCCAACCAAATACGCCATATAATCCCATATATACTAGAAGATGAGACAAAACAATGGGTACACCTAGAGAGGGACACAATTGAAAACACCTGCACCACAACATACCCACTCCTCCCAAACAAACTAAAGAAAATTCCCACAACACTTAACAGGTACACACAGACCATGCTCAAAGCATGGAAAACACAAATAGGCAAACTATCCCCAAGCCCATCCCCACTAATCCCCCTGGCGCACCACCCATTATTCTACCATGCAGCACAAAACCTCCAGACAAAAACCTGGCGAACCAAAGGCTTATATCGCCTAATAGACTTTTATAAAAATAACAAACCCTTGTCAACACAAGAAATACAAGACAAACTAGAAGACACCCAAATGACCTGGTTAACACAACACCAACTACATGCCCTCTTAAGCAACCCAACAGTAAAATCAGCAGCAACTAGGCCCCTGACAACCTTCGAAAACCTCCTCCTAACAACAAAGGGAAACGGTAAAGGGACGGTATCCGCAATATACAAAATACTACTCCAAAATCCCGCAAATCCCCTAGACGCAATCAAAAAACAATGGGAGAATGACATAGGCTATGAGATTAACCCCACTCAATGGACCAGAATGTGGTCTAAACCCCCCTTTAAATCCATATCAACGAAAAGAAAAGAACTCACACTGAAACTCACCTACAGGTGGTACCTAACACCAAGGAAACTAGCGCTAATACACCCAGGAACCTCACCAAAATGCTGGAGAGGGTGCACCTCCACAGGCACATACCTCCACATGTGGTGGGAGTGTCCCAAAATTCAACTATTCTGGACAACAGCCATACAAGAAATATGTAAAATAACTAAGCAAGTAATAGACATCACCCCAGAATTGGCCCTACTAAACATCTTCCAAGACAACAATGCCCATTTACACCACAAAGAACTCATAACCCACCTGCTCTCAGCAGCCAGAAACATCATAACCAGACACTGGAGAGACCTGTCAGGAGTAAGCATGGACCAATGGTTCCAAATAGTATGGGAAACAGCCCTACTAGAAAAATTAACTAATAAACTGAAACTGACACGGGGACAAACAGAAGACGCCTTCTGGCTCCCCTTTATCACATACACAGCCCAACAGGACAATGACAATAATCCACCAACAGCATACAAATCAATATGGCTAACCTGATCCAAAACACCCACCCACCTCACTCACACACGAAAACAAAGATCACCACAGCCAATCACAAGCAAACAATCACACCCTAGGCCAACCCCAACCTCTCTCACCACCAAAGGAACACAAGTGAACAACACAAGCAACGCTGACACCAAACTCTACATACATTAAACATAATAGAAACACCGCCACCCTAACCCTAACCCCACCCCCATCCATCTTCCCTCTCTCCACCCCCTTTCTTTTTTCTTTCTTTTTTCTTCTCCCCCTAATGCCTCAACAAATGAAACAGATTTGTAAAAACGCTACGTGGAAGAAGAAGAAGAAAAAAAAAATACGAGGCACTACACTTCTGTAAAACAAGAAAATCCTTAATAAAATATATATATATATTTTTAAAAAGAACTTCTTTGCTGGAAGAAGTTCAAGAAACGCCCACTGACGGATTCTGCCAGCGACTGAAACAGTCACGAAGTGAAGGGCTGTCCAGACAGAAAGGGTTCAACCAGGTAACCTAGCCAGGAGTGGCGGCAACTTACGCACGAGCAACCCCTATAACCATTACACAAGGGTTATTTAAGAGCTGCTAAAGAGTTCCAGTTTTCACAGTGGTCTTTTAAATATAATATAAACTACTCCCATTCTTTGTTCAAGTTTTGATCCTCCTGATTTCTGATTTTCCCAGTCAGTCTTGCCATCTCTGCATAGCCCAATAATTTCCACTGCCAGTCCACCATGGTAGGAATCTTGTCGTCTTTCCAACTCAGGGCAAGCAACATCCTTGTAGCGGGTTTCTCTATTAAACCTGACCTGTAGTGATACATGACTGTCTCAACCTGACTCAACTGATACCCAAATCTCTCCACATAACTCGGTTTGGCTCAGGACTTGGACCTCAGATGAATCCGGTACACATTCCTAGCTATCACCCTGCCCAACATTCTACTGTCTTGAGCAGGGGAGGCAGCAAAATCTTATAATGCAGGAGGTGCAATTCAACATTGTCCTATGATGAATGTTCTGCCTGCTCAAGCATTGTAGCTTGCTAGATAGAAGGATTCCTGGTCTCCTTCCCCTGTGCACTCATCTTGGGGTTCTCCTGGCCCTGTCAAACCAATTTTGGGGTGCATGGGGAATACACAGGGAAATCCCTGATGCACAAACAGAAGTTCTTGTGCTGAGCTTCTGCTGATAGGTTCTGGTGGATCCCCATCCACTCCCCACTTTGACAGCATATGGAACACTGATTTATATCAGTTCATTCTGATCACATTTATCCATTGACTAGTGGTCAGACCAGAGGAAGGCTGAGCTAGCATGGGAAGAAATAATGTATTTTTGGGGGGGTGACTCCCCATAATTTTGTTTCATATTTTAATGAGCAATGGAAATGCAGGTCTTGATAACCTTGAAACCATGTGGGAGTTTCAGCTGGCTCAGCTGTGCCAGCTGGGGTGGCAAAAGACGCCAGCGACAAGCATATAGCACAGATATGGAAAGAGATTCTCCTGTTCCTTGTTAGTTTTCAACCTCAGCAATCTTACATAACATGAGGTTGGGTACTTGAAGGAACATCTTTTCCAGATGAGCCTTTGCTCAGATGAAGCATTGCCATTTATTCAATATATACCTCTAGAGACTCTCTGAGATAAAAAAGTTGCCAGCAAATAGCTGGGCATTTTAAGTGATAGCACTTGGTTAGTTCCCTTATGACATTTAGGAAGTTTTAAAGAGCCTTCTTTTAAGAAAAACAATTTCAAAAGCAAAATACAACAGAAATATGGAAGACTAGGCAGTTACTGTGTTTTATCCAAGACATGTTGATTTCTAATTCTTACTTCCTCCAAGAGAATTTTTTTCCACAGCCACGGTTGTACCATTTTTTTCTTATCTTCAAGGAGATACTTGAGATAAAAGATATCAGATGTTCCAGGTAAATCTACCAGTAAGGGCTTAATTAATTGATTCCTGGCATGTTTATAGAGCCCACAGTATAGTAAAATAAGTTTCATGCAATCAACAGCCTGAGAACATAAAACGGAGTCTGTTCTTGTAAGGTATACCAGTCTGTCTGTGGTTTAGGACTTCAGATGGGAATACATTTAGTAATGCATTTGGTAAACAAACAACGGTAATTGGGTACTGACAAATTCATAATATGTGAGGGTAATTGCAAAATGTGCATTACTTGCTTTGGCAATTCTTAATTTTCATTTCTGATGTTTTATTGTATTTGTAATATTTTGTTGGAAGCCTCCCAGAGTGGCTGGGGAAACCCAGCCAGATGGGCGGGGTATAAATAATAAATTATTATTATTATTATTATTATTATTATTATTATTATTATTATTCATTGTTGAAGGAACAAACTCTGGTCATCCTTTGGGCTTCCCTCTTTTGTGTTTTACAAACTCTGGAGAGCTGCCAGCCATTGGAGAGATTTGAGCGAAATCAACCATAGATTTGAGAGAAGACACACTTTTAGTAGCACTCAAACGCAAACCCTATAGTAGGTCAGAGTGTAGGATTTCAGTTGAAAAAGCAAAATAAGCAGTGATGGGAGCAGTAATAGCACCTGAGACAAAAGCAGTTTGTCAGATTTCTGGCTTTGAACAGATCCATGTTTTGCTGCTTACCTCCTTCAATCCAGGGTATCTTGTTTAGCTTTGTTTAGTTTACACCACAACTCTTCTTCTCTCCACGCCCAGTAATCTTCATAAGAAACATTCCAAATAAGACAGTGGTGGCGCTATCTGTTTCAGAATTGCCTTGTGTTACGATCCCTCAATTTACTGCTCAGCTTAATGCCTCCGAAATCCCTTGAAAGTGCATAGGGCACAGTTCTTGGCAGTTTCTACATGTCCGCTTGGTTTCTTTTGTTTAATGCGCAAACCTCTCTGCTGCTTCCCTGGTCTGTGATGCAGAGCGAGTCTGATGGGGAAAAGGCAATTACAGCCAATCGTCAGATTGGAAGGACTTACTCAGCGCCATTTGTAACACTTTTTAAACAGCTCCCTGAAGCTCTAATTTCGAAGCAACACCTCCTTATCTGAGAGAGTATACTGAAGATTTGTGTAAGGTGCATGACTCACAAAGAAGATGGCAATAACAGATAGCACCTCTTTTATCCGCGAGGGAATTTAAAACAGCTACTTTTGCCGGGGAAGGTTGGTGATAATTAGGTGAAGTTGACATTTTACGTTTTACTTCTTTATCATCATTTCTAACACCTTGCAATGAGAAAACGCATTATTTTTACGGACACACTGAGTTATTCAGATAAATTCTCATTTGTTATCAGTGGACCTCTCACTTTGTGGTTCCCAATTGTCACTAGACCATCAATAAACATTTCTTCATGATTAGTCCAAGATAGTTTTATGCGTTCTAAACTAGCAACTCTCTTCTGTCAATGTACATGTTCTGACCTATGTTCCATCCTGTGTTCTGTCACTATAAATGAGCAACAAAAGAGACATGATAATTATACAGTAGGCAGGGTTTACACTGGCCCTTAATAGCAGCCAGGGCCACATCAGTACCATACATTTTAAACACTACTATACCACTTTAAACAATTCCCTGGGAAGAAGGATTGACTGTTAAACCACTCTAGAAATTGTAGCCCGGTACAGAGTTGGATTTAGGTTTGATGAGACCCTAAGCTACTGAAGATGATGTGGCCCTTTATAAGTGAGCAAGTAAAATATTTAATATCATTATACAGTAGTACCTGAGGGACACAGGTGGCGCTGTGGGTTAAAGCCTCAACGCCTAGGACTTGCTGATCGAAAGGTCGGTGGTTCGAATCCCTGCTGCGGGGTGCGCTCCCGCTGCTCGGTCCCAGCACCTGCCAACCTAGCAGTTCGAAAGCACCCCCGGGTGCAAGTAGATAAATAGGGACCGCTTACCAGCGGGAAGGTAAACGGCGTTTCCGTGTGCAGCTCTGGCTCGCCAGAGCAGCGATGTCACACTGGCCATGTGACCCGGAAGTGTCTCTGGACAGCGCTGGCCCCTGGCCTCTTAAGTGAGATGGGCGCACAACCCCAGAGTCTGTCAAGACTGGCCCGTATGGGCAGGGGTACCTTTACCTTTACCTTACCTAGGGTCAAGTACTTAATTCATTTCAGAGGTCTGTTCTTAACCTGAAACTGTTCTTCACTTGAAGCACCACTTTAGCTAATGGGGCCTCCTGCTGCTGCCGCCGTGCCGCCGGAGCACGATTTCTGTTCTCATCCTGAAGCAAAGTTCTTAACCCGAGGTACTATTTCTGGGTTAGCAGAGTCTGTAACCTGAAGTGTATGTAACCCGAGGTACCATTGCAATATTTAGATATAGTATTATAGTAGCAAGTGGGGCTAATAGGGAACTATACTAGTAAATAATAATATAGGCCTACTAAATAATAAGGGACGTGGCTGGCGCTGTGGGTTAAGCCACAGAGCCTAGGACTTGCCGATCAGAAGGTTGGCGGTTCGAATCCCTGTGACGGGGTGAGCTCCTGTTGCTCAGTCCCTCCTCCTGCCAACCTAGCAGTTCGAAAGCACGTCAGAGTGCAAGTAGATAAATAGGTACCGCTCTGGTGGGAAGGTAAACGGCATTTCTGTGTGCTGCTCTGGTTCGCCAGAAGCAGCTTAGTCATGCTGGCCACATGACCCGGAAGCTGTACGCCGGCTCCCTCGGCCAATAAAGCGAGATGAGCACCATAACCCCAGAGTTGCCCACGATTGGATCTAATGGTCAGGGGTCCCTTTACCTTTACTAAAAAAATAAAGATGAATATTTTTCAAAAGTAATTTTATAATGGGATCAAAATAAATAAATTATGTATTACTTGGAATCGATCAGTAGGCATAAGACTCATACCCTTAGTCTATGCTGCCTGATCATCAGTCTACAAGCACTCTTTAATATTAGATAATAGGTACAACAGCTTGACCTACATTCAACTGTGCTGCACTGCAACCATGCAACCAGTCCATGCCAAATGTAGGCACCCTATATATAGAAATGAGCAAACCGGTGATATTTTAGGGATCAGGCTAGCAGGTGGGGCCCATTACTTACATCATAGGAGCCTACAGAAAACAAAACACTGTTGCTGTATGTAGGTTTTGTTTTATTTATTTTTTATCTTATATTTTGGAATGTACATCCAGTTTTTTTCCTTTATTTTTTTTTGGGGGGGCAAGAGATTGGGGACCTAAGCTATAGCTTGTTTAGCTTATACATAAATCCAGCACTGGCCCTGTGAGGGGAATGAGATGTCCTATCAACTCTCAGCATTCTTAAAAAACTAGTTTAACCAAACAGTTGTCAGGGACATCACTGTCACATATGCAATAAAACATATATTTCTTATTTAAACACGCCTTTGCTGTACATAGTATTTTACAGAACAATATAGACAACAACAACAACAAAAATCCCAGTTGCTTTCCCAGAGGAGCTAATGACATAAATTTAAACAGAGGTAGGAAGAAGATGAGGAAGGTATAAGCAGATGGAGGAGAACCTTTTGAAGTGAGCAGCATTGACTATTGATTCATCAGCAGAAGATCAAGGCCTTTTCACGCAAATGCATGAAAATAAATATCAGCTATAACTTAAGTATAATCACATCAGCCTGGCTTCACCTGCTTTAGTAGTGAAAATAAAATGTAAAATCTTTTTTATTATATTCTTAAATGAAGCATTCAAATGAGCATTTTTATGAAATACTGCTTCCCCCCCCCCCTTTCCAGGGCTTTATTTACAATCTTATAAACCCTGCCCGAGGCAAAAAATATGCCAGCAGTTTCTGAGAGTCAGTTCTCTTCTCTACCTATCCATTTTTATTGATATTCAAAGCGTGGCATGACAGCTGTTTTCACAGAGGACGGATGAATGCACGTTAGTGCAGTAAGTTCTAGGTTAGGTTGCTTTCGAATGAACTCTCTTTAGGTTCTTATAGCCCTAAGCCAAATCTTCACTGGTGGAAGCTGAGTGAAAGAGGTGATTTTACCAAATCCTGCTGTGATAACTCTGATGGGAAACCTTTTTTGCCCTCAATTGCAGAACTCTGAGAAGAAATCTTTCAGTGTTCTCAGCAAGTCGTATTGCAGTCCACTGAACACCTGCTTCCCCTCGAGTCCCATTTAAATGAGACAGTTAGACTCGGGAACCGCCGTTCGTAAAGGGTTCTGACACTTGTTCAGAGACCCTTAAAGAATGAGAGTTTCCCAGATTCCTTGGGGGCAGCCATGACTGTATAAAGTGGTATCATGCTGCTTTAAATGTATGGTGTGGATGGATCCAAACTTCCTGAAACAATATGCAAACTGATATGGACTTTTTCCTTTTTTTGCAATTTTGTGATGTTTTTCTTCAAAGAAGTAATGCATACAAAAAAGTGCATAAAATGCATAGTCATGAAAAGAACATGTAAAAGTGCATTGCTGCAATAATAATAATAATAATAATAATAATAATAATAATAATAATAAATAAATAAATAAATAAATAAATATACTCTGGGTGGCTTATAGTGCCTATAAAAACATAATAAAATGTCAAACATTAAAAACTTCCCGATACAGGGCTGCCTTCAGATGTCTTCTCAAAGTTGTGCTTGTGAGGCAAAACTGCTTGGTGCATGAAAATGTGGGTGATTTTTGGTGAGATATTTTTTGGAAAAAACAAAACAAGGCTCAAACTGATGCAGAAATGTTCAGAACTCAACTTAAGATTGAGGGAGGGGGAGAAACAGAAACTAACAAATATATACCTTCTTAGTACTGCTCTTTGGGATCCAACAGAACAGTGCAAGAGAGGGAGGGTGTCTAGTCCTGACATCCTATGAAATGTGGGCATTTCTCAGGAGGCACGTTCAATGTAAGAGAACCTGAGCTAATGGAAACATGATTGGAGCAGGAAGAGCCAACATTATCTTTTGCAACATGGATTTTTGAGGGTTGCCATGTTGGTGACCTCTGGTCCAGGCTCAGTAACAGCATCTCTTCTGAGTTTACCAGACAGGAGACGTTTCCTAACTGTAAGTTAAAGGTAAAGGTAAAAGTCCATTCGTACCAACTCTGGGGTTGCGGCACTCATCTCGCTTTACTGGCCGAGGGAGCCAGCGTACAGCTTCCGGGTCATGTGGCCAGCATGACAAAGGCACTTCTAGGGAACCAGAGCAGCACACTGAAACGCCGTTTACCTTCCCGCCGGAGCGGTACCTATTTATCTACTTGCACTTGACGTGCTTTCGAACTGCTAGGTTGGCAGGAGCAGGGACCGAGCAACGGGAGCTCACCCCATCACGTGGATTTGAACCGCCGACCTTCTGATCGGCAAGTCCTAGGCTCTGTGGTTTAACCCACAATGCCACCCGCACCCCTTCCTAACTGTACATGGCAGGAATTGAATGTGAGATCTTTGCAAGCAAAGATCTGCTAATTATTATTAAGTTAGGGCCCCTTCTCAAATTCATGACTGAATAGATGTTAGGACTTGGACATACCATAGCTTCTTGCATTCTGCTTTACGTCACACAAATGCTTGAAGGAGTTTGATAAAAATTGTGGTGTAAACAGGAACGTTCGTAGTAAATGCAAAGGAAACTACTACATGGCCCTTCTTCCCGTATCTCTGATGAAATAAATTGTATTGCTTATTGGTTTGGAACAAGTTAAATTAATCCCACTTGATGTATCAAAAGTGAGAAAACCATTTTATAGAAAACTCATTAGTCTTAACCAGGAACACTCTCAATCTTACTCCTTTCAGTAAATTTCAATTTTGGAAACAAACAGCAATTTCCCATGACTGGTGTTCATAGAATGAGAAAATGTGTTATATTTATCTGCCTGTGCTTCCCTCACTCAGCTAATCCAGTTTTCACCTGATTAAAAAATAATAATAAATACTGCAATGCAGCTAAACTGGAAGTGTAAGTTTGTTGCTTCAATGTAAATGATGAATTATGAGACTTGGTGCATAACAGGAGTGAATCAGGCTAAAGTTCTTTCTCACAATATTCCAATGGGATGACCACAAGAAGGACATGAAGAAAATAAACTTCTCCTGCTGGTGTCTCCGATAGTGAAAATAATCTATCTATCATCTATCTATCTATCATCTATCTATCTATCTATCATCTATCTATCTATCTATCTATCTATCTATCTATCTATCTTCTATCATCTATCATCTATCTATCATCTATCTATCATCTATCTATCTATCTATCTATCTATCATCTATATCTATCTCTTTCTATCTATCATCCATCCATCCATCCATCCATCCATCCATCCATCCTAAGTAGTTGCCATGGTTGGCCTTTTCCTCTATGAATGTGTCTAACCAGACTTAAAAGCCTTCTACATCACCTTGCCAACAAAGGTCCGTATAGTTAAAGCTATGTTTTCCCCAGTAGCAATGTTTGGAAGTGAGAGCTGGACCATAAAGAAGGCTGATCGCTGAAGTATTGATGCTTTTCAATTATGGTGCTGGAGGAGACTCTTGAGAGTCCCATGGACTGCAAGAAGATCAAACCTATCCATTCTTAAGGAAATCAGCCCTGAGTGCTCACTGGAAGGACAGATCCTGAAGCTGAGGCTCCAATACTTTGGCCACCTTATGAGAAGAGAAGACTCCCTGGAAAAGACCCTGATGTTGGGAAAGATGGAGGGCACAAGGAGAAGGGGATGACAGAGGACGAGATGGTTGGACAGTGTTCTCGAAGCTACCAACATGAGTTTGACCAAACTACGGGCGGCAGTGGAAGACAGGAGTGCCTGGCGTGCTCTGGTCCATGGGGTCATGAAGAGTCGGAGACAACTAAACGACTAAACAACAACAACAACAACACATCTCAGAAGCAGCAATGGACTACTACTACTACTACACCACAGAGAGGAAGAAATGAGGGCTAGCACTGTAACCCATGAGGTCACTGTTCTTCTGTCAGCATGGAAGAGAAACTGAGACCCTCCAAAACATGTTCTGGCCATTGCCTGAGCTACCAACACCAATGAACAGCTGTATTACGGCTGGCATATCAAAAAATCTGAATCTAAAACTTCTGTCAGGAAGTTTTTAAAATGGGCAGCCTTAAAATCTCCATTGAACAGTGTTCTTGATGCATGTTCCAATTTCTCCGTGTGACTGTTCAGACATTTAGAAGTGAGGAGAGCATTTCGCAAGCTGGACATTCTTGTAACAACTGGCTGGCACAAATGAATGAATGAATGGACAGATTTCAGAGCTCAGCAGACCTGCAACTTTACTTATTCAATCCCTGCCAGCTCAGCATATTGTCTCTGTTCTGGAGGGCCGATATTGGCTGTCAAAAGCAGCATTCTTTCCTGATTTAAAAGATCATTCGTTTTACCATTTCCTCTCAGTGATATCAGAGCCAAATTTCATAGTTAAGGGAGGAATTAAGGTACACAGGCTTTGGCATTCAAAGTGGTTGGCATGCTATCCCTGTATATGAAGTTTTTTTCAGAGAGACCTGAGACAGCAAGAAATTATGCATAGGCCCACCACCACCCTGAGGAGTTTTATATTTTGTTTCTTTATAAAAGTACTTACATAATCTTCCCTCACAAAATATGGGCCCAGTATACAGCAACATAAGAAGTCTTTAAAGGCAGTACAGAATGGTCCTTAAAATATCTGACTACTCAAGAAAATGTTAACAACTGCTTTGGCCTGTTGGTATTAAAATGACTGTAGGAACATGGGTGACAATCTAGTCTAAACCACTGAACCTCTTGGGCTTGCTAATCAGATGCTCCTGTTGCTCTGTCCCAGCTCCTGCCAACCTAGCAGTTTGAAAGCACGCCTGTGCAAGTAGATAAATAGGTACCGCTGTGGTGGGAAGGTAAATGGCATTTCCATGCCCTCTGGTTTCTGTCACGGTGTCCCATTGCGCCAGAAGCAGTTTAGTCATGCTGCCCACCTGACTCGTAAAGCTGTCTGCAGACAAATACCGGCTCCTTTGGCCTGAAAGCGAGACGAGCGTCACAACCTCATAGTCGCCTTTGACTGAACTTAACCATCCAGGGGCCTTTTCCTTTTCCTTTTTCAACCTATTGAAAAGACTAGAGATGCCTGAAGGTCAGAAGTGTCTGTTGAATCTCTACTGGAAGGATAAAGAGGCTGGTGACACTAAATGCTTGACTTCTGAGGGCAGCTGGGTCTCCGTAACATGGGGAAAAACTAATAGCACTCCTATGGTTGATCTCAGTCATCTAGATGATCTCAGTGATCAAGCTGGGTGTCAGGAATGAGCCAGCTCCCAGTGAAGGTTTGCGACCAATGGAAGAAAGCAGCCAGGAACAGAGAGAGTTAGCTTTCAGGATGAACAGCAACTAGTGCCAACTCCCCCGCCCCTTGGAATGCCGGGTGATAAGGGAATGGCTGAGGGTGGGCTGGAACCCAGCCAAAGATCTTGGGAAGTTCAAACAGGCACAAACAGAGACAGACGTAGTTTGTCAAAAAGGGAGGAGGGGAAGCTGATCCAATCCCTCCTCAGAGTAGGCTAAGGGGAGGGCTGTTAGACCGGAAACAAAGCAAGAGATGTAAGACAGCAAAGTTCACCATCTTCTGTAGGAACCGGAAGGCATCTTCAGAAGGGTCATTTTGATTGATGTTGTTAGAGGCTGTGTTAGAGCCGTCCAGAGCTATGTTTAGACAATAAATCATCCTTTTTAATTAACTACGTTCACTGTGTTATCAAGCTGGGAACCTGGACTCCTGACACTGGGACTGTATGGCTTTAGTACTCAAGGTATCCTAGACCCTATATATCCAGGGCTTCAGCCTGGCCAGGTAGCTGATGGACAGCCAGTGCAGACAGCTTAAGAGAGGTATCATGTGTTGCTTGCCATTATCTGCCCTCATCAACATTCTAGCCTCTGCTCTTTGAACTAACTGGAGCTTCTGGACTAGGCTGAAGAGCAGCCCTATGCAGAGAATGTTGCAGTAAACTTTTAGACTTCATGGGAGCTTTCCAAGAACAGGGGACACAGGGTTTATCATTTCATCTGGACAAATAGCTCAGCTGGTAGAGCATGAGACTTTTAATCTCAGAGTCATGGATTCAAGGCCTACATTGGGTGAAAGGTTGGACTAGAAGACCCTTGTGGTGCTCTACAATTCTGTTTCTATTTCTTTGTGATTCTGTTTCTTTATGAGGTCAATTCTCTCTTTAACACCAGCAAATTAATAAATAAAACCTTAATATATGCTGTGTCTTAAATTTCCATAAAACTTAATTGCCCTTTAAAATAATCTCCAGAGAAACATTCTATTTTTATTTAAAACACACACACATACAGAAAAGTAATATATTCAATAGGATTTGACCTTAAGGCTAAGAAATTCCTTGTGGTACAAGATGGATTTTTAACTCAGACAGAAGTGTGTGCTCATCTGCATAGGCAGTAACTTGTGCAAAGTTTATTTTTAAATCAGCCAATTAATACACCCATCATTTATTAAATTAATTAATTTGTATACTTAAAGCACACAATGTGATAGAATTCTTTAGGAGGCTCCATTAAGTAGGGGCTAATTAGAGCTAATGAAAGCTTCCAGTGCTCCATTTATAGGAGTTTGATTAATTTTAACCAGTGGGACACACTTGTAGGGGAAAACATTATAGCAGCCCAGTCCCATACAGCTTATTAGGCATGCCTCTTCCCAGTGATTTCAATTACCTTAGGCGTGCCTAACCTCAGAAGATCAGGCTGCATAGCAAGCATTTTTGAACTGCAAGTTTTCCAAGTGATATGCTAGTTACACAGCACTGCTAGACAAAGTAATATGCTTAGGCCATTGTCTCAGCAGGTGGGGGGGGGACTGCAATACTTTTCTCACAACCTCGAAAGAATAATGGCTGTAGCCCATTTCTGCAGAGTCATTGGGCAGAATAGTAGCATTCCCTGGTAGATAAGAGAAAAATGAAAAATGAGAAGTCTATTCAGTTTGTCCAAAGTTGTACCTTTTCTAGAAATTTTGGTCTCTTTGATACAATTAAGATCAAGTTGCCAGCAGAATACAGTATGTTCAAAGCTTGTATCTGATTTCCTGAAACCTTTCATTTTTTTAAAAAAAGAGGGAAAGCTCCCAAGAATATATACATATATTCTAATCCATTTCAAGACATGCAATGGGGGTCATTTTTGGCATGGGGTATTTGCTATGGGTAAAACCCCATTATCAAATGCTACCCTTCCTGCTGTGGGGCTCTAAGGAACAGAGATCCACATCTATGTAAATGACTGAAACAACCTGAACCACTCCTTCCTGAAAAAAAGAAAACTCATTGTAGAGAAATGGGAGACAGAGCAGAAATGGAGATCAGGAGTTGCCTTGCTTATGGCGCAGACTTGGAGTGGCGATTGAGCACCTGGATGCAGAAATGGGCATGCTAGAAGGAGTACATTGGGTTGGCTGAAAGCCAGCTTCAAGGTGGCTTAAAGCCAGACACATGAGAATGGCAGAGTTGTTGCTCAGTCCCAGAGTGGGAAAATGACTGAGTGTCAGGGACTGGGTGGATGAGGAAGAATGGTAAGAGCTGCCCATCCAAGAACCTCCTAGGACTCAGAAGATGATGACTTTGATCCTGGATCCTGGGATGATCTGGGAGATGCTAAGCAGGGGGTCTGAGCAATCAAGGCAGGGCAGAAGAAGGGCCTTCCAGGACAGGGTTAGTGGCTGAGAGTTACAGTGTGAGCGCAGGCAATCCCAGTTCTTCTGACTCTCCTCCACCTCTGAAACCCTGCTTGAGGAGATTTCTTTTTTTAAAAAATGAATATTTATTAGCATTTTCAAAAAAAGGAAAAAACATATAAAAACAAAAACAAAATATAAACAAAAAATTAACAAAAATCCAAAAATCCAAAACTTAAAAACAATTAAAAACACTTAAAAGTTCAAATACTTATTTTCTTTTAACTTGTTTCTCAGACCTCCTCACGCCTCCCCTTCTTGTATTCCAATTTAAATTATTAGCTCAGCAAGTCCTTAATTTACTTCTCCATTTTGACTTAATTTAATTTATTCTAACATGTTATTATTTTACTCTTCTTCTTTCTTCCATTTCCTCAATTTATATTTACAAACCTTATTTTCATTTAATTTAGACCATTTTAATAACCAATTTTAACTTATCCAAATTTACACATCAATATTTATACCTCATTATTTTTTCTTAAACATTTTTCCTAAGGTCGACCAAAATTTCCCTTCCATGACTTTCCCAATTTCCATACCAATAGCAAAGCAAAGTAAAAAATAGAACAAACTAACCCTTTGGATTCCCAAACTCCACCCACCTGCTTGAGGAGATTTCTGCTTGTTGCTAAGTAATGGCCAGACAGGCCCAGAGGAGGAGCTCCTTCCCTCAATGCAGCCTTTGTCTGCTTGGGAGGGATCCAGAGTGAAAGGCTAGAAGGGGAGGGTGCAGCTAGTGGTCATCTCAACTGGATTAACCTGAACCAGAGGACTCTGCTGTGTTGGGATTTTCTGTTAATAAGGAGCTAATTTTATTCTGTGCCTGCCCTGTGGTTGACCTGGCTCTTTGATAGCTCCTTGACACTGTATGGGAGACTATGGGAAAGAGAGAGTGTGAAAGGCAAGCTTGGGGGGGGGGATGTATAAAAGAAAGTGCATTGGACCTCATGAGAAGCCTTGGTGCAAGAGGCACTGGCAAGATTTGGCTCAAGGCTTGAGTGGAGATCCTGGAAGGGTTGTGGGGAGAAAGAAGGTAATGAAACATTCATTAGGAAGGCAGGCATCTGAGCTCAGTGTTGAACCAGAAGATTGTGCATTCTGCTGACGTACAGGGCCCACTTAATAACAAAATCCTGAACCCGCTTGTGAGCTAGTGGCTGCCCTCTCCAGAGAGGGAGAGATTTGCTATTCTGAGGGCCTACTTTATTGAACATATAACACTCACCTTACCCCTTGGAGATGAATGCATCACATTCTCTCTAGTCAAAATCAAATACCGGTACTCCATTGCTTAGGCTCTATAGGAATGCTTGAGCCTCAAAGACTATTACTTAGTTTTCTAAAATTATTTTCATGCCTCAGTAAGGATCTTTCCAGCATAACCAGCAAACAATATAGTAGGAATATAATTAAAATATGGAAGTCAATGGCTCCTAGAAGAGTTATCATTACTATAACACTTAATCCTAAATATATCTGTTATAAATGTGTGTGCTTGCTGGGTAAGATTTTAATGTAATTGCCACTCCTATGATTAACATGGGTCAGGATACGATACATTTAAATTCAGAATAAAAAAAAGCATAAAAGAAAATGGCGCTGCACAGAAATCTGCAAAAGCAAGAGCCTGGTGAAAACTATAGCATAAGTAAGATACTTAATAAAGACGACTTTGATCGTTCTTTAGAAAGTAGGTTTTCTTGATGGGTATGTTTTTAAAAAATCAAAAAAAGAATTACAGAAGTGCTACAGTTTCAATAATCCACAAACAGAATCCAGATCTGGAAAACTGTGATGGAAAAGGATCCAGAAGCACAAGATGACACAAGTTGGTGGCGGTTGTCTCTGTAAATTTGGTTTATTTATTAGATTTATATGCCGCCCTTCATCAAAAGATATCAGCGTGGTTCACAAGGAAAGTAGGATATATAAAAACAGAGAGGTACTGGAAGTATAATAGCCAAGCCACTTCTTTGATCCTAACTGCCGTAACATACCGTAATACAATACATGTCAACTACAGCAGATGATTGTGGGGACACTAACATCGGCTAGCACTAACATTTATGAACATACAGTAACAGGGTCACTTATATTTCAAAATTGATAATTCTAGCCTTTACGTTAGTCCGAATGAACATTTTCTCCTCAGCTTTTGTCAAGGGCAGATACAGTATTTAAACATCCCTAGAAAAGATAGACACTGCAGGTGTTTTTTGAATGTGCCAGACACAGTAGAACATATTCTTTTCTTCTGTCTATTGTACAATCAGCTACGCAAATGCATGCTATTCCCCTTATTTGGTAGTCTAACATCACGGCACAATGAAAATATCAGATTCTATCTGTCTGAAATTAACCCAGAAGTGTGGCTGAGTTTCTATCAATAGTATCTCTCAGAGTGGTGAATGGCACTATTTAGTGTGAGGAAATCCTAATGAAAATCCTTGTTATTACATATTTTTACCTGGCTGTTTATTTGCGTATATACCTCAGAAGTCGAACGGAATCCATTCAAGAAGTCTGTTCGACTTCTGAAAATTTCAGAAACCAGAGCACGGCTTCCAATTGGTTCCCAATTGAGCAGGCGTGCTGGAAACAATAGTGGAAGCCATGCCGGATGTTCAGCTTCCAAAAAAAGTTCGAAAACTGGAACACTCACTTTTGGTTTTCAGTTGTTCGGGAGCCAGAATGTTTGACTCCCAAGGCATTTGGGAGCCGAGGTACGACTGTATATAATAAAAAAATATATATGGATGTTTTATGATGGCCTATATTTGTAATGTCTAATAAAGGTTTGGCAAAGTAGTAGAAAGTAGAAGTAGAAAATACAGTATTGGGGCAACATTTGAGGAGAGGAAGATTTCTTCATTATAAGGATACAGTATACAGGGTCCTAGGTGCTGAAAAACAAAGGCTGCTCTTTTTGGGATAGTAAATGCAGATAGTTGTTGAGAGCAGGTACGTAGTCATTCTTTAACCCCTTTCCCTCTAACATACACAAACCTTTAGGTGCTGCTTTGGGTAGACATTGTAACTAAGCTGGATCCATATAGGTTGTAAATTAGAATGGTCCAGGGAAAATTACTTCTGAACCATTTTGATTTTTAGAGATGCGAGGTTAAACTGAGCTGCTCTGTTAAACAGGTGCTTTGACATTTGTTTGTGTTGGGCTAAGAGGTGTGATCAAGGGAAGTTTGAAAACTTGTTTTAAAATCCACCCCATTGTCATGACTCCATTGCTCATTCTTGTTATCTTCCTGTTTCTTACAGTCATTGTAGGATAAAAATATAGATTCTCCCCTTATTCACAATACAGCCAGATTACTGTTTATCCGTTCTTATTTTTAGAATTTATCCAGAAGAGACATTTCACACAGTTCAAGCCATTTTCCTTCAAGAACTCCCATTATGTGTCATCTCTACGGACTGCTTAAGCACTATATGCCTTTGCAGAAAAAGTTAAAAGCAAGAAGAAAACACTGCTGCTATTCTTGTTTCTATGGGGGCCTTACGTTCCAAAGGACAATTAGTTTTTGAAAAATGCATTGTAATTAAAACATGCATAGCTGTTTGGAAGGAGAGTCTCTGAGTCATGGCTAAGAATGTCACATGCTGTACTGTAAAAAGGCAAAAAGGCAAAGTTTTCTCACATGCATGCGTGAACCTCATTCAGCTGCCATCACAAATATCCAGCACATCCAGGAAGGGCCATTGTTTAGTTACAGATCATTTGCGCTGCATGCAAAGGTCCCAGATTCAATCCCTGTCATCTTCTGATAGGGCTGGGAGAGACTCCATTATAAAACCATGGACAGCAACTGACAGTGAGTGAAGACAGTACAGAGGTAGATGACCAATTGGTCTGACTCAATATAAATCACTTTACTATATTCTTTACATCTTATTTGTGGTCTTATTGCCCCCCATCATCTCCATTATGATGCTTTCCCATGGTGTCATTTCACCAATTCAGCCACCAGTCACTCAGGAACTATGTTCAAAAACTGTAGCTTGGCTGAAATTTCTCAAAGAGAGAAGATAATTTATCTGGTGAATTTTCTGACAATTTTGTGTTTCAAGCTTCTCTAGATGATGAGTTTCAGTCCTACTCAGAGAATATTTATCAAAGGTGGTTTGTTTGTTTTTGTTTGTTGTTTTTACCTGTGAATAAGTGGAGCAACTGTGGAACCAATTCTGTAGTTTAATATTATTTTAATATTGTTGAAGCTTGCCCCCTTTCCCTTCCATTTCTCCTCTCTGAGCCCATTGCTTTATTCATTTGCACCTATGAACTAACAATTTAATTTCAGTCAGTAATAACTGAACCCAAATGTCTCAGGAAAGTACTTTCAAACTGTTGGATCATTCTTCTCTCCCTCAACGGGTGGTCAGGGATGATGGGACTTCTCTCCCTTCATTTGCACCACACATAAAGAGGTGGAGAATTTGGGCAGGCCGCTTTCAATCAACCCTTTAAAAATGGCACATGAAGTGACGCAAAATCTTGTGGTTATGATGTAATGGGCTATTCACATTCAAGTCTCAATTGTGACAGCAATCATGAAATCTGCCTTTCATTACCTCTTAGTTTCAATTAAGAACGTGCCTTATTCTAATGTCATAAGCAGGTACAGTGGTACCTCGGGTTACATACGCTTCAGGTTACACATGCTTCAGGTTACACACTCTGCTAAACCATAAATAGTGCTTCAGGTTAAGAACTTTGCTTCAGAAAATCGTGCTCCGGCGGCGCGGCAGCAGCAGAAGGCCCCATTAGCTAAAGTGGTGCTTCAGGTTAAGAACAGCTTCAGGTTAAGAACGGACCTCCAGAACGAATTAACCTGAGATACCACTGTATGTTAAAATTTAGGATTTGGATGCTGGTATAATGCCATAATGTTCATACCTGTCTGATTTTACCACCTGTAGCCAAATCTGGTAAAGATGGCATGCTGGTACTTACATTCCAGCCAGATTTCGCCATCCTTTCCCCTAGTCCTTGAGTTTTGCCTTTCATCATCTGGAAAGAGGCAGATATCCTTCCAGAGTCCGATTACAAGGCGCATGGCTCATCCATCAACCTGATTTGGCCACTCTCACATTTCCTTCATTAACATGCATGCCACAAGCTTCTCGGGAGATAGAACGAATCAATATGCTGATGACGGACCTCGAAAGATGTATGGATCACTTGCCTAGTATAAACAAGCCAACGTTCATGGCTCTGAAACATTTAAGGCGAGTGCCTCATTTAGAATCAATGGCATCATTAATCAGAATGTGGAAAGCATGGTTTTAAAATTATATGTTGTTTCCCTTAATTAATTTCACTTATGGGAGTCAAAGTACCAACACTGTTTGTCTGGCTGATGCAATACAAGACTGAAGTTAACAGCTTTGTCCACAACCCCATCCCATGAGGAGATGGAGTTTTTTTAAAAAAAGAAAGAAAGAAAGAAAAGGATTGGAAACGGCTTTGAGAGATTAGATTTTAAATAAGGCCCTAATCTAGCTAATGACAGTTGTGTTATTAAGAGCACAATTGTAACTAGTATTTTTTGGCGGCGGGGGGGGGGTTATCCTGTGGGTTTTTTAACAACTACAGTGGTACCTCAGGTTAAGTACTTAATTCGTTCCGGAGGTCCGTACTTAACCTGAAACTGTTCTTAACCTGAAGCACCACTTTAGCTAATGGGGCCTCCTGCTGCCGCCGCGCCTCTGGAGCACAATTTCTGTTCTCATCCTGAAGCAAAGTTCTTAACCTGAAGCACATTTCTGGGTTAGCGGAGTCTGTAACCTGAAGCGCATGTAACCTGAAGCGCATGTAACCTGAGGTAACACTGTATTCTCCATCAATTAATGAAAACATTGTTTCCAACCCTTAGTTGGGCAGCTTGTTTGATACACCGAGTGAAGGAAGAAGCTTCTCACGACTTTATCCCAAAGGGAGGGGGAACACTTTTCCGGTGGCCTTCCAACAGCTTGCCATCCATGTAAGGTGGCTGACAGGGATTCAGTAAACCTTGTATCCAAGGTTCCAAAATACATGATTTGGTTTGCAGGCTGGCACCAGTATGTTAGATCTCACTCAGCACATGCCTCTGTATGGAGTGACTTTACCTTGCACCATTGGGGGGGGGGAGAGTGGGAAGGAAGGTCTTTGTCCCCTCCCCTGTGGTGCTTTCGTGAGATCTCAGAAGACTGAGATCATCCCATTGGGTATTGACGAGAGTGGGCCCAAAGCCTTTAAAAGGCCTTGGCCGTGAGAGTTTGAGGCCATTTTGCCCTGTGAGCTTCCCACCCACACTCAATGTTAGAGCCTCACTGGGCAACTAGAGTCACTGGTTGTCTTCTTCTTCTCTGGTTGTCATTTGTAGCCAAGTAAGATTGTCTTCCATTAATATGGTCTTAACAGTGTTTCCATAGGTGACCATGGAGACCAATTTTGGATCCACACATGCTTCCACAGTGGAGACATAGGTTTCCGGGCAGGAGTTGATCATGGTGAGGAGTTGCTTTTTCAAAGTCTATGACACCTTTGGTAGAGGATATTCTCCAACTGAAGTGCTTGCAGGCCAGTGTTTCCCAGTTGTTAGTTTTTGTACTACATTTTTTTTTTTAGATTTGCCTTGAGAGCATCTTTAAACCTCTCTTCTTGTCTGCTGGCATTATGCTTTCCATTCCTTAAGTTGGGAATATTGTAGTTGGAAAGGAACTTTTCCTCCCAACCTCAATTGGGGACTCGGCTACATTGGGGTGTGTGTGTGTGTGCATTTTGAATGCATTGTTGTTGTTGTTGTTTAGATGTTTAGTCGTGTCCGACTCTTTGTGATGTCATGGACCAGAGCACACCAGGCCCTCCTGTCTTCCACTGCCTCCCACAATTTGGTCAAACTCATGCTGGTAGCTTTGAGAACACAGTCCAACCATCTTGTCCTCTGTCGTCCCCTTCTCCTTGTGCCCTCCATCTTTCCCAACATCAGGGTCTTTTCCAGGGAGTCTTCTCTTCTCATGAGGTGGCCAAAGTATTGGAGCCTCAGCTTCACAATCTGTCCTTCCAGTGAGCACTCAGGGCTGATTTCCTTCAGAATGGATAGGTTTGATCTTCTTGCAGTCCATGGGATTCTCAAGAGTCTCCTCCAACACCAT
The DNA here is from genome assembly GCF_964234715.1 of Podarcis melisellensis. NCBI lineage: Eukaryota > Metazoa > Chordata > Lepidosauria > Squamata > Lacertidae > Podarcis > Podarcis melisellensis. The sequence continues at coordinate 19,277,208 of NC_138531.1, read as the reverse complement.
AATTCAAAAGCATCAATTCTTTGGCGATCATCCTTCTTTATGGTCCAGCTCTCACTTCCATGCATCACTACTGGGAAAACCATAGCTTTAACTATATGGACCTTTTTGAATGCATTATAAACATGCAACACCAGATGGTGATGGAGAGCAAAATAAATAAATGCTATGTGATTTTCTATAGTGTTTTTGGACATAGGCATAGGCCCATGAATGTTTTTTATCAGGTGCATTGTAATTTGCATTGGGGAAATAGGGGGGGTGGTAAAGAAATGCAAACTGAAAAGTACAGCAAACTGCAAAAAATAATTTTAGAAATTATCTCAAATTAACCTGGAAAGCAGACAGGGTTGGACATGTAACAAAATCAACCAACAAACAAAGAACAAAAAACTCGAATGGGAACATCCAATCATTTCTTCTTGGAGAAATCATTGGGTTCAGCTTGATGAGTCCTATGTTGCACAAGCCAATTAGAAAAGCCAAACATTTGTACATTCATAGTGTGGTTGGAAATAAATTGTTGTGCAAATGTTGGTTTTCTTTTAAACAATAGCACCAACAGTAAAGCATTACAGGTTAAATCTAAAATTCATTTGAATATGGTGTCAATCTGTGTTCTCTTCTGATTCAAATAATACGTTTAGATTATTTCCAGCAACAATTGATTTAACTGGGTCATTAAACAAAGGAATGCTATAATTCTAGTCCTTGTGCATCTCCCTAATAGAATACAAAAATCTATTTTAAATGGCTCTCACCCTGCTTGCTTGAAAACAGAACTTTGCAATATCAATTTGGTATACAACAAAGAGGTTTGTTTTTAATTCACAGCAGTAAGGATTTTTCAAGGGGACCTTCATTTCTATCAGGTGTTTTGTCAAGCAATGAATCATTATGACTATCTAACAATGTTGTCCATCAGAAATGCCATTTGTCTTTTTTTTTAACCCCAGTGAAATAGCATTCAGTAATTTATTTAAGTCTCCATCTGCTGTCACAACACAACCACTCTTTCTTCATTGATATTAAGCTGGGAATATGGCCAGCACAAATCCCATGAATTCACGTTTGGTTCTTGTCCAGTTTCATGCTCCTCTTAGCTTCCTTAGTACTGTCTTTCATTGTTCATTTTATCTTTTGCCATGCATTGATCTTTATTTTTCTGGCTGCCCAAAGGTTTCATTAAGATGCCCTAAGTTTTGCTAAAAAATAGAACTAGAATTCTGAAAGCACAGATATATTAAATTGTGAGTGAACATCTATAAGTTCAATTTGTATAGGGCTTGGTTCAAACAAGAGAATGTGGACTCAGTTTGGGATGGTCGTGAATTAAATCACTTATGGACTACAATTAAATTCAGTAAGCCTGCATCATCTCATTTGTAGATGGAGATCTACAATGGTACTCATCCTCCTTGCTGGTTTTGTTGGTTTCCTTAAAAAAAAAAGCTCAACAATTTTGAGGTGTCCTGGATTTTACTTTTTGAAATATTGCAACCCTACCAGTGGTGGCTTTAGGACGAAGACCTGATTGCTTTTGGAGAGTATTCATTGTCTCTGGGGAAGTGTGGAAAATCTGTTACCATTGGTTACTGGATCAAGGGACACTGTCCATTAATGCTAGGGAGAGATTGGAAGCCAGGTTCCCCACTCTTCTCATAGGAAAAGGACCCCCAATGCCTTAGGCCTCTGCTATAAAGAGGCCTCACTGCTGCCAGGCCCCATCCTTGCAAGTTTTGGTCTGGAAAAGGAGGAGAAACTGGAAATAAGGATGGTAATACTGACTTAAGCTTGGAAGTACTGAACGAAGCCTGAACTCAACTCAAAAATGGTTTAGCAGCAAGAACACTTGAGTTGCCATTCCCAGCTCTCTTTTCTGAAATTTGCTTCCATCACCAGATACTTTCAAGACTGCCCCTGGAAATTTGCTTTTCCCCAGTCAATTTAAGTGCATAAAGAGGTACCTGCCATATTTTGTCTTGTGAACTGAAATTACAGCTTTTTCACATCAGGAGTCTATAGTTTAGAAGTGCTCAGAACAGCCACAGCACTGGTTCACTTTTCCGCAACCCTATATTTTGAAGAGATACAGAAAAACAAGAGGCACATTTTATATTTTTTTCAGTAAAGCCAAAGTAGCTAGATTTAATATTTCAGACAGGTGGATTTTAACACCAAGCAGTCAGATTAATGCTCTACTCCTGAAATCAGAAGTAAGGAAGAAGTAAGTAGCTTCAAGTTTCCAGCCTACGTTTTCAGAGAAACAGCTTTATTGCTTATTCGAGCTTTTTTTATTTGCTGAATAAAGGAGCGGGCTGAGCGGGTTATAAATCACTTTATTAAACTGCTGTTTTTAACTCCTAACAGCTTACTGAAGTACTTCAAGTACAATTCATCTGTAACCAAGCTTGATGTATTAAGCTTGTGGTTTGAAATGCTTTCTGTAAAAATGCCTCACAAAGTGTTTTTAAACTTATCTGTTTACCAAAACTCCCAGGTCCTTTAGTTCTACTAAGAAAAGAAGAAGAAGATATTTGAGAACACATACATATAAGTTCTGTTTCTCATAGTTGGGTTGATAGTTATAATTCTTTATATTTCTTTATTAACCAGCAGTTGCTATTTGGACTTATTCTGTTTCCTTCATTTATCATCTCAGATTGGGTTACAATGCAACGTATTTTAAAAATGGGTATAACTCTTAACTCAGGGGTCAGCAAACTTTTTCAGCAGGGGGGAGGTCCACTGTCCCTCAGACCTTGTGGGGGGGCGGAATATATGTTGCCATGATTATGACCCACATTTTTGGCAAAAACCCTTATTGGGACCAACCTCAACGTTGCCCAAATGTGATTTTTTTTTGGGGGGTGTTCCCTCATACACCCACACTGCTTCCTTTGCATTTTACATGTTGACAGTTATTATTTCTCTCATAAGGCTAGGGTGGGGGGGCATGTGCACATGTGTGGGTGAAGGGAAAAGAAGAAGAAGAAGAAGAAGAAGAAGAAGAAGAAGAAGAAGAAGAAGAAGAAGAAGAAGAAGAAGAAGAAGAAGAATAGTAGTAGTAGTTTGGATTTGATATCCCGTTTTATCACTACCCAAAGGAGTCTCAAAGCAGCTAACATTCTCCTTTCTCTTCCTCCCCCACAACAAACACTCTGTGAGGTGAGTGAGGCAAGGAGACTTCAGAGAAGTGTGACTGGCGCAAGGTCACCCAGCAGCTGCATGTGGAGGAGTGGAGACGCAAATCTGGTTCACCAAATTACGAGACTACCGCTCTTAACCACTACACCACACTGGCTGTTGGCCATGCTAAGTCAGGCCGGCACTGCTCAAGCAAAAATATTCTTTCCCCCATGTGAGGGAAGACGAGGGAGCGGCTATTTACCTTTCCATGGCTCACACTGTTAGCTAACGCGCAGCCTCCCCAGCAGAGCGTAGAACTGTTTCAAAGTGCAGCCACCCAGGCTCTTCCCGCTTCCTCCGGCAAGGAGCACCGCCACCACAGACACTGGCGGGCATCACTCTCAAGGTGCCTCCGAGAAGAAAAGGAGGAGTTTGGATTTGATATCCCATTTTATCACTACCCAAAGGAGTCTCAAAGCGTCTAACATTCTCCTTTCCCATCCTCCCCCACAACAAACACACTGTGAGATGAGTGGGGCTGAGAGACTTCAGAGAAGTGTGACTAGCCCAAGGTCACCCAGCAGCTGCATGTGAAGGAGCGGGGAAGTAAACCCGGTTCAGCAGATTACGAGTCTACCACTCTTAACCACTACACCACACTGCCCCTGCCGCCGCAATTGCCCTTCCTGAGGTCAGTCGCCGGCAGCTCCATGGTGGAAATCCAAACTGTGGCTCCTTTTCCCTCTTTCCCACACCCCACCCTGGAAGAAAGGATTGCTGCGCACATGTGACAGACAGAGAAGGGGCTTGCCTCACTTTTGACCCCACGAGCCTTGCTGAGTCACAAAAACCATCATGTGTGTGTGCTATGCCAGCTGCCTGGATTCCCGGACCATCCATGGGTTGGATCTAGAAGGCAATTGGGTCTGATCTAGCCCACGGAGCTTAGTTTACTGACCCATGTCTTAGCTACTTTTCAGTGTGAAAGGTTTAGAAACATTTATTACACCATCTAGTTACATTAGCAGGATTTGTTGATATAAAGTTGTTTTTTGCCCAAGACCATAAAAAGAATATATGCCTTGGTGCAGTGGCATCCAGTGATTCTTCTCCAAAGGGAACAGTTAGGGTAATTATTATTATTATTATTATTATTATTATTATTATTATTATTATTATTACCCCACCCTCCCCAGCTAGAGCTGGGCTCAGGGCAGCTAACACCAATAAAATTTCAGTAAAAACATAAAAGAGAAAAAAGAAAAGAAAAAAAAACCCAATTTAACATACAGGTTAAAATGCAATTTAAAATGCAGCCTCAGTGGCGTAGCGTGGGGGGTGCAGGGGGGGCCGTCCGCACCGGGCGCAACATCGGCTGGTTAGGGGGCGCAAATCCACGGGTTAGGGGGCAGAAATTACTTGCCTTGCCCCGGGTGCTGACAACCCACGCTACACCACTGTGCAGCCTCATTTTAAAAGGGGAGGGAACAATAAGGGTCAGTCTGAGTTCAAACCAAAGGCCAGGTGGAACAGCTTAAGAGCTGCCAGCTTAGAGTTGCCCAGTCCACTGACTGCAAGCCACTGCCTTGATGTGTCAAAACATGGCACATTTACATTAGCATTCTGTGCTGAACATGGTAAACCGGGGAAATATACAAAGTAGTGAATAATTAGAGTGTCATAGCTCAGTAGTAGAACACATGCACTGCATTCAAAAGGTCATCGGATAAGTTCCCGCCATATCCAGGTGGGTCTAGGAGAAACTAGAGAGTCGCTGCCAGTCAATTTGATTTGCACCTGGGCTTTCTGGCTGGCCTGAAAGTACCTTAATCATTTGGGTTATACTATAGCACTCTTCAGGGATGTGGGTGGCACTGTGGTCTAAACCATGGAGCCTCTTGGGCTTGCCGATCGGAAGGTTGGCAGTTCAAATCCCTACAATGGGGTGAGCTCCCGTTGCTGGGTCCCAGCTCCTGCCAACCTAGCAGTTCGAAAGCACGTCAAAGTGCAAGTAGATAAATAGGTACCACTCCTGTGGGAAGGTAAACGGCATTTCCGTGCGCTGCTCTGGTTTCGCCAGAAGTGGTTTAGTCATGCTGGCCACATGACCCGGAAAAAATGTCTGTGGACAAACGTCAGCTCCCTCCGCCAGTAAAGCGAGATGAGCGCCGCAACCCCAGAGTTGTTCGAACTGGACCTAACTGTCAGGGGTCCCTTTACCTTTACCATAGCACTCTTCAGGGATTAAAAAACAAGAGCACCCCAATTCACAAGGGCTCATGCTGAGTAAGCAGCACAGCACCATGATCATCAAGCCTCAGTGCCACCAAACACACCAACTCTGGTCTTCACAAACTGAGCACAAGGTTTTGAAGGGGGTTTCTAATCATGCCCCCTAACCCAGGGCCAGGAGAAATGGCTGGGGCAGTGTGCACAGATACTGAGTAGATGCCTGCCAGTTTGAAATATTCTGTGTTCTTTGGAAAACTTGAAGAAAGCTCCAGAAAGCTAATTTTGCAGGGGCAGTTGCATACATGTTTGCAATGTGTTGGACAACATTAATGTCTAGATTTTCGGAGTACAGTGGTACCTTGGTTCTCAGTTGCCTTGCTACTCAAACGCCTTGGTTCCCAAATGCCGAAAAACTGGAAGTAAGTGTTCTGGTTTTCAAACGTTTTTCAGAAGCTGAACGTCTGATGCGGCTGCCAGCTATTGTTTCCAGGTGCCTGAAGCAATCAGAAACTGCACCTCAGTTTTTGAACATTTCAGAAGTCAAACAGACTTCCGGAATGGGTTAAGTTTGGCACTTTTGTTTTTGAGGCTTTTTCAGTTCATTTGTTTTTGTGACTGTATGGAACCCAGTTCAGCTACTGATTGATTATGTGACTATGGAAATGGATAAAAGCCCCCCATCTAATAATAATAATAATAATAATAATAATAATAATAATAATAATTTATTTATACCCCGCCCATCTGGCTGGGCATCCCCAGCCACTCTGGGCGGCTTCCATAAAAACCAAAAATATAAACAATGACTATCATCAATGCAGGTAAGAAAAAAGTAATTTTAATTTTTATCATCTACAACAATACTGTCTTATTTATTTTATAATACAGTAAATTGTTTATTGCTTTCATTTTTTTGGAACAATGGTCTTGTTATATAGTAAAATCTATGTTATATTGCTGTTTTAGGGGTTGTTTTTAAAAGTCTGGATTAATCCATTTTTCATTACTTTCTATGGGAAAGTGTGCCTTGGTTTTGAAGTGTTTTGGTTTTGGAACAGATTTCCGGAATGAATTAAGTTTAAGAAGCAAGGTACCACTGTAATGTTCAGTTGAGGGTGCCAAACAATTTTGATTCATCCATCAATCAGAACCTGAGTTTTATATGTGTCTCCAATTTATGGATTACTTCCTGTGTGGTATTTTTGCAATTTGAGACATATTTGGATGCTAAGTAGGCTCACAGTAAATGTATACATGCTGATGCATTCTCATTTGAAATAAAGAGAAAGAAATGGGAAAGTAATTGGCCTTGATCATGCATCTCTGAAAAAAGTGTTGTAATACAATAATATTGCACAACTTATTCACTATTTCATATACACACTAAACAAACAGAATGCAGACAAAAGGGAAATACCCATATAATAAACTTTCCCACCCTGAAGCACAATGTTGATAATTTTGTGGAAATTGGTCAAGGATCTTTTGAGAGAAAATAAATGAATGCATGCCCTTTCCTAATGGCATATAGCTGTTCATTTAGAAATCTCCTCGAACATTCATTACATTGAATGGCTTTTCAGCCTGTCTTTCCCAATGCCTTTTCTCTGTGCTGTTTTGCAAACATCTTTTAATGTACAGAGCTGATTAATATTTTGCTTTGCTACAATAAATGGGGAGCTGCTAGCCTGGGGTTTATAGATGGAAATGTATGGTAATTTAATGACAGTTTTATATGGTTAGACTGCTGCCTACGTCTGTCAGTTGAAGCAATCATTTCAGATGCTGCATCACTTATTAGGAAGGAGCAGATGAAGGGTTTGACTCATTACAGAAAATTAACCAGTCCAATTAAAATGATTCCTCAGTGCTTCAAGTCATTGGAGGTCAGGATCATGAAATGCTTTTAGGCAGCAGGTGTTTATAATCTTAAATAATTTAAAGAAAACACTGGATATTTCCATAAGGTAGACGACTGATTACTTGGGTTATACAATGTTTGCTGCAAGGACATACAGTGGTAAATATTCAGGGGGAAGTTCAGAGATTCAATTAACCATACTGCTTCCATTAACATTAATGGAGGGCTGCATGGCTAGTGCCCTGCGTATTCTGCTGAATAGTCACCCTGCAGAGTTTAATTAGAAAACCATCAAGCTTGTAATCAAATATCTGCCATACGCACTGGGCAGGCATCAGCTCAAAAGAGAGGGGTGGGTGATGGTTTGAGTCAGTACAACTGATATCATAACTGAACAACAGATAATCAGGGATTTCTTCTTTTCTTTTCTTTTTTTAAAGTTGTGATTATTTAACAGAATAGACTCTGAAACAATTTGGCGACAAGAAAACCAAATATCTGTGACTTGGGGAAAAATTGTAAAAGAACATTGAAAAATGCACCAGGGTAGAGGACATTACTAAAAAAAAAAAAAAAAAAAAAAAAAAAGGAAAATGAGAGCTGCTACTATTATTATTACTCAAATTAGTTAATTGATGCATCACTTCTTATAAACATCTCAAAGCAGTTTTTAAATAGAATAAGAACATAGATATAAGAATTGCATATAAAGAACAGTAAAAACAATTGTAAGGTATGATAAAGGTAAATGATCCCTGGATGGTAAAGTCCAGTCAAAGGCAATTGTGGGGTGCAGCGCGCATCTCCACTTTCAGGTTGAGGGAACTGGCGTTTGTCCACAGACAGTTTTCTGATTCCTGTGGCCAGCTTCTGGCACAACGGAACACTGTGTGTGAAACAACTGCATGTAAAAATAAAATAAAAAATCAAATCAAATACATATAGCTGACTGGGATGAAAATCTCCACTTAGAAGGATTGTTAAAAGCAGCAAGTCTCCAACAAATGCTGAAAAGACAATACAGTACCTGTCTGATATGTAATGGTAGGGAGTTCCAGAAAATAGCTGCTGCCACATTAAAGGCCCCATTCCAACATGGTATGGAATGGATCCTCTGATAAGATGGTTGGGCCTGGGAGATATATTGAAATGTCATCCAAATCCAGTTTTAAGTCCATATTGTAATATTGGTTTCATAATTTTTGACCTGGCGATAGATTGCGAATCACTGTGTGTGTGTGTGTGTGTGTGTGTGCGCATGCGCTATGCAAAAATCTCAATGTGGGGGAAGCCATGAAACCAGCCAATGCTTCTTTTGATTCCTGCAGCATCTGTTAACTCTGCTGGATTGGCTTTCCCCTGCATCTTGAAAGAGCAGGCGCCTGCAAAAATCACGATGCAGGAAAAACTGTGAAGCCAGCCGATGCCTCTACATAGCTCCATCCTTATTTCTGGCATTGTGATATATCAATATATTGTGACGTTTAACGGGTGATATATCACAATGTTGAAAACCAGATATCACCCAGCCCTAAAGATGATAGTTACAGGGTCCCCACCTCTGCAAACTGTGCTGAATGGTTGCGTATATGACGGATGAGATGATATTTTAGGTATCCCGGTCCCAAGCTGAATATGGCTCTGTACTGCTGTACCAGTTCCACACTGTACATTTGAAACACTATGATAGCCCTTTAACAGCCATGACTTCTTCCAAAGCATCCTGGGAACTGTAGTCTATTAAGGGATGCCAAGGGAGTTGTTAGGAGTAAGTGCAACGAAGCACTTAGCTAACATTTATATTTGCTGTGTGCGCAGCTCTCAACAGATAATGGAAATGAAGGGACACAATAAAGCTTGACTCTTCTAGAAAGCCACATTGAGCAATATGTTCGGCAGCAAATGTCGCCTATTTATTTGTATTGTTTTAATGACATGAAGGGGTGGTGCCACTGCAAAATATGCACATTATACATATGTTTAAGACAAGCAGCATAAAATTAACCAATATTCGTTGGGGATTATTAAGGCAATGCCTGGCACAAATCTTGCGCTTCTCTTACGGCTTATCCTCAGATATGTAATGTGTGGTGTGTTAATTTTTCAAGAGCAGACTCCTGCTGCTGTAGCCACCTGGGACAATGCCAAATGTTCAGAAGCAGAAGGCTGCTACTCAGAATCGCTAAATAAAGTGAGAAGAAATTGAGCATGAAGCATATATTCACTTTCCGATAAGACTTATTTCCCTTCTGGGTTTTGCAGCCTCCAGTGCACTTCCTAGCTGGGAAAAAGCTTTCAGCACAGACACAATGAGGACTATATACTTACTTGGTTTAATGAAACCTAACAACCCAATTGACTCCTTGCATACCTTCCAACATTTTTCTGATGAAAATATGGATATCCTATATTATCATTATTACCTGGTTGCCCCAGCCACTCTGGGTGGCTTCCAACATCTATTAAAAAACAACAAAACATTAAACAGCCCTATACAGGGCTGCCTTTAGATGTCTTATAAAGGCTGTAGAGTGGTACCTCGGGTTAAGAATTTAATTTGTTCTGGAGGTCCGTTCTTAACCTGAAACTGTTCTTAACCATGTGGGTTTGGTATCTGCTTGGTTGGAATCTGCACCCTGGTTCTCCTGTGAGACCTTGCTTGCTTGGCTTGCACCACAGCAAGGTTCAACGCTGGCCAACTCCGGTCGTACAGGTTTGGAGCGATCCAAACCCAGCAGATCCAGTCCACCAACATGGGGCTTGTGGAATGATGAACTGATCCTGGGACCCCATGCCATGCCAACCCTTGCCCTGCCTTCTGCTGTCAATAAAGAATTGGCCTGATTTTATACCATCACTGTTGTACAGTCTGGTTTTCATTGGTCACATAATGTGCCTGCCTGGACAATGCAAATGAGCATTCAAGCCAGTATATTTCAATTTTCTGCATAGGCCAAATTGATCCAAAATCTGTTTTAGGTTTCATTTGAAAGTGTCCAAACAGGAGACTCAATAGGCAAGACAAGGACTGCAGAACTGTAGACGGCAATGTGTCTAGGAACATCATGATTTGGAATGAGCTAAAGGGCTTGATCCCAGAAGCAGCTTGCTGGTTGGGGTGCACCAACTGTGCCAGCTTCCCATCAGGTGGATCAGTGTGGCTTACCAGCAGGGAGACAGTTGCGACAGCGGGGAAGTCAGTATAGTGCAAATGCACCGGCAGAACCAATCCAACACTCCTGGTGTTGTTTTTGCACAGAGCTGACATCTGCTCTTCCTCACCCCACCATCTTGTTCTCAACAGATCCCCACCTGCTGGGAGCGTCCTCCACCAGATCTATCAATCACTGTAGTTTTTTCACTGCAAGTTTCCTTCAGCAACCAAAGATGAGAATGTGATGCTAGGCAGAGAGGAGTCTGCATCCTGAGAGTATTTTAAAATGCTAATGTGGCCACACAAAGAGGAGGATGCCAAGCGATTGATGACTTTTGCAAATCATAATTATGATGGAGAACAGCAAAAGTCCTGGGATCTGTAACAGAGAGTCTGAGGAAAGTGATTTTCCCCCAAGTGAGAGAAACCTGAAACATTGCCCAGACCTGCAACTTTTATCTCACACATTGTGTTTTAGCATCAGAAGTTAAAACCCCACTGACACCCAAATATAAATGTCAACACCTTCTAAAAGCGAACATTTCCCCTGAGTCATGTGCTGATGAAAAGAAGAAGGAAAGCCAGAAAGCCAGACGCATAGAATGAAAATATTCAGCACAACTGACTGATTCATAAAAAAGAAAAGAGAAAAAAATAGGGAGGATCTTTATGGACCAAGATAAACTAAATGATTTGATATATCTCCTGCCTTGTGTTTTACAATCCGCAAGGCATTTAACACCTTTGATAAAAATGGCTACATCAGCAGCATCCTATGGTAGAGAGAGACCATGGAATTTCATTCCTGAAATGAGAACTTGCTGTGACTATATCACGGTCACGAGCCATTATCCTGTCAGGAAATAAGCAGCCCATCACAATGTTTCATGGCAGGTACAGAATCAGACTACCAAATCAATCTGTTTTGTTGAGGAGCAATAAAAAAAAAAAGCTTACTTTATCTCTTCTGCTCTTGAGGTAGTGAGAGAAGTTCAGAGAAAGCATCTTTATCTTTGTGAAATGAGCCATTTTGGTTACTGGGATACCAACGTAGCCCATATTCAGTTGGTATCACACTGTGGTCTTGACTTAAGAGTGTTGAGTCCAGGGCCACATGTGGACCTTTCAAGTCCAGGGCCACATGTGGACTGGTCTTTCAAGCTGGTCCAAACGACTCTCCCCATGCCACAACTTCCCTTCACTCATACCCTTCACCAGCCCTGCTTTTAAACTCTAGTTTAGATTTTGCCTGTCTGGAATGCATCCCTGAACTCTGACCGTGACTCTTGCCTGTCTAGATGGGCAATAAACAAGTGAGTCTGTGCAGAAAACATTTTCTGCCTTTGGGCCTACTCACCGTTGGGATGTGGTCCTCAGATGGCTGTCAATCAGAAAAGGCTGCCCTTCTGTGCAGATGCCCAGATGCCTGTGAGATGTCTGAGTGCAACAGTGCTTTCCTTGTCTGTTATTCCCAGAAACTGGTATTCAGAAGCAGTCTGTCTCCAACAGTAGAGGTAGAACCAAGGCATCACGGTTAGGCTTCTTCTGCTTCTCTTTTAAAACCATGCACATTGGTGGTACTCATGACTTTGCTTCAACAACAACAACAACAACAATTTATTATTTATACCCTGCCCATCTGACTGGGTTTCCCCAGCCACTCTCGGCAGCTTCCAACAAAATATTAAAAATACACATTATGCTTCTGTAGTTGCATGGCTGTATCTTTGTCTGATGCAATGACACTACAGTTCAACTGCCCGTAATGTTCCACGTCTAGGGTAAGGTGTGCCATCCTATCCCAAGTCCACCAGAGTGTTTTCTCCCCCAAATGCATCTGTGTATTTCAGTTATAGTGGGGTAGGTTCATCTCTTCTTCATTATGTCTTGCTTGCTCTCCCGCTTTGGATAACGAGGGCTCAAATTGAATTGTGGGTGTCCTAAAAGTAAAACGGCTTTTATTATTCTGCCCATGATTCAAGCTTAGGCAGCAGCATAGGCAGGAGGGATCGTAAGGCATCACAGAGTCTGTAAGGCTCTGTGGGCATCTATGGGATGCCCCTGGAGTGTTTTACATTGGCTGTGATAAAACACTGATTTTCCCCAAAAAACTCAGCTAACCTTGACTTCCTAAAAAAACTCAACAACTTTGGTCTGCCCCGGGCACCAGCAGGGGTTGCTACACCACTGAGCTTAGCTTTTTCAGGTCAATGCTCCTTTCCTCAGGATGTCTAGGGAAACAAACCCCCATCAATTCATCAGTCATTAGTTGCTATTTATATTTTCTTCTAATACACAATAAACATTTTGCAAACAGGATAAGTAAATGGAAACTGCTGAAGCCATTTAATTGTTTTGTTGTTGTTGCTTGCTTTTTTTACAAGCATCAGTTGTTTCCTGAATCGGCATCAGTTCTTTTTAAAGTCAAGTCCTGCTTCCAGATAAAAATAAAATGCTGTTTTGGTGCTTGTGTGAGGCCATCTGTAAAGCCTAGTGCTTAGTTAGATTAAGTGCAATCTCTCAAGTCCCTAGAGATAAGCCATGGGAGATATCACCAATGTTCTATGCAATGTAAGGTTAACAGTTTGAAATTAAATTGTTCCTATCTACTACCTGCCACGTTTGGTAGCAAAAGGGCACACCCTCAGCAGGCATAAATCAGCAGCAAACTCTCCAACTTCAGTCATGAGGACATGACCTAATATCTCCAAATAGGATTATATGTTAAGTACATGACAGAACTTCTTAGATGATAGAGACTGAAAAATGAAAAGATTCCTGTGTAGAAATTATAGTTCTCTGTCGTTGTAGAAAAGATATGTTGATAGGAACTTCATAATCAGTAAGTAAGTTGCAAACTTTGTCATAATAATAATAATAATAATAATAATAATAATAATAATAATTTGTTATTTATACCCTGCCCAGCTGGCTGGGCCTCCTCAGCCACTCTGGGCGGCTTCCATAGAAACAAAAAATACAGTAAAATATCACACGTTAAAAACTTCCCTGAACAGGGCTGCCTTAAGATGTCTTCTGAATGTCAGGTAGTTGTTTATCGCTTTGACATCTGCTGGAAGGGCGTTCCACAGGGTGGGCGCCACTACCGAGAAGGCCCTCTGCCTGGTTCCCTGTATCTTTGCTTCTTGCAATGAGGGAACCGCCAGAAGGTCCTCGGTGCTGGACCTCAGTGTCTGGGCAGAACGATGGGGGTGGAGACGCTCCTTCAGGTATACTGGACCGAGGCCGTTTAGGGCTTTAAAGGTCAGCACCAACACTTTGAATTGTGCTCGGAAACGTACTGGGAGCCAATGTAGGTCTTTCAAGACCGGTGTTATATGGTCTCGGCGGCCGCCCCCAGTCACCAGTCTAGCTGCCGCATTCTGGATTAGTTGTAGTTTCCAAGTCACCTTCAAAGGTAGCCCCACGTAGAGTGCATTGCAGTAGTCCAAGCGGGAGATAACCAGAGCATGCACCACTCTGGTGAGACAGTCCACAGGCAGATAGGGTCTCAGCCTACGTACCAGATGAAGCTGGTAAACAGCTGCCCTGGACACAGATTTGACCTGTACCTCCATGGACAGCTGTGAGTCCAAAATGACTTAGCATATAGTTTATAGAATAGTTGCACCAACAATTTCTTCCCTTTAACTGGTGTGCAAGGCAAGGTCCCAATGGCAAGCCACAACTCTAGGCCCCAGATCTTGAAAATCATTCCCCTATTGGTAATTAATACTTGCATGAAAAGCACATGTGTGATTGAGGATTGGAATTCCTGGCGGTTCAATCCAAAAGAAATACTTCCGCCATACTTCTGTGCCATTGAAATCTGTACAGTAAGTTGGTGGCGATATGAATGCCATCCATGATTTTTTCATTTCTCAAAAAAACAGCTGGAGGGGAACCCAACTTGGCTTGGGCCTGATTGCATAAGGAGGGTGGGTATCTAACCTTTTGCTCCCATGCCAATTATAGGAGTTAAATCCCTCCCCAAACAGTACGTGTACCAATTTTATATTCAACCCTCCTGCGAAGATTAAGCTAAAACTCTCAGAAAAGACACAAAGAGCAGGAGCAACAGAAAATGGAGTAACTGTGAGCCAATTACATGCAAAACACACAGAGAGAAATGAGCCGAAAACTACAAGGAGAAAGCTGAATTCTGCAGAAAAAATAAATAATACCTTAGTGAGTATGCACTCCCCATGCTGTTTCTTGGGTTAGCATCTATTTGTAGCAATAGCTGAAACACTCTGCGTAAGAAGAGGGCCCTGTGAAATGAGAGGGAGTTTTGCGAAGGCTTTTGTTTTGTTTTATTGATTTGCCATGGGCTTGATTGAGAAATGAACGATAGATCCGCAATTATGTTGTTCCTGTGATTTTGAAAGAAATATTATCCTTAGCACATTAAATTTCAAATTTCAAGTGAAGGGCTGGGGACGATATTTTTTTTTTTTCCTGGAGGGAAAGGAATGAACTCAAGAACTAATTGTAGATGGATCATCTACTCGAAGAGCAAATACTAGCTTGCAGTACTTCAAAAAGGCAGATGGATGAAAGCGCAGCATAAGCCTGACACTGCAATATACCTTGCGCTCAAGCTGAGAATCGTTAAGAGGCTTTAGAATGTTCCTTTTGATGCTTATATTATAGCAGCATTGGGGGGGGGGCGTCCGTCTCTCAACTTTTGTTGTTGTTGTTGTCGCTTTGGGTTTTTTTAGTGCTGCATTATGCAAACGGAGATGGATTTTGATCCATTAGTTGTTTTTCATACGAGCAACAGCGATCAACTTTCTATACAAGTCTTAAGGAGGGCTTTCGTATATCCATGAACCTTTCTTTTTTCTTTGTCCGCTTGATGATTCACGGCTGTACAGGAAAATGGAGTCCACGGGAAAAGCTTGTGTCCGAGGCAATAGGACAGTGCCATCTACAATCGTATTAGTGTAAGGGACCTCAAAGGACACCATGTTCAACCCACAGGCAATGCAGGAATTCCCGCTCACCCACTCTCAAGGCAGAGTTTGTGGCCCCATGTGGGGCTTATCTGGCTGGGTGCCACCCACCTGGTAACAGGGTGTAATTGGCCCGCCCCTGCCTGGCAGGCCAATGGGCTGCCAGCGGGGGTGTGGCCTGGGACAGGTACTGGGGCCAATCCTTTGGCCCATTAAAGGGTGATTGCGGGAGTCACTGGCCCTAGAGCGGCAGTAAGTAGGTCAAATTCCCAACGTAGGTGCAGTGTGTGGGCACGCTGTGTAAGTTCATGCTTTACAGTTCCCTCACATGGCACCTGTTTGACCCTGCACATCCTCAGCCCCGGTGGGTTGAGAGGGATACCTTTCAAGACCAAGGCCAAGTTTCCTACATCTGAAAGTTGTGGCCTAATTTGAACGCATACCTTGGTGTCTAGTCTCTTTCTTGTGTGTGTGGGAGGGGGGAAGGCTCCAAGGACAGGGTTTAGTGTGTGGGCTCGAAAATGCACTGTAACAGCTGTGCTGTGTGGCCACCTAACCCCTGCTTAGAAAACCTGCAACAAGGGAGCGTCAGCAACCTTCTCTGGCAGGCTCATATTGTCCTAGTGTTTAGTCTAAATCCCTTTGTAATGTGAACCGACTAGTTTGGGTCCTAATCTCCGTGCATCGGAAAACAAATCATGCCATCATCTATGCGACAGCCCTTCAAATGTTCAAAGATGGCTATCGTCTCACCTCTTAATGCAGTCTTCTCCAGGATAGAAACCTCCAATGTTTCATCACAGGGCTTGGTCTCCAACAACATCTTTCAGGATGCTGTCAGTGGCTCCCAGCTGGTTGCCCAGGGAAGTATAAAGACAAGGAAAAGTTTCTTACAGTCCTTTTTTTCTTTCAATCTCTACAGAGGGAAGCTATAGAATCCAACCTCTTGGATAATGGTGTTGTCCCAAGTGAATTGCCAACCCCCTGTCTCTCCCACTTCCTCATTCTCCATTGTCATCATCTCCTCTATGGGTGCTGCTATGTGCCTTCTGTCTTTGAGCTCTGCTCTCCTACTTTTAAGGCTCGCCGGGATCTGGGAGATCGTGGGTCTGGAATGCTTTCTAGTGAAAACATGTCAGCCAGCTGCTGCTCTAGCTCTCTTCTCCCATTGTTTCCCAACTTTCCCCCTCATCTGCCTCTGAACTGTGACCTCCCTCAAACCCCTGTTTAAATCTATACTGTCTTCCTCTTCCTCGCCCATGGAAGGGTCAGGATGGGGAGGTGGTCTCCACCATATCTTCTCTGCCCAGTCTCTGACAACATCTTTGTCACACCCCTCTAGACGTGTTAAAGTGCAGATACCAAGAAATGGACACAGCCAGTGCTCTTCTTCTGGGGGGGGGGGCAGACGCAGGGGTACGCATACCCCTAAACATTTTGTGAATCTAAGTTTGGCCTCATTGAGGGGCAGTGCTTTGACATGAGTAGGAAAATGAGAGTACCCCTAAACATGTTTTTAAGAGAGAGAAAAGCACTGGACACAGCACTGCTGGTGAGGTTGGTGGTGTCTAATTTAATTCTTTATTTAGAACTTTTCTATCCATCTTAATAAGGGGCATGGGTGGCGCTGTGGGTTAAACCACAGAGCCTAGGACTTGCCGATCAGAAGGTCGGCGGTTCGAATCCCTGTGACGGGGTGAGCTCCCGTTGCTCGGTCCCTGCTCCTGCGAACCTAGCAGTTCGAAAGCATGTCAAAGTGCAAGTAAATAAATAGGTACCACTCCGGCGGGAAGGTAAACGGTGTTTCCGTGTGCTGCTCTGGTTTGCCAGAGGCGGCACATGACCCAGAAGCTGCACGCCAGCTCCCTTGGCCAATAAAGCAAGATGAGTGCCGCAACCCCAGAGTTGGTCACGACTGGACCTAATGGTCAGGGGTTCCCTTTACCTTTACCTTATCCATCTTAATATGGAAAAAAGTGTCTCTAGGTAATACACAGAAAACTGAAGCAACAGCAAAGGGAAACTTAAACAACAGCAAATATTACATATAAAAAATGAACATTAATACAATAGATTAATATCAGTTCATTCTCCTTCCAGAATACCTCACCTCTCACCCTCCTAACTGTCACCCAAGACTCCAGCCATCCACAAAGGCTCTTACCCAGGGTCCAAATAAACTCATAGCTCACACACAAAATTTCACAAGGAGGGCTCCTGGAAATTGCTGACATTACCCTAATCTCTCACTCTAGGCTAGATACTAATTTAATGGCATTTCTGCTTCAGTCTTGAAGCAGTACTATGTGCTCAATGCCCTCAATATTAGATACTTTTGGGTTTGAGATAATTTATTCAGGTGAACCAGATTTGTAATGACATCCCCTTCCATAAAAGCCCTACAAATTGACCCAGCAAGCTTTTAAATGTCTTGTGGCGTCCTTTTTGCCAGTGAAACCTCTGCTGTGTTGCAAGGTTGTATGACTGAGCTGAGCAGAGTCTGAAATAGAAGCAGGGGTGGATCTACACAGGGGGGGGGGGACGTTATAACAAAAGAAAAAACCACTATGAAAAATTTTAGATTTTTTCCCTCTCTCTCTGGCTCCATCTGGTGTTGTATGTTTATAACACATTTCAAAAAACTGTTTCTTGGCTAATGTAGCTGAGTCCCAGATCTCCCTTGGCTCCATTATGCCAAACTACTCACTAGCATGGAAACCAAGTTTCCACCAGTAGCTATTTTCTGTTCTTATCCCAACAGTAATTACTGTATTTTTCGCTCTATAAGACGCACCAGACCACAAGATGCACCTCATTTTTGGAGGAGGAAAACAAGAAAAAAAATATTCTGAATCTCAGAAGCCAGAACAGCAAGAGGGATCGCTGCACAGTGAAAGCAGCAATCTCTCTTGCTGTTCTGGCTTCTGGGATAGCTACGCAGCCTGCATTCACTCCATAAGACGTACACACATTCCCCCTTACTTTTTAGGAGGGAAAAACTGAGTCTTATAGAGCAAAAAAATATGGTACTATGCTCTCTGAAAAAGACCAAAACACCCACTTTTGTACCTTGCTTCTTCATGTTTGCATTACCTTCCTTGAGCTATGTCCCCACAAGTATCAGCATAATGCATTTATTTTATTTTCTCACCAGTTCATAAGGTCCCAGGATCTAAGGTTCAAGACAAAGCACAAAGCAGAGAAGCTGCTGAAGTTTATCAGTTTTACATCCCTTTGGTTTCCACCGGAAAGAGTTGAGCGGGTACTTTCCAATTGAGAGCAGGAGGATTAAAACTTCATAATCTTTGGCTGGGTGATGCCTAAGATGTGTAACGAAACCTCATCCAGTACTTTATTCCTAGTTTTATGTAAATGCCTACCTTTCATAGATGATTCATGGGCATTTAGAGGATTAAATGGGGCAATCAAGATAAGGCACCTGCGTTTACGAACCTAAGTCCAAGTACAAAGGATATGCATGCATAACCTATTCATCTGCATATAAAAGCTTGTAGCTTACAAAAAAATAATAATAAATGAGGCAATCAGAAATGGACTCCCTAAATGGCAAAACTGTAATCAGAAACAATCTTCCTAAACTGCAAAAATCAGATAAGCATTAATCATGGACCATGGTGTTTTTAATCTGCACAATTTCTACACCAGATGAGTGTGAAAAACATCTCGCTTCTAGCTATTTTCTTGGTTTTAAAGGTCCATTTCAGCTTGTTCAGTGGATGTTCATGGCACCCGCCGCAGCTTTTAAAGAGCAGTTATTTGATATGCAGCCAGCCAACCACCAATGCATTGTGTCTATGATATGTTCCATTCTCTCTGCAGTTGGAGGCTTCATTATGTGAAGGAGGTGGAGGAAGGAGTGAAGAACAAATGGGGGGTGGGAGGAGGAGAAAGGAATGGCTGTCCCAGGCAATTCTCCCTGCTTCCCCCACCCTTAATCCCTGGCTTTCAAGTTTTAGTGAAGTCATAATTCCATGGGAGCATCCAGCAACCTAGAGCCCTGCCCACACATAGGAAAAGTTCACCAGGAAAAGTTCTGAGTATAAGTCTGGGTTGTTTGAGTTCCCTGAGAAAGGAGCATACACATGGGATGTCTAAGGTGAAGAAAGAGAAGGGGAACTGGAGAGAGAGACCAAATAAAAGCAGTAAGACTTGCACATTCTTCTGTCTCCTGCCCTTCCTATTTACCCTGGCTGCTTCACAGGCAGATTGTCCATATCTCCCATATCTGTGAAGGGAATGGATCATAGCCAACACTGTTTTCATTCATAATATTTGTATATGACCTAGCCCTTCCTTCATCAGGTGCCCAGGTCTGAGTGTTTGCAAGGTTAATGGCTGGAGAGATTGAAGGAATGGGTTTCTGTGCAGTCAGTTTGAAACGGACCCCAAAACCCCCTTTTCTTCTTTCTCAAAGGGAGCATTTCTAAAATGCACAGACATAGTCCGGGAACAGCGCCTGAGTGTGTTCTTGGTGTTGGTGACCTCTTGCTCCAAGATAAGAGTATAGAAACAGGAATACCCTTTTATGGTCAGAAGTACAGGAAGGAAAACCCTTTTATGGTTAAGAGTACCGGAGCAGGAACTTCTGTGATGTCAACCTGCGTGTACAAGCTGACGTGGCTGGATTACTGGGGAAGGGGGGAGAGGTTGACTGGAGGATATATATACTGCATGAAATTTCTCATTTCTTTGGACTTGCTGTGAGCTGACCACGCAAGTGCCTTCTGCTATCCAAAGAGCAGAATAAACTCTTTCTCTGAACCAACCCTCGGTGTCATTAGACTTCCTTCCTCCCATCCGGGAGCAACACTCACCCTACCAATTGGTAAAGTCCAATAAGGCTACAAGATGACAAATATCTATAGCAGAAGAAACAGGAGGGATCGGGGCTTGGGAATACTGTGGCACGACTAGCGGTTTTGTTTGATGACCAATTTCGCTTGCTGAGGAAGTGCAACAGACTTTGGTAGGATACAGCAATCAATGGTACGGGATTGACTTTCTGGTAACATCCCATTCTCCCAAACAATAGACTCTCCAGCTTGAATTGCCATCAGCTTTTGCGTTCCAGCAGTGGACCTTTTCATGCAGATAGTGTGGAATCTGTACCCAACTTGTAGGTCTCCTAAGTCAAGAAGGCACACAGCACTGGCAGCCTCTCTGTGCGTGTCTATCATGCCTCTTGCCCCCCAAACAAAAAAGAAATCCTTCTTAAAAGAATCATTTCTTGATTTGTCTGTGGTGCAACTTCCATCACCTGACATTCCTTCTAACGTGAATGTGCCATTCACCTCACAGTGCTGTAATGTTGCTGCTGGGCCAACATGTCATCTTGCTGCTACCAGGCTGACATTCCTGACATATTGAAGATTGATGTGCCTGAGTGCATGATTTTCATGTTCTCGAGCTGCTACAATCTATTAGTGCAGTGATGTTATTTCAGGTTGATTTCCCTCCACTCATTTGATGTTACTTTGCAAAGATTTTTTTTAAACTCACTTTTCAGATGCTTGCCTCCATAAGGAAGCAGGATTCGATTTTGCTTAACAGTTTAGACGAGAGTAGAAATATATATTAAAAAAATAAAAAAAATGTCCAGTAGCACCTTAAAGGTAAAGGGACCCCTGACCGTTAGGTCCAGTCGGGGATGACTCTGGGGTTGTGGCGCTCATCTCGCTTTACTGACTGAGGGAGCCGGCGTACAGCTTCCGGGTCATGTGGCCAGCATGACTAAGCTGCTTCTGTGAACCAGAGCAGCGCACGGAAACGCCATTTACCTTCCCTCTGGAGTAGTACCTATTTATCTACTAGCACTTTGGTGTGCTTTCGAACTGCTAGGTGGGCAGGAGCTGGGACTGAACAACGGGAGCTCACCCGTGGTGGGGATTCAAACCACCAACCTTCTGATCAGCAAGCTCTAGACTCTGTGGTTTAGACCACAGTGCCACTTGCATCCCTTTAAGTTTGGTAATAAGTTGCAATTCAGCAACTTCTCTTTCCAGTCTATTTCTGAAATTCTTTTGTAATAAGACAACTACTTTGAGATCTTATATAGAATGTCCTGGGAGATTGAAGTGTTCTCCTATTGGTTTCTCTGTCTTGTGATTCCTGATGTCAGATTCCTGATGTTTAGATGAGAAGTAGCAAATGTGGTAGCTTCCAGAAGTTGCTAGGATACAACTCCCATCATCCTGGACCATTGAACCTGCTGGTTGTGGCTGATAGGATATCTCATGCTGGTCACCCCAATTCACACCAATATTTTTTTAGAACTGCTTTTTGAAAAGCATTACCATGCTGATCATTCTTAGAGAAAGAAATGCAAATTGGAAGTACTTTTTAAAAAATGTATTGGCTTTTGCTAGTTTTCTCACAACTGACTTTTACAAATTAGCAGAACGGATATTTTTAGTGATTGTTCCAAGCTAATTACTCGGGTCTCTGTAACGCAACGCTAACATATGCCACACAGATAGTGTGAATTCCGTTTTGATTTCAAAACTAATCATATTTGAACTTTGACTTCATTTAAATTTAACTAATTAGAGTCAGCCAAGTAGATTCATATATTTGGATGTAATTAAAATTTCGTTAATTGAAACAAAATCTTTAATTTTGCTTAAGGAAAAAAAGTAGTTTTTGTCAGCCTCGATTTTAATTTGTGACTCTGATGAGTCAGCCTGTTAGGAGTTTAAGGCATGCAGTTGCTTGTGTTTCTTTTTAAAAAAGAGTAAATTTATATTGAAAAAGATGAATACAAATAGTGGCTTATATTGAAACAATCCATATTAACAAGTATTCTCTCAACCATAAAGAGCAGAGATCAGCACCCCAATCCTGGATGTATTATGAGACAGCAAATCCTGTTAATGTTAATTGCAGTGGAACTTCCAAAGTGATGGCTGGATGTGCAGCTTTGGAAATGATTGATGCAAGGCTATCAGGAAGCGACGGGCAAAAGCCTAATGCATTTTGCTAGCATGTCTCTATTTTGGAAGGCACAGAGTCGGTTCTGACAATATGCCAAGTTGACTTGCTCTAAATAAAATCTGCACATGTAAGCAACTCATCTTCTAGAGAGGCTGTTCTTCCATGAAATCAAACACTCAACTTGTCCCTCCCACTTTCACAAAAGGGAATTGTGTTGTATATTTATATATATACTGTATATTTAAAAATATTTTCACAAAAGGGAAGCATAACAGAGGTGTATAAAATTATTCATGGTGTCTAGAAAGCGGAAAGAGAGAGAGGTTTTCTCATGCTGTCATAACACTCGTCATAATTCAAGGACATTCACTAAAACTGAATGCTGGAAGATACATGACAGATGAAAGAACGAATTTCATCACATGGGGCATAGTTATATAATTTTCTCCCACAAGAGATATTATGGGCTTCCAACCTGGATCTGCTTAGCTCCCTGTAGTTTTGTGAACAAAAGTTGTTGTCTTTTAATGAAAATAGCATACATCCCTAAGAAAGCAACCTGTAGAATTCCAAAAGGATTGACACAGCTGCTAGGGCTTCTGCTTTGTGTTTTGCTCAGTTGGATTCGAAAGTCACAGTTTCTGCAAAGCTGATTTGACAGGCGTGGATATTTGGGTATTTGCCAGAGAGGCAGAAGGACTTGAAGGACCAGCATTTTCCCCAAAAATCACTGGTAGTACTGGTAGAAAAGACAGGGGAATGTCTTGCTTCAACATCACTTCCTTGAAACACTGTGATTGGAGAGCCCTTCTAAAAACCATTCATTCTGATTAGAAAGTAGATTTGTCAACCACAAAAGAACTGTTCTACTACCAGTCCTCTGCCTTGGTGCTTTCCATATAAGACAAGTTTGGGAAGATATTGTTTAATTTTTGCAGACTCACTATGAAGGAATGGGTTTCCCCAAACCCAAAAACTGACTGTGCAGGCAGTTTTAAGCTGCACCAAAATCCCTATTTTTCCTTAGCCAAAATGCATAAACTTGAGCCATTGAGCAAATGCATAACAAGAACACAACTCTCTCCTTTATCAGTTTGTGACGTCAAGGATGACCCTGAATATACCAGTAGAACAGAGAAAACACGTTTGTGCCTTATCTTATGTTCTCACCACAAAGAAGCACAGACCTACGTCTGGGAATAACGCCAGAGTGTGTTCTCGGAAATGGTGACCTCTGGCTCCTAGATAAGAGTAGGAACAGGAATATCCTTTTATGGTCAGGAGTGCAGGATGCCCCCAGACACCCCTCAGGTCATCAAAGAAGCCCTCAACTATTGAACTGAAAGTGCTGCTAGAAAGTGTCATGGAAATTTCAGTGACTGTTAAAAAGTCTACATAAGGGAATTTAGCTCTTCTTTTTATGTACAATTTAGCCCTTAATTTGGTGCTTTATGAGAGTTGTTCCCTCTTTTAACTTTGTGTATTTTCCTTTATTTCTTTTTCTTTTCTTTATTGAAGCCAGCTAGCATTTTTTCTAGAGGGAACATTTTAAATATATTCAATTATGCATAACCTAGGCCTATTTTATGCCTGGTGTAAAGTCACTGATGGAATCCAAAAGCTGCATTTGCCCAGTGTCTTATAATTGCAGTTCAGTTTAGGAGCATTCTAGGTTATTATTAGAAGGATAATTACCATCGACACTGGCGTACTATGGGAATTATGTTAATTACAGTTAAATATTATATTCTCTAACCATGTTCCTTTTTCTCATTTATCCCAAGAAATATAGAACTATAGGTTATAAAAATTAATGACATTGTCCTATACAGTAAGCACAATTAATGACCCGGATTTTGACCAAAGAATCCATTCATCCTATAAAGGTCTTTTTAAAAAAAGCTCTCCCAAAGAGCCAAATTTAAAAAATCTGATAATAAAAGAAGTCAGGGGAGGTGGGAACCATGGCTATTAAAAATGAATGCCTGAATAACTGTGGAGCCCTTCTCATTTCCAAGGGGTTAATCAAAGTTAAAAGCTATTTTTAACATCCCAATAATCCCACTTCAGATGTATGGATGACCTCAGGAGATCTAAAAGTGTTTAGAGGTGCAGCTCTGCTCCCCCAAGTGCTCCAATAAGAAGTGTGAAGGTCTGGTGATCCAACTGAAGATGGTTTGATGTCTCTGCACGATCAGGAATCCCAATAAAGCTGATCACACAGAGATCTCTACATTCATTCAGTCAAATGTGTATGAGGCAAATCTAGAGCGTTTGAGTGTTCCCTTTTGTGTGCCGAGACCCCGAAGCCACCCCCTCATTGAGAAATAACACACACAAAGACACAGATATTAGGTTAGCGTTATAGGGCAAATTTTGGCCACAACTTTATTGATTAAAGAATGTGAGCAGTATTGGCTTAGGCATTGAATGGACCCGACTATATCTGATTCCTGCCTGATGCACAGGGAGTCTGGTAAGGGTAAACCACCAGGAGGTGGGGGGGCGTCAATACATACCAACTCAAGCTCCCCCTGGTGTTCCTGTTGGGGTCGTGTCATGGCCCTAGCCCCACCCCAGGCTTCAAACAAGATCAACATCCCTGGATTCCTTTAACGGAATAACCTTAAACTTGGAAGGGCAGGTGATGGCCACACCTTCCCTCCCCTGTCACAAGGTCAAGCAATGTCTAACCGCAACCCTAACAAAGTTGTGATGATTGCTACAAGGTAGACGAAAACCAAATGGCCAGTGCCAATTGGCCAAGTGGGAAAATTCCTACCAGGCCCCTCAATGGCGACCAATAGCAAGGCCAATGACTAAAACCTGCAAATAGGGAGGGAGGGCAGGTGATTGAGGAAGTGAGTCAAAGAGGAAGCCCTCCAGCTCGTGTGTCTGCTTAAATGGTCTCGGTCACACACCCCGGCCAGTGGATTGGCTGGCCGGTTGCTGACATGGCCGGGATCCCCTGGGCAACGGGGGACTAAGTACCCCGCCCCCAGAGAAGAGTGGGTGGCCACGCAGTCCACCACAACTCCTCCCCCTGGGGAAGTGGAGAGGATTTCCAGAAAACTCCACAGAAATAAAACTAATCCATCTCTCGTGGGCTGAAAGATTTTCTCACCTGGAAGTCATTTGGAGCTGTTTGTTTGAATCATAGGATCTTAGGAAACAACCTTACATCATGTCAGACGATTGGTCCATCTATTTCACTATTATCTACTCTGGCTGATTGACTGTGGCTCACCTGGGTTTCATACAGGAAGTCTTTCCTAATCCTACCTAGAGATGTCAGGATTGAACCTGGAACCTTCAGATGCTGTATTTTCTTTGGACACCCTGAGTGGTGTGCAATCTGTAGGAGGGTGGATTATAAATGTTTGTATGAGGAAGGAAGGAAGGAATATTTTTTTCTGCTGTCTGACATCCTATTAAGACCAACAAAGGACTACACGAGAAGCACAGATTAAACTTAGATTTGAGCAGGTAAAAGCTAAAAACTGTTCATGTATCCTGGGGAAACATTGCATTATTTTTCTTTTCATAGCATCATCATTTCATTTTAGTTGTGTGATTATAATGTTTCAGGATAAAAAACACACACACTTACTTTAGAAATCATGACACGAATAACCTAGAATGCACATTCTGAGATTTTCATTTCATTTCTCTGTACACAAACTGCATCTCATTAAAATCCCTGTGCCAGTACCAGGGTGTCATTACATTCTTGGTTTATTCAGCACACTTAAAAGTGTCATTTCATCCAGTTAAAAAAATAAAAATAAAAATCCCCAAAGGACTTCAAACTAAAAAATATTGAACATAATGAGAAAACGAATGATAAAGATGACCCGAGATAATCCTTGGGTTCTTAAGGTTTAATATGCATTGTCTTGAGGCATCAGAATAATTAGAGCTATATATGGACTCCAATTGTTTCAAATAATGAAATAACCATGGTCTTGCAAAATGTTTTCTGCTATGAACTTAACCGCCTGAAATTGCTTTTTCTTTAAAAATCACACAAAAAACCCCAACAACACTGGAGATAGAGAAAAGCAATCATCTATGCAGATATGGATCCCTTGATGCAAGCAGTGCTGTGCCAACTGAAGAGGAATTCACAACATGAAAGTGGCTTCTTATCCTTCTAGTCTCAAGAGCATGTCATGCTGGGAACTATGGGAGATAAACAAATATCCCAACGGATTTGGTCAATCAGTTCAGAGGAATCAAGGAAAGCATATTTGGTCCGAATGTTTTGGAAATAATATTAATACAGAGTTGGTATTTCAGCCTAGAATCATAGAATTGTAAGGGAACACTATTGTCGTCATCATCATCATCATCATTTTACTTGTAAGCCGCCTTTCCAGAGTTAAAACAATGCTCAAGGCACAACATGACAAGATTTACATAATTACCAACATAACAAAAGTCATAAACAATAAATAAAATGCATCAAAAATACACAACCAAACGGAAAACAATTTCCACATAAATCATAAAATCTAAAACTAAGAATACAGCATTAATATCAATCACAATTTAAAATGACATAGATAAAAAAGCAGTTTAAAAAAACAAACAAAAACACTAGAATCATCTAGTCCACCCACCCACCTGGCAATGCAATGCAGAATATTTTGCCCAATGTGGGGCTTGAACCCTCAAACTTGGAAGATTTAAAAAATAAATAAATGCTGCAAGACCGGCTTAAATTAGAGATGCGGCCAGCTAATTTTTACCATATTTAAATGTACGTCTGCAGAGATAATGCACTGTGATTAAAGCACTCTTGGCTTACAGAATTGCAAACCATTCATGAAATGATATAATATATTATATTATATCATTTCAATAGACCCAAATGAAGGTCTCATTGGATTCTATAAAACAAAACACTCCTATAATTTGCTGTGAAGTGTAATTGGTCTGTCAGTGAAATTCCTCTAACCCAGGCATCCCCAACCTGCGGCCCTCCAGATGTTTTGGACTACAATTCCCATCATCCCTGACCACTAGTCCTGTTAGCTAGGGATCATGGGAGTTGTAGGCCAAAACAT
This sequence comes from Podarcis melisellensis, assembly GCF_964234715.1. Taxonomy (NCBI): domain Eukaryota; kingdom Metazoa; phylum Chordata; class Lepidosauria; order Squamata; family Lacertidae; genus Podarcis; species Podarcis melisellensis. The sequence continues at coordinate 19,249,860 of NC_138531.1, read as the reverse complement.
CTGGAGGGCCGCAGGTTGGGGATGCCTGCTCTAACCTACAGGATCAGACAAGGGGTGATCTGTATTACAAAATTCAGAAAGGTGAAAATTCTGAATGGGTGTGGTTTGGTTTAAGGACTGTGAATGTGTGCAGGTTCTCATTAAAATGGGAACCAAGCAAATTTCCCCATCCCTAGGTGAGACCAATCGATTTTGGCTAATTGGTCAAAGCTGGGAGGTCAGTGTTGGTAGGCAGGGAATTAATGAGATACACCCTGCTGAGTAGGTCTGTCCAGTGGCGTAGTGTGGGGGGGTGCAGGGGGGCTGGCCACACCGGGCGCAACATCTGGGGGTTAGGGGGCGCAAATCCATGGGTTAGGGGGTGCAAATCCATGGGTTAGGGGGCACAAATTACTTGCCTTGCCCCGGGTGCTGACAACCCACGCTACGCCACTGGGTCTGTCAGATAACTCCAATGCAAAAGGGAAAGGGAAGCTGAAATGGCTGTTTGCTTATTTCTTCCCAATCCAGAATTGAAATCAATCCAGCAAATACAGATCAGTAATCACTATTCTTGTTTTCACTCCACCAGTGATATGTAACAGATGACACCACTCCCACCACAATTTAAAACGGTGTTTCCTTTGCATTGGAATAAATCAGCATTGCAATGAAATGATGTGGAAATAATTCAATCTTTATGGTACATGCATAACTTACCTAAATAACTATTTAAATTATGTTAAATAGGGGTAAAGGTAAAGGGACCCCTGACCATTAGGTCCAGTTTTGACCGACTGGGGTTGCGGCGTTCATCTCGTTTTATTGGCCGAGGGAGCGGGCGAACAGCTTCCGGGTCATGTGGCCAGCATGACTAAGACGCTTCTGGCGAACCAGAGCAGTGCACAGAAATGCCATTTACCTTCCTGCTGGAGCGGTACCTATTTATCTACTTGCACTTTGACGTGCTTTCGAACTGCTAGGTTGGCAGGAGCAGGGATCGAGCAACGGGAGCTCACCCCTTCACAGGGATTCGAACCGCCGACCTTCTGATCAGCAAGTCCTAGGCTCTGTGGTTTAACCCACAGCACCACTCGTGTCCCAAGGCCTACACGTCAATAATAGGCCCACTGCTCAACCTTGGAGCCTCCTTCTCTTTGCTGCCACTACATAATAACCTGTGTCTTTAAAGTAAGTGAGTAAGCAGAGGAGCAAGGAAGGGAAGGCCCTTCTTGCCTTTGCCAAGGCCCTGTGGGTTTCCATAGCAGTGAAGATGAGATGGGTCCACTCATAGGGATCACCAAAAGCTAGACCCAGCATTGACTATATTGCAGCAATGGTGCTAAGTATATTGCTAATTTCCTCTCCAAAGGTTTGAATGGGAAGCATTCATTCTTGGGCAAGATATATATTCATGGACTCCAGTAAGGTTGGGCTAAGTCTGCTCCCTAATACTGGTGACTCCAGTAATTGAAAACCAAGACTTTCTACATAAGCTGTCTCTATGCAATTGCATCCTGGTTTCCGGATGTTATTGGACTCTAACTCCCATCAACCTCTTTTTTATATATATTATTTTTTATTAAGGTTTTTGCATCACAAAATAGAAAAAGAAAAGAAAGAAAAAAAGAAGTACAAAATAAGAATTTTAAAAAAACAATCAATCTTCTCATCATATTATTTTTCATTTACTTGTTTCTCGGACCTCCTCATACCTCCCTTTTTTGTATTCCAATTCTATATATTAGCTCAGCAATCTCTTTCCCTCTTTATTCTACCCAAATCTTTAATCTTAAATTATTACAATCTTGAATTTTTACTTATATAAACCCATTTTTTCATATTCTTTTAACCCATTACAGCTAGAAACCACTTAATTTCAATCCAACATTATTCTAAGATTCATTAATTTTACAGTGTCTCTGTAAATAGTCTTTAAATTTCTTCCAGTCTTCTTCCACTGACTCTTCTCCCTGATCTTGGATCCTGCCGGTCATTTCCGCCAATTCCATGTAGTCCATCACCTTCATCTGCCATTCTTCCAGAGTGGGTAGATCTTGTGTCTTCCAATATTTTGCAGTAAGTATTCTTGCTACTGTTGTGGCGTACATAAAGAAAGTTCTATCCTTCTTTAACACCGATTGGTCAACTATGCCCAGAAGAAAGGCCTCTGGTTTCTTCAAGAAGGTATATTTAAATACCTTTTTCAATTCATTATATATCGTCTCCCAGAAAGCCTTAATCCTTGGGCACGTCCACCAAAGGTGAAAGAATGTGCCTTCATTTTCTTTACATTTCCAACATCAACCTCAGCCATTATAGCCAATTATCAGGCATGGTGGGAGTTGTAGTCCAGCAATATCTGGAGAGTCCGATTCCTACACTAGAGTAGGGCAAACTGCTAGGAGCTGGCATAAATGACTAGGGAGCCAACATAGAATCAAAAGAATGGTTAAGAAATAAAAAGTGTGTTGCAAAGAGTGTACAATATACAAACATCAAAGCAAAACTAGGAAATGTTTCTTATGATTGCTGAAGCTCAGAGGATAAATATCTCACTGTTGCATAATCCAAAAAGAGTCAGAACGGTCTTTTTTGAAGTTCTACCCTTGGTACTTAAACCATTAGATGGCCTCTGAAGTTGTGCCTATGCAAATACAAATCTCTTTATACAACTGAAGTGACAATACTTCCAAAACACAGATAACAAAAATAACCTTTTAACTCTTGTTAAAAGCAGTAGAATAATTATGTGGCTAGTTAAATGGAAATAAGATAGCATGTGCTTGGCAAAATTATGTTCAGTGAACATGTTGACTATTAAAAAGAAATGGCTATTATAAATTGACCTTCCTCCCATATATTCATTGACCCATAAGGCACCCTAAAAACCACTGGGCACCTTCAGTAACTGAATTGTTTTAGAAAGTCTCTTTGACTTGGGTTTCATTGTCAATAGTGTGAAGAATGGAAAGGATTCATTATGAATAACCTTGAAAGAACAATAGCAAATCTTTTCAATGTAACGGGTTTCTAATGGAGGGTTTCATGCAATTAATTTAATAACTAATTTGAATATTAAGTAATGCATATAGGTTGCCCTGTGTTTGCTCTCTAGGCAGGCAACAGGCCAGTGCCTTACATGTCTGCTCAGAGGTAACTGACTCCATTGCAGTATCATTGCTATGGTCAGAAGTAAGTACAACTTGATCCGAAGTGTGTGGGATGCTGAATATCAGACTGTTGCAACCCCAACCTATGCCTTCAATTCCCATACAATGAATGGAGGTCTGAAGGGAGGGGATGTAAGGTTAGAATCCAGCTGTGAGTAAAAGGTAAAGGACCTCTGGATAGTTAAGTCCAGTCAAAGGCGACTATGAGGTTGCAGCATTCACCTTGCTTTTCAGGTCGAGGGAGACAACGTTTGTCCACAGACAGATTTCCGGTCGTGTAACCAGCCACTTCTGGCACAACCAGAGAGCACAGAAACGCCGTTTACCTTCCTGCCACAGCGGTACCTATTTATCTGCTTGCACTGCATGCTTTCAGACTGCTAGGTTGGCAGAAGCTGGGACAGAGCAACGGGAGTTCATGCTGTTGCAGGGATTCGAACCGCCGACCTTATGATCGGCAAGCCCAAGAAGCTCAGTGGTTTAGACCACCCGCGTCCCAAGTCCAGCAGTAGAAGAGGTTAGGAAGAGAGTAGACCGGGATAGCTAATATTGTGTATTCCAGATATTTCGGGACTCCCGTCATTTCTAACCATTGGCCATATTGTCTGGGGCTGACAGGAACTGTAGTCCAACAATATCTGGAATACACCACAGTGGCTGCTCTGCAGAATTCAAATGAGGAGAACCTGCCTAGGTTTGGTGATCACACTTTGCTACTCAGTGTCTCAGGACTCAGTTACCCAGCTGCAAAGAACATGTTTTAAGTGTGTTTTAAGTGCAATAGACAACGAGACACTAGTTGACGACGGTGAGCCTTAGGGAAAATTCAATGTATTTTTTGAAACGCTTTTTAAAAAATGCATTTTCAGAATGGTTTTTATATCCGTGTAGATTCCCCCTTGGAACCTTGAGGAACGATGGCATGCCAGAAGCAAAAATTGGCAGGGAGAGGCAGTGGCATAGCATGGGTTGATAGCAGCCAGGGCAAGAAAGCCACTGACATCACTGGAGTTCCCCACACACTGGCGCCAAGTGGGGGCGTGCTGTGCTGCCTGCTTGTCCACACAATGGGGAGCCTGGGCAGCCCTTGGTGGCTAAATCCCCCTGATGTCTATGGAGAAGAGTGCTGACACAGGCCATACCTGGGTGGCCCTTTACCTGCCTCTCCCCATCCATGTCTGATCACCAACTTTAGTTGTGATCCCTGCATTGCAAGGGATTTAACTAGATGCCCCTTAGTGCCCCTTCCAACTCTCCAGTTCTATGATTCTATTATTATTCCAATTAAACTCACCCACCTGATTATCATTCAGTTTACTTTTTTGTTCAGGTACGCATTGTCAATCACAGCAACAAATATCTATCAGGATATGGAGACAATATTAATAATTCACAATAATTTTGCTTAGTATTATTTGATCCAGTAAATTATAAATGATTTCCAATTTCACTTTAAATGTGTCTATTGATTTTCTTTCGGTAAATTTCATGATGCCCCCCTTTTTTCCATTTTTAAACGTATCTTGCTATTTGCCATCCAAGATTGCTTTCCTTCTTTCAGTTTTCAGTATGGGGGAGCAATGCAAAAAACCACATTTTTGCATTGCTCCCCCATACAAGGGAAAAGATCACCACTCACAATCACTAGGAAAAAATGGCCACAGATTTATGATATGTGTCTGAAATAAGTAAAACTTTTAAGCAACATGCAAAATCCAGTCCACTATTTTGGGAAGGTATTTCCAGCTGTAATTTTACTTCAGTGAAGCCATTCAGGCTCTGAGCAATAGCGCAGTTGATTACTGACCCATACTACCTTAAAATGTGCTGAGCAGGCCATATTTCAACCTTACATGACTTTGTCAGGGCTCAAAGAAAGCTCTGATTCCTCTCACACCGGTTGGATAAGCTATTCTTCCCCTTAAAGATGGCTCAGGGTACTCACCAGTAGCACGTAAGAAGACAGCAGATTCCATTCTAACATGTCTTCATCCCAATCAACTCTTTTCCCATTTTGTTGCAGTTTGATTCCCACCAAATACTACATATTTGCTTCACTGTCCCCTATTTAACGGGACGTGGGTGGCACTGTGGGTTAAACCACAGAGCCTAGGACTTGCTGATCAGAAGGTTGGTGGTTCGAATCCCCACAACGGGGTGAGCTCCCATTGCTCGGACCCAGCTCCTGCCAACCTAGCAATTTGAAAGCACGTCAAAGTGTAAGTAGATAAATAGGTACTGCCCAGCGGGAAGGTAAACGGTGTTTCCATGCGCTGCTCTGGTTCGCCAGAAGCAGCTTAGTCATGCTGGCCACATGACCCGGAAGCTGTACGCCCGCTCTCTTGGCCAATAAAGCGAGATGAGCGCCTTAACCCCAGTCGGTCAAAACTGGACCTAATGGTCAGGGTAAATGCCTTACAACCACCCAACCAAGATTAAGGTGTCACCAATGCCTAAACCATCAAAGTTGTGATGATTGTTGTGAGATAGGCAAAACCACTATGTGGGTGCCAGTTTTGTCTGGTGGACAAATTACTGCCTGGCCCCTGATTTGGTGACCACCAATGCCATAGCCTGGTCCAAGAAAAGTAGGAAGAAGAGGTGAATGTGCAGGAGATCCGATGAAAAACCCGGTGCCAGGGCTAAGGCAGGCCACTATATTTTAAGGATGTTTAAATGAGTATTTTAAATTGTAAAAGAGAACACACACACACACACTATTTAAATTTTCTGTTTTACAATTTTAAATACCCATTTAAACATCCTTAAAATTGGAATGACTTCCCTTCTTCTCTTTCCATGGTTCCTTTTGCATATCATAAATCCATGCATATTTTACAAAAACTAAATCATTCAGTTTCCATTATTACATCCATCAAAACTTATTTACACTGTTGAATTTATCTTAATGCTGCCAACTTTTTCAAGTGTACACAATTTCCTTCCATGTATTCAATAAACGTTTTCCAATCTTCTCTAAATGTTTGTTCTTCTTGTTCTTTTATTCTATATATATATATTTAAGTCTGCAAGCTGCGCATATTCTGTCAGCTTAATTTGCTATTCTTCTTTAGTTGGGTTCTCGCTCATTTTCCATTTTTCAGCTAACAAAACATGGGCCGCAGTAGTAGCATACATAAATGACCTTTTTTGACACCTGGGAATTTCTGCCTGAATTATCCCCGACAAAAAGGACTCCTGTTGTTGTTGTTGTTGTTGTTGTAGTTTTGGAGGGGGAAGTACTTTAAAACATTTTTTTTTCCAATTCATTATGGATTATTTCCCAATATTCTTTTACCCCTTTACAAGTCCACCACATATGATAGAACGTTCCCTCAACCTCATTGCATCCATGGAGATGCAATAAGGCAGGGCCACGTTATATCCTTCAGGGACATAGCTGTCAACTTTTTCCTTTTCTTGCGAGGAATCCTATTTGGAATAAGGGAATTTCCCTTAAAAAGGGGAAAAAGTTGACAGCTATGCTCAGGGGTAGACCCAAAGGGAGCCTACCTGCCCCCATCAGACCCACCCCCTGAGAGGTTGCCACTGGCGAATTTTCAGCCAGGCTTGGATCCAAGACACTGACTGGCGAGGTGAATTTTAAATTGTTCCTCACCAGCAGGGCAGTTCCTGGCACCAGGGTCTTCTCCAGATGAGGATTCCAGGAGGCATTGCCAGCCCACAATGCCTCCATATCTGAAAGGTAAGCAGATCTATGTACATATTCTTCTCCCTCTATTCCTGGGAATATGTGTCTATGTTGTGCCTGTTCTTGCCTTACAAACATTAAAGGAATCAGTTTTCTTTCTCTGTAAGATGTTCATAAGGCATATTGCATATTATTCGAATTGTTTATTGGGATTGGGCCATTTTCCATCTGTTTTCAACCTCATAAAATGTGTGCGCTCGGCCATGGATGGACCAAGTCTCCAGGAGAATATTAGATATCCACCCAGGAGCACCTGCTGTTTGCTGAGTTTTTAATCTGGGCATCTTAAATCAGCTGACACATATTTAAAGGACAGCTCTTTATTAAATACACAGCTGAAAAAGTATGTGCTCATTGCTGTATCTCAGCATGCGCATGATTCACTGCTGCTTCCGTTGTTTAGTAAGCATAGTAAATACCCCTCTGATAAAACATTTCCAACACAATATACAAAGAATAAGGCCAAATTAAAACCAATAAACAATAAAAACGGAACAAATAAAGGTGTGAAAGATACCAACAGATTCAATTACACCAATTTGAAATGCCTGAGGAGATTATAAGATTGTGCTCTGTACTTGAATACATAGAGAGCAAAGCAATCACCCTTACGTCAGGCTAGGGCAGTGTCAACTGAGTAGAGATGCCCCTACTGTCACCTCTGAGGGTGAGAGAAAATGTGGCTTGCCAAGAGTCTTGGAAAGAGTCCTGAGTGGCTGATAAAGAGTTCTGGAGGGTCACATTTGGCCTCTGGGCCTCAGTTTACTCTATGTTTGCATGTAAGTAATTCCACACTACTTGAAGCTTTAATCTCATTGAAAGAATTGCATTGTAAGACTACATTCTTAGAAACATGTATCTGGGAATAGGTCCCATTGAACTGAACGGTGCTTACTTCTGAAGAGAAAAGACTAGGGCTTGGCATGGAATGGAGAGAGAACCCATTTTAAATGGATTTACATGTGGATTTTGATTGGTTCTGACCTGCTTGAGCTTTCTTTCCCTTGTGCCTGAGCCACTGTTGCATTTTTTAAAAGCCTGACTAAACATATGAAAAATTATACAAAAATGTGTGTGTATATAATGATACGATACGATACGATACGATACAATATACAGTCGTACCTTGATTCTCGAATGGAATCCGTTCTGGGAATCCATTTGACTTCCAAAAATGTTCAAAAACCAAGGCGCAGCTTCCAATTGGCTGCAGGAGCTTCCTGCACTGAATTGGAAACCGCAGAAGCAGTGTTGGACATTTGGGTTCCAAAGAACGTTAGCAAACCGGAACACTCACTTCCAGGTTTGCAACATTCGGGAGCCAAAATGTTCAAGTTGCAAGGCGTTCGACAACCGAGGTGCAACTGTAATATAATATGCCATCCTGAGCTCCTTTGGAAGGAAGGGCATGATATAAATTGGATAAATGAGAAGAAAAATAATACATACAAAATAGTCAAGCACCATGCTGCACTATATTTTTGCAGCGTTTTCTTTAGCCTATCAGTAGATACATATTTGTTGTTGTTGTTTTCCAATTTATTTTTGTTAAAGATGTTGTTGGTTTATAAAAGTACATGCCTTATCTCCCCCCCCCCCCCGGTTGTACAGTCTTTCTTACAAATCAGTCACATTAGTTGTGAGACATTTATAATAAACATAACAAATAATAAACTTTTATTTATATCCCGCCCTCCCCGACCGAAGTTGGGCTCAGGGCGGCTAACATCAGATATATAACATTGGTATAAAATCAAACAGTAATTAAATTACCTCCTAAAAACAGGTCAAAATCAAATTAAAGTCTAATTAGATGGCTTTCCACAGGGTTATGGTTGGGAACAGTAAGTGCTCATCGGCGCAACTGTTTACACTGATCTTATATGGGCTTATGAGAATGCTGGGAGGCCTCTTTCATATTAGTTCTGGTGGAACAACATTAGTGTTGAGTACAGTATACGTAGTTGTACAGTGATATGCATTGCATGCATCTCTTTATATGGTGGCTGCTTTGTGAAACCTGGAGTGTATAGATATATGTATATGATAAAGCACATGATATCACAGAACTGGTAATGCATTTAATGGGACTGGGGTTGGCAGTCACTTTTTTATAGAGATTACAGAGGAAGGCAGCAATTATAACAAAAATCCATGCAGATGAGTCTTTGTTCCTTCCAACTAGCCAGGATTTGCGTGTTGAGTCCCACAGTGCCACCCACCAAAAATTCACACTTCACACAAGAATTTTTGTTTAAGGTTTTTGGCATAATTTTGGCCACAACTTTATTCAAATACAAAAAATGTGAGTGGTTGCTTAGGCATTGGTTATGACTATCTGTCCTTGCCCTCAAGGACAGAGCTGGCCCTTCCGGACACCAACGGAAGCCAGCGTGGGAAACAAGTATTGGGTGAGAAAATGAGTCCGGGAAACAGTCCATCACTTCTCACCCTCATGTTCTGGTGGGGCTTGCACGGCCCAAGTCCGACTCCGGGGACGAGGACGAAATGAATGGCAAGCCCCTGGATTCCTTTAACGGAATTCCCTTCGCATCATTTGGAGGGATAAGCACTTACCCCTCCAAGCACCAATTAACCAATGCCTAACCGCCAACCTTACAAGTTGTGACGATTTGCTACGCAGTAGGCGAAAACCAAATGGCACCAGCCAATCAGCCAGATGGCAAAATTCCTACCAGGCCCCCGCACCAAGGCGAACGACCCCATGACAGGCATAGCAAGGACAAGCGAACAGAAAACCACCCTATAAAAGGGAGGGAGGGTGGGTGATCCGGTGCAAAATGGCCAAGAGGACGTCTCACGTCCGTCCCTTGTATTTAAAGACTCTGACCCCTCCTCCGAATTGGCAACAGTCAAAAATCCCCAGCAACCCAATTTAACCATTTAAAGGCTTGGGTTCCTCATCCAAATTTTGCCTAGTCACTATGGTGTGGCCTGTTTTCCCAACCGCAACACGTGCTCTCTGTTATGGAGAACACGCTTTGCGGTAGTACATGGTGGGAGAGGGGTCAGTAGAAGATTTCCCCCTGCGACTGAGGTGTGCTTTGACACTGAGGGGTGGTCTTCACCACCAGGGAGCCAATCAGAGCTGGTGCTCTGGCTCCCCTGGGTGGGTCTTAGGTGGCATACCTGAGTGAAAACTTATTCACTCAGTTCCACTCCTATGATATAAAGGAAGGTCTCTGCAGCAGTGGCTCATGACTCTTTTCTTCCACTATCCCCATGTTTCATCTCACATATCTCTGCAAGCTCAGCATCAAGATTTTCAGAAAATTCAATTCCTAAATAGAATTACACTATAAGTGTAATGGTTCTAGGGGTTGCTCGTATGTAAATCGACGTCACACCTGGCTGGGTTACCTGGGTGAACCCTTTCTGTCCGGACAGCCACTCACCCGTGGCTGTCTCAATCACTGGCAGAATCCGTCAGTGGGCGTTTCTTGAACTTCTTCCAGCAAAGAAGCTCTTTGACGCCTAGTCGCCGCCTACTCTCCCTGTGTGGAAGCCTTCTGCACAGGGAGGGTGTGGGCAGCGGATGACCCGTGCTCTCCCTGCTGGTCTCCAGTGAGGAGTCATGGAGCCACCTCGCCGATTCCCCCATCTGCCCCATTTCTCCACTGGTGCTATGATGAATTCCTTCCCCAGAAGATGGGCTGCTTCTCTCCCTCCCGGGACACTCTCCGGAACCCCTCTGGAGCCCTCCCTCTCCCTCTGGCTCCGAAGGCAGTTCCCTGACAATAAGTCAATGCTGTTCTTTCAGATACAACAATAATATTTGCCAATATGCCAATGACACTTTATGCAAGACCAAAAAATAAAGAATAAATACCCAGTTTCCACAAATATTCATGACATCCTAGGGCCAACATATCAGTTTCAGGTATCACTTTCAGAAACATCCACAAATAAACACAAATAATTGTCAGTGTTATTAGATAAGGTTACTGTTTCAAACAAAGTCTTCTGGGTCTTTTGAAAATAAGTTGTTAGAAACTAGATTCACATCCTTTTAAAAACTTGTCTGCTTATTAGTTTCGTCTTTTGTTTTCACAGCGATGTAGACCAGATTATTCAGGCAGATAAATAGCCTTTATAGTTCTCATTCATCTCATAAAAATGGAAGTGGTTTCTCCTCACAAGTTTAACTAATCCTTCCCATTTTATTTATAACTTGGCTTTTAAGGATACTAAGCAGCATTTATAAAGCATGCCCGGAAGCAATGTGTTTGCTCTCCTTAACTGAAATCTATTCACCTTGAAAGTATGAGCTCATGAAGAATGAATGACCCTGAAGACAAGATCATTCCTATTAGCAATGGAAAAGAAAATGGTCTTGCATAGAAATAGATTAAATGGGATATGTTTCTTCTTTGCAGCAGTTCTGTAGTGAGAAAACCACTTAACTGTCTAATGTGTGGTGATCGTACATGCGCCCACATATGCCATTGATTGGATTAGAATGACAATAACTTTTGCGTGTGTGTGTGTGTGTGGCCATAAAGTTGACATTTCACAATTTGTCAAAGAGAATAAGACAGTAGGCTTGCTCTCCTCCCGAAGGAATAGCAACCAAAAAAAAAAAAAAAAAGCAACTCAGGGATAAAGGTTACGTATCACTACTCCCAACAAAATGTTGGTCATTGGCCCATCTAGTCCAGCACCACTGTGGAAGCAAATCATAGCTATTATGGCTACTAACCTTTGATGGCCCTCCCTTCAATTATTTTGTCTAAATTTCTTTTAAAGCTATCTATATGTCGATGGTCATCACTGCCTCCAGTTGGAGTGAGTTCCATGGCTGAACGTTGAAAAAGTACTTTAAAAAAAATTAATTCCTGAATTTTCCAACATTTGACATCACTGGATGTCAATGAGTTCTAGAGGTAGGATAGAGGGAGCGTTTATTTTTTTTAATCTCTAACCACATTCTCTATGCCAGTGGTTCCCAATTAGCTAGGTAAATATATACAGTGGTACCTTCGGTTAAGAACTTAATTCGTTCTGGAGGTCCGTTCTTAACCTGAAACTGTTCTTATCCTGAGGCACCACTTTAGCTAATGGGGCCTCCCACTGCAGCCACACCACCGCCGCACAATTTCTGTTCTCATCCTGAAGCAAAGTTCTTAACCCAAGGTACTCTTTCTGGGTTAGCGGAGTCTGTAACCTGAAACGTATGTAACCTGAGGTACCACTATAGTGATTGTCAGCCTGCAAAGGGCCGGGAGGCCAACTGGCTAGCCCGGGCTGGGCCTCCTCCTTCCAGCGGCCCAGTGCAAAGACCATCACCTATGCTCCAACGTAAATCAGCGACAGAATAGGCGTGAGGCTTGTGGAAGCATACTACAACTACAGATTTATTAATCATAAATCAGGACAAAGAAACATGTCATCTCTCTCTCATGTCATCTCAGAACAGCAAAAGCAAAAGCTATACACACAATGGAAGTTCCCAGCATACTGTGCTGGAATGTAAACAGACATGTGACACATAACAATTCCATGTCTGTTCCTTAAGGTGGAACAGAATTCTCAAAAGTGATGTCTTCCCCTTGGCTTGAAGTGAGGTGTTGGCTCAACCCTTGAAGACTGCAGAGTGCAGACCATTGGTGAGATGCTTTATAGAACAATAGAAGGGACACTCACAAACACACCTTTGATACCACAGAAGTATAGACAAATGGAATAAGAACCCTGCCCTGCACTCTTGATGGTTTCACTGAAATATTCTCTCCTCTTTCATTATTTGCAAATGCAATTTCTTTTCTCATTAACTGATGGAGAATAGTTAAAAAAAATATTGGAGAGGGAGGATGGGGTTTTTTGGGGGGCGGGGGAAAGCACAGCCCTATTTTTTAAACAACAACAACAACATATGGATATTGTCCAGGATTCAATGCAGTAACTAGAAAGAATTGTAGCATCCCCAGTGCTTGACAACTACACTGTTTTTTTGTCATCACAGGTAGGAAGGCAAGAGGCAAAACGAGTGATTTACTAAAACCTGGTTGACTCCTATGTGCAAATGCTAGACTTTCTGCAGGCTACTGAGTCCCATGTCATTCAGACCTTTGGTCCCCAGTCATGGTGCTTAGAATGAAAACCAGATTCAAGGCAATGAACTTTTCTGCACTGCGTTTTTACAAAGATCTTAATGAACCTATTTTAACTGCAGCGGCAAATTTTCCCCTAATTTAAACAATTGCCTTGTAGCATCAGTGTAGGCTGAATTTTGTAAACAAGAAAGCAAATAACTTAGAGAGAGAGAGAGAGAGAGAGAGAGAGAGAGAGAGAGAGAGAGAGAGAGAAGGGAGAAATGGATAATATAGATTTAGTTCTTGGTGCTTGGCTGCTTTCATTTCTCTGTTATTAATAATGAGGTATTAAGAATATATTGCAACACAGCGATGCAACACAGCTCTGCAGTGAATGCCATGGTATTAATCCTTTGCTGAGAGGTAGCAAATACTGCTTTATTTTCTGTACAGATCATTATCCATATTTTACATCTTCTGGGATTTAGCAATGTTCTGCCAGATACCGAAATATTGAAAATGAGCTATTATGTTAGCAGTGTGATTATCAGTGACGTAGCTGTAAATGAGAGCTTCAGCACAAATGATGATCGTGTATTATGCTGTCAGCTAATTGTGTCGTAGCAGTTGTTTATCTTTCCTTGCTAAAATATTTTGCATTCAGAGGAACAAATAAAATAAACCCACTTCCTTGATAGATTATCTGTTGGCCTCCAGCTAAGGAAGACATCAAGGACCAGGGCAGGTTTGTGTTTGTGGGTGGGTGCATTCACTCTGAATAGACATTAAATGTATTCCATGTTCTTTATCTGATTCTGATTTTTTCTTAGAGCATGAAACTCATATACACTGGTGCCTTGGTTCTCAAACACATTGGTTCTTAAACTCTGAAGACCCGGAAATAAGTGTTCTGGTTTTCAAATGTTTTTCGGAAGCTGAACATCTGATGTGGCTGTTGGCTATTGTTTCTGGGGCACCTGCACCCAGTGGCGTAGCGTGGGGGGTGCAGGGGGGGCCGGCCACACCGGGTGCAACATCTGGGGATTAGGGTTAGGGGGCGCAAATCCACAGGTTAGGGGGCGCAAATCCATGGGTTAGGGGGCGCAAATTACTTGCCTTGCCCCGGGTGCTGACAACCCACACTATGCCACCGCCTGCACCAATCAGAAGTTGTGCCTTGGTTTTTGAACATTTCGGAGGTCAAATGGACTTCCAGAACTGATTAAGTTTGGCGCTTTTGTTTTTGTTATTTATTTTTTTGTTTTTGAGGCTTTTTCTGCTGATTGACTGATTGTGCGACTGCAGAAATGGATAAAAGCCCCCCATCCAAACAATGACTATCATCAGTGCAGGTAAGAAAAGAAAGTCATTTTAATTTTTATCATCTACAATACTGTCTTGTTTATTTTATAGTACAGCACGTTGATAACTGCTTTCATTTTATGGAGCAATGGTCTCATTAGACAGTAAACTCCATGTTAAATTGCTGTTTTAGGGGTTGTTTTTAAAAGTCTGGAAAGGATTAATCCATTTTGAATTATTTTCTTTTTTAAAAAAATAGATATTTATTAGAGTTTTTAGAAAAGAAATACAATAATAATAAACAGTGTTGCTTTGTTTTTACAAGATTTCATAACATCCTTAGACTTCCTCACGTCTCCCGCTCCCACTTGCATCGTTAATAAATTTTTGTCAAGCAAATTATCATCTTATTTCCAAATTTATAACCACTTATTTAAATACAATAAAAAGAAACAAAACAAAAAATTCTCCTACAAATTTTGTTTCTCTTAATCTCTCTTATCATCAAATTCTGATCTATTTTAGTGATGGCCAATTATTTATAACCAAGCATCCTTCTTAACATTCCACTAAATCACAATGTTTTTGTAGATAAATCTTGAATTTCTTCCAATCTTCTTCAATCCTTTCTTCTCCCAGGTCTCGGATTCTGCCAGTCATCTCCGCCAATTGCATATAGTCCATCAGTTGCATCTGCCATTCTTCCAGTGTGGGTAGATCTTGAGTTTTCCAGTTCTTAGCGAGTAGTATCCTTGCTGCTGTTGTTGCATACATGAAAAATGTTCTATCTTTCTTTAACACCTGCTGGTCGACAATGCCCAGAAGAAAGGCCTCTGGTTTCTTGGTGAAGGTATACTTAAATACCTTTTTCAACTCATTATATATCATTTCCCAGAAGGCCTTCACTTTAGGGCAGGTCCACCAGAGGTGAAAGAATGTTCCTTCATTTTCTTTACATTTCCAACATTTATTATCAGACAAATGGTATATTTTGGCAAGTTTAACTGGGGTCATGTACCATCTATATATCATTTTCATTACATTTTCTTTCAAAGCATTACATGCAGTAAAGTTCAACCCAGTGGTCCACAACCTTTCCCAGTCCTCAAACATAATGTTATGCCCAATGTCCTGTGCCCATTTTATCATAACCGACTTAACCATTTCGTCTTGTGTATTCCATTTCAGCAGCAAGTTATACATTCTTGAAAGTACCTTAGTCTTAGGTTCTAACAATTCTGTTTCCAACTTCGATTTCTCCACCTGGAACCCTAACTTCTTGTCACTTTTAAAAATTTCTTTAATCTGAGCGTAGTGTAACCAGTCTCGCACTTTATCCTTCATTTTCTCCATACTCTGCAATTTCCAATTATCTCCGTCTTTTTCTAACAGTTCCCAATATTTTGGCCAGTAGGCTTCCATATTGGGTCTTTTCCAGGCCTTAGCTTCCAAAGGTGAGAGCCACCTTGGAGTTTTATTTTCCAGTAAGTCTTTATATTTTGTCCAGACATTAAACACTGCTTTTCTGACAATATGGTTCTTAAAGGCCTTATTGATCTTAGCCTTATCATACCACAGGTATGCATGCCAACCAAAAGCATTGTTATAACCTTCCAAGTCTAACACATCAGTGTCTTCGAGAAGTAGCCAATCTTTTAGCCAGCAGAAAGCTGCGGCTTCATAGTACAACCTTAAGTCTGGCAGGGCAAAGCCCCCTCTTTCCTTCGCATCTGTTAATATCTTAAACTTGATTCTGGGCTTTTTGCCCTGCCAGACAAATTTGGAAATATCTCTCTGCCACCTCCGGAAACACTCCGTTTTGTCCACAATTTGCAATGTTTGGAACAGAAACAACATCTTTGGCAATACATTCATCTTAATAGCAGCAATTCGGCCTAGCAAAGAAAGCTTCAGTTTTGCCCAGCTATCCAAGTCTCTCTTAATTTCAGACCAACATTTTTCATAATTATCCTTAAATAGACTCGGATTTTTGGCTGTTATGTTAACCCCTAGGTACTTTACCTTTTTCACCAATGATAATTCTGTTTCTCTCTGAAACCGTTCTGACTCTGTATCTGTCATATTTTTCCCTAACACCTTCGTTTTTTGTTTATTTAGCTTAAATCCCGCCACCTGACCAAAATCATGTATCAGTTGTAATACTCTTTTCGTACTAGATTCTGGCTCCTGCAGTGTCAAAACTAAGTCATCTGCAAAAGCTTTAAGTTTATATTGTTTCGCTCCGACCTGAATCCCCTGCACCAACCGGTCCCCTCTGATCAAATTCAAGAGCACCTCCAAAACTGAAATAAATAACAGAGGGGAAATCGGGCAGCCTTGTCGTGTTCCTTTTTCAATTTTAAATTCTTCCGTTACCACATTGTTAACTATCAATTTAGCTTTTTGTTCTGAATATATTGCATCAATCCCATTTTCAAAACCCCGCCCCGCTCCCATTTCTTTTAAATTTCCCTTCATGAATTTCCAAGAGATGTTGTCGAAGGCCTTCTCCGCGTCTATAAAAATCAGCACTGCTTTAGTGTTTATGTCTGTTTGCAAAAGTTCCAGGATGTCAATAATGTTCCTTGTGTTTGCAAACATGTGTCTACCTGGGAGAAAGCCGGCCTGGTCTTTATGAATTACTTCATTTAAAACTCTTTTAAGTCTGCCTGCTAAAACATCAGCAAATATTTTGTAATCCACATTTAATAGGGAGATGGGGCGGTAGTTCTTAAGTTGTGTTTTTTCAGTTTCTGATTTTGGTATCAACGTGATAAAAGCTTCCTTCCACGATTCCGGCGCCTTCTTTCCCTCCAGAATTTCATTGCTGACCTCCATCAAAGGTTGAATCAAATAGTCACTCATTGTCTTATAATACTTGGAGGTCAAGCCATCTGGCCCTGGAGATTTGCCCAGTTTCATGTTCTGAATGGCATGTTCAATTTCTTGTCGTGTTATTTGGCTATTCAGGAGTAGTCTATTTTCTTGTGTAAATTTTTTAAGACTATTTTTCTTCAAAAATTGTTCAATCTCAACCTCATTTTGCGGCCCTTGAGTATATAGTTTCTTGAAATATTTCTGGAAGGATTTTCTAATTTCCACGGGGTTCTGTATATTTCTTCCTTCGATTTCCAAATTTGTTACTGTATTCAACTTTTGTCTCTTCTTCAACTGCCAAGCCAGCAGTTTCCCACATTTATTTGCCGATTCAAACGTTTTTTGTTTTATTGATTTAATCTTCCATTCTATTTCCTGATTTATCAGTTTAGAATATTGTGCCTGGTGAAGTTTAATTTCTCTCAGAATCAGCTGTGACTTCGGATTTACTCTTAACTTCTTCTCTAATTCTTTTATTTTCTCCAAGATCTTGTCTTTCTTTTCATTTTGTTTCCTTTTCTTAATAGCATTCTGTTGTATTAAGAACCCTCTCATCACAGCTTTACTTGCGTCCCAAATTGTTCTTTTTTCCACCGTTGTGTTCAAATTTATTTCGAAATAGTCCTTCAAAACTTTTTGGGCCTTTTTAGTAATCTCCTGATCTCTGAATAAGTTGTCATTCATCTTCCATCGAAAGGAACCGGTTGGGAACAATGTCAAATCCATTTTCAAAGCGTTATGGTCGGAGCAGGTCTTTGGGCAGATTTCCACTTTCCTGACCTTAGGTGCCAGACCTCTAGTAATCCATATTTGGTCGATTCTTGTCCAAGTCAGATGGGCTTCAGAGAAGAATGTTCCTTCCTTTCCCAAGGGGTTTCTCGTTCTCCAAATGTCAATCCAGTCCATATTGTCTGTCATTTCAAAAAAGGTCTTTGGTAGTCTGCGATCTTTAGTAACTTTTTGACTTTGCGACTTATCCATGTTAGTTGATACAATCCCGTTCATATCTCCCATCATAATGATGTTGTCAAAGTCCAGATACTCCAGCATGCTCTCATGCAACTTCTTATAAAATTCCGATTTCCCTTCATTTGGTGCGTAGACTCCTAATAGAATAATTTTTTCTCCTTGATGTTGTATTTCGACTGCCAAAATTCTGCCATGTTCATCTTTAAATAATAATTTAGGTGAAAGACTCTCCTTTACATATATCACCACCGCTCTCTTCTTTACTCTATCTGAAGATATAAATTCCTGGCCAAGTCTTTTATTTACCAAAACTTTTCTGTGGAGCCTAGTCACATGTGTTTCTTGCAAGCAAATAATGTCCAATTGTTCCTTTTTTAATATATGAAAGATTTTCTTCCTTTTTTCGGGAATGTTGCAGCCATTTATGTTCCAACTCAGAAGTTGCAGAGACATCCTGTATAAATCTGGTTATTTTTCAGGGGGTGGTACCTTGTCTTCAGGACCCAAGGGTGCCGGTTCCTTTGGTGCTCCAGGCTCCGGCAATGATCCAAGTCCTTTATGAAGGTCTTCTCCGTACTGGTTCAGAAATTTGTCTCTATCTTCCAATGTTCTAATTTGAATCTTCCTCCCTCTAAAGGTAAAAGATAGTCCTTGAGGGAAGTCCCACCTAAAGATGATTGAGTTGCTCCTCAGTAGTTTTGCTAGTTCCAAATATTCAGATCTCAAATCCAAGAGCTGTCTAGGAATATCCTTGTAAATTTCAATTCTTTTACCCAAAATGTCCAGTGATTTTCTGTAATGTAGGCCCAAAATCTTGTCCCTTTCCTCCTTTGATCTCACTGTTATCAAGCAATCTCTGGGCTTGCCTTTTCTTATCAATCTTCCAAGTCTAAAAGCTGATGTAATTTTAAAGTCTTTTTCCTCAAGTTTCCACTGCTCGGAAAATATTTTGGTCAAAAACTCAGCCAGGTTGTCTTCTTCTACTTCGGATACAGATCTTATCCTTAAGTTGGTCTCCCTATTTTTCAATTCAATCATCGAAAGATAGGTCTGATGTTCACCTACTTGTTTGTTGAGTGGTCTCACCTCTTTTTCTAACTTTCCAAGTCTTTGGCTAGTGTCTTCAGCCAATTTCCTGTTCTCCCCTGTAGCCTCCTCCAATTTTGCAATCGTTTGAACGTTCTGTGCCACTTGCCCAGTTAATCTATTTAGACATTCTGTGTTCTGATCTATTTTTGCTGTTTGTTCATCAGCCTTTTTGTCCAAAGATTCCACTCTCTTATCCAAAGATTCCAATTTTTCATAGATTTTTTTCTAAAATGGAAGCAGCTGATCCTGAGGCCATATCCTCCAATTGTAATTCCTCTGTCTCTCCTCCCCCTGCCTGTGGCAAGGAGGCAGCTTCTTCCTCAGAGTGCAAAATAGGCACAGACGATCTGCGTTGTTGTAAAGTTGAGGCTAGAGTTGTTTGTCTCGTTCTTGGTCTTTGTTCTTTTTCTTTAGTCTCCTTTTTCTTTGCGCCACTCATTCCAAGATTATCTGGTAGTCAAGGTCAAGCTGAGTTGTTCCCATGAGAAAAAGACGGCCCAGATGGCAGCACTCAGCCGGGAGGCCGGGAAATAGAAAGTAAAACAATATCACTGCTGTTAAGTCCAAAAACCTCTAGGGGGAACTTGAAATGTCTTTCAGGAAGGATTACCCAAAAATAATAAAATTTAATGTCCAAAAGCCTTCAAATGTTAAATTTTTAGCAGAGTTGGTGTTATGAAAACACAATGTCTCAAAACAGTGCTTGCTGGTACTTCAATTGGTGTTATAAAGTAACAAAGTCCAAACCTCTCAAATTTTTCCAGTTTATGTATCAAAATGCTTGAGTCTGCAAACTGACTGCTACTGTTACCAGGCAGTTCCAGCCCCTGGTTTCCTTCTTTAAATTGTAACTTCAACAGAGGAAGATTTCACAGTCCATGCTAACACATAAATCCAATGCTTAAACTCCTTTTCTGCCTTTAAATGCAGTTCAGTAAATGCTCAGATCCAATCAGTAAAAGATTCACTTACAGCCTCCACTCCTCCAGCTCTTTGCTTTGAAGTTCAATGGCAGCGGAAGACGGACTTCCTTTTTCTTTTCGTCCTCCGCTTTCAGCCAAATTCAGTTCCTTTTTGGTCTCGAATTGATTAAAAGTCTTTATTACTCACGGGTTGCTATTTTCAAAGTGCCAAATCCAGGAAGAAAGGTCAGCGCTCACCGGCAACAGCTTCGCGGCTTCTCTCCGCCGATTGTGGAACGACCCTCAGCGCCGCTGCCTCCTCCGCGATCCGGAGCCCCTTACGGGGTTCCTTCAACGTTTCGGGGGCAGCTCCTGGCGCCCGCCGGGTCCCAAGACTGCAGGCTTCTGCCGCCTGCAGTTTTCCGATGTGGGTCTCCGCTTCGCCGTAGCGGACGACCCGTTCTCGAGCGGAGCTCCCTTCCCGGTTAGGAAAGGGCAGCCATTACCCTTCGCGCCGCCTCCGGAAGCCCATTTTGAATTATTTTCTATGGGAAAGCTCACCTTGGTTTTGGAATGCTTTGGTTTTGGAATGGACTTCCGGAATGGATTAAGTTTGAGAACCAAGGTACCACTCTACAAGTGTCCCCCCTCTTCTAACCCTGAGAACATAAATTGCATTATTGTGTGTACTGGGATCGCAAGAAGAAAAGGGACAGATGGATTGGCAGGGCAAAGGCATTGGTGTGCCAGGTAAAGTTCTACCTGTTTGTGATGGCTTTTTTGGGGGATATTACCGGTAGTTTTAGTGTGTCACTGTAACTACGGCACCTAAATGTGGCTTTCTGGACCTTTCTATCAACTGTAATTTTACGAATGTGTTGCACTTAAAACAAAAATAATCTGTTGTTTTAATTGAACTGGACTTGTTTTTGATGTTTTGATTGTATTGTACTCTTCCCTGTAGCCCTATTATGAAGAGCAGGTTAAAGATTCCATAGAGCAAATAGGAAATCTGGAGGTTTTTGGTTTGTTTGTTTTTTAATTTCCAAAACAATACAAGAACCAAAACACAGCCGTCTTTCAAAATTTTCAAGTATACCAATTTCATGACCTAATTATCCAACCAAAATAAATTGCAAAAATGTGCATATGAGGTTAACATGTGCATAAAAAATGAATATGTTAGGGGAAATTAAATGCAAAGTGGCACTATATTAGGAGAAATTGCTGGGAAAACTATGCACTTTATTCAGAAATGCTTACCAAATAAGTGTACTTGGAGAAAAATTGCACTCAGAAATGGAAGAATGTTCATGAGGAATTTTTTTTTTAAAAAAGGCAAGTTGCTGCAGGATTATGGAGAACTGAATTCAAGATTCGGGGAAAAATGATAAATTGATAGAACCAAAAGTGGCAGATTCTTCCATACCTACTGGTGAGTAATCCCTGGTTTGTAAAAGTCTGTGTGTGGACAAAGGACAGCTAGGAAGAAGGAAGAAGTCAGAGAGATCCATTGATTCATTAAAATGCCTCAGCTTAGAGAAATCACTATGTGTGAACTCCTTTAGCTAACTCCAGTGTGAGTGGTCTCATGTTCAGACTTTCCCTATGGTAGGGCTTGGTTTAATTTTGACTTTGGCCTGTACTTGTTACACAGTAAGTCTAGGTTGTCTTATTGTAATATAGAAGTTAAAAGGTAAAGAGAGCCCTGACCATTAGGTCCAGTCCTGACTGACTCTGGGGTTGCGGCGCTCATCTCGCTTTATTGGCTGAGGGAGCCGGCATACAGTTTGTGGCCAGCATGACTAAGTCACTTCTGGTGAACCAGAGCAGCACACGGAAATGCCATTTACCTTTCTCCCAAAGCGGTACCTATTTTTCTACTTGCACTTTGACGTGCTTTCGAACTGCTAGGTCGGCAGGAGCAGGGACCGAGCAACGGGAGCTCACCCCGTCACAGGGATTCGAACTGCCGACCTTCTGATCAGCAAGTCCTAGGCTCTGTGGTTTAACCCACAGCACCGCCCGTGTCCCTAATATAGAAGTTACAGTGTGCATATTGAATCGTTTTCGCCTTGCTTGAATTTATTGGTATGATTTGTAACAAGGGTCATATTCACAGAGAGCTACAATTTCCAGAGTTCCCTGGGATGAGGGATGGACTTTTAAACTATTTGTGGAATTGTAGCTCTGGAAGGGAATCTAACAACTCTCAGTACCCATAACAAACTACCTGTCCCAGAATTCTTTAGCTAAAGCCATTCATGCTCAAAGTGTACCATAGTGCTTTGAATGCATGGCATGGATATTGACCCAACTCTCCTCCACCCAAAAAAGAGTTGTATCCAGCTACATTCCACTCAGAACAGACACACTGAAATTAATGAACCTAAGTAGGTGCTCATGAATGTCAATGAACAGCATGAGTTTGACTAAACTGTGGGAGGCAGTGGAAGACAGAAGTGCCTGGCGTGCTCTGGTCCATGGGGTCACAAAGAGTCGGACACAACTAAACGACTAAACAACAACAACAAGTAGGTGCTCATTAACATCAATAGGTCTACTCTGAGTAGGAACAGCATTGGATACAACCCATTGTTAAGTATTTTGATAATCATGTGATATTTATTGTGAGCTATGTCCAGCACAGTCCACTGCAGAAAAGCAGAATTTCACTAATCTAACTAGTATGTCATTTCTTATTGATGCTTTTATTTATGGGCCATACTTTCCTGTCAGCTCATGCAATGCAGGCAGCAGTAATAAGGACATATCCCAACGAAATCAGCATGGGCTGTGAGGATGTGTCAGGGGGTGGGGATGCTGCCCCCGAGGTGACAAGGAACACACATCGAAATGAAAACCATGTAAGAAAATATTGAGTTGAGAGTTCATTTCCAATATATTACATCTCCCTGTACAGCTTTTCCAGACACCTCTTTCCTGTCAGCAGAGAAAGTAACAGGAGCAGGCCTAGTGATGCACAAGGGCATATTCGCAACCCTAAACACTGTCATTGTTTCTAGGTCATACTGGAATGCACACGGAAAGTAATGTATTCAAAACAGGAGGAGATAAGTCAGATAAGCTCCTGAACAATTTTTTGCTACCTAGGCTAAAGATAACCATACCTTTTCTTACTCACTCATGTTGAAAATTAGCAGCAAGGCTGTCAGACAAAAGACCTCGAGCTTGCCAAGTCAAGTAGTATTACTTGTACTCTGAGGGATTATTCAATAGCTGGTGTCCCGGGGGTGGGGAGAGTATCTCCAAATTGCCCGTGATAGAAGGTACAGCTAAAAAGCTGGAAAAGATTGCCAAGAGATGTCATGCTGTTTCAGATCTAAATTTCTGGCGGTAAGTACAAGGTCATTCTGCAGGAATGTTGGACCCAAGTAAGCATCAGTCAAGGCATTTCAAGATGTCTCACTCAATTTTCGGAAGCCGCGATGCGTTGCACAGATAATTACTTTCCTTTTCCCATGACTAAACATGAATAACAGAAAGTTAAAGGTGCAGTTCCGTGTGGTGTCATGATTTCCAGTTATAGTGCACGTGTATCAGATGCTGCCCTTTAACATGGCAGAGAAAGCTGATAAAATGAGGTGGGTCGGTACAAAAAAGAATCTACCGGAATATAGGGAGGGGGAAGAAA
Source organism: Podarcis melisellensis (assembly GCF_964234715.1). NCBI lineage: Eukaryota > Metazoa > Chordata > Lepidosauria > Squamata > Lacertidae > Podarcis > Podarcis melisellensis. The sequence continues at coordinate 19,226,149 of NC_138531.1, read as the reverse complement.
TTTGGTTCTGTTCACGTTTTAATGGAAGCCTAATTCTCCCTTCCCGATGCAATGTGTGAACCAAAAGGCAGCTACCCTACTAAATTAAAACTAATTACCGTATTTTTTGCTCTATAAGACTCACTTTTTCCCTCCTAAAAAGTAAGGGGGAAATGTGTGTGCGTCTTATGGAGCGAATGCAGGCTGCGCAGCTATCACAGAAGCCAGAACAGCAAGAGGGATTTCTGCTTTCACTGCACAGCCATCCTTATTGCTGTTCTGGCTTCTGAGATTCAGAATATTTTTTTTCTTGTTTTTCTCCTCCAAAAACTAGGTGCGTCTTGTGCATCTTATAGAGTGAAAAATACGGTATGCAGTTATCCAAACAAAAAGGTGTCCAAAGTTGCATACATTAGGGGGAAGTACCATACTTTTCTCTCTATAACACGCAGATTTTTTCTCCTAAAAAGTAAGGAGAAATGTCTGTGCATGTTATTGAGTGAATGTGTGGTCCCTGGAGCCGACTGGCTCGAGTGCAGGGGCAAAAATCCGGCAAAAATCCAATCACGCGCGTCAGGGAGGAGGGACGCCTGAAGAGAGGAAGCTGTTGCATTCCTGCATTCTGCCTCAGGGTCTTACTGCCCACCCACTTCAGTTTTGGTTGCTGTTTGCTCAAACAGAACAAAGAGCAGGGAAATCCCCTGCCCTCCAGGCAAGCAGAGGGGAAAGGAAAGGATCGCGTCCTTCCATCTAATTCCTGTCCGTGCTCCGGTGCTGCTGCGTCCGGGGAAGCATTTTAGGGACTCGCAGGCAGCCGGAAAACATGCAGGTGGGAGAGAGAGAGAGAGAGAGAGAGGCTTGGGTGGGTGTGTGTGGGAAAACTTTTGCCTTCCTTTCCTCCCTCCCGTTAAATGCCTCTCCTGCATTCTTAGCCAGCTGCTTCTCTGCACACCCCTCTCATGCTCCTTGTCCCTTCTGTGTTTTTTTCCTTCACTCCCCACTTAAAACATGGATACAAAGCACGGATCCACATGGATCCTCAGGATCTTTGCATTGGGTCACCCCAAATTCACCATCAGATCACATTACATGCCCATTGCTACAGCCTGCACCAAAAAAATCACGCACCCACTGTTGCCTGGGGCTACAATGGTGCAAAAACGTGGTTGCAAAGCACAGATCCACAGGGATTCTCAGGATTTTTGCATTGGGTCACCCCAAATTCACCATCAGATCACATGTCTGTGGCCACAGCATGAGGCACAAAAATGATAAATCCAGTGTTTCATTCAGAATCCCCCCCCCCGTTTTCCTCCTCTAAAAACAATGTGCGTGTTATGGTCAGGTGCGTGTTATAGAGCGAAAAATACGATAAGCATAGATTGTGGGACGCGGGTGGCGCTGTGGTCTAAACCACAGAGCCTAGGGTTTGCCAATCAGAAGGTCGGCGGTTCGAATCCCTGCAATGGGGTGAGCTCCTGTTGCTCGGTCTCTGCCCCTGTCACCTAGCAGTTCAAAAGCACGTCAAAGTGCAAGTAGATAAATAGATACTGCTCCAGCAGGAAGGTAAACGGTGTTTCTGTCTGCTGCTCTGGCTTGCCAGAAGTGGCTTAGATATGCTGCACACATGACCCGGAAGCTGCCTGCCGAAAAACGCCAACTCCCACAGCCTATAGAGTGAGATGAGCGTGCAACCCCAGAGTCGTCTGCGACTGGACCTAATGGTCAGGGGTATTTTTACCTTTAAGCATAGATTGCAGGAAGTTTATATATAAAATGCATTGCATTGGGGGGAATTGCTGACAAAAATGTGTATATTCAGTAAAATTGCTCGGGGGGGGGGAGGTGTACATTGCTGAATTTATTCTGTTCTTTTCCATTTGGAAAGCTTTTACAGGCTCTGACAAATGGCGTGAACAAGAGCAATAGAAGATCCAATGGTCCAGAAGGCAGTTTCTGCACATGCTGTAGAGGAAAATGAGGGTCCAGTGGGGCTCGTCAACCTGGGAAGGTAGTTCATCTAGGGAAGCTTTTAATATTTGATGGACTACTGTATTTTAATATTTTTTTGGAAGCCACCCAGAGTGGCTGGGAAAACCCAGCCGGATGGGTGGGGTATAAATAAATTATTATTATTATTAATCTAGGAGATGGAAAACTCTGATCCTAAACCTCTGCTGTGGGACATCTTCAGAGGAAAGAAAGGCTAAGGAGTAAATCCTACACAAATCTGAAGTGTAGTCCCTAAAAAAGGTTGGAGGGTGCTTTGTACGCCTCCTTCTGGAACTCTTGCACCCAAGCTGGTGCCAAATATATTACTCAGCAAGGCTGAGAGGGGAGTCTTATCTTCTGAGAGCCAGTGTGGTGTAGTGTTTAAGAGCGGTGGCCTCATAATCTGGTGAAACAGGTTCGCTTCCCTGCTCCTCCACATGCAGCTGCTGGGTGACCTTGGGCTAGTCACACTTCTCTGAAGTCTCGCAGCCCCACTCACCTCACAGGGTGTTTGTTGTGGGGGAGGAAGGGAAAGGAGATTGTTAGCCACTTTGAGACTCCTTCGGGTAGTGATAAAGTGGGATATCAAATCCAAACTCCTCCTCCTCCTCCTTTTCTTCTTCTTCACAGTCCAGGACCCTCATACACACTAGGCTTGCACCCCAGGGAGGTGCTGCTTAACGCAGTGGTTTGACTTTATCCCCAGAGGTGCACTCGGTTGTCTCTCAAGACAGACAGATGCCAACAATGCCAACATGGTTTTAACTGTTTTATATTTCTTACATTATTTTTTTTTAGCCTGCCCTGTGTCCTTATGGTAAAGGACAAGTAAGAAACCTTATAATTAAAATAAAGATATGGGGAGAAATTCAAAGTTAAATGCTAACAATTTTTCATTATGGCTTTTTTTTTAAAAAAAAAGTAGATTACAAGTTGATTCAAAAATGGGTTGAAATGTACTTAAGTTTGGGTAAATCAGAAAATGGGAGAAACCAACTGTTAAGTTGTGGGTGAACATATCAGATGACACAGTGATTCTTCAAACAGCTCTTGTTTATTCACAGGCCAGAACAGAACTGAACTGAAGGGTTCAGCCAGCCTGCTTATATAGAGCTCCAGTACAACCCAACTGTAACAACTTTCTGTAACTATCCAATCACTGAACGTCACTTTCAATCCCTTATTTGCGTATGTGGACCTGAGTGAAAACTATCTACAGTATACCCCTGTTGGCCCAGGGTGAGAACTTCAGTACATAACACCAACTGTGACGGATTCATCCATCCCTACCTGAAAATCTGTAACCCCCTATGTTTCTTATAAGGGTTCCACAAGGGTTGGGTGAGCAAAACAGTCTCTGAAGCAACCTGAGATTCCAACCCTACAAGAATTGCACAGGCAAGACTTTTGGGCCTCAACATTGTTTGACCATAGGAATTTTTCTGCCCTTTAAGATTTGGAAGCAAAACACTGTTAGTTAACTCTCTCTTACTCACCCTGTTCAGGTGTTCTGATTCCAGTTAGGCAACCACTTTTTATCATTCTCATCACCCATGGCTGGGTGAGGAACTGAGTTTTCTGTACTTCTGGAAACTTCCTGCACACTTTCAAACTTTATTTCCAATGGTTCTTTAAATTTCAATCTGTTTTCCCTTTTGAAATGGAGCTTTAGCATCAAAATACGCTGGGCAAGAGACTTAAATGAGTGATATTCTCACAAAGCTAGAAAGGCAGAAACAACAGAATTTTTACAGACATTCCAGGTTTTTGCTTTTCCAGCTGTTTGACTTTTCCAAAAGCTTCCGGATGTTTCCCATATACAAGTGTTTGTTTGGACCCCCTAAAGGCAAAGATATATTGTTTATTGCAGAAACATGCCAAGGCAGCAAAATATCTGGCTAAAGTTCAGTAACAAAACACACACCCCTTTCTCATTATACAACGTGTCATAAAGTTTTGTTTCAGCTGAAAAGAAAATTCCCTTTTAGTCTTACTGCTGTCATCTCTATCACCACACACTTGAGTAACAAGTCTCTAGAGCAGTACACCATGAATTGTGGCTAATAACCTCCTCCCCACCACCCACCCAGCCCCAAAAAAAGTTTGGGAAATTTATTGTTTCTCACAGGTTTCTCACAGGTAAATAATTTTTCAAATTTATCCATTCCTCTATCATAGCTAAGTGAAATGAAAATTCACTTTATGATAATTTTGTGTGATTGAAAAGTAACTTGGGAATCTGCCCTAGAATTATTGCACATAAAAGGTAAAGGTAAAGGTACCCCTGCCCGTACGGGCCAGTCTTGCCAGACTCTGGGGTTGTGCGCCCATCTCACTCAAGAGGCCAGGGGCCAGCGCTGTCCGAAGACACTTCCGGGTCACGTGGCCAGCGTGACATCGCTGCTCTGGCACGCCAGAGCTGCACACGGAAACGCCGTTTACCTTCCCACTAGAAAGCGGTCCCTATTTATCTACTTGCACCCGAGGGTGCTTTCGAACTGCTAGGTTGGCAGGCGCTGGGACCGAGCAACGGGAGCGCACCCCGCCGCGGGGATTCGAACCGCCGACCTTTCGATCGGCAAGCCCTAGGCACTGAGGCTTTAACCCACAGCACCACCCGCGTCCCACAGCGCCACCCGCGTCCCATTGCACATACATCTTGCAAATTATTTGGCGATGGGGACAAGGGATGCTTCTCCCATAGGGCAGAGTGATCAAGGTTGCAGCATCTAGGATATTCAATTAAAAAAGAAAAAAAGATTAAAAAATGGGAGGGGGGAGATGAGTAAGAGGTCACATCACAAGTTTACAAAATTATGCATGGCATGGAGAGAGTAGATAGAAAATAGTTTTACTTCCTGTCTCCTTAACACTAGCACTTGTGGACATCAAATAATGTTGGAAGATTCAGGACAGATCAAAGAAGGTTTTCTTAATGTAACAGATAGTTAAACTATGGAACTCACTCCTACAAGAGGCATGTAGGAGGCATGTTGGATGGTTCTAAAAGAATTATTATTATTATTTGTAACCCACCTATCTGACTGGGTTGCCCCAGCCACACTGGGCAGGTTCCAGCATATACAAAAAAAAAAACAAACCATACAGAACTGCCTTCAGACGTCTTCTAAAGGTTGTATCATTACTTATCTCCTTGACATCTGATGGAAGGGCATTCCACAACGTGGGCACCACTACTGAGAAAGCCCTCTGCGTGGTTCTGTATAACTTCACTTCTCACAATGAGGGAACCACCAGAAGGCACTCGGAGCTAGATCTCAGAAACAGACAAATTCATGAAAGACCAGACTATCAGTGGCTTATTTGAGAGAGAGAGAGATAGATAGATAGAGAGAGAGATAGAGAGAGAGAGAGAGAGAGAGAGAGAGAGAGAGAGAGAGAGAGAGAGAGAATGATACTTGACTAGATGGCCATTAGCCCCAACCAACAGCCACTTCAGACAGCAAATTGTGGGTACTATGAAAGGGCAGCAAGATGTTAATTATTTAATTTGTTTCTGTATTGTCGTTTTTTTACTGCCAGTAAGGGAGGAGAGGTGCTTGTGGGATTTCCTGCCTCCAAATGACAAATTAACTTGTCTTGTCTTAGGTATTATGTATTTTAAAAGGGGGGCAGGGGGTCCTATTTGTTGCTGTGCCTGAAACGGCAAAATGTATTGGGTCAACTCTGAGGAGGAGAGGTGGAGAGATGAATGAATGCACTTTATGTCATGGTATTGATCCATCAGTCAGCATCACAAAGGCCCAACACTACCATAGTAATAACCCTCTGTAGAATACACTTCATCACTGAGATAACTTATAAAGGTGAATTAATGGTTTGGCAAAGTGTGGGATTTCCTAATTGCTAAAAAGATTATGCACCAAATTAAAGTTAGCACAGGGTGAGCTAAAAGAAACATCTTCCTGACTACCTTTTGTCTGTCATTCACTGCGTATGCCAGAGATCTTGATAATCAGCAGGAAATACCGTATTTTTTCGCCCTATAGGACGCACCGTCCCATAAGGCACACTTAGTTTTTGGGGGGGTGAAATAAAGGGGGGGGATTATTTTTTCCCCAGGCGCGGGGCTGGGGAAGCCCGAGCTTCCCCCAACCCCAGCCCCCAAACAGGCAGCTGTGGGAGCCCAGCGCTGGCTCCCGCTGCTTGCTGAGAGGTGCGCGAAGCCTGGACGCGCTGAGCTCAGCGTGGGCAGGCTTCAGCGTGCAGGCAACTCTCCGCAAGCAGTGGTAGCCCAGCGCCGGGCTCCCGCTGCTTGTGGAGATGTCCGCAAAGCCTGGACGCACTGAGCTCAGCGCGCGCAGGCTTCAGCGTGCAGGCAACTCTCCGCAAGCAGCGGGAGCCCGGCACTTGCAGAGGCTCCCGCTGCTTGCAGAGAGGTGCGCAAAGCCTGGAGAGTGAGAGGGGTCAGTGCGCACCGACCCCTCTCGCTCTCCAGGCTTCAGCAAAAGCCTGCATTCGCCCCATAGGACGCACACACATTTCCCCTTCATTTTTGGAGGGGGAAAAGTGCATTCTATAGGGCGAAAAATACGGTATATATAAACTGTATTCTTAATTATATTCAAGTCTTATATTTTCAGCCCTTGATTTCGTTTTGCAAATGTTTATCATGCTGTGCCTTATTTATTGCTAATTCGCAGTTAGCCTTACTTCACATATATGACACTGATATATTTTCACTTATCACAACTATTGGAAAGTGTCACTGTGTTTATTTTGCATATGCATTCATTCTAATTAACAGGTCATTATACCCCTGTTCAGGCGTTCTTTGAATAACATGGGAGTGAAGAATGTCCGAAAATGGTTTATCTAAACTTCTTTCTGACTTCCAACACTCAGTTCTCTCGAACCATGTATCTGTTAGAGAGGTTGCCGCAAGATCCCTATCTGTAGAAAGACAAAGCTTTCCACCCCAAGAATGAGTTTCAAAGCTTTACTGAAATATTTCTTCAAGCTTCTTAAATTCTTAAACATTACAAAACCAAAGTACAAAGTAACACATTGCTCTCAAGTAGCAGGCAATGCAGCTCAGTGCTTTAAGTCCAAAAATTCTGATCCCACAGGGAGATCCTGAAAAGCAACCCATTTCCCTGTTGCGCTTCGAGGCCCACAAGCCCTTCCCCAGCAAATAATTCCACACTGACATGTAATTTTGGTTTAAGTTAATGGGTAAAATTTAGGCCACAACTTTATTGATTACAGCAAAGTGAGTGGTATTGGCTTAGGCATTGGCAAAAGACTATAACTGACTTCTACCTCTCAGGCAGGTAGTCTGGAAGGGTAAACACCAGACAAGGGAGCAACATCGATGAAAATCAACCGAAGCTAAACCTGGGGTTCCTGTGTCATGGCATAGCCCTAGCCCCTCAAGCAGACTTCGGACAAAATCCAGGACCCCCAGATTCCTTTACCAGAATACCTTTATTCATGGAGGGGCAGGTGATGGCCGCACCACCCCTCCCACACACTTCACTAAGCCAATGACTAACCGCCAAACCTTACAAAAGTTGTGACAATTCCTAAGGGGTTAGGCGAAAACCAAGTGGCCACTGCCAGTTTGCCAAATGGAAAAATTCCTACCCGGCCCCTGTTCCAAAACAGTCGACCAACCAACTTCCAAAGCAGCAGCCTACAAATAGAGAGGGAAGGCAGGTGTTCAGCAGCATTAAGCAAGTGCCTCGGCCACGTCACGCTGCCGCTTTTAAGGGCCCCCAGTCACGCCACCCACATGGGATTGGCTCAAGCAGCCTGGCATGACTTTGGGGCCTTTCTGGGAAGGTCCCAGCTATGCCCACCACCCAGCAACCAACAGGGGGTGTGGCTCGGCCCCCCCCCAAGCACAACCAGGACCCTCAGTGGGGAGGATTCCATTTGTGCTTAGTTGGCAATCTTCCAGTTCCTCTTCCTACTTGGCTCCATCATGAACAAAGACAAGTTGACTTCTCAAGTTTCAACTTCCTGCTGATGAGAGTGGCTCAGGTTTACCATATTTGCTGAAGTTAAAGCTCCTGCCTAATGTGTTTCAAAATATAGTACGTTCAAACGTGGTATTTTATGAACATTAAACTTACTGGGTTTTTTTTTAACAATATCTGCACCTGATAGTTATACTTTGTGCATATGATAAGCTACACTCTTGTCCACAAACACTTCTGGGAAGAGAAATCTTTAAGATGCCACAATACTTTTCATGCGTTCTTTACTGCAGTATAGTAACATGACCAGCCCTCCGGGAAACTATATAGTCTGGTAATAGGTTGTCTGGCAACATTTTTATTTTCTGACTTTTTTTTGCATACCCATATGTTGTAGTAAAAGTGTTAATTACGTCATTCTAATTCCACTTATGTTAAGAGGTTGGGAGATAATCTTGGTGGTTGCCATTTTTGACATCATGAGGAATTTGTGACTAAAAAAGTTTCTTATAACGTAGCTCCAGCATGTTTCATTGCCACCAACATCCTGAAATTTGCCTCAGGCACCCATAATTAGCTGAAATTGGCTTCACTTTTGAGGCCTGCAAATGGAGCCATGAAAGAGGGACATTTTTAGCATTAGCCATCCCTGTTTTCAAGTTATGAGCTGCCACATCACTGTTGCAATTATCCTTTGTCCACATCTGTCTTATTACTAACTAAACTTCTTTTTTCATGTTTCTGCTTTCATAACTTTTCAGAAAAGCAATGTAGTAATTGCCATATCAGAAGATTCTAATTGCTTGCTATTGACAGGAGTGATTACCTTTTGTATTATGGAAGGTATAATACAAGTGCTAAACATGATCAGCAAGACATCTCAGCATGAGCTTTATTTCTGATTTGTAGAATGAAATTAATTATTGTCAAAAGTGAAAGTCTTCTGTTGCAGTGATTGACTATGTGCGAATTCATTCCACTCTCCCCGGAGTACAGTATTAATTTCCTTTTAATCTCAACTACTTCTATAGCAATTTGACAATCTCCAGTCATAAAACTAGGTGGATACTTGGTGAAAGTGCAATTTCAATTTTCCTGTCTTTCTTGTTTTTGTTTTCTTTTGTTCACAGAATTGCTTCCTACTCAATAAGTTGCTCTTAAAAGATTGATTTGGAAAGAGGCGATGCAAAAGGAAAGACTGAGAATGCTTGACAGTATCACCTTTCTAAACATTGTTTTTAATTAAAGCATCTTTGCGACAGGGGCTTTGCAACAAAATTAGGAATGGGCCAAAATGGAGTATCTTCTCAGGAGCATTTTTGGCAGCATTCAAAAGTGCCTCATAGTAACCCAAGACAATAGTTATCATGTAGTGAACACAAGGTATCTCTATTCTTCCCAAGGTTTGAAGTCTTTGCAATAGGTGAGGTTCTCCAAAATGTTGCCCATGGATTAGCAAAAAGCTCTTGATTATTTTTGTTAAAGCATAAATAAATAAATAAAAGCTTCATTAATGTTTATTAAAAACAACAACCACCGTACATTACATTGCTTTAACAAAAACAAACAAACAGAAATTATACCCATGCAAGCTCCTCTTAAGTTCTTTCTAGGCAGCTTCGCGTTGTAGGGCCAGTGTAAACTTGCAAAGGTTTTTTGTTTTTTCTTTTGTTTTTTAAGTACAGTGGTACCTCGGGTTACATACGCTTCAGGTTACATATGCTTCAGGTTACATACTCCGCTAACCCAGAAATAGTGCTTCAGCTTAAGAACTTTGGTTCAGGATAAGAACAGAAATCCTGCTCCGGCGGCACGGTGGCAGCAGGAGGCCCCATTAGCTAAAGTGGTGCTTCAGGTTAAGAACAGTTTCAGGTTAAGAACAGACCTCCGGAACGAATTAAGTTCTTAGCCCGAGGTACCACTGTACAACCAAGGATACACAGCATTCAACCATCTATCAAATAGTTTAAGGTAGGAAACAGCAAGAGATAGTCCTTTTCTCCCTCTTCATAATGGATTATGGAGGAAGGCAAATTCCTTTTACTTCCCTCACAACAATCACCTAGACCTATTTGTCTGAAATTTGGCAGGATTAAGCCATTCTGGAGGGGTTCCTTTGCAAGAAAATTTAATCTACTTGGGGAAAAAGTGGGGGAACTTTTTATGTTCACCCTTATAATGAATGGGGAACACAGAGCTTTGGGTTTTTTTAAAGGAGTGGCTCAGAATCTAAACTGAAGATTGAAGCAGAGAATGAGTGAGAAACACGGGAATTATTATTTAATGCAGAGATACAAATAGAAGCTGAATCTTGGGGCCTGTGCACATTCCTAGTGTGTATGCGGATTTTGGGGATAAGACCAGAGCAGATTAACTACCATATCTTACATTTTTGAGAGCTTCTGGAGCAGAATTGAGGATTTCTTTCTCCTCAAACTGTCAGATTAATTATAGTTTCTCACAAGCTCAGAAATTATTGCAAACAAAGTCTGATTCAACAAAATGATTTGACTTTGGAATGGTGCTGCTTAAATCCCTACAGTAATTTGTAGGACTAGTGGGTTAGAATTGCAATTTAGGTGAATCATTATTGGACGTAGAATGAAGGTGTAGATGTGACCTATGTTGCATTTATCAAGTGATGAGCGTATGTGGGTGGACAAACTTATTATTAAAATAAAATGTGAGCTATTTTACACATTATACTGAATGAAGTATTAGACTGAGGTGCTGCATCAGACTGCAGGAAGGGGATATTTGCAAATGCCCCCCCCCCAAAAAAGGGGAAAAAAAACACATTATGTAGTGAACTATCACATGGTCTAAGCCAAACTTTACCCTTTAATGCCATGTGGACAGCTTTATATAAGGGGTATATGATACCTCCACTGGAAGGACAGGTACTGAAGCTGAGGCTCCAATAGTTTGGCCACCTCATGAGAAGAGAAGACTCCCTGGAAAAGACCCTGATGTTGGGAAAGATGGAGGGCACAAAGAGAAGGGGACGACAGAGGATGAGATGGCTGGACAGTGTTCTCGAAGCTACAAACATGAGTTTGTTCAAACTGCGGGAGGCAGTGGAAGACAGGAGTGCCTGGCGTACTCTAGTCCATGGGGTCACGAAGAGTCGGACACAACTAAATGACTAAACAACAACATGATACTTCCTCTGCAGTCTGAAACAGTATAATCCAGAAATCCATGCCTTCATTTTGTTGCAATGTTTAGATCAGCTCTCACCACCTTATTTGCAATGATTATAATTTTCTAAGACAGAACTCCTGAAAACACTTGCTATGATTTAACTTCCATTGATCATGGTGAGACATGTTTTTGAGCAAAGAATAGTGCAGCTCATAACTTAATTCTAAATGTGCATTCCAAAGAAACATTAACCTGCAGAGTGACATATATTTTATTTTTGAATACAAAAACTTATATGCTTTAGTTAAGACCTCAGTTAATTACACCTTAATCTCTTCATTTACTGTATGTTTAACTTAATTGTGAAGCTAGTTGTTGAATCATTTATCATTTATGGAATAAAAATAAATCTGTCTAATCACAGTTATATCAAACAAGCAATTCATCAATTAATAAAGCCTATCATACCTTCAGCATAGTAGGGCAATTATGAATATAAAATACATAATTCATAGCAGGATAACAATGCCTGTGACGATATCTGGAAGCCAAATTTTAATGCCTGTCTGTAGACTTTTACAAAGTGGCTGCATTTTACATCCCAACCAAACTGTTTCTACAATGCCATTAACATGCCCCTTTGTATTATTTGTAAGCATATTAAACCAGATAGTTTTTGTTCCTCTTTCCTTGAATTGAACTTTATTATTCTGTTCAAGAACAAGACATCTATCTGCTTTGTCAGAAAAGTGACTGTTTCCCCATCAGTAAAGATTAACTGGGATTAACATTAGGCATGTATAGTTTAATAGTTTCTGTTCACATCAAGCACTTTAGAAGATTAAAAGAGCCACTAATGTATTTTCATGACACTTGTGTCTAGATGAAAATGTACTGGAAACTCGAAATGGTTGTGGATCTGGTGTGTAACCTTACAAGACATTGCAATACATGAAATGTGGAGAAAGCATATTATTTACCACATGAAGTAGTAATTGCTAAGAATTATGATAAATCTTAAAAAGACCTCGGACATTTTTTTAAATATCACTCCTAATTATAACATAGAGTTTGTATTGACTTCTGTAACACAGGGTCTAGGCTGGCAAAGACTTAGGGTTGGCCTAAGACATTTTTGCCCCTGATGCAGAAAAACCAAATATATTTCCCATGGAGGAAAAATGAAATGATAAAAGAAATAGCTTACTATTTGCTGCCTGCCATTAGCATCCCAAACCTGCCACCTGATTCTGATGCCCTCACAAAACTGCATACATATGCACCAAGATAAATAGATATCACTCTTTTTCTCTGACTATTGAAGGTCTTTTTATTCTGGCAAGCTTTTATGAGGTAGGCTATACAATTTCTAAACCGCCGGCCCTGCCCTTTTGTAACTGTTTTATACCATTTTGATAAAACTGTAGTTTTTATAGGCTGTGTGTCAAGCGGTGTATTTACATTAGAAGGGCATCCTATAAATGCTATGCCAATGAATAAATGAAATTTCCATACCTCATGTTCATGGGGTCTAGTCAGATGAAAAAGAGCACCCAGCTTAGTCCTGTACAAAGAAAGAAAACCACTCAGCACTTTAATAGTCAGTACTATTCCTCTAATTGTTTCCATGTAGGTAAGGAATCCAGTTGGGTGCAATATAGACTTCAGAAAGAGATATGTGTCCAGCTCCTTTAAAATGACTGCTGGTTTTGACCTATAATGCCCTAAATGGCTCAGGACCACAATGCCTCAAGAACCACCTTTCCCCATATGATGCAACCTGGACCCTGCCATCATCACCTGAGGTTCCTCTTCATCTGCCTCCTCCACAAGATTTCTGTGGAACATCTCCCCATTTGTGGAATGTGCTCCCCAGGGAGGTTTGCCTAGTGCCTTCATTACATATCTTCAGGTGCTAGGTGAAAAACTTTCTCTTCAAACAGGCGTTCAGTTGATTAATATTCTATATCTTTTTTAAAGTGTTTGTGGGAGGTGGGTTACTGGATTGTTTTCGTTTTATAATGTATTTTATATTCTCATTTTGTATTTTTCTAATGTGAGCTGTCCTGGGACCTTTAGATGAAAGGTGGTACAGTGGTACCTCGGTTCTCTACCATCTCCGTTGACAAACGTTTCGGAACCCAAACGCCGAAAACCCGGAAGTAAATGCTTCCATTTTTGAACGCTCCTCGGAAGTTGAACGGCTTCCGCTGCACGTTTTTCAGTTTTCTCAATTGAATTCGCAGACAGCCCTTTGTGCCTCGGTTTTCAAACAGTTCGGAACTTGAACGGTCTTCCAGAATGTTCAAGAACTGAGGTACCACTGTATACAACTTTAATGAAGAATAATAATAACTAATACTAATTTTTGATAGTTAATAGTGCACAGCTCATAGTCTTAACACATTGTTAAAATGGCCTCCACATATATCTGCTATGTTGATGCCCTCAACCTAGACACTGTCACTGTCGCGTATTCCACGCGGCACTTTCAGCAGAGACGCTAAGAGTTCCAGGTTTTTCCAGTGCAGTCCTTTTTTTTAATGTGAGTTATATACAGGCATATACAAAAGAAACAGTCCATACAGAGTACTTACAAACGAATACTCTCCTCCACCACAGCTCTACAGCACAACCACCACACCCAGTGTTAAACAGGCTTTCCTTTTAAAGCAGGTGATTGCCAATCACACTCCTGCTGAGTCACTCTGACCCAGCAGAGTATTGCATCATCCTGCTGAAGCCTGCAGACTTATCCAGTATCCTGCGAATCCCAACAGTCACATAGATATGAAGTGCCCTTCCTATGGTGACTGAATGCTGACATCCATCTATCTCGACAGACAATGGAAGAGTGTTCCTTTGGGGGTGAAGTCAAACCTTTGGAGAGTTACAGCACCTTGATAGAATGTGGGGAGCTTATCAGTTGACAGAAAGCACTTATCCTTTATAGAATTAGGGCTGCTTTGATGGCAACCTATGCAGGCAAGGGGGTAATTTAATCACCTTTGCTGTTTTGTGCTTTCCAAAGAAGAATGGAAACTGATTTAGGATTTCTGTCTTCCTGTCAGCCATTCCTTGTCTTTCTTATTATTCTTTTTTAAAAAACAACAACTATGTAGATCCCTAGAGACAGATACACAGAACAGGCATGTGAGCTGAGAGTATGAGACATTTTCAGGCTTGCTTACATTACAGATTTCTTTTTTGAAAATTGAAAAATGAAATTCACACAGATACTGAGTTTGGCAAATGTACACAACATTCTGCTACATGAAATTCTGCAGAAGATTAAACCGAAGAACTAACTAGATGTCACAATTCCCAAAGTATTGTGGAACAGAACTGCTTCTCATTACTCACCCTGATAAAAATCTCCTGGAGAAGAAGGCCAAATGTGAACTTGAGAACCATTTAATGGCAACATTGTCTAGTTGTTCAGGGCGTGGGAGAGAAAGTGAGAAACAAGGCTAAATAAAAGAAAAGGCATTGAGAAAGAGCTAATAACAGTAACAAGCTATTCATTTGTCCAGTTAAAATAAAACTTTTCATGTTCCACAGCACCTCTAACAACAGGAGATCGGGGTGCGACAAATACCCCCTTGCCTCAACAATCATGTAGGTTCTGCAGATGTTCCTTGAGAGAAAAACAAGGCAGGAAATGTTCCCCTCCCATAAGTCTTAGTTGCTCCCTTTTTGCAGACAAACAAACAAAAAAAAAAGGGAAAATCACAACTCAGTGCCTTGCCTTCTTTGTCCCCCAGTTCCTTCTCACTCAATGTTTTATTGAAGGTGCTATTTTTAATGTTCAATTATTTCTGTGTGCTTTTACTTGGTTTTCTTTTTTTATTATTGAGGAATGACACAGTAGAAATGGGAAAAAATGTATACCTAGGAAAATACTGCTGAATCAGGCCAACGGTAGATCCAGTACAGCATCTTGTTGTCACAGTGGTCAGCCTGATGTGTATAGCAGGGATGTCCAACAGGTCAATTGTGATCTACTGTTAGATCCCCGTGAGGTTTTGGTAGATCATGGTCGATCTCTGGCTCCCTTTCCTTAGCATTGCTAAAACTGCCATGCCCCCTCTCCCTGCCCTCCATTGTTGTATGATCTCTGTAATGGAAGATAGAGCTTTATCTGTGCTGCTGTTTTTGTGAGTGACTTTACCCCTTTGTCCCTTGTTTTTAACCCCACCAAAAATGGAACTCATTCTTGAAAAGTTTTTTTAAAAAACCCCTTAAAAAACAGGGCTTTTCTCCTCCCTAAAAAAAAAAAGCTCAACAACTTTGAGCTGAACTGCCCCCCCAAAAAACAACAACAACAGGGGTAGATCACTGCCAGTGTTTAATTCTGAAAGTAGTCTCTTGAGAGTTGGCCACCCCTGGTCTATAGGAAAACCCCAAAACAGAACCTGAGCAAAACAGCACCAACTGAAATATAGTCAGTCGACCCATTAGCTGCCAATGGAACAATGGGGCAGTGCTTACCAGACCTCCCATGACTGGCGTAACTGTGGCTTAGCAGAAGGGAGAAGAGTGAGGAATCCAGGAGTTTGGTGTGATGCAAACACACTGGTGGAGCCAATCTCGTGCTATCACAATTGCATCTGCAGTCTTAACCATTCGAATTAGCTGCAGCGATGCTGATGACAGGAGGTCAATGCCAGCCCAGCAACTGCTACTGCAATAAGAAATACAGCCCTCCCCTGAATTCTACCATGGGGATATCTGAGGAACATTTTGCCTGGAGGGAAATTGAAGGACCACTCGCCATCTATCTCTGGGTGTTCCAAGTGAGCTGACGGATACCTCCTTTAACTGCCACCATGTGGTAATCTGAAGGCTATCTTGCCCTGAGAGAAGCAGAAAAGAGAAAATGAAAGAATGGATTAGTGAGTTTCTCATTACCTAACTCTTGGTGTACCATCTGAGATGACCCCTCTCTTGCCAGCTGCTACCACTGGCTACTCAAAAACTGTCTTACCCTGCGGAAAGGAGAACCCTATTATTATTTTACTTCAGAGCTTACCTTTGCAGTTTTATTGCATAGTTCTACTATTGCTATCTGCCTAAAAAGTGATATATAAATATCTTAAACAAATAAATATTGTATGCATGCATACATTAAAGCAAAGGTACATAGGAATTTGTTGATGTTGCAGTTTAAATATTGAGGCACTGGTGCACTTACAGTAAATGATACACAGACATATATATTGCAGAGTTCTTGTTTTTTAAAGTCCATACATAACTCCAGGCAGTAAGTGGAAGTGGTTTGGATTTACCATTTTGGAGTTTATGTATTTAGAAAGAATGGCTCAAAGTTCTAATGAGAGCAATCTGGAATTTTCCAGCCCAAACATTTCACACAGAGACAGACATTAAATTCATACCAAGTGTCATTGGTGACCAGGTGCAGTGATCAAATATTTAATCATCTCATCCTGGATGCTCTGTGGGAAATAATTTATGAGGTTCCATACATTTACAGAAATTACTTGTCAAATAACCACAGAGCAAACAAATAAATACACATTGAGTTCAGTTTATGGGTAATGAAAAGGACTACCCTGCGGAATGGTTCATTAGGTATGAGTTGTTTAATGGACTCCACAGGAAAATAAAGTGCAGCTCACCTTGTTATTGTTGATGTTTAGTTTCCTATTGGCTACTCAGTCGACACATAGTTCAATGTCACAGATGTGTACATCAGGTCATTATTGGTGTTTTTCCTAATTTATAATTAACTGTTTGGAACTCTTCCAAGAAAAATTGTGATACTTACCAGAACTCTTCTGCTTTCCATCCTAATCCCTCTAATGTTTCATCTAAGGAGGAACCTTCAGATTTGCTTCAGAATTTGCTTTAGGTTAGGCATGGGAACTGTGCTGACCTCCAGATGTTGCTAAACTCCAGCTCTTATCAGCCATGGCCAGAATGATCATAGATGATGGGAGCTATAGTTCAACAATATCTGGAGATCACATATTGCCAACCTCTGCTTTAAGTCAGCCCTCCCATTAAGTGCAGTGGTGCTGTGGGTTAAACCACAGAGCCTAGGGCTTGCCGATCAGAAGGTCGGCGGTTTGAATCCCCGCAACGGGGTGAGCTCCCGTTGCTCGGTCCCTGCTCCTGCCAACCTAGCAGTTCGAAAGCACGTCAAAGTGCAAGTAGATAAATAGGTACCGTTGTAGCGGGAAGGTAAACAGCGTTTCCATGCGCTGCTCTGGTTCGCCAGAAGTGGCTTAATCATGCTGGCCACATGACCCAGAAGCTGTACGCCGGCTCCCTCAGCCAGTAAAGTGAGATGAGCGCCGCAACCCCAGAGTCATCCACGACTGGACCTAACGGCTAGGGGTCCCTTTACCTTTACCTTATCATTAAGCAAAATGAGGCAATCGCTTCAAGCAATGGATGCTAGGGGGGCGGGGGGCAGTGACAGCAACTAAGCAACTGTTTCTCCTGAACCTTCTGGTCATTCTCTTTGGTTGGAGGTCAGCGCTGTGTGTGGGATTAGGATGCAATTCAATTTAGTTCACATTTAAAGGTGAATCCCCCTAATTCACACTTCCTGAAACAGTACACCAGTGATGGCCAAGCCTGGCTCTCCAGCTGTTTTTGGACTACAATTCCCATCATCCCTGGCCACTGGTCTTGTTAGCTAGGGATGATGGGAGTTGTAGTCCCAAAACAGCTGGATGGCCAAGTTTGGCCATCACTGCAGTACACGAACTGAAACACAGCTCTCCTTTTTAAAAAATGCACTTCTCTGAATTTTGCAACAAAGTTCTCAAGCCAAGCAATGTGTACAAAAATGCACATATTAGGCAAAAGTGCACTCTCTTAGGGAAAATTGCTTTGAAAAAATGTGAATATTTTCCTTGCAGCCAACAAGTACTATTTTTTTTTTTGCATGTGTTTTTTTTATTTTTATTTTTTTGCATCTCATGTGAATCGGCAAGGGAAAGCAGTTGCTTTTCCAACCTTATTATGCATTCGTATATTGTATAAAATTAGAGAGGGAGAGAGAATACTGAAAATACCAAGTTCTATTTCTTCTCTAAGATATATAGATATATGATTAGTGTTTTTTCCCCACACCCTTGGAAGAATTTATATTTAGGCTTCTATGTAGTTGTACTAACTCGAAGGCCTCTGTGCAAAAGATGTGAGAAATCATAAATCTTACCTATGTCACTGCCTAGCCTTTTCCAACGAAAGGTCAGACATCCCCTGGAAGCTATTTCTTTTCTTTAAAAAAAGGGAAAAGGCAGGTCAAGGCTGCAGAGATTCTAAGAACAGCACCTTTTGCTGATATATCCTCCTTCAATTTCACTGCTGTCATTCTTTATTGGTCCTTTCCCCTGCATTCTGGGAGGCTGCTGGCTAGTGTTGATTCTAGCTGGTCCTATCATTAAAATGTACCACCAGCAGGGCAAAGTGAAACTGATAGCATAAAGGAATTGTTTCTGCTGTGCAGATGACATACCCATCTTAGATAAGCAAATAATGCCAGCAAATACTCCAGTCCAACAGAGCACAGGAAGAGTAAATGGTTCCACTGCGCACCTATCGTTCTGCATGAAAAGATGAAAACATACAGTTTTGCTAGTTGCATACGGATATCTTGGTTTGCTTTCTCAAAATAGCTTTAAAAGAAGAAAAAGTGGGTATTGTTTTACTAGCATTGCAACTTTTCAATATTTCGCGTGGAACAATGCCAGCCCTGTCCACATGAAAATAAGCAGATGAGAATCCACTGCAGGATTTCCTCCCCCCTCAAGAAATGGATGTGTGCATGAACTGTGCTGCAGTAGAATCTGAAATGCAGCTCCTGTGGTTCAGGTAATAAATAGAAGAATGTAGAAACAAGGCAAGAGGGATTAGATCACATAGATAGAGACATACCCACACATTCCTCCTGCTTCAGCCTTTGATGCTAACTTGTTTCTTCCACCTGATGATAGCATTATTCTGGTTCTGGTGGCAAGAGTCAGGAAGCATGTCTTTGTATAAAGTAAACATTAGGCCTGATAGGTGGGTAGATTTTGCTTGTAGGCCATGTAATCACTTAGCCAGATAATGGAAGATCTGTAGCTCTGTGGTACATCAGCAGCTTTGCATAATGCATTTTTTTTTTTTAACACAAGCCACCTTCAGGGTTGCAATACAGGATAGAGATCAATGACATTCAATTCATAAAAGTAACTGTCAGGGAGGAATGGTGGAGAGTGCCTCCCCGGCCTGACCCTTCCAGAGAAGACAAAGACAGTTAAGATTTACAACAGGGGTTTAGGGAGGTCACAGCTTAGAGGAAGACGAGGGGGAAAGTTGGGAAATAATGGGAAAGAAGGAGGCGGAAGCACCGGGTTGAGAGGGATAGCTGACGGACACAGTGTCTTTAGAAAGTATTCCAGAATCCCCTCTCCCAGAACCCGGCGAGCCTTGAAAGTAGGAGAGCAAAGAGCTCAAAGACAGAGGGTACTTCTCAGCACCCGTAGGAGAGATGTTGAGCTTGACGAATGAGGAAGTGAAAGAGACAACAGGAGGGGGTTGGTTGGAGAGTTACTTGGGACAATGGCATTATCCAAAAGGCTGGGTTTTATAGCCTTTCTCTGTAAATACTGATTAAAAAGCGGACGGTAAGAACATTCATTGTATTTGTATGTTCCTGGGTAACTGGCCGTGGGAGTCTCTGGCAGCAGGCTGAGAGTAACATTCAGAAATAAAAATCCAATCTGATATTTCTGCATTAGCCTTTTATATTGACCAGTATTTTCAGAGGAGTTAGTAGCTGAGTTCGTAGGAATTGTTTGGTGTGCCCCCCCCTTCATGCCAACATAAAGAGAATGGGTCTGGGAAAGAATGTTTAATGTATTCAGTGCACTCTCCAGCACTCAGATGTGGTTGCTTGGATACTATTCAGTTTTTGCAAAAGTTGCTTTTAACATAAATCCTGGTGTGTGTTTGTGTGTGTGTGTTCATGTCTATTAGAGTTGTGCACCAGAACTGAATTGGCTAATTCCGGGAAATCTGAGTACCTGTCAAGTGAGGTTCCAATGTCCCCAGATCACTGTGAGTTGGGCTGAGCAGTCCAGAATAATTTGAGGCTGTCAGGGGGCAGGGTGTGAGAAGCAGAGGCAAGTGTGGGTGAAAAGAAGGGAAAACTGTGAAAAGAAGGGGCTTACCAGGCAGCTGCACCTTCACAGAATAAGGTACCATAGATGAACCAACACATAGAACTGAATCCTCCCATTTACCAGCTGGCCAGAGGGAGGATTTGATAATGTGTGGTGTCAGTGGTCCATCACTTATTTCCCAGCTGAAGAAGGCATGTAAAAACTATCAATGGGGCAGTGCAGTGGATGGTATTGCCCCGATCTCAACTGCAGCAGAGATAGCCGGGGCTCAACAAGGAGCAGTCTGATGATTCCTGATGTGTGATCACAGTAGCAGAGGAAGGTAGCAGGGCTTCAACTGAATAAACTCAATTATGTTTAGCCATTCGAATGTTATTTACAGATAAGCTGCTCTTATGAGCTATTCGCTTCCTAGAAAGAGCCATTAAGATATCAGTAGGGAGGAGGAGGGGGCATAGGGGGCAGGACTTGATTTCCGTCCGCCTGGCCTTCAATTCGAATTAGCCTGATCCTCTATTCCCTTTCCTCTTCCATGAAGAAACCCTTTCTGGGACCCCACATTTAAATTCTTCCCTGGTTTCCTTGCTGGCCATAGTAGGACCAACTTGGCCAGTTAGCGCTGATGATCATTTGATGTCTACTGACTGGGTTTCTCCCCCCCAAAAAATGACCCCTGAATTTTTGAATTTTATTGATATTGATGCTGCATTTTATGTTGTATTTAATGCTGTTTTACGCTGTTTTTAAGTCGCATTTTAATCAATGTTTTATATTTGCTGTTAGCTGCCCTGAGCCCGGTTTTTAAACCGGGAAGGGTGGGGTATAAATAATAAAAAAATATTATTATTATTTAATTATAGACAAATCCAAGAGTGAAGACAAGGCTGAAGCAACACAAGAAGCAAATTAAAAATAAACTTTTTCTAATAGATAAAAAATGAAGAGACACTAGAAGAAGCTGGGAGAGGGGGAAACAGAGAAGGAATAAAGAAATTGGGGGGGGGGGGATACAGGCCTGGGCTGAGAAGACTGGAGAGAGACAAGTGGATTCTGTTTGGAGTGAAATCAGTAACCAACCTGTCTGAAGAGCAATAGGAGAGGCGATAACAAATTTGGGTACCTTCCATGCACCAAATGAACATCACTGTTGATTTTAGCAACACAAATTGCCTTCTACAGTTGCAAGTGAAAACCATCTCTTTACAGGTGTATACTTCCCAGTCATCGAGCATCCATCAGCTATATTTCAGCTTCTGTTTCTAATGAATTCCTCCTATTGCATTCCTTTCAGAGTCCAAGGTAAAGAAATAGGAAGGAAAGAAGAAAACCAGCCCTGTAACTGGGTATCTTTCTAATGCCGAACATATAGCTAGTTATAGATACATTGCCAAATCTGATAGCTGGCTGCACTCCAGATAAAATGAAACAGGACTACTATATCAGGGGTATCCTGATAGCAGTCACACACCAAAGATTGTGGAATTAATGGGAGGAGAGAAAAATAAAAGATTCCATCTTTGAGCTACACCACACAGCAGACCCTAGGGGGAGAAATGGTAGCTTATCTGTGTGAAAAGAAAACAGATCTGCTGCTTACTGAACAGAGTCAAAAATGCTCCCTGTGAAATATGAAATGGCTATAAATTTGTTGCTGAGAAGACCTCTCTCTCTCTCTTGCTAAGAGATATTTACCAACTTGGGTAAATGAGCTCAGACATGAAGTAGGGAATTAATAATACACGCTTGACACTTGTAGGGCTCACCCACTGCATCATAAAACACTTTGAAAAATTCTCAAGCAGAGTTTGAGCCACTGACAGGGGAGTGCTTTTCCATTTTGAAAATCCTTAACAAGCCCCGGGCAAAATCAGACTGATAAGGCTCAGCCTGAGTCTGATGCCGAAACTACAAGAGAACGGAACAGCAATCTGCATGTTTTCTGTTTGATCTGTCGGGGAAGAATGACTTTGCAGTACAGCCTTAGAAAGTATTCTGTTATCACTGCTCACCTTGTGATAGTTATTGGGGTTTAGTGCTATGGATAGGGAGAGAAGAGCAAATTATACTTGCTTTTTAAAGGAAACATGGTCTGGAGGCAGTCAAGCCCATTCACCTCCACAAAACATATGTCCTGTGGGTGGGCTGTGCAGATGGAAAACTAGCTCTGGCTGGCCAGGGCTATAAGGCCTGGAAGGGTTTGTGGGTTTACCTTGCTTTCTCCAAATGCAACCAAACCTACCTCTATCATTTCTGAACCTTGCTCTGAAACACTGCCAGTTGCCCATTAATGGAACTAGGAAAGAATGCTACTACTAACAGCCACAATTGACCATGGTGTTGTGGGGTTTCTCTAGAGCCGTGGTTCCCAACATGGGGCACACGCCCCACAGGGTAGCAATTTGATCTTTTTTTGGGGGGAATTGGAAGCTCGTTTAGACCAAGTTAATGGCTTTTAGGCTTCCTCCACCTAAATAGGAGTTCACTTTTTGAATAATAAGAATTATATGTCACGGGGGGGTGGGGGTGGCATCAGGATTTTAGAGATGCTTCGGTGGGGCATGGCCAAAAAAAGGTTGGGAACCACTGCTCTAGAGCAATGTTTACATGATGCATTTCTTTTTCCTACTGTCACAGCTTTGTGGCTGGATTCCTAAGCAGTTAAGGTGGCACCCAGATAATAATAACACAAAAAATAATTATTTGTACTCCGCCCATCTGACTGGGTTTCCCCAGCCATCCTGGGTGGCTTCCAACATCTCTAAAAACATAATAAAACATTAAACATTAAAAAGTTTCCCTATGCAGGCTTGCCTTCAGATGTCTTCTAAATATTATATAGTTACTCATCTCTTTGATATCTGATGGGAGGGCGTTCCACAGGGTGGGCACCACTACCTGGTTCCCTGTAGCTGTAGATAAGAAGCCTTGGGAGTGTTCCACTCTGACACTGTCAGTTTGCATTTCTTAGTGCAGAAAGTATTGATCTGATGTGTAGAGATCTTTCCTGTTCTGCTTATTTCAAGAGGGTTCTGGAAGGTACTCTGTGTGAAAGAAGCAAGCAGAAGGTTCATGATGTTTGGGCTGTTCCTTCAGAGAAGCTGAGTACAGCTGGTTTGACCTGGTTCTAATATCTCCTCTGTCAAAGGTCAGAAGGAGCCTGGGTTTCACACTTTCTCATTCTATCTCTTTTCCGTCTGGTGTGGTGTTCTGTATATAGTGTAAAGTTTTAGTCTTGTAAGTTTATGTTAAGTCTGCTGCAACTGGAATTCTTATGGACAGTGTCAATCCTGAATGTATTGGATTTGTGACAATTATGCTCATTTTCCTTCAGTAGCAGTAAAGCTTTGCTGGATGAAGTACAATTGCCTCTGGTCTATTTTGGGGAACTCTGCAACGTATTAACATGTTTAAGTTTTTCCTCCACACTTACGACAGCCACCAGCCCCAGCTCACAGAGACTGGAGCCCCAAACACCCCAGGGATCCCTAGAATGGCCTCTGGTGAGGTGGTCAGGATTGTTGGAGGCAGAATTTGGCCCTCTAAGCTCCTCTGTTGGGCCATAAGGATTATCCCCAGGCCATGCCCTCTACCCAGCCATGCCCTTTTCCACAAAAGAAATGTGCAGAATGGAATGTGGCCTTTAGGCTAACAACTTTCCCCATTCCTGCTCTAGGATAAAGGGGCCCAACTTTCTTTGCCAGCCAAATCCATGGCTCACCAGCACCCTGAATGAATGTGCATTCCAAATGAATGTTACCATAAGTTCATTAATTCTGTTGTTGATGGTTAGGTGGTTTTGGGAAACTTTGATAGCATGCTATAACTTCTAATACCAGAAAGTGTAAAATTGCTGATTGCTTTATAGCACAAAATCTTTTCAATTAATTTCCAAGGCATAGGGTTTTTAAAGTGCACATGAAAATAAATGAATTTACCTTGTAACATATTTTTATGTTCATTCCAGAGGACTTTGACTACATATTTAATTTTTAAAACACATAATAAAATGAATGATAGTCCTTAAGAGAGTGGATTTTGCAGCATAAATATTTTTATAGTTCATAAGAAATGAATGTGTATAAATATTTCATACAGAAGACTTATAAAATCAATTTTGTTAAAGTCCCATTAAAGCATTAGAATTTATAATTCAGAAGATAGGATTGATCTAGTAAGCTTTCTCCAACCCAGCTGCCATCACATGCTTTATAGGCTCAGTAATCCTACCTCGTTCCCTATTTGAAAATGCCCAACTGTAACAAAACTTATGTAACTGTTAGTGCATACTGCATTGACTTAAACATATTAGCCTTTAGTCAGCCTTTGCCACTGCTGCCTGTTTCACCTAGAATGAGGAAAATGTCTATTAATGTTTCAGGTGCTGTGCAGAGTGTGAGCTTGTATACTCCATAGACCTCTGGGAGTTTGGGGCAACTTTCCATGGTCTGTGCACACACTCACATCTCCTTTGCAGGATCCCTGATAGTCTGAGGTTAGGCCACTACATCACTACGACAGTATCCTTAGCATCAGAGTTTAGAATGGTACATCCTATGCCTGTAACCTTTAAAGAGGTTTAAAGACTCTCTCAAGGCAAGACTTTAAAAATGTAGTATAAACTCCAACAACTGGGAAACACTGGCCTGTGAGTGCTCCAATTGGAGAACAGCCCTTACCACAGGTGTCATGGGCTTTGAAGACACTCAAACTCAGGACGCAAGGGAGAAATGTGCTAAGAGGAAGGCTGCTTGGCACACTCTCACTTTGATCAACTCCCACCCAGAAACCTCTGTCCCCACTGTGGAAGGACGTGTGGATCCAGAATTGGCCTCCACAGTCACTTATGGACTCACTGTTAAGACCGTGTTCATGGAAGACAATCTTACTCGGCTGCGAGTGATCACCAAAGAAGACTGTAACCCATGTCAAGCATCCACACATAATCCTAGTAGCCTACCAGAAGTCCCAGAACACTTGTGTGATGCCATCTCTCCTATTTTATTAAATCCCTCCCCATTTTTTTCTATGGAGTCTTTCGGCCAGCCCTCTAGTTCCCATGTCTTACTGATACTAAGCGCAACATATTACTTCCATGCTTACCCTTGCTTACACTTCCCTCCCACCTCTTTTGTTCTTATGTGTTGATAGTAACCTTCAAATGGCACTGACCTGTCCCCTTGCATTTTCTCAGTGGCACTGTATGCAACTCAGTCATATCAAAAGCCCTGTCAGACACCAATTGTAACCCACAAGCTCTCTCGTTTTGCCCTAGCAGCAAGAGAAAATCCATGCAAGAGTTATTAAGGAGATTGCAATCGACTTCTTTGGGGGTGCTCTTAATTAACCATTATATCTTTTAATTATTATTATTATTATTATTATTATTATTATTATTATTATTATTATTTTATATCCTGCCCTCCCCAGCTGAAGCTGGGCTCAGAGCAGCTAACAACAGTAAAAATAACAGAGTTTACATAAAATCACAATCAATTAATTGAAATATATTCTAAAATCAATTCATCCTAAAATCAATTCAAAATCAAATTAATGGCAACCACTGGGCTAAAGTGCTATGAGGATTACAAAAGGAGGAGGTCAGACTGCGCCTTGGCCAAAGGCCTGGTGGAACAGCTCTGTCTTGCAGGCCTTGCAGAAAGATGTCAAGTCCCGCAGGGCCCTAGTCTCTTTAAAATTTTCCCCTTTCAATATGTAAGTTCTATATCTGTTACATGTGATTTATGTTGTATTTTAAAGTTGTAGGTTTTATGTAAGATTCTAGGCTGCAACATAACTTTATGCAGTATTTTATACTGTTGGGTTTTGTAATGTACTTATTTATCTTATATGCAAATGGCCTCTGGTCTACTATTATTTCTACATATTCAAAGCAGACCCATTTAACTGAATGGAATTAGTGCATTGGTAAAGGTAAGGGACCCCTGGACAGCAAAGTTCAATCAAATTCAAATTTGGGGTGTGTAGCATTGCCATATTTCAAAAAGTAAAAATCAGGACACCCCTGAGCTTTTTTTAGACAAACCCCAAAGTTGCTGGGCTTTTTTCTACAAAATGCCAAAAAACAAAAAACAACCCAGCATTTTTGATTGATTTGCCTAAGATCCAGTACCAAGTGCCACCTTTCAGAAATTACTCCTGGATGTCAATCCCACCTTTGAAATCCCAGTAATGTCTGGGAAAATCCTAAGGGTACGGCACTCATCTCTGCTTTCAGGTCAAGGGAGCTGGCTTTTGTCTGCAGACAGCTTTCCGGGTCGTGGGGCCAGCATGACTAAATCACTTCTGTTGCATGGAGGACTGTGATGAATGCCAGAGCACACAGAAACGCTGTTTACCTTCCCACCGCAATGGTGCCTATTGGTATGCTTTTAAACAGCTAGGTTGGCAGGAGGTGGGATAGAACAAACGGGGGCTCACCCCATCATGCAGATTTGAACTGCCGACCTTGCCATCAGCAAGCCCAAGAGGCTCAGTGGTTTAGACCACAACACCATGCTCGTCATGAATAACTTAAGTCAGGCATAGCCAGTTCAGTTCAGATATTATTGGACCATGACTCCCATTGGCATGGCCAATGGTCGACAATCCTTGAAGTTGCAGTCCAGCAATATCTGCAGGGCTCCACACTCCAAATCCATTGATTTCAGTGGATCTACTCTAAGTATGACGTAGTTGGATACTAGCCAAATAAATTACAATAACTTTCTTTCCTAGTGCAGGTCCTATACGGAGGGAGCATTTCCACAAAACAAGCCATGGGTTAACCAACCTATTACCTTCCCTTTCTTTGATACCTCCGTGACAGATCCCAGCGAAGCAGTGCAGAGGCAAGCAGTCAGAAAGAGTGACTTGCCATTGTGTAGGGGCACTTTAACATAAACTGATGGACACTTTACCTCTGCTGCATGACTGTGCTAGCTGGTGCTGTGTCCAATTACACCTGGAAACTGTGCTTTGGGTTTCAGAAGAGGAAGAACCAGAATGTGTCTATGAGACCCTCAAGCTGAATACCTGAAATTTAAAGCTAAACACCTTTAGGTTGTCTCCTAATGAATGAAGCTTGTCGTCACACATTTAAAGGACAACAAAGATCAAAAGCTACCTGAAAAGATGGGTAAGGTGTTACCTTTAGTGGTGATGTGTCACCTAGAGGAGGAACAGCAGACATGCCCTTCAGAATACTGGAGGTAATGAGCTCTCATTACCAGAAGGAAGGTAAGCAGGGGCCAAGGAGTTCAAATAGCCAGAGTGTCAATCAACATAAAGTCTATAATGAAAGTCTCTGAAGTGATGTTATATTTTGAAAGCATTATGCACAATCAATTGCAATTATCCCGTTGACTGCTGCTTTGCTTTATTTTTAAGAGCAGTGATGAATAGATAGATGCAACCTAACAAATAATCACATTTACATTTTAACCCTCCCAAGCATAACTAACCTCAACTCCAAAGGGAGGCGAAAGTGCATGAAATACCCTCCATTTTGTAAGCTTCATATTCAACAAATTCTCCTACAATATTTTTTTTTGTCATGTCATGTTACAATACCCTGTCCTATTTTCTTTTCTGTATCATTAGAGGGTGTTAAGGTCAGTTATATCCCCTTAAAGTGAATGAGGAAAATGAAACTGTGTCCATCCCAGCCATTAGAGCTTCAAGCTCTAATGGAAGTGAGCCCATTAAACACTGTGGGGCTTACTCTGAAAGCACCCTTCATGTGAATACTGCATTGTGCAGCTAAAATGCACCATGTAACCTGCAGGAAGGAAGAAGAGAGGCAAGGAGGCAGGGATATATGACATTAGGGCTTGTTCCAGGCAGACCATCTCCTCTCCATCACAACTCCAACAGACACAATCTGCCCTTTGAGAAGGAAGAAGAGAGTAGTAGTGGCAGGTGGAGACAACAGTCTGCTTCAGTTGGACCCTCCCTGCCCGCAGACTGTCTCACCAGAGTGGTGCATGCTCTAGTTATCTCCTGCTTGGACTACTGCAATGCTCTCTACGTGGGGCTACCTTTGAAGGTGACCTGGAAACTACAATTAATCCAGAATGCGGCAGCTAGACGGGTGACTGGGAGTGGCCGCTGAGACCATATAACACCGGTCTTGAAAGACCTATGCTAGCTCCCAGTATGTTTCTGAGCACTATTCAAAGTGTTGGTACTGACCTTTAAAGCCCTAAATGGCCTCGGTCCTGTATACCTGAAGGAGTGTCTCCACCCCCATCATGCAGCCCGGACACTGAGATCCAGCACCGAGGGCCTTCTGGCAGTTATCTCATTGCGAGAAGTAAGGTTACAGGGAACCAGACAGAGGGCCTTCTCGGTAGTGGCACCCACCCTGTGGAACACCCACCCTTCAGATGTGAAGGAAATAAGTAGATATCCTATCTTTAAAAGACATCTGAAGGCAGGGAAGTTTTTTTAAATTTAACGCTGTATTGTTTTTAATACTTGATTGGGAGCCGCCCAGAGTGGCTGGGGAGACTCAGCCAGATGGGCAGGGTATAAATAATAAATTATTATTATATTGGACTGTCTCACCCACCCCAACTTTACTTTTTATATAATTTATTGATTTTTTAAAATTTTATTTTAACATTGAAAGCTGCCTTGGGTGCCTTGACAGAAAGGCAGTATATGAATGCAATCAATCAATCCATCCATCCATCCATCAATCACAATCAATCACTAAAGAACATTTGGTCCACCTTAGACAGTATAGAAAAGTCCTAGGTTAGAAGCCCTCTCGCTTTACAAACTAAACATCTCCCCTTCACTCCATGCTCCTTAGAGGTATGGAAGCCCCTGTATGTGTGCTCATCTTGAAGTGGAAAATTTAGGTCACAGAGTTGTAGCCTATAGGAAGACTGCATATCATTGCATTTTTGTCCCAGTTCCAAGAACGGCAGTTCTCAAGTGGCCTCCACCTTCTCATTATATTGGAGAAGTACTGGACAGGATCTATCTGCAACAGCTCCCATGCTCACACAGTAATGTTTGTAAAGGAAGGTATTTGTAGATCCAGTATTTGGAAGATTGAAGATACTTGTCCTGTGTTGAAGGAGATAAATGGAATTGGCAGGAGAAGAACCGGACCATAAAATAGGATTAATGTACTTACAGGTATTTCATAAAATAGCTTGGACAACCTCGAAAAAAGGAAAAGGAAAACCCACCTTCAAGGAAGATTCAACAAACTGCTAGGACATTATTCTACTGAGCTGATCTGGTTATAAGTAGTTTACTGTATATCATATCTTATCCAGGTCTTGTAAATGTATTTGGTGTCTAATGAGGTTGTGACAATTGGGAAAGTCAAGTGCATACTGCTAAAATAAAATGTGCTACTTCTTATTTCCTGTATTCAATTATCATGTGACAAAAACAATAATCTGTTGCAATTGCAGTGGTTGGTTGTCAACTGCATTCACTAGAAGTCAAAACATACTTGTAGAGACCAAATAAAATACATCAAATGGCCATTTTGTTACAGGGCAGCAGCAATAGAAGGAAGATGTCCTGGAGGAACAAAAAGAGGGGGCACAAAGAATTATGGGAAGAAATGGTCACCTAGTAATAAAGGCCTGCATAATCTGTGACCCACCAGCCATACATGGTAGTCTACCGGGGCTCAATTAATTGCTCTTGTTTTTCTGTGTGCCTCAGACTGCAAAAGGAGAAGGGATGCTTATCAGGCACCTGAGAATTTACAATACCCAGTGGCAGCCTGAAATTCATTTCGTGGGTCTATGAAGGCCTGCTATAATAGGAAGCAGAGGAAGCAGGAGAGCGGTTGCAGTAGGAATATAACAAGACGTCAGTTTTGGTTCTGCCCCATAATAATTGTATGCATTGCTGTTTCTGTTCCACTGCAGTTCAGCTGCCAACAAAAAATAAAGTTATTTGCACCCCTTTCGCTATGACAAAATTTTACATAATTAATTATGTAATTAATTATGTTATCGTTACAATATTCCACACCATTTATTTCAATGCAAAAGTAATACAATGGAATTGATGTGGGGGTGATCAACTACATATCATTACGTATTGTTTGAGGACTTGATGCTGCAAAAGCAAATACTGATCGTGTTAGCTGAATTTTTGTTCCTGGCATTGGATGAAAAAGCAAACACTGGCAGGTTCCACTTCAGTGTCTACTCTTCCTGGATTCTCCAACAAATTCTTCAACTGCACTACACAATGGACTGGAGCTTCACCATCATGGCAACTACTAGAATTCTCCACTGCTGGTGAGATCTGAGGCTGACTGCACCTTGGCCATGGAGGACAATGGTACGGTTCTTCCACTGGTGAATCCAATTTTTGCAAGCCCTTCTGGGGCACACCAAAGAACATAACACCTCCGTCTAGGATCTCTATAGTCACCAAAGCTGTCTCCAACTCCAGTCTTAGCAAAGCTAAGGACATGAGAACTATACACTATTCCATGGAAGATCTGCCACCTTCATTGAAATATTAAAACAATGGGGTGTATACAGTTGGTGTCTCTCTGTCAACAGTAAGCTTTCAGATCTACTGGAGGCTTCAGTCAGTGGAATAGAGAGGAGGGCGATTCTGGACCACTTCCCTTCACCCCTGCAGTCCTCCAGGCCACACTAGTTGGATACAACCAATTATCACTTTGCTGCACAAATCCATTGTGATATTTTATTTTATTTATATACCAGCTATCATAAATTAACTGCTCCAGTGTTAAGGATTGTATCTATTATGGTGTTTTTTTCTCTCTCTCTCTATTAGAAATAGGTTGGGATTTTTATTTTAGAAAATGGTTTCTTCTTTTAGCTTAGGCATAATAATGAAGCTAGATAACAAGTTAGCCGAAAACATTTATTTAACCCCATTAGAAAGAACTGCTGCTGGCTGGCAGCCTGGAGACACTTCTCAGAACAGCTGTGGGATTTTTCTATAAACAATAAAATTAATTATATATAAGAAATGTGAATGATATTTTTCTCTTCTTTGGATTTTGTTTGTTCTGTAGTTTGTGGCTTCCTCTTCTGAAAATCTCCACTTTCTTGCTAATGTTGTTTAACACCCTGCATGCCCTAGATTGCTGAGCAATTCAATAACCTTTCATAGGAAGGTTATGATAACAACAACAACATACAATGAGACAAAAGAGGTGTATATGAATATGGCATTCTGAATCCTTAACCTTCTTTAAATCCCAATCACCAATTAGCCAATTATTGATATGACCCAGGTTGATCACCAGGGTTGAAACCACAACAGAAGAGCCCAGTGGATTGTCCATTGTCACCACTAACCCAACAGAGAGCAGTAAGATTCTTCAGTAAAGGTAAAGGGACCCCTGACCATTAGGTCCAGTTGCGGACGACTCTGGGGTTGCGCGCTCATCTCGCTCTATAGGCCGAGGGAGCCGGCGTTTGTTTGCAGACAACTTCCGGGTCATGTGGTCAGCATGACAAAGCCACTTCTGGCAAACCAGAGCAGTGCACGCAAACGCCGTTTACCTTCCCATCGGGGTGGTACCTATTTATCTACTTGTACTTTGAAGTGCTTTCAAACTGCTAGGTGGGCAGGAAGTGGGACCAAGCAACGGGAGCTCACCCTGTCGCGGGGATTCAAACCGCCGACCTTCTGATCGGCAAGCCCTAGGCTCTGTGGTTTAGACCACAGCGCCACCAGCGTCCCTAAGTTTCTGCAGTAGCTTGACTAAAAAATGCAATGCAATGATGTGACATGAGCTACTATCTACTATTCAGAATCCCCTTGGGTCAAAGCACACTAACTGTGCTTTAAACAAGTGGTTTGAGTTCATTGAATTGCAGAGTTGCAAGGGACCATGAATGTCATCTCACAGTGAAATGCAAGAATCTTTTGCCCAACGTGGGGCTTGAACCCACGACCCTGAGATTAAGAGCACATGACCCTTCTTCGTGTGCTTCCTCCATGAGAGGTCCGGAGGGTGACAGCTCAAGAATAGGCCTTTTCTGGCTCTCCATCTGTACAATGCTCTCCCCAGGGAGGTCCGCCTGGTTCCTTCATTATACACCTTTAGGCATCAGGCAAAATCGTTCCTCTTTAACCAGGTGTTTGGTTGATTTGATTGACGTCATATACCCTTTTAAAAGGGGGGGGGGTTACTGGGTTGTTGTTGTGTTTATTTTGATTATGTATTTTGTGGCTTTATATTCTGATTTTATCCTGTGAACCAGCCTAAGACCTGTGTGTATAGGGCAATATACCGTATTTTTCGCTCTATAGGAAGCAATTTTCCCCCTCCAAAAATTAAGGGGAAATGTGTATGTGTCCTATGGAGCGAATGCAGGCTCCTTGGCTTCAGCGATAGCAATGCGAAGCCTCCAAAGTGC
This sequence comes from Podarcis melisellensis, assembly GCF_964234715.1. Classification (NCBI taxonomy): domain Eukaryota; kingdom Metazoa; phylum Chordata; class Lepidosauria; order Squamata; family Lacertidae; genus Podarcis; species Podarcis melisellensis. Next base: position 19,193,563 of record NC_138531.1, on the reverse strand, counting down.
AGAGGGAGCACTCCCTCCATGCTCCGGAGGCTACGCGTTGCTTTCGCTGAAGCCTGGAGAGCAAGAGGGGTCAGTGCGCACCGACCCTCTCGCTCTCCAGGCTTCAGGGATTGCTGCCTGAAGCCTTTGGAACACAGTGGGAACTTGCGCTGCACTCTGAAGGCTTTGGGTTCCTTTTGCTGAAGCCGGGAGAGCAAGACTCTCCTGGCTTCAGCAGAGATGGAGAGCTGTGCAGCGCCCCTTCAGCAAAGTGAGAGGAGAAATGGAAGAGGCTCCGTTTCTCCTGCTGCTTCGCTGAAGGGGCGCTGAGCAGCGAGGGGGATAATTTGTTTTTCTTATTCTCCCCCTCTAAAACAAGGTGCGTCCTATGGTCAGGTGTGTCCTATAGAGCAAAAAATACAGTATTTTATTAAATAATACAGTGGTACCTCGCAAGACGAATGCCTCGTAAGACAAAAAACTCGCAAGACGAAAGACTTTTTCGTTTTTTGAGTTGCTTCGCAAGACGAATTTTCCTATGGGCTTGCTTCGCAAGACGAAAACATCTTGCGAGTTTGTTTCCTTTTTCTTAAAACCGTTAATACCCAGGGAATCCGTGCTTCGCAAGACGAAAAAACTCGCAGAACAAAAAAACTCGCAGAACAAATTAATTTCATCTTGCGAGGTACCACTGTAATAATGCTCTACCAACTGAGCTATGGTATAAAAACATGTTGCCACAGTAAATTTAAATAAATATTGCTTTAATTCTGAACTTGCCATATCCATTTCCATAGTTTGGGGAGCTTCACTTATGCACTGCAGTGATAGTTAAGCCCAGAATCAACAGTCTCTCTATTTGGGCAGATGAACAGCATGAATTTCATGGAGTCTCCACGCAGGATTGCTTAAGGATTTCTAGACCCTTGTGAAATTGGCACAATGGCCTAAACTGCATCAGGATGTTGGCACTGGTGAAACAGAGGTTCACCCTGATTGTTCAGTGAGGAACAAGGGAGGTGAAGGATGCCAGGAATGCAAGAAGGAACATTGGGACCTGGGATATAATAAAAGATCAAGCCCAAACATTTGAGGCTTTTTCTATAATTTTCAGCCTGAACTTCTCATGTCCATGTGACTTTGATGTGTCATAATCCTGAAAAATACATTCACAGTTGCAAGTGAAAAGCTAATCTGATTATTAATAAAAATAGATAATCTTGAACAGCAGTAATTATACTGTTTCAAGCATCCCTGTGTAGCTATCAGAAAATAATGAGCTTGTACTTGTAAATGTTTTCTCAATCCACAGAAGGATAATATTTCAGCTCCGTGTCCTGAAAGATAATGGCCTGACCTCCTCCACTGAAACTTGTGACCTCTATGGTACAAGGGACAATTCCCTTGTGTGATATATATATTGCATAGACTCACTCTTGTTGTAAGGCTGTCGGGAGATCTGATGCTGTTCACAGATGGCCACTCTGTGTGTCAGAGGGGGGTAGGCAACCAATGTCACACTCCCCTTCTTCTTTCCCTCATATTTTGCCTACAGATGCTGGAAAGAGGAAGGGAAATTCGACAGAGTGTTATTGATTTGGGAACCAATTAAAAAACGTAAGGGGGCCACCTACAAAGCTAGCTGAATTGTGTCTCTATATTTAATAGCCTGAATCAAGCAGAACACTAGTTGCATGAAGGGATTTTACATACATATCATGGTCTCCACTCACATTACTGGCCAACCCCACCCATCAGCAACCTCTCTCATGCTTCATCAAGCCCTCCTCGCTCTCAAAACCACAACCACATTAGGCCAGGGATGAGGAACCTTTGAGGTTCACACCCCATGGACCAAATTTGGCAGATTGGTGGGACAACCCACATGACAATCACATGATGTAGTTATGAGGTGACATGATTGACACATGAGTTGCCCCACTTACCTCTTCAGATATTGAAAGGGGGACTGCAGGAAGGATTGCAAAGCTGGCCCTGTGCTGATTCTTTGAAACTTTGGCAATCCTCACCCTGTTTTTCCTTGGTGCTCTCCAATGTCAGAGATGCAAATGAGTGCCAGCCTGCACCAGCAGCCACTAGTACCCCTAAAAGTCGACAACCCTCTCTCCCACCTCTATCCGGGCCCCACAAAAGCCCCGTCTCCCCTTAGATATCATGGGAAGAAACAAGATTTACCAACTATCGAAGAATGGCAAATGAAGATGATGGACTATATGGAACTTGCTGAACTGACCAGGAGACCCCGAGACCAGAGAGAAGAGATGTGGAAGAAGACTGGAAGAAGTTTAAGGAATATTTGAAAAAATATGCTAATATTTAAACCTTAGAATAGCTTTGGAAGCGGATATAGGCTGTAGGGTTAGAAGATAGGGTTTTTTAAAATAGTATTATTTGTAAGTGATAAAATGTGAAGTTATTTTAAATATGATTAAAAAAACGATGGTTAGAAATTATGATATATGTAAACTGCTAAAGATGAAGTAAAATGAAAATCAGATAGGTGGGACTTGGGGAAGCCAACTTAAAAATGTTTAGAAAAATAAGGATATGACAAGAATTTGTTTGTATTGTTTGTCTTTTCTGTCTGTTTTTTATTTGGGTTATAAAATGAATAAAAAAATAGAGATAAAATTAGATATAACGAAGTGTCCTACCTCCTCCCTTTAGAGCTTCTCACACAAGGAGGAGGGAACAGTGGGAGGTGGCAGTGGAGAACAACCCAGGACAGACATAGAGGATCAGTCCCAACAGTCCCAACCAACTCCATCCTGTTGTCCCAACACCTTCTCTCTGCTTCTCTCCTCCTCACCCTCCACCGCTGAGGTGAAATGGCTTCATTGGTGAGGCAGGCAGGCAGGCAGGCTCATTTACCCCACTTAATGATCAGTATACTTGCTTGTTCAGCAGCAAAGTCACACTGAGAGCCAGTGTGGTGTAGTGGTTAAGAGCAGTAAACATGTAATCTGGTGGACCGGGTTCACGTCTCCGCTCCTCCACATGCAGCTGCTGGGTGACCTTGAGCCAGTCACACTTCTTTGAAGTCTCTCAGCCCCACTCACCTCACAGAGTGTTTGTTGCGGGGGAGGAAGGGAAAGGAGATTGTTAGCCACTTTGAGACTCCTTCAGGTAGTGAAAAAGTGGGATATCCGATCCAAACTCCTCCTCCTCCTCCTCCTCCTCTTCCTCCTCCTCCTCCTCTTCTTCTTCTTCTTCTTCTTCTTCTTCTTCTTCTTCTTCTTCTTCTTCTTCTTCTTCTTCTTCTTCTTCTACCAGGTAGAAGTACTTGTGGTTTTCTGTTTCTGCTTTAAATAGTAATACATAAGCAAAACAATCCTAAGAGGGATTGGGAGCCCAGGCACAGTTCTGTTCTCATTTTTGCTGGGCTGTGTGAGGATTGAACAGACCTGGAATCCAACGTCTCCATGGCCAGTCCTGACCTCCCATCTTAGCCCCTGTAACCTCCCCCCATTCTAAGGACTTATGATAGCTACTGCTAACCAGAACACAAATAATGCTTGCTCTACTGTGCTATCCAAGCAGCAGCAATAATCTCCCCACTCTTTACTGGCAGAGGTCAACAAACACAGGTGCCCATTCAATCCTAACCCCTTCCAGCAGCACAGATTCCAGCCTTGGTATCTTTTACTGGCCCAGCAGATATGAATACCAAATATGTTCTCTGCCCATAGCTGTTGCCCCTCTTTTAGCATTTACCGCTTCTGCACCCATCACTCCATGTTTGTGGTGGTCTATCAAAGGTAGAATCAGAATATAACATAAGCATCACACATGATATTGCTGCAATTACCTCATGGGTGGGGAAAAAAGCGGTCATCATTAGTTGTCACAAAAATATTGCTGGAGGTGAATGATTGGAATGATTGCAAAGTGATATTCTTTTGCTTCTTTGTAAGACGACTCTTTTTCACTCCAGTGAGCCACAGGCAGGAAATAATCTAAAAGAATAAATACGTTGTGCCAATATAAATTTCACCAAGCATTCTAAAATGTTGGAGTTCCCCTGTTCTGGTTCAGCTGCATTAAAAGAGGCATGAAATTATTAATAACCTCTCAGTCTTTGCCAATAGTTGATTAGATTAAAATGATGTTTGGGGATGGATCAATGTTGTTCGTATGAAATGTGCGAGCTTTCACCCAAGAAACACGCTTAATGTTACTCAAAAGTTTAAAATTAACATTGGATAATAGTACCATAAGAACAACTTCTGCTGCCAAGTTAAAGAGATCTTTCTCAGATTTCCCTCTCTGGTTCCCTCCATTTGCTGATATCAAGCAGCTGGTGACCCTATATAAAGCTGTCTGATTTGGGAACTTTCTCCATGGGAATGTTTGCCTACAGCTTAATGTCTTTTTTGACGCAGGTGAATACCATTCAGTTTGCCCAAGCTGATGAAGAGCTGGAGTGTGGCAACAGAAGAGCTGGAGTGTGGCCACATTTTTGTTGTGCCGTGGTGAAAAGTATCATTCAATTTCTTGAAAGTTTTTTATCCCAGTGTGTGAGAGGGAGTGCGTGTGCAGGCATCCTCAAGGCACTTAAGGATTTTCAAAGAATTTTGTTGGATGTAATGTTTTGAGTTCGCCTTATGAAAGTGAAGTGGTTAAGCTACTTAATGAGGTTGCCCATCCTCATCAAACTTTTCTCCAGCAGCTTCCAGGTCAACCACAATTCATATTCTGAAAGGGGGAGGGGGAACCTTCATCAAGCTTTCTTGGCATCTGGGAAGGGAGCAGAGTGTAGACTACAAGAGAGATTATTCATAGAAGGACAATCACAAATTCCCCTTGGAATTAGGTAAGCACTCGGAAATAAGGTAAGCACAACAAAAATCTCTTCTCCCCACCCATGAGAATTTCAGTGGATTTTTATTCTGTTGATGAGGCCAGGCTGGTCTAAGTTGCCTCCTCAGTCAAGGACAGGGTTATTTCCTTTTGCTATGGGCTTTTTCCTGAGAGGCAGCCTTAGCCTTCAGCAGTAAGGAAACTGGGAATCCCCAGGTTACAGATGAAATTCAGCCGAGGTCCACATTCAGACCTTAGTTCAGATGATACCCACCCCTGATATAGAATTATACATTAATTCAGAATGACCTTATTAATTCAGAATGTTCTTATAATATTTTATTTTCAATTTTATTCACAACACTTGGGACTGAGTGTGGCAGAGAGCAGCCCAGAATGGGCTGACATGAGAAAATCCACTTGATGATCCATTTTCAACAGATCTCCCTTGCATTCCTAATGTAGTATCACTACCAAAACATTCCAGACATTCAGTAGCTCTCCTTCTGCAGAATGACTATGGTGTCCACACCTTTTATGGACACTGATTTATATGACTGGAAACAGAACATATAAAATACACGGGACACATTTTGTCCTATGAGGAAATCTGTCCACAGAATCATGTCTATATTTGCTCTAACGTCAAATTGTTCCTGGAAACATAAGATAGATTTAGATATTTCTCCTCAAGTTTTTAAAGCCGTGTTCTGTCATTTTATTAGACACTGCTTCCCCGTGGTTTTCTAGTAACATTAAATCACAGCATTTCCCGTAGCTTGTCGTCTTGGGTATTTCTAACGAAAAATGCGCATTGCTAAATTCTGTTCCTGTAACAGCCATGCCCCCTCCTCATTTTCTCACACGGTGACCAAGGAACCGAGATAGCTGGCCATGTTTTATTGGGAACATCTGCAGAACTCTGTGCTGTGACTGAAAAAGCACTACGAGGTACAGGGAGCTTTCATGCAAAAGGACTTTCCATTGGCAGCCCTTTGAAGAGGGAAGACAATTCTGCCCTTGAAATGTAGTTCTATGCACATGAGGGGTATAATTTTTGACTTAAAAAAAATAAAAAGGTCTCCTGTATCATAAGGGGATTTACTTTTGCTTAGAAACACTGAACAAGGACTAATTCTTCTCAGTTGAGAAAAAAGGTCACCCCAAAATAAAAAAAGTTGGAATCACTATATATGTAACGTTGCTACAAATGAGTATTAGCACTTTTAAAAGCTTTATGGAGCTGTTTAGAACTTTGGGACTTCCTAAAACTGTTTTGAACATTCCAGAAGAATCCAAATATTGGTCTATATAGATACCAGGAAATAATCAGTGCGTAGAATGTGATATCAAAGTGGTAGCGGTAGTGATGCGGGAACGTTATGGTGCTTGCAGCAGAAATGAAGACAAACTGCAATCTCGATTTATTCTAAGCAATAAGAAGTGATGTACATTGTACATCGTACAAGCATTAGAAAATTAGCAAGCTCTATTTTTTCCTGCATTACAAGACATGCTATGCATATTACATATTATACAGTTAAATATACAAAAATTGATTTATTGATTCCAGGGTGACATCCCCCCCCCCCCAAAAAAAAAAAAGATTTGGAAATGACATTTTATTCCTTTGCTTTTAGGCAAAAGTTCATCTTACTAAGCTACAGGAACATGAGGTTGTAAAAAAGTTATAACCCTAATGTACATGTTTCTCCCCTACATTGGTGCCAAGGGGAAGAAGAAGAAGAAGAAGAAGAAGAAGAAGAAGAAGAAGAAGAAGAAGAAGAAGAAGAAGAAGAAGAAGAAGAAGAAGAAAAAGAAGAGTAGTAGTAGTTTGAATTTGATATCCTGGTTTATCACTACCTGAAGGAGTCTCAAAGCGGCTAACATTCTCCTTTCCCTTCTTCCCCCACAACAAACACTCTGTGAGGTGGGTGGGGCTGAGAGACTTCAAAGAAGTATGACTAGCCCAAGGTCACCCAGCAGCTGCATGTGAAGGAGCGGGGAAGTGAACCCGGTTCAGCAGATTACGAGTCTACCGCTCTTAACCACTACACCACACTGTTCCTGCCAGCGCAATTGCCCTTCCTGAGGTCAGTCGCCGGCAGCTCCATGGTGGAAACACTCTGTGAGGTGGGTGGGGCTGAGAGACTTCAAAGAAGTATGACTAGCCCAAGGTCACCCAGCAGCTGCATGTGGAGGGGAGGGGAAGCGAACCCGGTTCACCAGATTACTAGTCTACTGCTCTTAACCACTACACCACCCTGGCTCTGGATATCTGCCACATATCTCTTGTCTGGACTAGAAGTGTACTAGCTCCTTTGTGTGTTTGGATCTCCCTCTCCTTGTTGGGAGCACTCATACTGGACTGCTATTTGACTCCTTGTGCCATGCTGAAGAGGACGAGGAGGAAAAAACCACTAGTTCCATTTTATTCAGTACCTTTCATTATGCTGCCCATCGGCTATATAGCACCAAACATTTCCTTCTTTTTCTGTTTGTAATAGTGGAGATTGTGTTGTTGTTTTTTTTTACTCTGGAAGCCACTGCTCTGCATGAGCAGGCAAGAGCAACAGATTCCAGAATACACATACCTGGTGTGTATGTGTGTGTGTGTTAGTTGTGGTGGTTTTGGGCCAGGGAAGGGTGAAACACAGGAGTGGTTGGCAGAGAGGTACACTATACTACTTCTGTGGTTTTGTTGCCACTTACTGGGAGGTAGGTATGCAGGTGGCACTGTGCTCTAAACCACTGACCCTCTTGGGCTTGCCGATCAGATGGACGGCGGTTCGAATCCCCACGACGGAGTGAGCTCCCATTGCTCTGTCCTAGCTCCTGCCAACCTAGCAGTTCTAAAGCACGCCAGTTCAAGTAGATAAACAGGTACCGCTGCACCAGGAAGGTGCACTCTGGTTTCCATCATGGTGTTCTGTTGTGCCAGAAGCGCTTTAGTCATGCTGGCCACATGACCCAGATAGCTGTCTGTGGACAAATGCTGGCTCCCTCAGCCTGAAAGTGAGATGAGCACCACAACCCCATAATCGCCTTTGACTGGACTTAACCATCTAAGGGGCTTTTACCTTTTGCTTTACTGGGAGGGGTACAAGTGAGGCAGCTGGGAGGTTAGAGCTGTTCAGGCACACTGGTGGAGCCAATCCAGTGCTTCCATCAATGCGCCTACACAGCCTTGACCTTTCTGCTGCCTGACCCCACCTTTCTATCTCTCCCTCCTGGTAAGTAACACTGCTGCTGGGAGGTCAGGTTTCTGATGCAACCTCTCCCTGCTGGTTCCTCCTGGTGAGACAATGTGTCTAGCTTCTCCCAGTGAAGAGAAATATAATTGAGTAAATTGTTAGGATATTGTTCCGTTCCACCTTAAAAGGGACAGGCATGATTATTGTGTGTCACATGCCTGTTTACATTTCCAGCACAGTCTACTGGGAACTTCCGTTTTGTATATTGCTTTTGTATTGTTGTTTTGCTGGACACAAAGGGAAGCAGACATGTTTTTTCCTTTGTTCCTGCTCCTAAATAAAATGCTGTAAATATGCGTACACATGGCTCTGTCCGCCACTTCCGTTGTGGAGATTTATTCACTCTGCTAATTTAGCGTGCTCGGTAGCTTCAGAAGGCTGCGGGTTGGGAACGTGCATCCTGCATGGATCACGTTCGCAACCCGAGAGTCCACTGTATACAGTTTTATGGAAGATTCCATGCTAATGGGACATCAGAAACAGATTGACTATAAGTTCCCTCCCACATTTTTTATAGCAACACTTCCCATCATGCCATTTGCTGTGATGTAAAGAACTCACTAAAGCTGGTCCAGGTGCAATTTTAACTGAGAGAAGGCAAGCGAAACTTCCAGAGAGATTTATAAACTGCACCTAAACAGCAGCATTTCAGCTCTGAAAACTTTAGGAGCCACAGAGAAGCAGCTGAGCTTCTCATTATGTAAATACTCCTGTTTATATCTCGCAAGATAAATAATACACACTTTCTCAAGCATGAAGCAAAATGGCAGGAGAGATATTGGCTTGATTTCCTGGATATAAAAATATGGATAGGAAGGTGATGAACAGATGAGCTAGTACAGAGGATGAGTAATTGATTATGTTAATATCCATAATTGTGAATATGGGTGGTAGACAAATTGAACTGTGGGAAAACTAGAGAGAAAATTCAGGGACATTTTAAGTATTGCACAGAAGCTCTTTGAATAGTAGAAGTAATGAGCAATGATAAATAGGGAAATGATAAATGGTCATATATTAACTTTAAGAAGTTGTTAGAATGCGTGTGTATGTGTTTATCTCAGCAAAAACTATACAGAACCTAAAAACTCACTTTGGGTAAGCTATCTTCAGTCTCCTCCACATAACCTGTTTATTCAGCATCCATCCTGTTGTTGTTAGTTTTAACAAAGCTTGTGCGATTTCATAATTCCATAAAATTTATATACTTCTTGATTAATAGAAAGGACAAGGTGGGAGCCCGTTGCCTCACTACCCTTCCTGTGTGATGGAGGGTGCTGTTTTGCAAGCAGTTTCCCTGAAGAGAAGCCTTTTGCAAAAGGAATAGCATCAGTGCCTCTGCTGAGCCGTTGTTCAGCAGAAACACTGCTGCTGCCTCAGTGCCCTGCTTTGCAAGTGGCTTCTCTGCAGAGAAGCTGCTCGCAAAGGAGAACTATGCACCAGGCAGGCTTGGTGTTTCTGCTGAACAGTCTTGGAGGCTGCGATCAGGTTAGCTCATACTAGAATTCATAATGATAACATTCCTCAAGCACCTGTAAGCAAAAGTGGCAATCCCATAGTTGAATATTTGGACTATCCTTTGATTAGGTAAAGGTAAAGGAACCCCTGACCATTAGGTCCAGTCATGACCAACTCTCGGGTTACGGCGCTCATCTCGCTTTATTGGCCAAAGGAGCCAGCATACAGCTTCCAGATCATGTGGCCAGCATGACTAAGCCGCTTCTGGTGAACCAGAGCAGCACACAGAAATGCCGTTTACCTTCCCACCTATTGATCTACTTGCACCTTGACGTGCTTTCGAACCGCTAGGTTGGCAGGAGCTGGGACCAAGCAACAGGAGCTCACCCCCATCATGGGGATTCGAACTGCCGAACTTCTGATCAGCAAGTCCTAGGCTCTGTGGTTTAACCCACAGCGCCACCCACATCCCTTATCCTTTGATTACTAGACATCAAAATTCACAGAAGAGAATTGGGGGGGGGGGAGAGAAATTGACTCCAGAAAATGCAATGCAATTACTGTATATTTCCAAGATTTCTGAAACAATGACAACCAGGATTGCAATTGTTTTTACCATTATTGAGATTTTATTGCAGCTGAGATCTGCCAGTATTCCTTTTGGTCATTGGGATATGCTTTAACGCAAATAGGGAGCTTTTGCAAGGCTAAAACATGATGCCAGTCTACACAGAGTGCACCAAAGGAAATGCTATGGGAAAATGTAAAGCACAATGCAGTTCCCTTTTATTGTGTTGTGTGGCTGTAAACTGTCAATTGCAACACATCTCAGGCTTTATGTGACTAGTGGCTGCAAACCTCAAGCACAGGTAAGTGCTTGGTGGAAAAAAGGTTCTCATTTATTCTCGGCTGCTTCTTGAGGTCTCAAAGGTTTGCCAGAACTATAAAGACCTCTACAGATGTCCAACACACAGTGTGCCTGCTTTGATATAATGTCTATAGCTCCTTGCCAGCTACCAGTGTGATAGTAGCCAAGTAAGCTATTTTCACATGCCAATTTCAGGTAAAATGGGAATGACTAGAATGCACAATATCGTTCCTGTCTGCCTGGTAGTAATTCTGATTGATTGCTTTCTGCACAGTGAAAGTATAGGTTCTTGCTGCTTCTCAAATGACTTATTTTATTATAACTGGTTATTTATTTATTTAACTCATATCCCACCCTTTCTCCCAAAGGCATCCAGGGTGACAAACAACAAAATGATAAAGCAATACAATTAAAATTTAACTGTCATCGATCCACCTATCTTTCTATCCTCTAAAAACATGTAAAACAATAACAGAATCTTCACAGCTGATCATTTGAAGGTTGCCAGAACAGTATATTTTAGCTACCCAGTGCCTGAGTAAAGAGGGATGTTTCAAAATTCCTTCTGAAATGGAATAATGAGGGAGACAGAAGCACCTAACCAAAGAGGGAAATTCACAAATTGAGTACCACCATGGAGAACGCCCTGTCATAGATTGATGCCAACTGCGCAGCATCCAATCAGTGGTCTTCAATGTCTTGCAGTGTTTCAATGGACATGGTCAGACATGGTCCTGACAGACTGTCCCACTTACCAACCTAGCAGTCATCTTCAAGAGCAGCACCACATAGATTACATTGCAGCAGAAGAGGCAGAAGGTCACCTCTTCTGGACAGCAAATGCTAGGCTAGCCTGGCTCAGGAATGACTGTGGCTGGTAAAGCAGCCTAAAGGTTGGCATTAGCACTCCTAGCTACAGAAGCCACTTGAGACTGCTAGTAAAAAGGTAAAGGTAAAGGTACCCCTGCCTGTACGGGCCAGTCTTGCCAGACTCTAGGGTTGTGTGCTCATCTCACTCTATAGGCCGGGAGCCAGCACTGTCCGCAGACACCTCCGGGTCACATGGCCAGCGTGACAAGCTGCATCTGGCAAGCCAGCGCAGCACACAGAACGCCGTTTACCTTCCTGCTGGTAAGCGGTCCCTATTTATCTACTTGCACCCGGAGGTGCTTTCGAACTGCTAGGTTGGCAGGCGCTGGGACCGAATGACGGGAGCGCACCCCGCCGCGGGGATTCGAACCACCGACCATATGATTGGCAAGTCCTAGGCGCTGAGGTTTTACCCACAGCGCCACCCGCGTCCCTGCTAGTAGTATTCCCAAATTGCAAATCAATTCTTTCAGGGGGAGTGCAACCCCTCCCAGACCACAGGACATGTTCCTTTGGTACTGATTTTAACTGGAGCATCAAAGATATACACGAATTAGCGTATTTTTTGCTCTATAAGACTCACTTTTTCCCGCCTAAAAAGTAAGGGGAAATGTGTGTGCATCTTACGGAGTGAATGCAGGCTGTGCAGCTATCACAGAAGGCAGAACAGCAAGAGGGATCGCTGCTTTCACTGTGCAGCGATCCCTCTTGCTGTTCTGGCTTCTGAGATTCAGAATATTTTTTTCTTGTTTTCCTCCTCCAAAAACTAGGTGTGTCTTGTGGTCTGGTGCCTCTTATAGAGTGAGAAATACGGTAATATGAAGATGCGTGCACACAACAATACAATCACCAATCCACACATTTCATTTAATTTCTCTTTTGAATCATTCTGTGACTTATAAAGTGAATTCTAATAGTGACAGTGACTTAGTTTAGATATACACCAGTAGTTTCAGTATATGGGAAATTTTTGTGTGTGAAATAATTGGGGAGGTGTGTGTGTGTGTGTGTGTGTGTCTGAGAACTGCATCACATCATGCAGTATTTAGTTCTTGTCTGTATGTTTCACACAATTATTTCCTTTAAGGAGCTGCAAATTTTATTGCTGTGAGTCCCACATTGGACAAAAGTTTCCTGTATCCCTACACATTGTTCTACTATAATAAATCTATGGTGAGTATCTTGAAGTCAAGATAATTTATCCTACTTTAGGTGGTCTAAAAAGAAGGAGCAAATAATAATACCAATGTGTTTCGGTTTTATTTTCATTTTGCCTGACAATTCAGTTGATGAGCAGTCGCCTAAGATGATGTAAGTGACTGGGACAAAAGCTCTTGCAGAATACGCACTTAAATAGTATTCAATGTTAATTGACAGAATATTACGGGAGAGAGGAGCAGTGTCACCAAAACAAAGCCTGAAGTTCTTAATTGGAGGGTAGATTCCAAAACGGTGAACCACTCAAGTGGGCTGCAGAAACTTCAAAGAGATTTCAGTCCACACAAGTAAAAGACATCGATTTACATGCTGTAAAAATGAAGGCTACACTGCATCCTCTCTAACATGAAGAAACCTATGCTATGCAAAGTCATTCAAGTCCGGTCACATATTTTGCTGGCCTTGGGGAAACATGAAGGCAGAGGAAACAAGTGAGGAGGCTCAAAGAGCAAGCAAGAGAGCTGGCAGTCCAGGCAGGCAGGTGGAGTGAGTTTGTGATGGCCTGGGAATCTGATTCAGAAGCTGAACCTGAGGAGTCCCAGCCTGCACAGGAGTCCCCGCCTCCAGGGCCAGCTGAGCCAGGGCAGGGGCTTGAATCTGAAGGGCCTGCACCTGTGCTGGATCCTCAGGATCAGACACCAGATGCATCCTCTCTGGCTCCGGAGGTGATTGAGGACCCATTGCCTGCAGGTGCTCCTCTCCCATCCCTGTCAGGGGAAGGTGAGGTTGCCTCTGGGTCCAGTAACCCTCCAGCCTCTCCTGAGCTGCAGAGGCTCAGGGCAGAGAGGCGGAGGGAACTAAGTTCTCACAGGAGGAGTGCTCGCCTTAAGGCCAGGAGAGGTGGGTCACCTGTGGGCCGAGACCCCCCTTGTCTCAGAGAAGATAAAGGTCAGTCAGCCCAGTCCCAGGTTGCGGGAGCAACATCGTTGGAAACCTGTTTCTGCCAGCACCCAGACCTGTTCTTCCGGAGTTCCCGAGCATGCCCGGCTTCTTGCTTTGGACCCCGCTCCGCCCTTGGTGGACAGTCTCCAGACGCTCGGCCCAGGACCGGAATCTGACCATGCCTCACGGTACCCCCCCCCCCCCCGGGACCAGCACAGTGTCAGAGGCATGGGTGGCAAAAGAAAAAAAGTCACTTCCCAATGCCCTAGGTTGCTACAGCTTACCAAGACTGGAGGGGTGATCCACAGGAAGGATAACACATTGTATGGCAGCAAGAGCATCAGATTGTCTCTGCCACTGTATGCCACATCCCCTCTGCCTCACTGCTGCGCCTCTCGGTAAGCATCAGTGACCTAAGACGGTGGAAAAGCAATGGAGCCCCACTCAAGCTGCCTTACCACTTGGTACTGTGGAGTTGAAGGACTTGAGCAGGAGAGTTGAGGGAGCTGAAGAATCTCTAAGAAGTGGAGTGTGGATGAGTGTGAGAATGAGAAAGGGGACAGGGATGGAAGAGAAAACTAAGCAAGGAAGCTGTCACAGTTGGGAGAGAAACACAGGGAGTGTCCGTCCAGAGTTTCAGATGGTGATGTCTTCCATCCCTACCTGGAGATGTGGGAGTCAGGACCTGGGACCTTCTTCATGCAGAGAAGATTAAACAACAGCAACTCCCCAGGGTTTCTGATAGGGATATTTTCCAGCACAGCCTAAAGACGTCAGAGGCTGAACCTGAGTTCTCCACCACTAAGATTCATTTCCTACATGCACACACACACACATGCATTGAAGACCCAGAAGGCATGTGAGGGGATGGACACTTTACTGAAATTGCAAGTGCAATGGGTCTTGGAAGGAGATTCCCCTTCATTGGTAGAATCTACTCACTCACCTCAAGTTCCAAACTTGGCAGGATATGCCAGTTGCTTTGGGTTGATTGGCATTTGCATGGCGAGACGCCTCCCCCCAGGTGAAATGAAGACACAGGACACATTATTTAAGGTTAATGGGCATAAAAAGGTCACAACTTTATTGATTACAGGAATTGGAAGGTATTGGCCTTAGGCATTGGCTCCTATAGACTACCCGGCATGGTGACTGGGAAGGGTTATCCACCAGTCGTGGGGGTCCTGTTGAAGTATGCCAACTAGGATCCCATGGGTGTCACCGCTCGGGGGCGTGCTGGAGGCCCTCACCTCCCTAAGTTTTGGACAGGGCAACGCCCCCTGGAGTCCTCTACCAGACTACCCTTTTCATTGGGGGAAGGTGATGGCGCTTCCTTCCCCCCTTCATTTGCCTAACAATTAATCCCTGCCAATGCCTAACCGCCAATACCAAATAAGTTGTGACGTTTGCTACGAGGTAGGCAAAAAAACCAAAAGGCTGGAATAGCGCCAAGTTGGAAAAATTCCTACCAGGCCCCTTGCGGCGACCAAGTCCATAGCAAGGTCAAAGCTAGCTAAGCCTAAAGGGTGGGTGGGATGGGAAACTGGGCAGCTGCCAGATTTTCAAGAGCATTTTTTTTAAATTAAAAAAAACACAAACCAAATTTCTGCAGATATGTGCAGAACTGAATTTAAGATTGGGGGGGAAATGAGAAATTGAGAGATTTGACCATCCCTACAGGTTGTCCATTCTCATCCTTAAGCATCTCAAAACACAAATCATTGCATATCCTCAAGGTGTGGTTCCATTAGCAACAACATTTGTACAAAAGTTGTAACAACACTGGGAACATAGCACCATATCCTGTCCTCTCCAAACAGAGCACAGTTTCAGGCTATAAATGTACATGTTGTGTTGATAAAATCCTTTGATGAGATTAAAGTAATAATTGATGTGTTCCTGCTTAGGTAGCTTGCCATGATCCAGCAAGAGAGCTGCACAGCTAGATATACTTTCCATTTAAAAATTCTTTTGCTCAGGAGCAGCACACAGAGCTTGGTTGTGTATCAAAATGACACGTCCTTAGGCAATGCACCTGATGCATGCTCCATTCACACTATGTGGTGTCAAAAGTTGTATATTTTCATCAGTATTGCAGTGCACTTAGACATGCACTATGTTGGGATGTCTTCTTATATAAATAAAACTATAAGGTTGTCATCACACAGCCCCTATTGTAGGATTTGCAGTGCCACAACACAATGCTGGACTTGTGAGGGTAAGATAAGGAAACAAAAGAGAAGGCAGATTGCACAACACCAGTGGCCATGCATGGTATGGGAGGAGAAAGGGATATGAACTACATTCATCAACTGAACTTCAACTTCTCTTGAGAGATGCTTGCTCTTAAGATTCTATTAATCTTAAGGCACAGTGGCATATATCAGCATGGGGTGTATATACAAAGGGGGTTGCAGAATAGGAAAGAGGAGGAGACATGGAACTGGGGTGATGTGTGTGGAAAGGAAAGGAGAAAAATAAGGAGCGTGGAGGGAGAAAGGGAGTGAAAGTGGAAATGTGAGTGCCAAGGGATGAAAAAAGGAGGGAGTGGGAAGCACGAGAATGGGGTTGAAGATGAAAGAAAGAGCATGAATGGTTCTGAAGAAGAAGAGGGGATGGTGTCTTCGTAGTTGAGCAGAATGTGAAAAGGAGGCTTAGTAGTTTCAATGCGTAGGAGGAGGAAGAGGCATCAAGTTACTATGGGGGTAGTTTGTGCACAAGGGGAAGCTGCACAAAAGGAAGGGGAGGTACGGACAATGGGGCGAAGGTGAAAACAGTGGTGTGAAGTGGGACTGCAGAATAGAAGAGAGAAGTTGCTTCAGAAACAGGGCTAGGAAGGTGAATAGCCAGCTCAGTATTTTCAAGGGCTGGAGAAAATGTAGGGGGTTAATGTGGGAGAATAGCAAGGGGGGGTTGGTGAGTGAAGCAATCAGGGGCTGAGCCCCCAGTATTGCATGAGACCATACACATTGTTGCCGCCAGTACACCTGGGTTAGTGCCATTTTGTTTGGAAAAGACCAAAGACCCCCATTAAGATGATGTCATTGTAAAGAATATGATGAGTGCCTTGCAACCCCGTAATTCAATCAAATGTCCGCAATATTAAATCACAAGTTTTGGTTTTTTTGCAAGTTCTAACTTAAAATGTAACGATTTACGACCGACATAAGTGGCAGAGCAATATAAACAACCTGACGATCCTTTCTTCACAAACAGCTTGGTGATAAATCAATTTTTCCTAACTTTTACAGGAACACAGCGCTGCTTACACATGAAAAATATGACTGGTATCTAGGAGTAATTCATGTCTGTGCCAAATGTTTTCCTTGTGATTTGTACCAGCACGTACTAGAAAGTTTTAAACAGCAGGGGTTCAAAGACTTGCTCCTGGCACACAATTTACTTACTTTCATAGTGCAAGGGAACAGATGTCCCTTATATTCCTTTTTCAAATTTTCTACCATTTTAGTGCAATCCTATAGGATGGGCATTGAGTTACACTGAACATGTGACAACTACTGAGTACAGTGGTACCTCGGGTTAAGTACTTAATTCGTTCTGGAGGTCCATTCTTAACCTGAAACTGTTCTTAACCTGAAGACCACTTTAGCTAATGGGGCCCCCTGCTGCTGCCGCACCGCCAGAGCACAATTGCTGTTCTCATCCTGAAACAAAGTTCTTAACCTGAAGCACTATTTCTGAGTTAGCGGAGTCTGTAACCTGAAGTATATGTATCCTGAAGTGTATGTAACATGAGGTAGCATTTTATATATATCATGTTGTCAGACCATCCTTCCTGCAACAACTCATCTGCTGACAAACTCTTGCACAACATCAGCTATGATATTCTCCACCTGCTTTCTTCCCCAAAGTCATCTTATGTTGGTGAGGGAGCATAGGGGGGACTGCAAACCATAAATAAACTTAGGACCCCAACTTTGATGATGCTATAACCATGTGTCTCCTGTTGCCTGTCGTCCATGCTTCTCGAGTCTACTGGGCCTCAATCCTGGTGCTTACAGTAGCTATGAACCCTCTTCACCACCCATGTCATCTGAGACAATTTGTAAAAGAGGCAAAATGAGCAATAGAGAGTATTTGAGATTAGGCAAAACAAGCCTATCTGATGTTGGCCCAGTCTTTGGAGGCATGTGGTTCTGATTTGAAATAGACTTTGGGGTTTGGCCTATAAGTCGTGATACCCATTTCTCACTTCCTTTTTATTGGTAACTCATCACTGTTGGTTCTAGTGGGGTTAACATGATGATAAATATTGCGTGTCGAGGTCCGCAAGCCACCCCCCAAATAACTCACAACGCACACTTAGTTTTTGTTTAAGGTTTTTTGGCATAATTTTGGCCACAGCTTTATTTAAATACAAAACCGTGAGTGGTTGTTTAGGCATTGGTTAAGACTATCTGTCCCCCCCGCCTGGGGACAGAACTGACTTCCGGGCACCACCGAAAGGAAAATAAATTGGGGAGAAATGGAGCTGAGTCACAGACCCTCAGTTCTCATCTGCATGCTCCCCGAAGGCTTGCCGGCCCTAGTCCCATTCCAGGGATTGGACGAAAAGATGGCAAGCCCCAGGATTCCTTTAACGGAATTCCCTTTCCGCAGCAACCATGGAGGGGCAGGCCCAGCCTATCCTAACCCCTCCTCCACCAATTTAGAACCAATGCCTAACCGCAACCTTACAAGTTGCAACGATTTGCTACGCAGTAGACAAAAACCAAATGGCCCAGCCAATCAGCCAGATGGACAAAATTCCTACCAAGCCCCTGCCCCAACGGCAGATGACCCCATGACAGGCATAGCAAGGTCAATGCAACAACCCCTTACTCAAGGGCGGGTGGGCGGGTGATCCGTTGCATGCAGCAAAGAGAAAGCTCCAGGCTTTGTGCAGAGTATTTAAACATTTTACCCCTCCCACCAAAATTGCAACATAACTTTTACCCCAGCAACCCAGTGAACCAATCACTGCCCCAGGCCATCTTTAGAGACCATGCCTGGTAACAGAGGGGTGGCTCAGCAGACCCCACCGCAACACGTGCTCTCCATGAAGGAGAACACACTTTGTGGCAACCCAAATACCTCTGTTTCCGCCTCTTTCCAGTGCATCAGATGTAAAGTGCCATGATTTCAGTTTCCATTGTGCTGAATACACTCCAATAGCACATTTAGGATCTTCTACGTCAGGGAATCAGTTATGGATGCTTATCATGTCCTGCTTTAGAAATAAGGGTGGTGCAATCTGAGGATTGTGCTGAGATTTCTGTGTCCTCATCAGAGTCCCTGTTGGGTTCAGATGGTCTTTGCTGTGGTATGAAACATTAATCCTTCACTCCTGAATCCACTTTAAATCACGGTATCCTTTTTCCCCATCTCTCCCAGCCTGAAAATATTTCTAGGAAGCTTAGCAAGTCTGGAGGGTGACTGGGTGAGAACAACATCTTGAGCAATAATAAATATTATACAAATCACTGTTCTGTCATACAGATGGCATCTTTGTGGTGCGATGTCCTATGTGGGATTAAGCATTAATCATTCTTCCTCATGTGCTGCAGAAATTCTGAGCATCATCCCGGTCAGGAAGTCAACTCAAAAGCAAATGCAAAGGAAGCAAGGAGATGAATCACAACTACGTTTTTATTGCCATGTTTTCCATGACTGGTCTTAAATTGCATAGTGCATAGTTATTTACTTTTTTTAAAGAAAAGTGACTTTAGCAGATCTCTGTTTGCTCATTCATTTTCACCAAAAGGCCAATGTGGAAGTTCATCTGAGGGTGTATATGAGGCACTGTGGTTGCCTCCTGGCTGTCACTATTTTGGGACAGGATTCAATCAAATGTTGGCAAAATCAGGCTGCACAATATAGTTGATTGAGAGGCCTTACGTAACTAACCTGCTTCCCCCAAACATTTTGGTGTTTTTTGTGATTAGGAAAAGTGATGGGAAAATGCACTGAAAAGTGTGGGATGATGTTCTGAGGCAAGGTTATTTAACCTCCCCACAAATAAATCAGATTGAATGCTGATTGGTTACTTAATGTTGACTGATCTCCGCACAAGCCAATCAGGATGAATTCTAAGTAGGCAGGACGTCTGGTAGTGCCCTGAGCTGCTGGCAGAGTTTCATCTATGCAGAAAATGAGGGTCAGGGAGTGTTTCCGCAAAAATTGCAACATTTTCCCCTGAGTTTAAGACCAGGGTGATTAGGGAGAGATGAGTGGAATAGATTTGTGACTGACAGTTCAAACTTCCAACTAGGGAATGACTTTAGCTTGGCTCATTTTTTTATTTCCAATCACAGTGCTTGGGGGAGGGAATTGTTTCACTGTCTTTTCTGACAAGCCAAACAAAGATTAAAACACATGCAAAGATTCTGCATGAATAGGCTTGTCTGAACTAGCTCGTCTGAACAAAACTGTTTTCAGCAGGCCAGGTACTGAAAATAGTCCATTGAAGGTGTCTTATCTGATGTGAATAGGCAGGAAGTTCCAAAGTATGGGAGGTGCCACACTAAAATGTAAAATAAGTATTATGTGACTCTTGAAACAGCACCAGTTCCACATATCGAAGTGTTATAGTAGATATTTATAGGGCAAGGTGATCTCCCAGGTTTCACTTGTTATATCAAACAATATTATTTGGACACACATATGTTCAGATACATTTGGTCACTATTAAACAATAGGGTGTTCCTTCTGCCATGGCCAATATATATATATATAAATCTGCCCAGTTATTTGAAGTTTTCTCCTTTGCCTGGGACCTGCAGTGTAAAAAAAAGGGTGTGTGAGAGTTTTGTTATTCTAGATAGCACAGCACTTGTAAGCACAGTAGTTCAAAAGCATCACAAATACAATTAAAGGATTGCAGCAGATATGTAGCAAATCTATTGTACACGGTGAAAGAGCCATCAATACATGGTTGTCAGAACATGTTCTTTTCCATGTGTATTGATTTTTTTTTTTTAAAAAAAAAATCCCGAACAAATGTTCTTAAGAAAGTATAAGGTGAAGAAAATAATAGAATGCTGCTTAGATACTAGGAACTGCTGGGAAGATAAAAACACAACAACAGGAGACATTGGTTGCACTGAATTCAGAATTGCAATAAGCTTGTTCCTTTGGTACAACTGGAACTGAAAATTAAATTGTCTCCCATCTAATATGCTTCAAAAATGAATTAGCCAATTGGATACGGTGTTTCTCTTATTCTCCGACAAATGCAAGACAGCCCGTTCCTTTTTAAAAAAACCAAAAAGAACACATACAAATTACGACATTTGTAGTTCTTTCCATCAAAACTGGGGTCTCCAACAAAAGACATTTCCAAATGATTAAGCTACTCCCACACTAGCCTGGAAGTTGAAAATTGAAAATAAGGACATGTTGCCAATGATAACGTGATTATTTGGAAAGTTTTAAAGGGGAACATGTTTACTTCTCACTGAGGGATACAGTATGAATTCCCAAAGGGTGAAATTTATAACCAGGATGAAATTTGGAACGCACATATCCCAAGGCATCATGGTTCCTAAGGTGCTAATGCTCTGGCATTGACCACTGGGATGAGCAATTTAGGATGCAGTGGATCACCAGCTCAGCTGAGCTCAGCCAGGTACAAAGATACAACAGTTTAATTTGCTTGTCCTGGCTTGACTGGAGCTCAGCTGACTGAGCTGAGACTAGTGTATGGCCCCACAAAATGGGTTTTCTGGGAGCATGGCAGGATCCTATGGAGGGGGGACCTTGTTGGGTGAATGTGCTGCAGGAATTCAGTCAAGCAGTTAAGCTCACCACAGAAATCAGCCATTAAGCAAACTCTGTATCAGGAGATTTTTAAATGTTTGATATTTTACTATGTTTTATATATGCTGTAAGCCAACCAGAGTGGCTGGCGAAATCCAGACAGATAAGAGGGGTATAAATAATAAAATTGTTGTTGTTGTTGTTGTTGTTGTTGTTGTTGTTGTTGTTGTTGTTGTTGTCTTTACTGGGCCAGCACCAACATACACTGCTATACATACACACACCATTTACAGATGTTACAAGTCTTCTCTCTCTGAGCCCAGAGAAGGTTCTTTGCTTCAAAGTCCTTGCAGTGTCAAAGTCCACAGCCAAGTCCTGAGTTTGGTTGCCTTCCAAGTCCTACAGCTCTTCACAAAGCCTTCATTCTTGTCCACAGCCCCAGTTCTTCTCTTCAAACACACAAATTCTCCTATGGTCCCACACACCAAATGCTGTAGCTGGAGCTCCTTAGTATTATGTGGCAATTCTGCCCGGCAAAACTGATATTCACAAGATGCCTATATCTGCATTGTGAGGAATGAGCCATCTCTGCTGACTCATGGAGAATTAATCCTCCTCCTCCTCCTCCTCCTCCTCCTCCTCCTCCTCCTCCTCCTCCTCCTCCTCCTGCTTCTTCTTCTTCTTCTTCTTCTTCTTCTTCTTCTTCTTCTTCTTCTTCTTCTTCTTCTTCTTCTTCACTTTCCTTAGCAAACTTTTGGCTGGATCCTAAGCCTCTCGAGCAGAAGAAGCTGGAATAATCAAGTCAGCATAAATTAAGCCAGGATAAAGTTATACCAAATCCAAACCCTGTCCATCAGCAGGACAGCTGCTGCTGCTTCATCTAAAGCTAGCAGAAGGAAAACATGTAATTCATTCATCTGTCTCACCAGAGTGGTGCATGCTCTGGTTATCTCCCGCTTGGACTACTGCAATTCGCTCTATGTGGGGCTACCTTTGAAGGTGATCCGGAAACTACAACTAATCCACAATGCGGCAGCTAGACTGGTGACTGGGAGCAGCCACTGAGACCACATAACACTGGTCTTGAAAGACCTAAATTGCCTCCCAGTACATTTCCGAGCACCATTGGTGTTGGTGCTAGCCTTTAAAGCCCTAAACAGTCTTGGTCCAGTATATCTGAAGGAGTGTCTCCACCCCCATCATTCTACCCAGACGCTGAGGTCCAGCACCGAGGGCCTTCTGGCGGTTCCCTCACTGTGAGAAGCCAAGTTACAGGGAACCAGGCAGAGGGCCTTCTCAGTAGTGGCACGTGTCCTGTGGAACACCCTCCCACCAGATGTCAAAGAGAACAACAACTACTAGACTTTTAGAAGACATCTGAAAGCAGCCCTGTTTAGGGGAGCTTTTAATGTTTGATGCATTACTGTATTTTAATATTTTGTTGGAAGCCGCCCAGAGTGGCTAGGGAAGTCCAGCCAGATGGGTGGGGTATAAATAAAATAATAATAATAATAATAATAATAATAATAATAATAATAATAATAATAATATATTCATTCATTATTTTAACCATCCTTCATCTGAAGATCCCAGAGCACTTCACAACAGAAAAATACAGAATAAGAATACAAAATAGTGTTCTATGCTGGGTTACCATATCACAAACTGAACAAGCTTAGGAACTGGCTAAAGGCCCCCACCCCAGGCCCACTCCTGACACACCACTGGAACACTTTATTTGGTGAGACTTACACCATCTTCAGCTCAGTCTGTTTCAGATGAGCCCTGGCTGAGTCAGGAATAAGACAGATGAGCCAGAGATCCAGTGCATGCTAAGCTGCTTCTCCTGGCAGATCTTGTCTTATCATAAGACTACTCCCATATTGTATGCATGGAATGCATTGTCCCATGAAATATGGATGGCCCCCTCTGGCTGTCTTTCACAAGTTAGTGAAGATGTCTATATTCTGCCGGGCTTTTCTCTCTAAGCATCTGCTGTAAAGGTCATGTTTTAGCTGAGGTTTCTGCCTATGTTGTATGTTCAATGTATTTTTAATGTTGCAGTTTAGTGCAGTCTTACTGCACTATTTTGATATATTATTTTGATATATTTTATGAAAATTACATAAACAAGTAATGAAGCATTATCATTTCTTAGACGTTCCTAATTCTCTCCCTAGTAATTTAAGAAAGGCAGAAATGCACACCAGCAATTAAAATTAAGATCATCCTTAATTTGACATTAATTTGCATATAACACAAGCAGAAAATGGAAAAGACCAAAAAGATTGGCCTTGCATTCTCGTAGCCTATGGGACTTCTCACGGATAAGCAGTTGTCACGTGGAAGAAAGACCATTGCAAGAACACTGCTGGTGTTAGTCAAAATGTTTAACGAACAAATTCTAACCTGATCTTGTCAATCACTTATTTGCACAAAGATTTCTGCACATATATGCACAGTGAAGAGACACAGAGAACAATGTAGTTTATGCATACACTGCTTTTTAGTGGAAGCAATCAAAGCAGCTTAAATGAAAAAGTAAAAATACAGCAGAACAGAAAGTCAACAATAAATCAATTATCCGGAACAGAACAGCACCACCAACAAAAAAAGACTGTTGCATGGCCTTGTAAAAAACACAATTCCTTAACTCTTAATTCTTGAAAATAGTTCCTGTCAAGACTCTGTTGTGCTGCGAACCATGAATTTAAGGAAAATATTGATTCCACATGATTCTTCCTAGAGAATTTGAAGCCAATAACACGATTTGATGAAAATTAACTACACAAAATGCCATTGTGGTTTTCCAAGTTGGTATATGCCTCTATTCTTTCCCCTTCAAAGATATCTTTCAGATAATTTGTTCAGAAAATGTATTGCTGATAGTGAACAGATGGGAGATATAAATTTGCAGTCTTGTGGCTATCCTATACGCTTTCCTTGCAAAAACACCTTTATTAATATAGTGTTTCAAGACAGCAGCTAATAGAGAACAGCAGTTACAGCTGGACCTGGGAGATCCCAGCCATATCTATTTTAGGGAGTGATGACCCTGCAGTTTTCACCTCCAGTTAATTTATCCTTTGCAGTATCTCATAATACACATTTATATTATATACAGAGTACAGTGTTATCTAATTATTAAACAGGTGAAATGCCATTTAAAATATTAGTTTGATCATTCCTATGATAGTTACAAACACTCAGCTCATTTTTATAAACAAAATAAGGCCTTTCAGTCCCAACTTGATTTCTGTATACCATGTAGTTAGCATTGCCATATATTCAGAATTTCCTGGACATAGCCGGGATTCAGCTGTCTGAAACATTGTCCAGGCAGAATTCACTGAAATGTGTGGGGGAATCCAGACATATGGAAACCCGTAACTCAAAAACTTCTTGATGGTGTCACCCGCCCTGTGGAATGCCCTCCCATCAGATGTCAAGGAAATAAACAACCATCCGACTTTTAGAAGGCATCTGAAAGCAGCCCTGTTTAGGGAAGTTTTTAATGTTTGAAGTTTTATTCTGTTTTTAATGTTCTGTTGAAAGCTGCCCAGAGTGGCTGGGGAAACCTAGCCAGATGGGTGGGGTATAAATAAATTTATTATTATTATTATTATTATTATTATTATTATTATTATTATTATTATTATTTCATTTTGCCAATGAAATCACACCACACTTTCTCTTGAAAGCGCCATTCCCACAGTTTGCCTCCATGCACCGGAACTGCCATTATATCAGCACAGAAAATTGGTAAAAGAAGTACTAAACTATTTTCTGTGCCTCTGAAGTTTGCAGTGGCTATCAACAGCTGCTCAAAGTAGCAACTCTGGCCTGTAGAGGATTCTGAAAGCCTTTGCAACTGGGTGGACTCAAGGGAAGCCCATTTTTGCTGCATGAGGTGGACTAGCAATTAATGCCTCATTCCCCCAAATCTAGGTATAGGACCCCTGTGGCTGACCAAGTTATTTTGGCACCTAGGAGAGAAAATCCCTCAAGCGTCTTTTCCTTGGAGAAAAATAATTGAATGATAAAATAATAATAATAATCCTTATTGCGGTCCAACGACCCATAACATGGATTCAGAATAAAAAACAGATTCATACAGACAACCCCCCCACGGAAGGGAAACTGAAGCATTATTTGTTTAGTCATGGGTATGTTGATCTTTGATTCGTATGACTACAGAAAGAAACTTTGCCACAGCCACTGTGATATCATTGGACTTGTCATCCAGAAGATATTTGGTATAGTAGGCTTCAGACTGACCCGGCCGTTTTGCAAATAGTGGTTTAATCAATAGTTCCCTAGCTTGATCATATTGTCTGCAATGCAATAAAATAAGAAATTATACACCTAACAATTTTGACGCACTCCAAAATCAGCTGTTCAAGTTTGTAAAACTACAATTGCAAGGAATCAAGATCCTCAAACAGCCCAAACTTGCCTACACTAAAAGAAGACCTACTGAATTCAATGAGACTTACTTTCAAGTAAGTGTTTGCAGGACTGCAGACTTAAATATTTGTGTTGATCTTTTCCAGGAGTCATCAAGATCTAGTTCTCAGGATGCCAGTCCCTTTGAAATTATTACTGCATAAAACTGAAAAGTTCTTCAATAGCAGCTATGGCATAAAAGAAGGTTAATTAGGCACAGGAGGCTTTCATCTGAAGATGCATTTAGACAATACAATCATGAAGAAAATCAGTAATTAAAAATACCCACCCCTATGTCCCAAGGAGGGAGATCATTTATCAATTAGTTATTCTTTTAGCTTCCCCTTGGTAATGATCTGGGATTTAATATTTCTTCTTGACTGGCCACTAATGAGCACCATGACTGATGACTGGACACCTTTTCATTTCCCCCCTTTTGTTTTAATTAAAGCCAAATAACATAAATACTGATTACCATTTACTTAAACAATTTCCCATGAAGAGGGCAATTTCTTGAAGTCCAATCTGTTTGATGCATCAATTCATTCATGCCTTAAAATAGTGTTTCCAGTTGGATACTGAAGGTTCTATGAGCTTATTCTTTGTTGTCAATAGTGACGCTGTTTCAAGAAGTATATATCTATTTCAAGGACTTGGCAATTAGTCTCAGCCTTACACTAATGCAAATATGGATTAAAATGTTGCATAATTGCTGGGAATGCTTCTGATATTCTCTTGCATTTACATAGATATGGTTTCAAATTGGATGCAATGAATTATTCATGGTTTCTTGTTTTATTTCCAAATAAAACATGATCATTTGTACACATAGCTTCTCCTGGCTTGTCCCTCAACTTTTATGGGTTAGTTGAGGAATTCTGCGGGGGGGAGAGGGGACCTACATGCTTAGACCTCTACAAACAATGAACATAATAATGTCACAGCCCATATAGACGACCAGACTGATTGTGGGATAGCTCACTCAAATGAGTATGAGACTCTTAATCTCAGGGTCCTGCGTTCAAGCTCTACATTGGGCAAAAGATTCTTGCATTGTAGGGGATTGGACAAGATGGCCATCATGGTCCCTTCCAGCCCTACAACTCTATGATTCTTTCTATGATTCTATGATTTTTGCAGGGAGCAAATACTTTTCATTGAGTTCACTCTGAAGTGGAGAGATTTGGGGGAAACATCACATTTCTTGTCTTGCACAACTGATTGACTTCTTACTCTTATTATAGCACTGGAACTTAATCTCATATCACCACCACTCAAAGTAAAGAGGTGTAGAATGCTACTTAAAAAGTCTGCTTTAGAAATCTAATTAAATGCTTGGAAATGAATGAGATAATTGTTGTGGCTAACTGGCCGTAATAAGGGCAAAATGCTGCCAGTAGTTCAAAGTATGACCGGTGGGCATAAAATTAGAAAGCAGATGCTCCAGACCCTGGTGTGGGCGTTGCATTTTAAAAGGAATCCTGCAAATTGACATTTTACGGAATAGAAGCAGAGTGACCCAGAATTTTTCTTGCTGTATTTGCAGTCACTGTGCAGCAGGCTCAACTGAAATATGGCAGCTTGTGATGCTTGTCTTGAATCATAACCCAACGTATCTTGCCAAGGGAGGCAGATCTACTATGCAAGCTTCCTGGCAGATAGGTCACTGTTGCTTACTGGGAGAAGCAAGGTGGCAGGGTGGTTGGCACAGCAGCAGCAGCATTCAATTTGTGCTGCACCTCCTTCCCTGCTGCCTTGCCCCTCTCCTTTTTTCCTCTGGTAAGCAATAGTGGCTCACTTTCCAAAGAGCTAGCACAGTGGCTCCATTTCATCCAGTGATCTGCTTCTGAATATGATGCTCTCTCTGAATTTCCTCCCCACTCAGATATAACTGGACCTGGAAAACTCAGCTTCTCCCTCCATCTTTGCTATCAACTACCCCCTTGTTTCCAAACTTTCAACTACTACTTGCTTCCAAACTTTCTTCCTTGCAGTTGCCCCTTCCTTCACTAATTTTGCTTCTTCTTGTCTGGTGGAAGTGGGGGGAAGCAGGGTGATCTGTGGCAGCAGCTCTGGAAAAAAAAAGCATATTCTAGTCTGGGCTGGATGAATCCCTAGCCGGAATTAAGATTGCCAGAAGAAATATCAACAACCTCAGATATGCAGATGACACAACCTTGATGGCAGAAAGTGAGGAGGAATTAAAGAACCTTTTATTGAGGGTGAAAGAGGAAAGCTCAAAATATGGTCTAAAGCTCAACATCAAAAAAACGAAGATCATGGCCACTGGTCCCATCACCTCCTGGCAAATAGAAGGGGAAGAAATGGAGGCAGTGAGAGATTTTACTTTCTTGGGCTCCATGATCACTGCAGTTGGTGACAGCAGCCATGAAATTAAAAGACACCTGCTTCTTGAGAGAAAAGCAATGACAAACCTAGACAGCATCTTAAAAAGTAGAGACATCACCTTGCCAACAAAGATCCGTATAGTTAAAACTATGGTTTTCCCAGTAGAGATGCATGGAAGTGAAAGCTGGACCATAAAGAAGGCTGATCGCCGAAGAATTGATGCTTTTGAATTATGGTGCTGGAGGAGACTCTTGAGAGTTCCATGGACTGCAAGAAGATCAAACCTATCCATTCTTAAGGAAATCAGCCCTGTGTGCTCACTGGAAGGACAGATCGTGAAGTTGAGGCTCCAATACTTTGGCCACCTCACAAGAAGAGAAGGCTCCCTGGAAAAGACCCTGATGTTGGGAAAGATTGAGGGCACGAGGAGAAGGGGATGACAGAGGACGAGATGGTTGGACAGTGTTCTCGAAGTTACCAGCATGAGTCTGACCAAACTGCGGGAGGCAGTGGAAGACAGGAGTGCCTGGCGTGCTGTGGTCCGTGGGGTCACGAAGAGTTGGACACAACTAAATGACTAAACAACAACAACATCCTGTTAGAGCCTGCCTCACTGCTGCAACACCAGGTATGGGGGAGAAGGATGAAAGAGATCTCCTTCCTTCCCTCTCACTGCCACAGTTGGATACAGTTGGTTCAGCTCCACCAAGCTGGTACATTGTTTAGGATCACAAGGCAGCGTACAAAAAACAGAGATCAACAGTTGAAAATGAAAATAAAACCTTAATCAGTGCTTAAACAATAATTTAACCAGTGCCCTAATGCAGAAATATTTGGGCTTTTTCTGAAGCAACCTGAGGTATAATGGAGACAGAATGCTAACATCATTATTGCTGTACTGTACAATCAAGTATCAAGTAATGGATCATAGTTTTCTCTGAAAAGTGACTGCAATTGAATTGCTTTGGGATAACCTGAATTCATACTGTACATTGTGACCTTGTAGAAGAACCACAGCAGCTGTCATTCTGAAAGCTGGAAGACCTCGTCCCCTGAGAAGCAGTGATTGCACAGGATGTATCTGCCTACAATTGACTTAATCCACTCTGGAAGGGCTTCTATGACTGCAAATTTCATCAACTTCTGTCCAAAGGTGGAAAAGCGTTATAGGGAAATATAAGCAGTATACAAATTAATAAATACCTAATAAATGTAGGGAATGGGGAGGAGGATTAGAGCATTGTTTTAAACTTATGTATTTCAGTACTGAATAATGAGCTCAATTGAAAAGCTATAGAGCAGGCAGATCCAACAGGTAGATTGGGAACCACCGATAGATGTCTGTGGTAGATCACTGGCAGATCACTGGCTCCCCCCAAAGAACCCCTTCACTGCCAGTTTTTAACTCTGTGAGTAGATCACAGTCTCTTGGGAGTTGGCCACCCCTGCTATAGAGTAGCTTCTGAACAGATGAGACTACTTCTCAAATCTACATATACAAATGAAATTTTGTGAGCAGAGTGCACTTTACATAAGCTATTACTTAAGGAGTGATCTATTCAAAGTCCTTGAAGGCATTATTCAGTTGTTTAATTAAGTATCAAAACATTTTGTATCATTCCAAAAGCTCTTCAAAGTTTGCTTATTTGAAATGGTTCAGGAAACCTGGATATTGAAAGAGGACTGGAGTCATTCATTGCAAATGCACTGCCACAAAATACTAAGTAGCTAATGTCTCATTTGTTTCATTTGCCATAAACCCCTATAAGGATGACTGATGCTACTGATCTCAAGATGTAATTTAAACAATGTCACTGTAGGGTAAATCTGGTTCTCTGCTTCAATTTAATTATTAACTTCACAGTATTTTAATTTTATATTGAATAGTCTCAGTGAATGAGTAGGAAAAATCCACATAACATACTCATTGAAGGGTGAATGGTATTTTTGTAGTTAATTTTTTTGCAACCAAGCTTTTCCTTGTAACTCAAATGAAAAGTATTCAGTCTTGAGATTTTTCAGTATAATGCTGAATTGTCAGTAAAAAGACACAAAATCACAGGTTGAGTTCATGTTGTTCTGTAATGTACACATAAACATATTGTGATTACTTAAAGTTTGTCTTCCTTCACTGATCAGTCCATCATTGTTCCCCTTGTTTGTCTTCAGTAGAGCCAGTTCAAATAATATACAGTCCAACTTTGGTTGTTGAATGCCCTGGAATTCGGACGTTTTGGTTCCTGAACACTGTAAACCCGGAAGTGATTGTTCCGGTTTGCAAATGTTCTTTTGGAACCTGAACATCTGACGGGGCTTCCACAGCTTCTGATTGGCTGCAGGAGCTTCCTGCAGTCATCAGAAGCGGTGATTTAGATTTCAAATGTTTTGGAAGTTGAACAGACTTAGGGAACGGATTCTGTTCAACTTCCAAGGTACGACTGTATTCAGGTTTAACTTCTGAAGAAGAAATTCTCACCACTTCAAGAACATGGTTCGGGGAGAATGGGGATGAAATAATCTGCTGGCTCCAACCCTCCAACCTCCAGAAATACCCAAGGAAGAACTGGACCCTTAAAAGATATGCATGCCTCACCCCAAATATATAAATAAATATCACCCAGAAGCTATTTTGGCTCCAAAAATAGCAGATGAAGATCAAGCAAGATCAACAACACCTCTAAAACCTCAGTGTCTCTCCAAAGAGGAGTTTGAACCCTCCCAGGGCCTTATAAAACACTTTCAAAAGTTTTAGCAAAACAATGGAACCTAGCCTTCAAAGACTTTAGAGACAAAGATCAAAATGAAATTGAAAGATGTATCTACAAAATTTACTGAACTGTCTGCTTCAACTAGCAAAACTCTGGAATTAGGAATATGCCATAAATCCGCCATTAAAAGGACTCACCCACTAAAAGAACATCAGATTTACAACTCCCTATGGAGTGTTGGGAGGATCAGAGTAGATGAAATAATTAATGGCAGAAAGGAGCTCCAGAAGGCATTGAAAAAACAGATATGAAAGCCCTTTTTAAAAACTGGCTAAATCAGCAATTTCCAACTTTGAATGTGAAAGCGGCACGAGAATCAACAGAATTTAAAATAGAAGGGAAGAAAGTCCAAATTTATAATTATTTACGTGCAAAAACACTAAAAAAGGGAAGAAGCCTTAAAAATAAACCTACCCTGCTATGTGTTGCTGGAGTGATTAATTAAACTTATTATATTTTCAGATAACAACATCCTGATTGTCACCACTCCAAGACACAGAACATAAAGAAGGTAGTCAGGAAGAGAACCAGGATCCACAATGTAATCAATGCCTAGGTTTCTTAACAATCTTTAGAGATTGAACTTAATTTAATGTTATTATTATTATTATTATTATTATTATTATTATTAATTTATTTGTACCCCGCCCTCCTCGGCCGAAGCCAGGCTCAGAGCAGCTAACATCATGTAAATAATACAATATGCATTAAAACAAGCAATCAATCAATTAAAATGCATCTGAAAATTAATTGGAATAAATTAAAATTTAAAGTTAAAACTGGACAAATGACAATCCTCATGTCAAAACTAAAAGCGATTAATACTCGCCAGGACCAGTTGTTTCCACTGATATTATAAGGACCTGTGAGTGGGCTGGGAAACCTCCTTCGTGCCTGTTCGTATACAAGGAAAAAATGAGTCAGGCTAGACCCCGACCAAAGGCCTGGCAGAACAGCTTCATCTTGCAGGTCCTGCAGAAGGATGTCAAATCTCGCATGGCCCTGGTCTCTTGTGAGAGAGCATTCCCCCAGGCTGAGTCCATGACTGAAAAGGCTCTGGCTCTGGTCGAGGCCAGACTAATCTCCATGGGGCCCAGAATCTTCAGGGTGTTGTTATTTGCAGACCGTAAGGTCCTCCCGGGGACATACCAGGAGAGGCGGTCCCATAAGTCCTAGGGTCCTAGGCAGTATAGGGCTCTAAAGGTTCAAACCAGCACCTTCAACCTGATCCTGTACTCCACCGGGAGCCAGTGCAGCCAGTATAGCATGGGTGAATGTGATCCCGCGGCAAAGACCCCGTAAGAGTCTCGCTGTAGCATTCTGGAGTTTCTGGGTCAGTTTCAAAGGCAGCCACGTGAAGAGTTAGTTACAATAATCAAGCCTTGTTACACAAGGAACAATTTTGTTGACATTTGGCACCTGTTTATCAAATATTCAAATGGACATCCCAATGATTAGCACCCACAAACCATGCATGTAGATTTATGGGAAATTTTGACGGATTACTATTCTGTTTTAGGGGTGGAGTGGGAAGGGATAAAACCAGCTGCATTGATAAGGTTTATGTTCATGTTTATATTTTTTATGGAAAAATTAATTTTAAAATTACTTTTAAAAGAACATGGTCCAGGCTCCCTGGTAATCTGTAGAAGGTGATGGGGACGCAATTTGAGCAATTATCGTTTGAGGGGTTTAGAATACCTGACTAACACAGAATACACTTTGACCTTCCAATAGTTTAGCATGATGTCAAAAGCATCATGACCTAAGCACCTTTTAAGGTTTATATTCAGATCAGTATGGTTTTTACAACTGCTATCAAGTCACACACAAAAAGTAGAGATTTGGTGTTATAATAATCAACACTTCAAGCAGCCCAAGACATTTCATTATACTTTGAGTGCCTCTAATATGAAAGGTAACTTCTTGACTCTTTTACAATGGTATGTCAAACTAAAATGATGAAGTATAATTTAAAATTTGATAATCAGATGTTGGAAACTTTAATGTGGATACTTTAAAAAATAGATTAGAATGCGACATAATCTGGCTGCCAGACTGGTGACTGGGAGCGGCTTCCAGGACCATATGACACTGGTCCTGAAAGACCGACACTGGCTCCCAGGTTGTTTCTGAGCACAATTCAAAGTGCTGGTGTTGTCCTTTAAAGCCGTAAACAACCATTGCCCTCTATACCTGAAGGAGTGCATCATCCCCGTCATTCAGCCCAGACACTGAGGTCCAGCTCCGAGGGCCTTTTGGTGGTTCCCTCACTGCAAGAAGTGAAGCAATGGGAAACCAGGTAGCCCCCCCCCCCAATGGAACACCCTCTCATCAGATATCAAGGAGATGAGGAATTATATAACCCTTAGAAGACATCTGAAAGCAGCCCTGTATAGGGAAGCCTTTTAATGTGTAATGTTTTATTATGTTTTTATATATGTTGGAAGCTGCCCAGAGTGGCTGGGGCAACCCAGTCAGATGAGTGGAACAACAACAACAACAACAACAACAACTGTTTAGGTAAATGTGATTGATTTAATAGGATTATAAATTATGTTTTGATAACAGGAACACACACATTTCAGAATTGGAAACCAGATGCAATATGAGACATTAAAATCACGTGCACTGCATAAAGTCATAAATCACATCTACATTTAAGGATAAGATACATATTCATTCAGTGTATTTGCATTTTTGGTTTAGTAAAAATGGATATGCAAAACACGTCTCCATGTTACTGTTCTGAATTCATGTTGAATTATTTTCTGAAGCATTAGGTTTAACTACAAGATTTTAGAGTTCTTCAGACTTCCATGTGTCAAATGCACTTAAGAGAAAGAGTTAATTAAAAAGGATGTGAATATATATATATATATATATATATATATATATATATATTCATTCATATTTAATCTTACTTGGCAGCACCATTATGAAGTGTTGGTAAAGCAGTTTCAGATTCATTTCATGGCTTTGCATTTCAACCCTCTCTCTCTGAAGTGTGATCATTGGTTTCTTGGGTTGTATGTAGAAGTTCTAATCATCTTATTGTTTGTCAGCCACATAGAACAAAGAAGCAAAGAGCAATTCAGACAAATGGCACAAATGGATCACACAGCATTCTTCCTCAGGCTCCCAGGGGTCGTGACACCTTAGTGCAGGGTTTCCCAAACTTGGATCTGCAGCTGTTTTTGGATTACATTTCCCATGATTCCTGAGCACTGGTCCTGCTAGCTAGGGGGGATGGGAGTTGTCGTCCAAAAACAGCTGGAGACCCAAGTTTGGGGAACCCTGCCTTAGTGGTTCTATGCAGGCTTATAAAATCCCAAATTCAGTCCCTGAAAATTCTGTTAAAGACTAGGGATGAACACTTTTTCTTGTGTTCATTCAAGATCTGCTGGGATGAGTTTGAATTAGGCCAGTCCGAGTTACACTGGCTTCCTGTAGCTCTGTCAGTTGTGAGCTACATACTAGTCCAGGAGATATGGACCATGTCAGTTTCTATTGGAATTCACAAAGATCAAATCCCTCAAGCATTCCTAGGAAAGATCTCTGTGAAGGAATCTGTATAAGGCAATTTTAAATGATTGAGAGGGGATCTGAGTTTTGGGCTTGGATCAGAAAAGTCTGGATTTAATTTATGCAAGCTCCGATCTGCACAGTAGCTCGCAGCGTTCTTATGAACATCAAAAGTGATAATCTCTGAAATTCCAGCTTGATCTCTTTGTCTTATGTTTAGTATATTTCATCCCTGTGCCAAAGAGAGGCAACCTCCAAATAAATAAATAAAGTTAAATCTGAAGACAAAGTTTGGCAGCTTCTTGTAGCCAAGAATTTCACCCCA
The DNA here is from genome assembly GCF_964234715.1 of Podarcis melisellensis. NCBI lineage: Eukaryota > Metazoa > Chordata > Lepidosauria > Squamata > Lacertidae > Podarcis > Podarcis melisellensis. The sequence goes on along the minus strand of NC_138531.1, from coordinate 19,159,042 downwards.
AGCTCTCTCCCCAACCAACCAAAACATGAATGCCTGTGTGGAAACCAAAATAAGGAAGATTGAATGTAAATGCTGGTTCATTTAATTATGATGGTATCTACCAGCTACTTCAAAGCATCCATCACTATGGCAACGAGGCAGTAACTATAATACCGTATGTGTAGAAGCTTTAATTTGAATCAATAAGGAATGGCGAGATGAGCATTTACTCTCTGTACATGACTTTGCGAGCAATGCATTTTTTGTTAATACACTTGGCTTTGGTCCTTTGGAATGCATAAGTACATTAAATGTATTTCAAACAGGTATTGATTTATTTATTTCCCCTTCTAGTTTTCCCTTTCATCTTCTTTTTCTTCTTCCACCTGCAATTCATCCTTTTACTTTTCATAGCAGCTAGAAAAGAAATGGAATGACTTATAGATAACAATGCAAAAGTGTTTCAACTTTGCTCACCTCTTTGAGAGAAGCATAAATTAGGGACACTAGCAAATATTGGTGCTTGTTTGTTGGTTGGTTTATCATTAAAACCCATTTTTCCTCCATGGAGTTCAAGGTGCCATACATAAGTCTTCCCATCTCTATATTATCCTCCACAATAATTCTGTGAGCTGGGTTAGGCTGAGAGATGGTTTTGGGCCCAAGGTAAATCACTGAGCTTCATGGTTGAGTGGGGATTTGAACCCAGGTCTCCAATGTCTTAGTCCGGCACTCTAACCACTACAGCTCAATGATACTGACTCCCAGTAGTGACCTTGCATGCATCTTAATTGGTTGGTGACTGAACATTGGAGCATGAGATATGTGGGTCCAGGGGAATACAGGATGAGCTTTTATTTTCCCTAAGAGCCTGGTGGAACTGTGCTCCACAAAGCTGGTAACAGAGTTCAGATCAGGGAATGGAATCAGTAGGGGTGGACATCGTCAATGAACAGTCAATGTGCGGTCAATGAATTAAGGGGACTAGGCTAGTTCCCTAATTGTCCCCTGGTGCCTCTTCCCCAAACACCTAGGAAACTTCTTCCCAGCTTAGAGAGAGAGGCACAATGCTCATGCACACAACCATCAGGACATCAAGCTGGCACCTCTGGCCCTAACATTTCCCATATTACAGATAGGTAACCGTGTTGGTCTGCCATAGTCAAAACAAAAAAAAAATCCTTCCAGTAGCACCTTAAAGACCAACTAAGTTAGTTCTTGGTATGAGCTTTCGTGTGCATGCACACTTCTTCAGATACCCTATGATACCCTATTTCCCCTATGAATAACTTCATCACAAGCCACTGATTTATACCCCAGATAATGAGGTGAACAGGGAAGGTTGAGGGTAGTCTTTTACATTACTAAGTTGCACCATGTCATTAACAAGATTAAGTTTGACTGCCATTTCATTGGCTGAATGAATGCTGTGTCCAAGGAATTATTGATTCTCATAATACTGAATCCATCATCGCCTTATTGAAGTACAGTGGTACCTTGGTTCTCGAACAGTCTAGTTCGTGAACAACTTAGAACCCAAACGTCGCAAACCTGGAAGTAAGTGTTGCGGTTCTCAAATTTCTTTTTTGAAGATGAACATGTTCTGAGTCCTGAGCTTCCATTTTTAGTGTTGTGCTTCCATTTTTAGAGAGATCGTGCTGATTGGGGCAGTGGGGAGAAGCATTTTAGGGGTAGTTTTTCAACAGCCTGGAACGGATTAAACCGTTTTGCATTACTTTCTATGGGAAAGCATGCCTTTTCTTGGGACAATTGTCTGAAAAACACAGCAGTAGCTTCAGTATGTTACAAACAGCGACTGAGCACCTTGCCATTTGAGAAGCCATAGCTACTGCCATATGCATGCCAGAATAAAACACCACTGACACCAATGAGAACAGAGTCTAGTAAGTTTCCTGATAGCAATAGCTAAGGGTGCCATCTATGTCATGATTTTAAAAAGGTAAAGGGACCCCCTGACCATCAGGTCCAGTCGTGGATGACTCTGGAGTTGCAGCACTCATCTCGCTTTATTGGCCGAGGGAGCTGGCATACAGCTTCTGGGGCATGTGGCCAGCAGTGACTAAGCTGCTTCTGGCAAACCAGAGCAGTGCACGAAAACACCATTTACCTTACCGCCAGAGTGGTACCTATTTATCTACTTGCACTTTAACGTTCTTTCGAACTGCTAGGTTGGCAGGAGCAGGAACCGAGCAACGGGAGCTCACCCCATCGTGGTGAGCTCTGACCTTCTGATCGGCAAGCCCTAGGCTTAACCCACATTTAACCCACAGCGCCACCCATGTCATGATTTTACATCCCCCCAAATGAAGGATATACATTTGCTTGTGTTGCCAGTTAAGTGTCCTGAATGGCTGGAAATGTATTAGCTTAATGGTGTGAGTTGTTGTGTATGCGATGAACAACAATTATAGCTGTCTGATTTGAGCTATACTTGCTGCACCTGATCCAGTGGGAGGGACGGTGGCTACATACTCACATTTCTGGAGACTCTTTGAAGCCATGACTTCACCATCTGCAGGGAACCTCTTGTTTCTGTAGAGCGTGTTCTCCTTCATGGAGAGCACGTGTTGTGGTGGGGTCTGCTGAGCCACCCCTCTGTTACCAGGCAGGCTCTCTAAAGATGGCCTGGGGCAGTGATTGGTTCACTGGGTTGCTGGGGTAAAAGTTATGTTGCAATTTTGGTGGGAGGGGTAAAATGTTTAAATACTCTGCACACAGCCTGGAGCTTTCTCTTTGCTGCATGCAACGGATCACCCGCCCACCCGCCCTTGTGTAAGGGGTTGTTGCATTGACCTTGCTATGCCTGTCATGGGGTCGTCTGCCGTTGGGGCAGGGGCTTGGTAGGAATTTTGTCCATCTGGCTGATTGGCTGGGCCATTTGGTTTTTGCCTAAAAAGGTAAAGGTACCCCTGCCCGTACGGGCCAGTCTTGACCGACTCTGGGGTTGTGCGCCCATCTCACTTAAGAGGCCAGGGGCCAGCGCTGTCCAGAGACACTTCCGGGTCACATGGCCAGTGTGACATCGCTGCTCTGAGGAGCCAGAGCTGCACACGGAAACGCCGTTTACCTTCCCGCTGGTAAGCGGTCCCTATTTATCTACTTGCACCCGGAGGTGCTTTCGAACTGCTAGGTTGGCAGGCGCTGGGACCGAGCAGCGGGAGCGCACCCCGCAGCAGGGATTCGAACCGCCGACCTTTCGATCAGCAAGTCCTAGGCGCTGAGGCTTTAACCCACAGCGCCACCTGTGTCCCTTGGTTTTTGCCTACTGCATAGCAAATCGTCACAACTTGTAAGGTTACGGTTAGGCATTGGTTATAAATTGGTGGAGGAGGGGTTAGGATAGGCTGGGCCTGCCGCTCCATGGTTGCTGCAGAAAGGGAATTATGTTAAAGGAATCCTGGGGCTTGCCATCTTTTCGTCCAATCCCTGGAATCGGACTAGGGCCGGCAAGCCTTCGGGGAGCATGCGGATGAGAATTGAGGGTCTGTGTCTCAGCTCCAATTCTTCCCCGACTTGCTTTCCCCCGCACTGTCTTTCGGTGGTGTCCGGAAGTCAGTTCTGTCCCCAGGCGGGGGGACAGATAGTCTTAACCAATGCCTAAACAACCACTCACGGTTTTGTATTTAAATAAAGTTGTGGCCAAAATTATGCCAAAAACCTTAAACAAAAATTAAGTGTGCGTTGTGAGTTATTTGGGGGGTGGCTTGGGGACCTCGACACGCAACTGTGTGTCAGGAGCTACAGGAAACTGAAATAGGAGTCTTTGGGTTTATGCACAGCAACCCAGTGTGGTGAGCCACTCAAAGTGCCTGTTGGGATGGGAAGGACTATAGGAAAGCTTTTCATTCTAGTCACACTTTCCTTAAGATGGTGCATTCCTGGAGCCTTTGATTGCTGTGCAGTCTAACTTTTGGGATGTCTTTAGGTCCTAATTTAACCCTAAGAGTGTGCATGTACATCTAGCTCCAAATATTTGATTGGCCATTTGAAAAATGAAAACATTGTTTTTCTTTTGCATTATACCGAAAACAATAGTTTGAGAGCTTCCCAGTTCTTCTCTTCTGGTAAAGCTCTATCAGATAACCACAGGAATGTATATATTTTAACCAAAATCACAGCCAGCAGCAGATGCGTGACAAATTTTAAGGTAAAGGTTGTGCACACAACATACCATTAAAGCACATTCAACCCAAATTTCCCCCTCAAAGAATTCTGGACACTGTAGTTTGTAAAAGATTGCTGGGAGTTGAAATTCTGTGATGGGTAAACTACAGTACCCAGAATCCTTTGGGGTTAGAAATATGCTTTTAGATAGATAGATAGATAGATAGATAGATAGATAGATAGATAGATAGATTCTTTATTGTCATTACACAAGTGCAACATTGCACAAGTGCAACGAAATTGGATGCCATCCCTTAAAAAACAACAAAAGCAAAACAACAACAACAACCAAACAAACCACATTCCAGCCACACCCACACCCACACCCATCAAACTCCCAGGTCACACTATCGAGTTACAGCATTCAAAAAGGCCACAGCTCTTGGATAGAAACTATTTTTCAGTCTATTTGTCCTTGACTTGATGTTTCTATATCTCCTGCCAGAAGGCAGTAGTGCAAACAGACTGTATCCCGGGTGAGATGAATCCTGCAGGATGTTGTTTGCTTTCCTAAGACAACGGGAACCGTACAGTTCTTCCAAAGATGGGAGAGGATGACCAATAATCCTTTGGGCTGTGGTTTAGTGTGCTTTAAAGGCATAGTGTGTATGTAACCATAGTAGTTGATTTATGTAGCAAAAGTAATTTCTTTTTGGGTGAAGGAAAAAGGCAAAAAAGGAAATAAAAATCATTTTCTTGCAGGATTAACAACCTCTTAAATAAGAATAGTTTTGAATGTGGTATTGACTTATTTGGGATTAGGATTAGCTCATACAGTTAATTTATATAAACCTTGAATGATAAATAATAATTCTTATCTCGGGAGTTTGGGGGATTTTCTTATCACTGTTTAAAAACCACCAGTTCATTGTACAATGTGCATCATTTTTCTTAAAAAAATATTATTAGTGTACATTATGCTTCAGTGCACTTAATTAAGTGGAATGATTATATGTGATGGGAACAAGAGGTGAATAGGGCATCTTAAGTTTATCATTTTGATGACAGGAGCTATTTTCTCATTCAGTGGGAGACAATCAGCATTAGACCCTGATGTAAATCACTTGTCAGTAGTCCTGGTGTTATGTGAATGTGCAAATACTTTGGAGGGGAGATTACAGTTCAGCGCTAAGCTGTCTCTTGAACCAAAGTATTTATCGGAGTGTCTGGTGAGTGAGAAAGCAGCAGGAAAACATGCCATATTCTGCAAAAGAAAGCAAAGAGATAGGGGTAGGAAATGAGGGCAAACCGTGATTTCTGTGCTCTAGTTCAGAGATGGCCAATATTTTCAGGTTGCGGGAGAAGGTGGGCAGATCCTCTTTAGTCAAACTATTCCAGAACTGGAAGACATCTAGGGATGAAATCATTGTCTGCTTTCTGCAGGTTGATTGGACTGTGATCAGTGCACAGTTAAATAAATAAATCAATCCCAAAGCCCTGTTAAGCATGCCACCTTTCCTTAGCTGATTATGTAATTACGGAATTGTACAGTTGGAAGAGACACAAATGGTAACCTAGTCGAACTCCCTACAATGCAGGACTCTCAGCTAAACATCCATGGCAGATGACAATCCAACCTATAATTACAAACCTCCAAGGTAGGAGAGTCCACTACCTCTCATAGGAATCTGTTCCACTGTCAAACAGCTCTTTTTGCCATCAGAAAGTTCTTCCTGATGTTTAGTCATAATCTCCTTTCTTGTAACTTCAATCCATTGGTTCGGGTCCTAGCCTCCAGAGCAGGAGAAAACAAGCTTCCTCCATGTGACAGGCCTTTAGATCTTTGAAGATGGCTGCCATATTTTCTCTCAGTCTACTCTTTACCATGCTAAGCAGGCCCAAATCCTTTAACCCTTCCTCATAATGTTTGGTTTACAGACCCTTTATCAAAACACCAGGAGGGCACCAGGTTGATGAACTTATTGAACTTAACTGAGACTGAACTAGTTTAAGGCAGTTTCCTTTTTACCATACCCACAATCTCTGGTCTCCTCTACAATCTAGTGGTGTATATATTTCTCATGAAAAACAAAACAAAATATCATTCTATCTGACAAAATCAAAAGGAGGGCGGGGGAGAAAAAAGTTCTTCACAACCTTGAGGTTGTGATCATGATCAGCTTTGGGGAAATTCGTCTTATACTACTTTGTTAGCTGTAATTCAAAAGCTTGTAGGCACCTTCCTAAAATAGACCATTTCCCTTTATTCCTTTTGACTAAAACATCTGTGATCTGGAAATTTGCTAACTTTTTTGACCTTCATAGTTCACCCCTTGGAACAAAATTCTTGATTTATGAAAGCTACTTTTACTTTTAAGCAGTCGCTATCCAGAAGATAATGTTGGGAAAGGATATTGAATTTTGCTTCTTCTGTAGATAATAATGCTAACTGGAAGTATGCCAAGATGAAAGGAGAGAAAATCAAATGCTAATCATTTAAACCTAATGAGACGGCTAGCATTAACTTATCTGTAATAATTTTTTCCCCCTTGCAGGTGAATTAGTTATACCGAGGTGCCAAAGACATATCCCGAGTTCTACATTTTTGGTACAGAACGATATCACAAAATTTCCATTCTTCTACCATTTAGAGAGAAGGTTATTAATTAGGTAGCATGCCAAACTTTCAGCTGAATGTATCACATTCTTCATTTGATGAAAGCACATAGAACTTTAGCACTCGGATCATTCATTTTCATCCAAGCATCCACATCTGAAGCAGCCTTTTCCTGTTCTGCAAAATGAACAATTCATACACCATGTGTAATTAAAGCAACCGTATGTTGCATTACTAGAATTATCTACAGCTGTAGCTTTGCTCTCAAGATTGTGGAATTCATCAGATGCAGAAAAAGATTAATCATTAACTGCCATGCTGGATTTCTGAACCAAAAGGACCAAGATCTTGGACCTATAAAATGGTCACTAATAAACTTCCTTACCCACGGAAGCAGACTTTAATGCAAAAGAGTGATACTGCAGAGAAGTATTATTCTCTTTAATAGCAAACTCAGGTGATGTGTGTGTGTGTGTGTGTATTTCTCTCTGTGTGTATGTATGTATGTATGTGTATATAATATATATATATATATATTATATACACATACATACATACATACATACATACGAAAGCATATATATATATATATATATATATATATATATATATATATATATATGCTTTCGTAGATTTTCACGGGTACAGGAATGCAGGTTTTGGTGTCCTCGGGTGTCTTCCCGTGTAAAAGTACACACACTATGTATAGAGAGAGAGAAATACACACACAGAGACACACACACATGGCCCACCAACTACCTGTGAGGTTTCAGGATGTATTAAACTTGCCATATGTCTGGAAAATTCTGGACATGTATGGAAATCGGATGCCTAAAATGGCAACTGGGGGGAATGTTTGAATTTTAAGAGATGTCCAGAATTTCCTGCATGTATGGCAACCCAGGTTTTTTCTGCTTTCTGTTTTTTCTTTGTGTGTGTATGTGTCTGTGTGTTTGCCACCAAGGCTTTCTGTCCCACTTTGGCCACCACCAGCTTCCCTTTCAGCCCCGTCCTCCACCTCCTGGAGCATCCACTTGGCCCACTGCTCTGGCCCTGCCCACCATTGCCACCGCTGCCTTTGGAGGGAAGAAAGAGCGATGGACGCACACAGGCATGGATGAGGAGAAGTGCTCTGTGGAGAGGGCCTACTCCGGCCATGGAGCACCTCCCTTCCTCAGGCACCTCTCTCTCTGGGCTCCTGGGGTGGGTGGTAAGGGGATTGTCTTCCTTCCTTGAGGGACTCTTCGGTCCTTCTCCCACGGAGGTCTCTGGGTGTCCTCTCCACCTTTGTACCCCTGTCTGGCCTCTGGCATTGCTGTTCCAGTGAGGCCTTTATGCTCAGTCTCTTGAATGTGGGGTGGGGGCTGCCACCTTGGGCTGGGTGCAGGGCTCCACTGAGGCCAGGGCTATATTCTGCTGCCCTTCTGGCCTCCCTTGCAGCAGCAGTAGGAGGAGGCAGTCACCACCATCTCCACCCATATCAGTTTTTGAGGCAGGATATAAGTGTCAGCCCTATACGTCTGTATAACCAACAGGATGGTGGGTGGGTTGTCAGGCTATTCTTTCTCCTTGACTTCTTCCTCCCTGGCCAAGTAGCTCTCAGTGCTGCTCCCCTGGGCACAAGTATTCTGAACATGCTGGTGTGGCTTCAGCCCCACTTCTAGCCCTTCCCTTGGGGCAGGTGGGGTTAGGTGTCCCCAGTTCTCCTTCATACAACTTTGGGTAAAAAAAACCCCAACTTTGGGGGTATGGGGAATTTTTGAAATATGGCAGGTGGACTGTGAGTGGCAATTTAAGGGGCCACTGAGCCTATAAACTTAAGAAAAGGAAGAGTAACAGCAGATGTTATTGGATATGAAACTTCCAGGTTCACACTGAATGTCAAAGACAGGAACTCCATGGGAAAGGGATAGTATACTGCTACTCAACCACAGCCACACTGAAACCATAATGTCTCCTTTGCTTTCAATGGGCAGCTCTCGCTCCCACTTGGAGAAGGGAAATAAAGAGGGGGATCTAAAGGAACTAGAATTGAGGTAGACAGTGTGAGTCTAACAATTGAGCAAGGGTTGAGAGCAATTGCAAACATTGAAAGTTAGAATGCTGATTGAAAACAAAGAAAAAGGGTAAATGGAATATGGGAAAGAAGGGATTCACCTGCTCAAGCAACTCATGTATTAAAATAATTTAAGAAGTTTCCAGGAAGAGGGAAGAAATGTGAAGGGATTTTTACCATAAATAAAAGAAGAGGGAGGGACGCAGGTAGCACTGTGGGTTAAACCACAGAGCCTAGGACTTGCCGATCAGAAGGTCGGCGGTTTGAATCCCCGCGACGGGGTGAGCTCCTGTTGTTTGGTCCCAGCTCCTGCCCACCTAGCAGTTTGAAAGCACGTCAAATTGCAAGTAGATAAATAGGTACCACTCTGGCGGGAAGGTAAACGGTGTTTCCGTGTGCTGCTCTGGTTCGCCAGAAGCAGCTTAGTCATGCTGGCCACATGCCCCAGAAGCTGTACGCCGGCTCCCTCAGCCAATAACGCGAGATGAGCGCCGCAACCCCAGAGTCGGCCACGACTGGACCTAATGGTCAGGGATCCCTTTACCTTTACTTTAAAAGAAGGGGGAGACCCTTTCCCCTCTTTTTCCTCCATATAGCAGGAGTGGGGAACCTTCTGAGGACAACATGTCAGTGGTAGATGGGACCAGAGGAAAATGTAGCATGAACAACAATGAAATACTTTACCTTTGTATGGTAGGCTAGTTTCTATGCAACCATCCCTGTCTATTCTCCATCCAGACAAGGAAAAGGCATTAACAGAAAAGTTCCAGGCAGGCAAAAGAACCCACTAGTGGTGTGAAGCAAGACTACCAAATTTTGCTCATTGCTTCCTTTGTCATGTGAAGGGTCCCCTTCATTTAATCACTGACACTGAGGCCACAATCCTAAGAACATATACAGAAATTCCTCTGTCCCATTGAGCATAGCAGGGTATAGTGCCAAGTATACATGTGTAGGATTGTGTGGCAAGTGAAATACCTTATTTACGTGAATCTAATGTGCCACTGAGTCTAATGTGACCTAAACTTTCAAAACCTTGAAACCAAAAAAGTATTTGCTATGTCAGTGATGTTTTTCAAGTTTGCAATTGAATCTAATGCACCATCAAATCTAATGTGCACCCTAATTTCCACAACATAATTTGGCCCAAAATGGTGTGCATTACATTCAAGTAAATACGATAGTCAGACACAGGCAGAATGGTTAAATTTAGCAGCTGATCCATTTGTTCATTTCTGTCACTGATTTACAGGAGGTAGTTTGGTGCTTGGATACTGTGTGGGATGTCTAGATGTCTAAACATCTAGACATTTTCATGTGCACAATAATGTCAACGAGCACCTTTGGATATAAGATATAGATGGTGTTCAACGATGGTGTGCTTTCTGTTGGAATGAAGCATTGAGGGATCTAACTGGGATAACTTTAAAAGAGGACTGGGGAAATTAATGGAAGATAAGGCTATTAATGGGATGCGGGTGGCGCTGTTGAATGGTTTCTTTAAATGTAAAGGTTCATCATTGTTCCACCCGATGTGTATGTCTTTAAGGGGCCAGAGCAAGGGCCAGAGCAAAATAACGAGACCCAGCCTTTTTAATGCATGGTCTCCCCAGCAAGCTCTCTGCAGTGCTACCATACAGCAAATAGCCAACAGGCGCTGTGGGTTAAACCACAGAGCCTAGGACTTGCTAATCAGAAGGTCAGCGGTTTGAATCCCCATGACGGGGTGAGCTCCCATTGCTCAGTCCCTGCTCCTGCCAACCTAGCAGTTCGAAACCATGTCAAAGTTCAAGTAGATAAATAGGTATCGCTCCTGCAGGAAGGTAAACAGCATTTCTGTGTGCTGTTCTGGTTCGCCAGAAGCGGCTTAGTCATGCTGGCCACATGACCCAGAAGCTGTACACCGGCTTCCTTGGCCCATAAAGCGAGATGAGCGCAGCAACCCCACAGTCGGTCACGACTGGACCTAATGGTCAGGGGTCCCTTTACCTTTTAAGGCTATTAATGGCTACTAGAAATGATGGGATGTTTTGTTTCCATGGTCAGAGGCAGCAATGCTTCTGAATATGCTGGAAGCAATGCTGGAAGCCACAGGAGGGGACATTACCCTTGTAATTGAAACCTGCTTGTGGGTTTCCAACAGGGATCTGGTTGGCCACTGTGAAAGCAGGATGTTGGACTATTGGGTCATCGACTTGATCCTGCAGGCTCTTCTTAAGTTCTGATGATCCACTTTAAAGTCCCAATTTAGAGATAGCTATATTTTAGGAACTGCTTCCACTAATTCCAATGGAACTTAAATGCAACTTTCTCTTTTTAAGGCAACTTCCTGTAGCAGAGGTAGCCAATCTGGTGCCCTCCATATGTTGCTTCACTGCAGTATCCATCATTCTTTAGCATTGGCCATGCTTGCTGAGGCTGGTGATATTTGGAGCCCCAAAACAACTGGAAAGCACCACATTGACTATCCTCGCCCAGTACTAATGGAGATCTGAGATGCACACACACCAATAAATTGATAAAGGTAGAATGGATTATTTGGATAAAAAATAATCTGTGCTCTTTTTCTAAGGCAGGATATTTTGGATCCGAAGCATCATTTTATACAGTAACAAGGATTACTCTGGGATTTATTGAGTAACTGGGATTCCATGTGAATGCTCATTTAAAGCAGCTTGAAAACTGAACTACCTCCAAAAACACATTCCTCTTTTTTCCCTTGTGATGCCCTGTGGAGCAGAATAAAAATCCATCCTAATGTAAAATCTGGATTTAAGAAATACATGGAATTTTTATCTAACCATATCAAAAAGGTAAGTCTCTCTGCTGTTCATCCACCTGGGCTTTCAATTGAGCACTTTCATATCTTCTAAGAAAATACAACAGCTCCAAATAGAAGTTAATTTCTTCCATGACATGCAGATATTTCAAAGAGGGAAAGTGTACCTAATGAAACCAAATCATCTGTTACAAATGACTTCCTTAAGAACTTAGCAACCAAGGACACTTTAAAGCAACTTCAGAAAATGATCTGTGCCAGGAATACCATTATGCATACAAAAATACTTAAGTGCAGATAGATTAAGATGAAAATGTAATATCTATAAGGGCACATCCATATCCACAGCCTGGAGACTTCGTAGAAATCCAGAGGTCAAGGATAAAACTAGAGAAGAAGCATATGCATGTTACAAGATCTTAGCACTGAAGCCTCTTGGCTCTTGGGAACAGATAGGTGCTTATGCAGGAGCTAATATTCAATAAAAAACAACCCACAATCATCTGACATATTATGCAATCCTTTGATAGAATGATAATGCACAATGCAGAATTGTGGGGTATTTTCTCTGTCTTCATATTGGCATTTGCACTTTTGATGTGATGGTGTTGTTTTTTCTTCATCATTAGAGCTTCCTCTCCTGCTAGGGTTGCCATATTCTCCAAAGCGAAAATCCAGACAAAGGTGTTGACTTTTTTGGGAGGGGGAGTTGTTGAACATTCTTGGAGGAACACCTCCCCTCCCCCCCAAAAACAAATCACCCTAGTTTCCTGGACATTTTGCTGATTTGGCGAAAATCCACCTGGACGCTATTATGATTCTGATTCCCAGACGTGTCTAGGAAAACTTGAACATATGGCAGCCCAATCTCCAGCAATGCTTTACGCAAATAAGATTCAAGTAATAGTTCATCACATTAAAAAAAACCACAGCCCTGTCATCATCACCACCATCAAAAGTAGTTTTAACATGAAATAGTACTTAATTATTAGTGTTATAAACTGGTTCTGCAAAACTACAAATCAATGTGATGTGCTATGTGAAGTGATGTCCGTTGTCCAAGCTTCAGAAAATTAAATCAACGTGGGTTAACACAGAAAACCAGATTTATGTACTGATGCTGGATCATAGCTGCAGTCATCTAGGAAGTTCATTTACCATTAATGGTTGTGCAGTATATTATAGAGAAGTTCAGCAGCTGCAGCATTGCATTTCCATGACTGAGAACTGCTACCTGCCCCAATGCTCTTTTATATACAGCTTTGAAAGTCCCTGATTTCCCATTTCACAATATCACGACATGTTGCGTTTTTCCAACCATTGTGTTGCAAGCAAAGCTCAGTAAGCCAAACAGAGCTAGCCAGTAATGCCAGGTAGACAGTTATGATTCTCATGCAGGAGCACATTTGACTTGGTGACTCGCAAATTCTGTAGGCCTGCTTTTAATTGCAAATCTTTGAAGAAGGGATCAGTGTGCTTTCGTTTTCTTGTTCTGTAAATAGCATAACGTATGAATTAATATTGGCCCTATCTTGAAAGCAGCAGCAGCAGCAACAACAACAACAACATGGATTGCTTCCCAATGAAACAAATGGTTCCAAGCACATTATAAGAATGACATTCCCCTCTAGTTGGAAATACTGCCAAGGCTTCCCCAGTCACTGGCAGCAGAACAGTAAGGCTGGCTTCAGAACTGGGAGTAGCACTACTGCATCCACAAATCCTTGCATAAAACTACCACCTCTAGTGATTTTCAGAAAGAGAACTTGGTTCTGGTGAATCCCAGTAACATGTATAATTTAAAGTGCAAAACTGTAAATGGAGAAGATCGTATGCACGTTCTTGATATGGCATACCCTCCAACATCCAGGTGATCCAAATTGGCACTTTTGTTTTTTGGTTTCGAACTCTCTTGGGAGGCAGCTGACTCACACCAGGGCACCAAACTAAAAAAAATGGGATATCGCAGGATCCAATTACGAATAAATGAATTATTGCTAATTCTGAGATGTTTCGCTTAAATCAGGACAGTTGATCAGTATGATACGGCCTAGTGGATGTGCTGAATGGCTAGTTGCTATTTTCAATGTAAATTAACTGCTCAATGTACATTTCACATAGTACCTATATCTATCTATATCATCTATATCTATATCTATATCTATATATGTATCTGTATCTGTATCTGTATCTATCTTTATCTGTATCTGTATCATCTGTATCTGTATCATCTGTATCTGTATCTGTATCTGTATATCTATATCTATATCTAAAACAAAATAAAAAAAATCCTTCCAGTAGCACCTTAAAGACCAACTAAGTTAGTTCTTGGTATGTGCATGCACACGAAAGCTCATACCAAGAACTAACTTAGTTGGTCTTTAAGGTGCTACTGGAAGGAATTTTTTTATTTTGTTTTGACTATGGCAGACCAACACGGCTACCTATCTGTAACTATATCTCTATCTCTATATCTATATCTATATCTATATATATCTATATATATCTATATATCTATATCTTTATCTATATCTATATCTATATCATCTATATCTATATCATCTATATCTATATCTATATCTATATCATCTATACCATCTAGCTAAATGGCTAGCTATCTCTCTGGCAAAAATGCACACATACACACACAAAGGTCAGTTGACAAAGAGAAGCCTTCATGCCCTTCCCAAAAGCCAGCAACAAAGAAATTTGATTTAATGAGAAAGAATTCCATAGCTGCAAGGTCACTCCAGAAAAGGACCTCTCGCTCTCTTGCGGTCACCCACCTTATGACCTGGGGAGTGGCCATATGAGAACAGCCTCCAAAGCAGATCTTAAAATGCAAGCAGTATGTTCCTGAAGCAGGAACTCCAGCAAATAGTTTGGGCCACTAACATCAACTTAGTGCTACACATTGTGCATAACCTTGTGCTGGGTATTTATGGCCCCTTCATTTAAAATATCCACTCTGCTCACTGAACATTGATACAGAACCAACAAAAGAAACGAGAGCTTCACAAAGAAAGCAAACTCAGGGCTTCACTTTGTGAAAAGTGAATAACTGGTTTAATTGCCAGGATTATGATGTGCCTGTCTCTGTATATGTTTAGTGTCTGGAAGAGACAGCCAACTGTGTCCCTGTTCTACTGTCTTCCGGACGAATGCTTCGAGTAAGAACTTAATGGGCCATCTGCAAGGGGGGAAAACACACACCTCATGCCCTCTTTTCATCTTTGGGGAAAAAAACATAAAATGGAAATCACTGAGAACATGGATAGCAAAGCATTGACAGCAAAGCTGCTTTGCTTTATTGAGGACTTCAAATAGGGGAACTGCTGGGTGCTCAATTTCAGCATAAAGATTTTACCATTTTGGTATACCATATTACGAATAAATGCAAAATATAATATACAAGTTTTTGAGGGCAGAAATAGCAATAATATGAGTAAATGGCAGTAAATGAGTAAACTAACAATAAGGAAATCTCTTATACTGGTCTATTTTCTCTCTCTCTTTTTGGAGACCTATCATCTCAAGCAGTCACTGTAATAATGACTAATCTTAAAATACAAAAACCCTATGCTCTAACCAGGAACAAAGTGTCTGCTCAGTGTTGCTCACCCCTTGTATGCATGATGTTCAAACAATATTTAGGGAGGCTTGACCATTTTTGCAGCCAAACTGGCAAACAACATTTGCAGCAGGATGAAGTAAATCTTTGCAATGTGACACACATGCATATGTTGCTCATATCATCTCAATCTGAAGTCATCTCTTACATGCATAAGATATCCCCTTGATGGGTAAGTACCAAATGGTCTTAACATACAGTGGTACCTCGGGTTAAGTACTTAATTCGTTCCGGAGGTCCGTTCTTAACCTGAAACTGTTCTTAACCTGAAGCACCACTTTAGATAATGGGGCCTCCTGCTGCTGCCGTGCCGCCAGAGCATGATTTCTGTTCTCATCCTGAAGCAAAGTTCTTAACCTGAAGCAATATTTCTAGGTTAACGAAGTCTGTAACCTGAAGCGTATGTAACCTGAAGCATATGTAACCCGAGGTACCACTGTATGTGTGAACCCTCCAAATGTAAGTAACAAAAATCTCGTTCTATTCCTTAAGAATCATAGTTGTTATTGGATTTGTTCTTTTACAAAACCACCAGGTTTTGTTGTAGCAGAAGTAGAGGACTCAGCTGCTCAGGATGAATAGGATGGCCCTGAAAGGCACTATGAGTGAAGTAAGTGAAGTAATACATACTACTTTCTAAAGCAGCAGCAGGAAACTTGTAGCCTTCCAGGTGTTGTCGGACTCTAGTTCCCATCAGCAGTAGATAGCATGGCCAGTGCTCAGGGATGATGGGAGCTGCAGTTGAACAATATTTGGAGGGTGAAAGGTTCCTCTTCTCTGCTCTAAAGTGGCCTCATTAAGCTACATGTTTAAAATTCTCTAACTATACCAGTGTTTTTTGAAAGAAAATGATGTACATGCTGTACATACAATTTGTGAAATATGAATAGAATACGATTACCAGATTTCCCCCCCCCCCCAATGAATCCAGGGACACTTTTCAACTTTAGCGGATTTTGTATGGGGACTGATTTGTAAATCCGGGGACTGTCCCAGGGAAATGGGGATGTCTGGTAACCTTAGAATAGAATAGAATAGAATAGAATAGAATAGAATAGAATAGAATAATAGATTAGATATGTTTTCTGCTTTCTGGTTTGAAAAGACCAGCAATCTGAGTACAGTCATACCTTGTGTTGTGTTAGGTTCATGTTGTGTCTTTTCAGCTTCTGAATGCGGCAAACCCGGAAATGTATACTTCTGGGTTTCGCCGCGCATGCACATGCAGAAATGCTCTGCACGCTTGTGCAGAAGCGCCACACTAGTTGCAGACTTTTCGGGGTACAAACGGCACCCTGGAATGGATTGTGTCCGCAACTAGAGGTACCACTGTACAGAGAATGCCATATTAATATTTTAATCAGTTCTATCAAACAAAATTGAACCTTATAATATACTGGCAGGATTTTTTTTCTAGAAAAAAGTTGTTGAGCTTTTTTCTTTTTTTGTTGAAAACAAAAAAAGTCTACAAAACATCACCAAGGTTCATGCCCTCTCCCTGATGGCTAAGCAACATCTCCACCAGAGCCTTATGGTTAGCTGACTTTAAAACTAATAGAGTTAACTCACAAATTACATACTGAGTGATCCCTCCTATTGCACCTTCGACAATATGTTGGAGCAAAATTCTAGACTGCACTTTTTTCGTCCCGCACAAATCATGCTGGGGCACATTCTATTATTACACTTCATAAGACCCAAGAACACCTACCGATTAGCAGTATATTCCCAAGGAAAATCAACCTGCAACAACATAGCCTTTTAATATGGGAAACATTGGTTTTTCTATGCTCTTCTATTGCTCTAACAATTTTCACATCGGTTGGTCGAGCTGAACTGAAGTTTTCTATTGTTCAGTGAGGCAGCAACATTGCTTCCCTTGCTCCATTTCCGTGTTAACGGTAGAAGTTTTCTTGGTCTCAAATGACTGAAGAATTCTAAGATGTATCATGGAATTACCTGCAAGACTGAACATAGGATTTGCCATACAAGATTAAACCACTGATCCATCAAGTCTGATATCTTCCCTCCAACAGTGGTCACTTCCTAATGCTTCAGAGGAAGCTCAAAATATATGAAATGCCACGGCAATTTTCAGTGCTGGTTTTTGGTTCGGAAGGGATGAAGGAAGAGACAGAGAGTGCATCACGAGATAGGAAATAAATCTTCCAACTATAAAATAAATAACTACAGATTGTGGACAAATATGCTGTAGCCATATGTCCTGTTTGTGCCACTTTTAGGATAGTTTCTTACCTCCTGGTATTTAGATACCAGTTAAGAGTGTTATCAGCTAAGTAGGGAATATAGCACTGCATAACCTTTGGCTCTCCAGATATTGCTGAACAAAAAATCCTTTCATTCCCGATTACTGGCCAACACTGCTAGGACTCATGGGAGTTGTTGTTCAACAATATCTTGAGGGCCAAAGGTTCCCCACTCCTGCAATGTATGATCACTCAAGGATGTGTACCTGGCAGGTGTTACATGGACAGTAAAATATTTCAGGAACAAGACTTGAGAAAAGGCATTTCTAAAAAAAAACAAATGTGCTTTGCAATATCCAACAATATATACATAATAACAAAATACTGTATGAGAACATAGAACACACACAGAAAGAGAGAAAACCACAATAGTGCCCCCCACCCACCCACTCTGATTTTTAGTGGTATTTGCAGTAAGTACAATGAGTGGCAGGATGCGGGTGGTGCTGTGGTCTAAACCACAGAGCCTAGGGCTTGCTGATCAGTAAGTCGGCAGTTCGAATCCCCGCAACGGGGTGAGCTCCCATTCCTCGGTCCCTGCTCCTGCCAACCTAGCAGTTCAAAAGCACATCAAGTGCAAGTAGATAAATAGGCCAGCGGCGGCTTTGTCATGCTGGCCACATGACCTGGAAGCTGTCTGTGGACAAACACTGGCTCCCTCGTGAGATGAGCATGCAACCCCAGAGTCGTCCGCGACTGGACCTAACAGTCAGGGGTGCCTTTACCTTTTTACAATGAGTGGCACTGGGGTAATAAGCAAAAGCATACTTTAAAAGGTTTCTACGGAACAATGCTATTCAGTGGTATGGCGTACTAGCACATTCCCATCTCTTTATAGGAGAACTTAATTGAGCTTACAGTTGGATTGTAAACAGCGTTTCTGTGTGCTCTGGGACTCGTCACGGTGCCCCATTGCATCAGAAGTGGTTTAATCATGCTGGCCACATGATTTGGAAAGCTGTCTGTAGACAAGTGCCAGCTCCCTTGGCCTGAAGTGAGATGAGCACTGGACCCCATAGTTGCTTTTGACTGGACTTAACCGTCCAGTGGTCCTTTACCTTTATCTTTTACTGTTAATGTATATAGGTGCAACTGGAATGTCAATATGAGTTGCAAATAAGACATGCTCCTTACCTGGGCTGCAGAACTGCCTATGTCAGTCCTCTCCACTTCAATGTATGTCAGGTTGCACAATTAGTACACTCTGAAGTCTACTCTCCTACAGTAATAATAAAACTAGCTTTTCTCATATTGACCACGTGCAATAAAATAGCCAAGTTATCACTAATCTAGTCCAGCAACAGATGGGTTGAGGGAACAAGATGCTTTGTGTAACTCAGCTGCATATTGGAATAAAATATCAGCCATCCTTTGACTCAAATTTCTCTTCTATCAAATATAAAGGGTACTTTTCTAAATTGAGCAATTATTCTTCCACTTGTCTTTATAGTAATCACTTCCACTGTCTTTGATGTGTTAACCACCCAACTGCCAATAAAGTTCTATTATTCTTCCTATTAGACTAGTGATCCTTTTATATGTGTGGCATTGCTATATAAAACTGACTTATTAGCCTGGCACTGTTCATATTTATGTGGAAGTTCTACTGAGTTAAGTTCAACTGAGTTATGTCCAGAAGCTGTGCACAGAACAGAAGAACATATCTTGCATCTTCAAAAAAAGTACACATTTCCCACCCGATATATATATATATATATATATGCTTTCGTAGATTTTCACGGGTACAGGAATGCAGGTTTTGGTGTCCTCGGGTGTCTTCCCGTGTAAAAGTTGGGGTGTCTAGGCGACGTTTCGACGAGGTCTCACTCGTCATCTTCAGGCTGGTGCTTTCGGCTTCTTGTTACTGGAACAGAGCAGGATCTCAGTGTTTGAGTTCCTATAAATACTGTTGAGGGGGTGTGGTGTATAGCCTCCAATGTTCTGGGCAGAGAGGAAGTTCCCAGGCTAGTGTGTATGGGCACTCTTCACACAAGTGCCCATTAATGAAGCCTTGACAGCCATTCAAAACAAATACAATCCCCCCGAATACATCTTGGACCTGACCAACCACTGCCTAACCAACACGTACTTCATCCACAATGGACAAAGATACAAACAGATAGAAGGAGCACCTATGGGATCACCCCTCTCACCGGTCATCGCAAACCTGTACATGGAACACTTTGAAACCAATGCTTTAGACAAGTCAGAACACAAACCCAAACTTTGGCTCAGATATGTTGACGACACCTTTGTAATTTGGCCACACGGGAAGGAAAAACTGGATAGCTTCCTCACACATCTCAACAGCCTACACCCCAAAATACAATTCACTATGGAAATAGAAGCCAACAACCAACTTCCCTTCCTTGACGTCCTAATCTACAAAAAACCTGATGGCTCCCTAGGACACACTATCTACCGGGAAAAAACACACACCAACCGCTACTTACATGCACAATCACACCACCACCCTGCACAAATAAACTCCGTAGCCAAGACTCTCATCTCCAGAACCAAACGCCTGGCTGACAAAGACCACTTGACAACTGAGTTACAGAATCTCTCAAATGTGTTAATTGCCAATGGATACCAGCAAAACAGGGTTACGAAGCTAATCCAAAAAGAAACACCCCCCAAAAACCAAGACACAGAAGAAAACAATGGCATGGCCCTCCTTCCTTATATCAAGGGCACTACAGATAAAATTAGCAAAATCCTCCATAAACACAATATCAAAACAGCCTTTTGCACCAACCAAAAAATAGCCAATATCCTCAGAAACCCCAAGGATAAAATCCAGTTGGAAAACCAAGGGGTCTATGAAATACCCTGCAAAGTCTGCCCAGCCACGTACATTGGACAAACAAACAGACGAATAAATGCACGTATCGCAGAACACAAGAATGCCGTCAAAAAAGAAGAAAAAACCTCCTCTCTTTTCCAACACATGAAAGAAACAGGACACGAAATTAATTTTGCAGATTCCAAATTGCTCTTTAACATGGAACATCACCACAAGAGAATAATCATGGAAGCCATCGAGATAGAGAAACACCCTCACAACATGAACAAGCGTGACGACACATCCCGCTTGCCAGACATCTGGAAATTAGCCCTCCCCACAAAAACTGACACCAGATCCAGAGGCACACAGAACGCTATCACCAATCAACCACACCAGACCCAAACCCAGACCCTCTCCACAGATAAATTACAGACACCATCCAGTAGCCAAACCATGGTGGCACCTCCGGATGCTGCACCCCCCTGCAATCCCTACACAGATCTGGCTGACACAGGCCACAAAACCACAGCTCGCCCCTATACACGAAGCCAAGCCAGAGCACAACTAAGTGCAGTACAGCCATCTTCTCAGAAAAACTCTTCACAAAGTTCAAGAGGTCAAGACACAAAGACTTTAGCAACTAATCCACACCTAATGACCCACCTAAGTGGTACTCAGGATATCACTCAAGAAATCACTCAAGATATCCCTCAAGTAATTAAGGAACAAAAGAAGAAAAGGCACACTAGCCTGGGAACTTCCTCTCTGCCCAGAACATTGGAGGCTATACACCACACCCCCTCAACAGTATTTATAGGAACTCAAACACTGAGATCCTGCTCTGTTCCAGTAACAAGAAGCCGAAAGCACCAGCCTGAAGATGACGAGTGAGACCTCGTCGAAACGTCGCCTAGACACCCCAACTTTTACACGGGAAGACACCCGAGGACACCAAAACCTGCATATATATATATATATATATATATATATATATATATATATATGGGAATTGGCTAGAGGTTATGTCTTTCCTGTTCAGAATCTGTGCTCCTGCCAGAGTTTTGGTCCTGCCAGAGATACCATCCCTCTGACCATTGCTTCTAGACACACAATTTGTATTTCAGCAAATGAAGAGGGATTAAGCACTGTTTTGTATCTTTCTTGAAAGGGCAACAAGGTGAAAATATACATTTTCAACAGTGTAGATTCTGAGAGTGTTAGTTTGATTACATTTTCAGAAAAGGAAGTTAAAGCGTTGCATTGGGGCAACATTGTGTCCCTTGTGAGCTTCTCTGACAGAGGTTGTTTGTCATTGGATCATGTGTTTTTTGGCTCTTTGGAGCTAAATCTTTATGTGCCTTGGAGTTATTTTATAGAGATAGCTAGGGAATATGCCTCACAGAACTAGACCATGAGTCAACACTGTTTCTTCAGGATAACTGCTGTTTGTTTGCTTTAGGAAGCAAGACAGCCTCAGGACACCTTTGCGGAAACCTGGAGTCTGAAGTGCAGTTTCATGCACAAAGCACCAAAGAACAAAAGCTACATCCATCTGAGGCATAAGAGACGGACTTCTGCCAAAACACTTTTTGAAACTAAAAAACCTCTTTCCGCCATGTGCATGATTCTCCACACTTGCTATGGGGAAAACCAGATTAGTATTAAAGACTTCAGTGTGCGCATTTATTCACCCAGATGGCTTTTTGTGTGATTGATGCGCACTACTGACAATGACCCAGTCTACTGTTTGCTTAAGGCTGCAATCCTATACAAACTATCTGAGAGTAAGCCTTATTAAACTCAATGCGGCTTAACTCCTAGCATGCATGCTAACCATTGCACTGTTGTTTTCATGCATACTCTCTGGGCTTGTGGGAAATCATGGAGCAGCCTTCCCTAGCTTGTCATGTTGACTGATGGAAATTGTAGTCTGTGTTAAGTTGTGGGTGAGCATATCAGACAACACAGTGATTATTCAAACAGCTCTTGTTTATTCACAGGCCAGGAGAGAACTGAACTGAAGGGTTCAGTCAGCCTGCTTATATAGAGCTCCAGTACAACGTTACTGTAACAGCTTTCTAAAACTATCCAATCACTGAACGTCACTTTCTATCCCTTATTTGCATAACTATCTACAGTACCCCCCCTGCTGGCCCAGGGTGAGTACATAACAGTCTGAAACATCTGGAGGGCACCATGCTGGGGAAGGTTGTCCTAAAGCATTTCACACTAGTGTGCAGTGTGTGTATATTTTCATGGCAGTGCCCCATTTCTCCTAATAGATCAGACACCACTGTAAAAAGGGCTCTACCTGAGCAGCTGAGAGGTCCTTCAAACCACACATATGAGCTTTGCCTCAACCTGCCCTCTTTTTGACATGGGGTAGAGCAAATTTGCCCCCTGGTTAAAGTCAAGGAAGTGTTCATCTGAATACACACACACACACACACAGTCGTAACTCTGAAGTCAAACAGAATCCGTTCCGGAAATCCGTTTGACTTCCAAAACATTCAGAAACCAAGGTGTGGCTTCCGATTGGCTGCAGGAAGCTCTTGCAGCCAATCAGGAGCCACAGAAGCCATGTCAGACGTTCGGGTTCCAAAGAACATTCGCAAACCAGAACACTCACTTCCAGGTTTTTGGCATTTGAGAGGCAAAACCTTCAACTCGCAAGGTGTTCGGGATCCAAGGTACACAGAGAGAGAGAGAGAGAGAGAGAGAGAGAGAGAGAGAGAGAGAGAGAGAGAGAGAGAGAGAGAGAGAGAGGTGCTAAAAATAAATTCATTAATAAAGAGAAGAATTAGCTGTTGATATTTTTTTAAGGCAGAACAGGTTGTGTTATCTAAAGGTAAATGCAGCTATAAGTGAGGTTTTTTTCTTCCCTCAGAAATTTCAGAGTTATTGTTCCCATGGTAACTATAACTCTCCCATATTGTTAAGCAATGCAAGTCATTACTGAATGGTAGTGGCATTGCCATAATTAAGGCAGAAGTTAGGGTTTAATTTGAAAAAAGAACTTTTTAAAAATAATATGAAACAAAATAATTCTATAAGAAGTCACCTTCTGTAAATAGCATTTGAGGTGATTTCTTATCTCAAATAACAAATTAGTCCTAGATAAAGTTTGAAAAAAAATCATGATTTTCTTCTTCTTCCAAAAATGAATATTGGCCAATCAAAGGTTTAAAATGATGTATTTACAAATACACCTGCCAAAAAATGTTGAGGGAAAATAAGCTCTTTTAGGTTCTCCTGCTATTTCATCCTCATATTTCAAAAATTACCAGTGGCTGCAGAATCAAACTAGTCATCAGTTCATGATGAATGAAAGCACCATCATTATAGTGGCAGCTGACCAAGCTGGTCTGAAAGGAACAAGCGATTGAATACTATCTATCTGCAAAACCCCAGGGTGACAATTGTAATGAAAATGGTAAGGCTTCCATGCATTGATGTTCATCACATGCAGAGCAGTCCAGCTGCCCCATCCTTCACCCATGGGGCTTTACAGAATGATAGAGTCACCACCACATCCACAGCATGGCCACTCATCACCAGCTGAGGAAAAGCAGATCGAGCCTGATACTGGCGGCACTGCCTGTGAAGTAAATATAGGGTGGGAGCTTAAAATGCAGATTCTTTAAAATGAGATATACCAATGCAATAACTGTACACTTAACAACAATAAATGGCCAGGTTTAAGGGTGTTTGTATTTAAAATTCTTTAGCCTACAGATTTATTGATTGATTTATTCAGTTTTGTTGGGAATTTTTTTGATGTTATAACTATTTTTGTTATGTTGCAATTATATATTTTATATATTGTGATCTTTCCTGTGAACCGCCTGAGACCTTATATAGGGTGGTATATAAATTCAATAAATAAAATGAAATCCCCCCCCCCCCAAGTTGTGAGCCACATTGAGCATGGTTTGAATTATGGAAAGGTGGAATGCAAATGAAACAATGTACGTATGCATGTATTAATTCAGTTTAGTTAAAAAAGCAGATAGTATAGTACAGGGTCCCCTTCATGGATCACTGCTTTGCCGTGGCGAAGGGGCTTGAAGAAGAAGAAGAAGAAGAGTTTGGATTTGATATCCCGCCTTTCACCCCCCTTCAGGAGTCTCAAAGCGGCTAACATTCTCCTTTCCCTTCCTCCCCCACAACAAACACTCTGTGAGGTGAGTGGGGCTGAGAGACTTCAGAGAAGTGTGATTGGCCCAAGGTCACCCAGCAGCTGCATGTGGAGGAGCAGAGACGTGAACCCGGTTCCCCAGATTACAAGACTACCGCTCTTAACCACTACACCACACTGGCTCTGCAGAACTGCAGATGGTGATAGCAGCCACGAAATTAAAAGACGCCTGCTTCTGGGGAGAAAAGCAATGACAAACCTAGACAGCATCCTAAAAAGTAGAGATATCACCTTGCCAACAAAGGTCCGTATAGTAAAAGCTATGGTTTTCCCAGTAGTGATGTATGGAAGTGGGAGCTGGACCATAAAGAAGGCTGATCGCCAAAGAATTGATGCTTTTGAATTATGGTGCTGGAGGAGACTCTTGAGAGTCCCATGGACTGCAAGAAGATCAAACCAATCCATTCTTAAGGAAATCAGCCCTGAGTGCTCACTGGAAGGACAGACCCTGAAGCTGAGACTCCAATACTTTGGCCACCTCATGAGAAAAGAAGACTCCCTGGAAAAGCCGCTGATGTTGGGAAAGATGGAGGGCACAAGGAGAAAGGGACGACAGAGGACGAGATGGTTGGACAGTGTTCTTGAAGCTACCAGCATGAGTTTGACCAAACTGTGGGAGGCAGTGGAAGACAGAAGTGCCTGGAGTGCTCTGGTCCATGGGGTCACAAAGAGTCGGACACGACTAAACGATTAAACAACAACAACAATAGTACAGGATGTGTAGAGGCTACAGGATATATTGTGCAAGCAAAGGGTCCAATTCTGACCTGCATGCTCTGACTTGTGTCATAAGGCAGCTTCCTACCTTCATATGTAAAGAAGTCCAGAGTCCTTTGCTTCTGGTGCTGCAGGATATGTCCATTTATTAGGTTCCATGGAGCTATTGAAATGACAATTTCAGTGAGTATAGGGTTCAAAAACCGAATGATAAAAAATGTTGTTGTGAACATAACTCTCAAATATCCCAGTATCTGCTATGCTTTTCAAAAATAAAATTCATCTTTTTGAGGATGCAAAGCATAGACCATCCAAGTGACCCTATTTTCCAGGGATGTCCCTGATTTAGAGAAGCTGTCCCACTTTTCTGATTTGATCCCAGAATGTCCCGGATTTCCTTAGGATGTCCCTATTTTTGTTGGAGAAATGTTGGAGGGTATGGAGTTATCCAACCCCCAAGCCATCTGAAGGCAATCCTTTATAGGGAAGTTAAAAAAAAAAAAGTTTAAGGTTTTATTATGTTTTTATATATGTTGGAAACGGTCAACCAAGTAAGATGTGTGGGGTATAAATAGTAAAATTATCGTTATGGAATGGGACATCCCTATTTTCATAGGAGAAATGCTGCAGGGAATGAAAATAAAGCAACAATAAACTAGGAACATAGTCCTATATAGAGGGCAATTCTGAAGACAAATGTGCTTCGTTTGAATATTTGCGATAGCAGTGCCTGCTAATTACTTTCTGAGTCATGCTTTAATAAAACACAGTAATATTGTTATTCTGTGTGCTTAGCAAACTAGTTCTATACTGTTGAAATTTGCTAACTCATAGCAGTGTCTGAGAAGACTTGGAAAACTATGATATTTGCAAATTACTGGAGAGGTAAGTGGACATCAGCATTGAACCACGAAATGTATTTATGGTAAATTTATGTTGTCCTTTCAGTTTTAATAGTTCAGGATGATACGACAAATTATGCATACAAGCCTATGGCATCTGTCTCTATGTTGCTTTGGACTCATAGCCAACCTTTGTTTTGATTATCCCTAAGTTCAGGATCCCTGCTTGCCATTTATTTGGTGGCTCTGTAAAGCAGTCCTGCATGTACACCACTATAGATATGTAGGGTTCCTACACAAAACAGACAACCTAAGATTCTTAATGTACACGTGTACTTGATATCCAATGCATTATTATGAGTTCCTGAAAATGTCTTTCTTTCTTTCTTTCTTTCTTTCTTTCTTTCTTTCTTTCTTTCTTTCTTTCTTTCTTTCTCTTTCCTGCTTTTCATACACACCCTTCCATTCTCATTCCTCAATTTACTTTTCCTATCCCATCTTTCACCTTTTGCCCAATATCTCATCTTGATCTGTCTCTCTCTTAAAACTTCATCCTAGTCATGTAATGGTACTATAAAACCACAATAATGGATATTGTAACAGAAATGGAATTTTATTTATATTAACACTCAGTACAACTTTATATGGCTATTAAACCTTTACTGGGGAATGAGCAGAGCTTACTTTCAGAGGACATTACTGTTAGATAGTTAGTAAATGAAAATTAGGAAAGTGCTACTAACAATGAAAGTTGTCCGCTAAACTGGCTATTTTGGAGCAACCAAAATATAGAACCCAGCAGAACAGTCCTATACATGAGGTGCACATACCACTGAATTCAATGGGGCTTACTCCTAAGTAAGTGGGTTTAAGAGTGCATACTAAGAGTGTGCATTGGCTCTGAGTGAGAGCAAAATAACAAGGCAACTCTGGTTGATTCAAAGATTTTACCCCTTCCTGAAAGTGGGGTGTCAAGACTACCTCCCAGCTGGATCAGAGCCTCCACAAATTTTCATGTCACTCAGTTGTTTCTGTACCCTTCTGTATTATAATTCTTTTTTCTATCTCTATATTTCTCTAGGTCCAAAAAGTTGCCCTCAGAGCACAGAAGAGGTCTGGATTTTCTTGTTGTTAAAAGTAGAGTAGTGGAGAACTTTAAAAAAGAAAAAGAAAACTACACACACAGAGAGAGAGAGAGAGAGAGAGAGACAATGTTGTTCTGCTCTAACAACAACAAAGAACAGCTCTTCAGAACTCTACAGCCAACATTTCAGACTGTCTTCTGCCATAAGGCCTATTAGGCTTGTTGGGGACCTTAACTGTGATGCAGAAGGGAGTTTTATCTGTGTATCTGGTGTTGACGTGCATCACAATAAGTACCCACCCAGTTTATGCAATTGACATTCTTCAAAAAAGAAGAAAGGGTCATGAAAATTTTATGTCCAGGTCACACGTGATATTTTCTGCATGTTTGATAGCCCAGAAATTGTCTGACGTGGCCCACAATAATAATGTCTAAGGCAATTAAATGTCTGATCCCCAAGATGAATGGTTACTGATTAGTACTGATTAAATCAATTCCCAGTGTTCCAGTGTTGTTTTACTGTCAGCATGCTATGCACCTCAGACCATTTGTTGACTCTTTAGCTAAAGCTTGGTGGACCACTTAGAATCATAGAATCATAGAGTTGGAAGAGACCACAAGGGCCATCGAGTCCAACCCCCTGCCAAGCAGGAAACACCATCGGAGCACTCCTGACATATGGTTGTCAAGCCTCTGCTTAAAGACCTCCAAAGAAGGAGACTCCACCACACTCCTTGGCAGCAAATTCCACTGTCGAACAGCTCTTACTGTCAAACTTCCGGAAACTGAGTAGTTCCTTACTAGTTGGTACTACAAAAATTTGTTCTCTTCAGTTAACACTTGCACAAATATTGTGTAAATGTAGCTATAGGAGTGGGTGCCAGGAGAAGGTCAGTAATAACTCATATAGCTTTTGTGAAGTTAGCTCATCATTCAAAGAAACAAGGCAGCTCAGAAGGCCAAAGCTGGAGGCCACAGCAACTGGGCTGCTCTCTGCCACAAACTCTTTTTGCTCACTAAACCCTGTTACCTCTTCATCTTCCAATACTCCTCCTCCCAGTGTGCTGTCTCTTCTCCCTATGACCAGTTGTCCTACCACCAGGCGTGCCAACTTGATTAAAATATTGGGGGGAGCAGGTAAGCCCTGTCCCACATAATCAATCAAAGACATGGCATACACAAACCATTTGAATTTCAATGTCCATCAACTTGAGGGGTGGCCTCCTTAAATATTTTATTGGCAGGGGCAAAGGGACCGTGGCCACTATGACCACCACCAACCCGTCAGGCTCTGAGCCTTCTTCCCTTGGGGTTCCTCAGCTGGTGTCTCCAACCTCTCCTCTTCAACCAGCCAGTCCATAACACCACCTCCCTTCCCTCTATGATATTTTCTCCTTTATGCTTAAGATTTCCATACAGTAATATCAGTTATTAGATTATTTCTTCTCTTGCCAATATATTTCTTGAAATGAAAGAGTGCCCTTTGATGTATCTTTTATTGAAAGCCTTGTGTTAAACAGCCGTCTATTTTTTATCCATTTGAAGACAGTTTCAGTGCCACTTCTTCCCTTTGACAGGGGTCAAAGGAAAAGCATCTTCATCAAAGAAATTTTATTAGCCATAAAGAGAACTTCTATAAAGCTGGGGATGTGCTGAGGTAATACAAGTTGGAATATTTTCACTATCCATTGGCTT
Organism: Podarcis melisellensis; assembly: GCF_964234715.1. Lineage (NCBI taxonomy): Eukaryota > Metazoa > Chordata > Lepidosauria > Squamata > Lacertidae > Podarcis > Podarcis melisellensis. The sequence continues at coordinate 19,130,264 of NC_138531.1, read as the reverse complement.
TAATTGTTCAAATAAGACAACTAAGCCCTCTTGCCCAGATGTGTTTGCCGAGATAAGCCACCAGAATCAGAAGCAGGATTGATGTAGCTTCACCGTGATGAAAAATAATGATTCTTTTCTACCTCTGTCAATCCAGCTTTCATACCTTAGTCATAGGAAATGTATAACAATATGAATGCATGCAGTGATATTGTAACTTGCTAATCAGAACTTGTTTAATAATATGATAAATGGTTCAGTACTGCACATGCAGAGGGCAGGGTGAAAAGTAACTTCTAATTTGGCTCCACTATAACCCTTCCTACCCCACCAGATGTCTTCGCATTTCTACACTACAACTCAATGGTCCATTCACTTCAAGCAGATGTTCTTGCACCACAATCCTACTCATAAGGAAAACTGAGAGGTACACAAGCTTTAGAAACAGAGGAGGTCCATGTATTAATGTTACATCTTTGTGACAGATTTTGTTTGTAATGTCCTAGGTATGAATACATGCATACTAGAGCTACAACTATTGTGAAACCCATCCTACTAGATGGCACCAACTTTATTCTTGAACTATGAAGGCAGTAGTTTGAGAAGGTCCATTTTTCTCTTCCCCTCCAGATGCTGTTGGACATCAGTTCCCAACATCCCTGACCATTGGCTAGGGGGACTGTCCCTAAGGGGAAATGGAGCCCAGAGCCCATCAACACACAAATTCCCCGTCTCTGCATTAGAGCAACAAACTTGGACAAGCTATGACCAGGGCTTGTCAAGAAACTATAATTCTGGGGAGAAATTTAAATGTAAACAAACAAAAAATATGTTATTTTGAAACGCTGTTTAGATTGTAAATGGTTAACTGTCTAAAGGAGAAAAGGAAATCCTGGCCTTGAAGCCACAGAGATGTATTTTATCGGGGTTCAGTGGGTAGGTTGCCCAAAATCAGTTGAATTGATACTGTTGCATGTCAAGGTCCCCAAGACACCCCCCCCCAAAGAAAAACACAATCGACACTTAATTTTTGTTTAAGGTTTTTGGCATAATTTTGGCCACAACTTTATTCAGATTACAGCAATGTGAGTGGTTGCTTAGGCATTGGTAGCACTAACTGACTCCGCACGGGGACAGCTCTGACATTCACACCCCCCGATAAGTCAGAAAGGGTAAGTCACCTGGGGAGAGAGACGGGACTGGGAATCATGCCTCACCTCTCCCCAGAAGGCTCCCAGGAGCTTGTGTGGCCCTAGCCCCTTGCCAGGGGGTTTCGGACAAAAGCATGGGGAGCCCCTGGGTTCCTTTAACGGAAAACCCTTGAAGCAGCAGCAGCATTTTGGAGGGGCAGGCACAGCCAAATCCATACCCCTCCACCAACCAATTCCAAGACCAATGCCTAACTGCAAACCTTACAAGTTGTGACGATTTGCTACGCAGTAGGCAAAAAACCAAGTGGCACACACTAATCAGCCAAATGGACAGAATTCCTACCGGGCCCCTGCCCCAAAGCAGACGACCCCATGACAGGCATAGCAAGGTCAAGCAAACAGCCTAAAATTAGGGAAGGGAGGGCAGGTGATCCAAAGTAAGCAGCGAAAAGAGGAAGTTTGTCGCTGCGAGCATTGTATTTAACAAAGAGGGCTGTCAATCAACAAATGGCAACATCTAGATTTCCCCAGTAACAGCTCGCCCCTGCTTAAAGGATGGCCAAACCATTTGCCTAGCAACAGTGAGGTGTCTCGTCAGCCCCGCCCGCAACCTGTGCTCTCCATGAGGGAGAACACACTTTGCTGAAGAAAGGATATGTAACTTATGAAGTTTCCAGTATGTCAGTTGACTGAAGAACTTGATGTTTATATGATTCAATGGAATATGAGAGGGTCAGAATGTGATACATCCTTTTGTAGTAATTTAATTCAAACCTATTGGTCCATTGTTATAGGCCTATGAAATTTAGGTTTGCCAGTGAGAACCTGCTGATTGTCTGGGCACTCTAGCTGGAGAGAATAAAAGGCTCGACACTGCTTAGGGGTCAGTCAGTAGGACAGAAGAGTCAGGCAGTCTTTGTCAAACTGTGAAGAGATTTAGTAAGGGATTTAAGGACTCCAAAGAGGCTGGAGACAAGCATGAGAGAGTCTGAGGCTGGAAGCAGCAATGGCCATGGAAAGATAGCAAGAGAGACTAGGAGCTAAGGAATTCAGGTGGAGCCAAAGCATTAAAGCTGAAAATCATCAAAGGAAGGCACTAGGGGGTCTGTAAAGAGAAGTGGAAGAAGCTCACCTTTGGAGTTGAGCTAAGACCAGTGTGTGAGAACTTAGCAAGTAACACAAAGAAAAACTGAGTCCCTAACCAGAGAGATGACTTCTAACTAAAGCTTACAAAGCAGTTGTGGGGAAAGAGAACCTGTCCAGAAAGGAGAAGACTTCAAGTGAAGCCCTTTAATCAGTCTGTGATTTAATTGGAGGGGAGCACTAAAAGAGGGCAGTTGGCTAGTGGCATTAGTACAGAGATAGGAACCGAAACAAGTATATAGACATCTGGATAGCTCAGTTGGTTAAAGAGTGGAGCTGATAATGCCAAGGCTGCAAGTTTGATCCCTATATAGGACAGCTGCATATTCCTACATTGCTGGGGATGGGGGCGGGATGAGGATTAGATGTTCCTCAAGGTCACTTCTACAATTCTATGATTCTAAGCCTTTCTAGATGTTTAGAAAGTTGATGTATTAATCTATGATTCTGTGATCTCTTTGAGGTAAAAGGAACATCATTAAAGAAAACAGAGCATCACTAAAGCAACATTAATATATATAAAAGTTATAGAATCAACACTTAAATAATCATATTTTATATTATTTTAAGTTTTTGTACTTTATAAGGCATTTGTTTTGATTTCCAAACCCTGGTCTCCATTCCATACTGGTGATCAGCAACCATATGCAAGAAAAGAGTACAAAGATATTAGTTATTTGAATCTAAATGGTGGTACTGGGATGATAAAGGGGATTATGAAATAAGGTATTTACAATTTATGGTGGGATCCTGCATACAGTAACATTGTGGGCATAGTAAACCACAGCAGTTCCAATAACTTTCAACTTATTTCATGGCAGTTGGCGTGATATGGAAACATTTAAGTCCAACCGTCTACCAAGACTTCAGCTGAATGGACCTGAGCTGAGCCTGCTGGAGAATTGATCTACCGGACATTTGAAGACAAGGGTGTGAAACCTTTTCCTCCTAAGGACCACACATTTTCTTATGGGAAACCTTCCAGAGGCCCCAAGCCAGTGTCAGCTGCGTCAAAAGTGGCCCTAGTCAGATACACACCAGCAAATTGTGTTATCACAGTTCCAGCTAGGGAAAACCAGAAGAACATGGAACAGGTCTAGTGAGGAGCATGGCCTGGGTACGAGTGGCCTTGACAGAATCTTGAGGGCCAGATAGACCTGGGCACAGGCAATATTTGGCCTCCGGGCCAAGGGTTTCCCATCCCTGCTTCAACAGAGAGGTGTGAGGGCTCAGTTTGAAGTAATTGGTGTGTCACAGCACAGCACAGCCATGTCAATGGCAGTGCACTAAGCATCAGGTGTGCCGGTCTCAAAGGCACAATTCTACTGGAGCCCTATGAAAATCTGCTTCTCTTCCAGTTCTCTGTGCATACAGGAAATCGTACAATTTATCTTACATGCAAGCTTGTAGCTAATGAATGTAGCATCTGATTTATATGTGATGTAATTACAGTATAAAGTAAATATGACTTCAATTATTATTATTATTATTGTTTTGGAGTGGCAGTTTTGTCAACAAATGTTCTAAGGCTCGGGCAGGTAAGCAATGCTTTTTCTGATCATACAATACATCTATGTGCTTAAACATATCCATAAACTTAATTCATCTGTAAAATGAGATCATCCGTCTTTCTGTATAAACAAGCCACTCTGTGTTTGGCTCCTCTGGCTTGCTTACTCTTTGACAATAAAGAGCCCATGATTGAATGGTAAAACACTGCTTAATGCTCAGGGCCCCACATTCCAATAAGAGAAATGAAAGTAATAAATATCATCTTTATGCTATTAATTTTTTCTGATCTTTAACTTCAGCAGAACGAAGCCTGGAGCAGAGACAATCATATAAGCAGGTAAAATAAACAGGATTTGCATAAAAGATGATGTCCCTTCCACTACAGGCTTACGGTCTACAAAAAAGAACACAGGGGATAAAATTCGGTAAGACGTTGTTATGTAACTGGAGCAGTGATTCTCATAGTGCAAGAATGGGTAAACTGTGGCTCTTCACATGCTGTTAGACATCCTTCATTGGCCATTCTGGCAGGGAGCTGGAATTCAGCAACATTTGAAGGACCACAATTCACTATTCCTTGCCATAGTGTATGCTTAAGATAATATGTCTTAAGTAAGGCCCCTTTGATGGGACGTGGGTGGTGCTGTGGGTTAAACCACAGAGCCTAGGGCTTGCCGATCAGAAGGTCCGTGGTTCGAATCCCCACAACAGGATGTGCTCCTGTTGCTCAGTCCCTGCTCCTGCCCACCTAGCAGCTCAAAAGCACGTCAAAGTGCAAGTAGATGAATAGATACGGCTCCGTCAGGAAGGTAAATGGTGTTTCCATGTGCTGCTCTGGTTCGCCAGAAGCGGCTTAGTCATGCTGGCCACATGACCTGGAAGCTGTCTGCAGACAAACGCCAGTTCTCTCAGCCAGTAAAGCAGGATGAGCGTGCAACCCCCGAGTCGTCCACAACTGGACCTAACCATCAGGGGTACCTTTACCTTTACCTTTAAGGCCCCTTTGAATCCTGACTGGATGCTTCACTGTTCTGGGCTTACCTCCTTCCATTCAGACAGTATTATTGGAGGATAATTATGTTACATATCTATATAAAGGGTGGTGGCGTCTCCCAGTGCAGAGATATTGTAGAATTAACTGGCTTCACTAGCTGGGCTAGTGGGCTGTGGGCTGTGGTCCAAGATAAGCCAGGCACTAACATCAGGATCCATGGGTCAAGCCACAAGTTGTGACTGAATAGCAAGTCAGACCCAAAGCACAACAAATAAGGAATTAGGTTTGAGGAGCAAGCCAGATATCATCAATGGAGATTATAGGAACACACCAGAGCCCAGAGAAACATTGTTGCTTGAGGAAAACTTCTTGAAGTTGTTTTATACACCTTCCAGCACAGAAGGATCCAACAGCCCATCTGAGTAAGTAGAATTGGTTTAGGGACTGAGTTTATATCAATGAGAAGGCTGCCAACTGCAATTTGGGGGCTCACCACAAAGGGCAGCTGTCCGTAGAACCCCATTGTTTCCTGACAGTAGACTATAACATCTCCAAAAATAAATCAATTGACATACAACACTTCTACTTAAATTCTTGCGCAATGTTACGTAGTTTTTATACTGACTAATAGAATAGCTACTGCAGGTGCAAGCAGATCAGAAGAATCTTTATTTGCATCAGCCACTAGCCATAGCAATAAAATAGATAATAAAATAAAATAAAATAGGGAAAAATATAGAGGTCAAAACTTAACTATACAAAATACATTTTGGAGATTTACATCAATAATAAAATAGTCAACTCCTAGGGGCCAAGGCCTCTTCGCTCCCCCTAATAAAAATTTGAGGGGGTTGCTCCCCGCCCCCAAGTTGATGGGCATTGCCATTCAAATGTGTGTGTAAGGCATCTTGTGATCAATTATGCAGGGTGGGGCTTACCTGCACCCCAAATATTTTATTCAAGCTGGCACTCCTGGCGGAAGACAGGTCTGAGAAAGGAAAACCAAAAGGGCTATGGTTCCAGCTGAACTAAGAGATAATTAGCTGAACTAATTTATTAACTCTCCTTCTGAGGCAGCCAGGTGAAATTTGAATGTGTGAATTTCAATCCTAACCTGGCTTCTGTTTCAGTGTATCTGAAGAAGTGTGCATGCACATGAAAGCTCATACCAATAACAAACTTAGTTGGACTCTAAGGTGCTACTGGAAGGAGTTTTTTATTTTGTTTCAACTACAGTAGACCAACACGGCTACCTACCTGTAACTAGAACTATGGAAGGCACCACATTGAGCTGCATGAAATGGAAGTCCATCAGCCTCACCAAGAAACTTGCACAGGTACAGACTGACATCTTTCTGACTAAATGCAAGAACCTGGACATTATATAGAAGGGTCTGGTGACTTCTGTTTCAGTGTATCTGAAGAATGCACACGAAAACTCATACCAATAACAAATTTAGTTGGTCTCTAAGGTGCTACTGGAAGGATTTTTTTAAGTTTGTTTAAACCTAACCAAGTTTTACTGGGATAAGCCCCATTGATTTCACCAAGACAAGAAGAGAAGGAAACAGACCATTGGAGTATCTAGTTCAGTATTGTCAAAACCAGGTAGTCTTTAAGAAGAGATATTGGGCCCCACCCTACAACTGTAGTAAACTATTGTCCGGGGGATACTTCAATCCCATTCTATTAAAACAAACAAACAAACAAACAAACAAACAAACAAACAAACAAACACATGGGGTAGCATTCAGAAGTAGGATCTCCTCAACATAACACAGTGTCCCTTCTTATGTGACCATCATATGGTACCAGGTGCTGAAACCCAGCTACTTACAGCACTGCAAAAGTAAGCCTATCCTTTGGTTTCTTATCATGACACTGTTACTCCTTCTGGAGTGTTGAACAATTTTGGCATGGTTTGGAGGCCTATCATGGGTTCTTCCCATGTTGCACAAGACCTCTGAAATTATTAAGGAGTTGGGGCCAGGGGGCTGCAGTGCATCCATTCTACACGGACACCATGAAGGTAAGTTTAGAAGGGACCTTTGTGGAATGAATGAGAGTCCCTTTGCAGGACTGAAAAGAACCCCCCCCCAAAAAAAAATGATACTTTCAATTTACTCAATTTGAGCACCATATCAAATGAAGCAAATTTTAAAGCATTGGGAAATTACCATCCATAGCCCACATTTTATTGAAAGAAAGATCAGTTGTCCGTTCCTCGCAACCTGGGTTGGTGTTAGCTTAATATGCCTACCTGTAGTTTTCCAAAGTAAGATGCATTTCAATAATAATAATAATAAAACTGATGGAATTGCTCATGTGAGACTCTATATTTCTTTCTTTCTTTCTCCACTGGAAATGTTTTTGCCAAAGTGAAACTCGAATGCCTACTTCCATGGGACATCACAGCTAGAAAAAGTTCTTGTATGATTAAAAGAGTTATTTCTGACATTTCCCCCTCCCTCCTGAGCTTGTCAGAGATGGAGATGCCGACCTTTTTTTTTGTTCCAGGAGAAATGAAAAGCAAAGGCACCACTTTAACAAGACGTAACGGTTTTGACAAACCATAGTACAAGAAATGCAAAAATCCAGCAAAGGCATTTAGTCATTCATCTCCCAGTCAAGATAATTACAGCTGTCAAGCATGGTTGTGCTGTGGGATTCTTTGTCCAGAGGGTTCCTTATTTTCCTCTTCCATCTCTTGCTGTCAATGGGTAGCAGCCATCAATGTCAACGTCAAATTCTATGCATCAGTATTTGTGGCAGTGCAAGAACCTTTCCTTTCAAATGTCTATGTTTCAGCTTGCCAGTCTCCTCGCAGTCACGCAAGCAGTGGATGGTGCATAACTTTTGTAGCACTGAAAACACACTTCAAATGTGTTTCAGATACAGAGAGTATTTGCAGGGGAAACAACTTGCCCTACAACTGCGTACAGAGGCAGGGGGTGGTAGGGGCAGTTCCCGTTTTCTATAATATGCTGTGGCTCTTCACAACTTACTGCTTTTTCCTGCTAGGGCAAAAGGAGGAAACGGCTTAGATTTTTGGCACTGAAAGAGAAGGGGCATGTCTTTAATGCATCATTGTTAAAAACAGGCAAGCAGGCAATTTTAGGATTATACCTACAAATAGAGAAGTTGGATGAAGCTCAGGAGATGGTATCATAGTTAACCAACAGTCCTGTTGATGAACACATCCAAACCCAGTTCAGCAGGATGGCCTGGCAGTCTTCCAAATAGGGTCATCAGGACCAAGCTGAATGGGCTCAGGATCCAGCCCAAGTCTGTCTCTCCACCCTAGCCACACACATTTTGGGGGACTTACACCTGTCTCAGCTCAGCCAGCTGAACCCTGATTAAATTGGGATGGACCAGTTACACCAGCATATCTTTGGCTGAGCTGAGATTTGGGGCTACATGGCAGCTGAGCCTGGCTGGGCTAGGAATCAGCCAGTGGAACTGGAAACCCAGTACATCCTATGCTGCTCATCAAAACATAGCTTGCCATAGGATTGCCCCCAGATACAATTTAAATCAGTCTTCACCAACCTTCTCCCTTCCAGATATTTCTGGCTACAACTCCCTTCAGCTCCACACAGCACAGCTGATGGGTGATTTAACACACCATGTATATTTAAGCCAAGTAGTGGACACCACACAGAGAAATAAAAACCTTACTGGGAATTTTAGATCCCAGTGATCTCCTAGGCTTTGGAAGAAACAAGCTTTGCTGCCCCAATGCTTTTCTAACCCAGTCCCCGCCCCCCCCCCAAAAAAATATATGAAATTATTTATACAGCTCCCATCACACAAAAACCCAATATTTTCAAAAGAGGTAAAATATCATTATAAACCATTGAAAATTATCATAAAAATGACTGGTTTGCCTTAAAAGTTTTAAGCACTAAATAGGTCTGATGACACAAAAGGTTCTCAAGAGATGTATGAAGGTTAGACGTGTGGATACTCGCATAATCTCTACTAGAAGAGGATTCCACAGCATGGGACTGGTGGCATTAAATACCCAACTGCAAATCAAAGCAATTTCTTGGGAAGCTGCTTAAGCCAATACAGACAAAAACAAAGATAATTATAGGTTATGCTCACTGTACTCCTTCACTTACCTACTGAATTTTAATATGGAGTCTCCATTTAGGTATCATGGCTAAGAGCCCCTGAAAGACAAGAGAGTTTCTCTAAAGCATTTTAAAAGCTTTTTTTAGGTCAGTGGGCATACCACATATTGTGATGGTGAGTTAAATATGCTAAGGGAGCTAAATATGTTAAATAGAATCATAGACTTGTAAAGTTGGAAGGGACCCAAAAGGTGATCTAGTCCAATCCCTTGAAATGTAGGAATCTCAGCAAAAGCATCCATGACAGACATGACAACTCCTACTTACAAACCTTCAAGGAAAGAGAGTCCACAACCTCCTGAGGGAAACCATTCTACTGTCACACAATTCTTACTGTTAGAAAGTTTTACCTGATGTTTAGTCAGCATCTCCTTCCTTGTAACTTGAAGGCATTGGTTCGAGTCCTACCTTCCAGAGAAGGAGAAAACAAGCTTGCTCCATCTTCCATGTGACAGCCCTTGAGATATTTGAAGGTGGCTATCATATCTCCTCTAAACATACCCAGCTCCTTCAACCGTTCCTCATAAGGCTTGGTTTCCAGACCCTTGACCATCTTGGTTGCCCTCCTCTGCACACGTTCCAGCTTGTCAACATCCTTCTTAAACTGTGATGCCCAGAACAGGGTGCAGGATTCCAAGTGTGGTCTGACCAAGGCAGAAGAGAGGGCTACTATTACTTCCCTTGATCTAGACAATATACTTCTGCTGATGCAGCCTAGAATAGCATTAGCTTCTTCTGTTGCTGCATCACACTGTTGACTCGCTGTTGAAATATGAGTCAACTATGTCAAGGGAACAATCCTGCTGCACATAAAACCAGCATAAAGCAAGTCAGTGTGAGTTAGTTAGGTATACAGTTATAGCAGATCCAAACGCCAGCCAGCAGCTGGGTTGCCTCTTTAAAAACAGTGTAAATTCTGATATAAATTCTGCACAATTGCTCCATAGTTATTTCTTAATATTAAAGATGATGTAAACACCTCTTTACTTTCCTCAGTCACAGTTATGGCTACCGTTATTATTATTTTTTAAATAAATTCTTTAGATTGATTTGCACATCTTATTGAATTTGTACAGCTTTATTCTCAAAAATCAATAATCACATACCATATTTTTGGTTTTTTGAAAAAAAGTGTTCTGTGCTGGGTTGTCAGATCACAAGACCAAGCTGAAAGGGCTTAGGATTCAACTTTAGTCTCACTTCTCTGGTCCTAACCCACCGCACCCCCAGAACACCTCATTTCGGGAACTTACACCAGTGTAGGCTCAGTCAGCTTTGGGATAAGCAAGTTACACCAGTATATATTCAGCCGAGCAAGCATGGGAGACTTAACGCTGGCTGAGCTTTGTTGAGCCAGGAATCAACCAGGTGAGCTGGAGATATGCTCAGTGTGGGTGGCACTGTGATCTAAACCACTGAGCCTCTTCGGCTTGCCTATCGGAAGGTTGGTGGTTTGAATCCCCATGATAGAGTGAGTTCCTGTTGCTCGGTTCCAGCTCCTGCCAACCTAGCAGTTTGAAAGCACGCCAGTGCAAGTAGATAAATAGGTACCGCTGTGGCGGGAAGGTAAACGGCGTTTCAGTGCCCTCTGGCGTCCATCACGGTGTTCCATTGCACCAGAAAAGCTGTATACATGACCTGGAAAGCTGTGAACAAACACTGGCTCCCTTGGCCTGAAAGCGAGATGAGTGCCACAACCCCATAGTCGTCTTTGACTGGACTTAACCATCCAGGGGTCCCTTACCTTTTTACTTTTCATGCTGCTTGCTGAACTGCTCGTATCAGCAGATCTTGCCATAGGATTGCCCCGTATTTCTGAAGAAATGCTATCAACTTGGGTTTTTTTCTTCTATTGGAATGAGTAGAAATTCTTCAGCTTGTTATGGATATTAAAGAAAAACAAATTAATTTTAGCCTCAAAAGCCTTTGCAGTTTTCTTCAGGAAGTTTTATTGTGACATCCTACAACATCCAGAAAGTTGTAGGGCCTTTGATAAATAGCCTGTTTTATTATTGTCTGTCTAGCTCTTATAATACTATATATTTTTTTAAAAAAAATGAGATAGATATAACCATTTCACTATGGTTCCACTATATTCCACTACAGTTCTGGAAATGGTGTTTACATCAATTGAAAACTCAAATATAATGTGGAAATCAACAGTTGGGGAAATGTGAAAATGGAATAAAGTGCCATATGAACGCAGCCTTTGTTACTACATATCTGAATCCACAATGAAGCTCAGGCATGTATACTTCCTTCATGAGAGACCTTTTATTTCCTAGCTAGCTGATATCTCAATTCCTGAGGAATGATACTTGCCTGAAGGGAATGAAAATGTGACAAGCTTTGACTGAATTATCCCCATTGCATTACGTCTGTTTGAAATCCTGAAAAAGAACATAACAATCAAAGCAGGTACAAGTGTACAAAGCTACAGAGGGGAAACAAATTCTGATCAATCAGGCTGAAGCCCTTGCATTATAGTTTCATAATGCTGGGAACAAGGAATGCAGACAGTGCCTGTCAAGGTTACCTTTGCTATTTATTTTTTATTGCTTGTGTAAGCTTTTATATGATCTTAAAACAAAAAAAACCCCCAAAACCTGGAAATTTAACATTTTGTTTTACAACATAATGCTATTCTTAAACCTCACAACAACCAAGGTGAGAAATACAGAAAGGGATATGTTTCCTTTTCGAACAAGTTCCTACATCACTGTCAAATCTGCCATGCCAAATCATCAATCATTTTCAGTGTTATATTAGAGCTTCCTCCCTCACCCCCTGTCCTGAACTACAGGATATATTTGTTATACTTCTCAGAAGGCTGATTTGACTGATATTCGCAAGGTTCACATTGAAACATCAGCAGCTCTCTGAAAAGATATCACAACCTAAAATGTTCCATCATTTTTCACTAGACAGGGTTTAATAATAATAATAATAATAATAATAATAATAATAATAATACTCATTTGACTCTAAAATTAGCCACTTAATATTCACATTTAATTTTTACCCCTTGAAATAGACACAGACTTAAACATAACCCCCTCTGAAATCCTCTCACCACATGGGATATATTTGGGGTGGCACACAACTTTCAGAGCAATATTTTCTATTCAGTATGAGCAGTGCTTCTTTGCCAGAAAAAGGTGCCAGAACTGTCCCTCGCTACTCCCTTCCCCCATGTACCTCCTTCCCTTCCTCCCTTGCCCCTGCCCCTTGCAATTTTTCAAAATTTGGACTTTCCACAAAGACACACACGTGTGTGTGTGTGTGTGTGTGATACCCTCTCCCCACAAATGTGTGAGCCAGCCCTGAGCCTGTGTAGCAGTGGATGTGGCTTCTGGGGCCTCTAGGCAAAGCAGTAAGCAAGAACAAAGTGGAAGACATCTCAAACGGGTTCCTGTGGGATGCCATGAAAGCGGTAGTTTGCGCTTCTTCTAAGAAATAGCATTAAGTAAGTGGATGGCTGGGGAAGCAGGCAGAGTCCAACAAGAGCTCCCAGCACTGCGTGCAAGAGTATGCTATTGACATGCTTAGGCAACGCTAAGCATTTCCAGAAGTAAGGGGCAATTGTTAGGGAAGGGAACCCAAAGGACACCCTCAGCAGCCACACAAATCTAAATGACTGTGGGGTGGTGGGGGAGGTGGAATGGAGTAAGCTGAACAGGAGCATTCCACAGCATCATATTTTGTAGCAGGCGCTACAAGTTTATAACCATATACTGTAGATTCCATATAGATTCTGCCTTCCATAGCTCTGAGGCTTTGTGAATTTATGGTCACTGAAACATCACTTCATACATATGAATGAAACAAGCTATGTTGAAGCATACCTATTAACTAATTCATTCTGGATGTAGCCTTCCATCTTTCATGAAGTGCACACATACCAAGAACAGATAGCTGTTTTTCACAATATAGCTATGTTTCACACCAGTTGCAAACCAGGCCTGGGGCAATTTAAATTACTCCCAGTCCTGCAGGTGAGCATTCAAATTCTTATTACAAATCTTTGGCATATCTATCTGCGCTACCACCCACACAATTTAAAAAGCCTGACTAGCTGACCCCTGTCTGTAATTTATATCATTCATATGCATATGTAATAAAAACTGGAGCCTCTCTTCTCTTTGTCCTTTGACTGATCAGAGTTCACACAGTGTGTATTAAAGAGGTAAATTTTAGAACAGGATCAGCAGGTCACAGTCTTTGAAGATGGTGTCTTTCAGAAGGTACGCTTGTCTTTTATTTTTCCCTATGAAATGCTACTTCTCAGGCCTCGTTCTTCTTGACCCTGGTAGAGGTTAACAGTTTTAACAGATGGAAGAACTAACTTTAATTCAGTTAAAGTTAAGTCCTGGGAGTATTCTTGAGGAGAATCTGGAGAACCGTGTCAACTTGGGACAGTCCTGCACACTAGAATGGCATTTACTAGTTCCATTGAAATTAGTGGGCTCTGAATTTCATAAAAATATTTAGGATTACTGTGGCATATATAATTTCAGTCCCTGTACACAGCTATTTTTACTTAAATCCCACAAAGACATTTGAGCTGCCTAATTGTGCACGTAAGTGTAGTCCGGATACAAAACGTTTTCCCAAGAAGATCTCATTTCTTCAGGAAACATGTTTTAGGGGTCATGTGAGTGGTGGATTCTGATTTACGCATAAAAACGTCAGTCAAACTAGGGATGAGGTAGATTATCCCAATGGCAGCTGGTCACCAAATGTTTTGCATGGAGAACAAACTAAAAGCTTGAGCAGTATATGCTGCTTGAGCCACTTTAGGGGCTATAGAAAGAAAAAAGACTGAGAATTTCTCTGTTTAGAAGTAGCCACACCGAGTTTAATGGGACTTGTCCCTAGTAAGTGGTTTTTTGGACTATGCTGTGAAATACTGACCTACTGGAACAGAGAAGAAATCAGTAGGTCAATTTCAATGACACGAAAGGTATAACCGATTGCCTCCCCGTCTCTATCATCTACCAGTATTTCAGGGATATTTCTCTCTCTACTAAACTAGAGGATGTAATTCAGTTGAGTGCTTTTAACTTCCAGTGCGAGCATCTAAGTCATAGTGGGGAAGATTGTGAGTAAGTGACCTATGTGCCTGGTTGGTTTGGTGTTCATGTGCTGAACTTTTAGCAAATACAGAGAGAGCGTTTAAACCATAGTGGGGAAGATAGTGACCAAGTGACTTGAGTGCTTAGTTCAGTGTCCACATGCTAGCTCTTCATGGGCAACTTCAAGGTCTCTTTTTTGTGTCTCTTTATCTTTAAACTGGAGTTGAACTGGACAGCCTTTCAAATAGAGGACACATGACCCTCCCATAGGACAGAGCAAAAGCATGCTGTGGTTTCCATTGTCAATCTGACTAGCTGCTTTCATTGTCCAAAACTGAAAACCAGTTGTTCTATCAGAACTATTCCTTGTATCCATTCTGCTCACTCCATTGTGGCAGGTATAGTTTTGACCAATGTCTTTTCTGATGATATATTAATATTTGTCCATATAGCAATATTTATGCCAATGAATGTTTGACAGAAGCCTCAAAATGATTGTAACTATTAGATTGTATTATTGGAAGATAGTGTACCATGGCATAACCTCCAACATTTCTGAGATGAAAATAGGGACATCCTATTCCATAATAATAGTTTTATTATTTATACCCCATCCATCTGATTGGGTTGCCCAAGCCACTATGGGTGGCTTCCAACACATATAAAAGCATAATAAAACATTAAACAACTTCCCTATACAGGGCTGCCTTCTTATGTCTTCTATTTACCGTATTTTTCGCTCTATAACACGCACCCGACCATAACATGCACGTAGTTTTTAGAGGAGGAAAATCTGTAGGCATGCCACCCGTAGGCATTCCCTCCATAACACGCACAGACATTTGCCCTTACTTTCTAGGAGGAAACAAGTGAGTGTTATGGTGCAAAAAATACATTATCTCCTTGGCTTGGGGGTCACATAACTCCATACCCTCCAACATTTCTCCACTGAAAATAGGGAGAAAACAGGACATTTGGTGATCAAATCAGAAACTGAGATGGCTTCTGTAAATCTGGACTGCCATGGCCTGAAATTTGATGTGCACCTCTGTTATTGTTATAAGTTTGTGGTGTTCCTGAATTCCCCTTCTAATTCTAGAGTGCCAGACATTGAATTTAGCATTTTAAAACACAAGCCAGGAGCCAGCCTGGTGATGACCCACTAAGATGAGTCACTGGCTGGGACAAAGGTTGGTGGTTCGAATCCCCATGATAGGGGAAGGTTGGTGGTTCAAATCCCCATGATAGAGTGAGCTCCCATTGCTCTGTCCCAGCTCCTGCCAACCCAGCTGTTCAAAGGCAAAGCAGTGCAAGTAGATAAATAGGTACCACTGTGGCGGGAAGGTAAATGGTGTTTCCATGAACTCTGGCACTCGTCATGGTATCCTGTGTGCCAGAAGTGGTTTTGTCATGCTGACCACATGACCTGGAAAAGCGTTCTGTGGTCTGTTCGCCTGGTGCCTTCAATATACACCTTTAGGCACCAGGCAAAAACGTTCCTTTTCAACAAGGCCTTTGGTTGATTTGATTGACATCCTATGCCCTTTTAAAATGTGGTTCTTTTGGGAGGCAGTGTATTTGGTTGTCATTTTTATTTTGATTATACACTTTGTTTTTTCCCCTGTGAACCACCCTGGGACCTCTGGGTATTCAATAAATAACTAAACATAAATAAACACCAGCTCCCTAGGCCTGAAAGCAGAGATGAGTGCTGCACTCCATAGCCAAATTTGACTGGACTTAACCACCACAGCAGTACTTATTTATCTACTTGCACTGGTATGCTTTTGAACTGCAAGGTTGGCAGAAGCTGGGGCAGAACAATGGGAGCTCACCTTTTTGCATGGATTCAAACTGCCAACCTTCCGATCATCAAGCCCAAGAGGCTCAGTGGTTTAGACCACAGTCACCCATGTCCCCATGATGTATGAATAACCAGATGTGGAATTGATAAGAACCAGAAATAAAGTAGTCTGTCATTGCCCCGCCCCAACCCCAACAAAGGACGGAATTTTATTTGAAATAGAAAGACATGTTTTGCTCAATCAGAATCATATACTTTCATATGCCCTTACAAGTTTCCAGGGTTCCTGGAAATGCTATTAAAAGAAATCATTTTAAGTCAACATATCCAATGAATCACATGTTCGTAGACCTGAATGTCACATGTATAGCTAACCTTATTTACATACAGTGAGGTTCAAAACTATTTTGCTTTTGCATTTTCCTTGAGACAGGAGGATTCTCTGTGACTACCATTTTGAAAGTGCAGCAAATATGAAATAAGGGCACAGACATCAAGCATTACATTCTTAATATTTTATTACTAATAGCTGTATTAATGTTGTAGCCTGTATGAAGAATCTTCTGTGTGTCCTGTTCTGTCTCCTGATTAACTAAATGCAAGGAGTAAAATTCTGGATTATTGCTGTGCATTAAATCTATTAGTCATGCTCATTCATCACAAGTAAAAGACGTTGAGGAGGGGAAATAGTTTTGGAAAAACATGGAGAGAAATGTTAAACAGTCCCTTATGTAAACATTGCAGTGGGCTGCTTTTTTAAAGGCAAGACAGAACAGTTAAATTCAGTCATCTCCTCTTAAACTAAAATCGTGTTACGGTAATTTTACGCTGCTTTTTAATATCCTTTTGTAATATGAATGATGATCAGGTAAGAATGTTTGTCAGCAAATAAGGGTTTATTTTATTGCCCATGAAAATATACCTAGATTATACTTATGAAATAATATGGTGTCCCTTTGATTGCTATTTCCACTTTTTCTCCTGCAGTCCCACCTGCACCTCAAAATCTGCCCCCAGGGGTTGGAGAAGGAAGAGGGAGTCCTGTTAGGGGAGTCTTGTTAGCAAAATTCACACAGTGTTGAATACAACCAGGGACTCAACTACATTAGTAAAGTAACAGCAATTTGAATGCGCTATAAACCTGCAACACCAGCTGGCGCCAGAGAGCAGGAAATTTTAAACAAGATTTTCCATAGAGTTTTTTCCCCTTTTGTTAAAAGGATCTAATTTCTGACTTATTTATAGCATTTTTTCCTGTGTTTAGATCCACCCCAGGTGTTACATGGTGTGTGTCTCAAAAAACAAAACTAAACAACTATTGTTACCATAGTAGGGTGGTATGGACCTACATATGCTTTTAAAAAACACACTCAATTTAATTCACTGAGTAGTTTCTACTGATAATTCCAGTCACATCAAAAAAATCTGCTACACCCCCCCCTAATATAAGGTCCGTGGATTTTTATTGGTGATCACAATATGCTTTACTGAGGTTGGCATTTGTAGAAGAAGAGATCACTGCCACAGAAACATAGTGCTCTCTCTAAAGGCAAAAATATTGCCGCCCACATTTACATGTGACAAACAGAAGAAAAATGTTCTCTGGCAATCACTAAAAAAAATTTGAATAGTGGTTATTATACTCCCACCGTCGTTCAGCAAAATACTTCAGCTCGCAAGCAGATTCTGAATTCACATTAACTACTTCTATTCAGCGTGCTTCCCCAGTCTCACTTTCAGTGGTTGCAGAAACCATTAAAATATTAGTTTTATAAATCCAAAATCACTTTATTCAGCTGTTAACAGTATCGGTTCAATGTGGGAATATGATTTACTGCATAAAAGTGCAACACACTTATTCTTGTTTAGCTGTGTTACCTTTCTCTTGTATGGGCAGGAGATACATATGTTTTTCCTGGAACAGAAATCTAGGGGGTGCCTGCTCATGTATTTCTGCATAACCCCCATTAGATATCTTTCACATCAAACATGTGTTAGCTTACCTTTGGGACCTTTCTGACTGTGTAACTCTACCAAACATGCAAGCATATTCCTCTGCTTCTCCCAGAGTTCATAGGACAGAGAATGACACCCACAGTGTTAGGGGATGCAACAAGTTCAAGACTGTTGACTTACATAGTTTCTCTTGCAGGAGCATCAGCAATATGGAGTAGATACACATTTTGACTGAACAATTCTAAGTAGGGATGGCATTTTCTGAAACATTCAATGCCATTTCCCCCCCCCCCTAAATACTGACTCGATCTTGATGAGATGCAAGGTTTTTTTAATGGTTCCGTTAAAATTTGCATTATTATGTGCATAGTATTATATAGATATATGCTCCAAGTTTCTTAAAGTAACCATCACTTAAGCAGATAGATACAACTTTGAATGCAATTTGTAAAAGCACATGGGGCTAGACTCTATTGTAAATATATGCATAAAATATGCAATTTTTTTGCATATAAATAGTCAGACTTTTAAAATAAAATATAGAGTAGCAGCAATGCACAAGCAGCTCAGACATAAGTGGGCACTCCACACAAGAGGTAAAGCTCAGTCAGGTCAGAACTGACAAACTCCACAAATAAATCCATTTAAAACAGATTCCTCCTCCATCCCTAATCCTAATCCTGTTTATTCAGAAGTAAATGCCACTGAGTTCAACAGGGCTTAATCCCAGATAAGTGGAGTTAGAATTACAGGCTAAGAGGAGTTGGCTAAATTCGTTCCAGAGCTTGAGTTATAGAGGACTCTGGCTGGTGTGTGCGTGTGCGTGCGTGTGTGTGTGTGTGTGTGTGTGTGTGTGAGAGAGAGAGAGAGAGAGAGAGAGAGAGAGAGAGAGAGAGAGAGAGAGAACTGTTGTTGTTAGGTTATGTTGTGCCATGTGAAGGCTTTGTGATGACGATATTTATCCATATCGTGGTATGGGAGTAGCTCTGAAATGGATAAAAAAGCTTTACAGAGAATAATTAAAATTGCCCAGAATGTTATTGGGCTCCAACTACCAACCCTGGATGAGATCTTCACGTCTCGCAGCTTGAAGAAGTCACACAATATCCTGAGAGATCCCACCCATCCTGCTCACAACTTCTTTGAACTGTTGCCTTCGGGCAGAAGATATAGGACAATGAAAACACGAACCACACGCCTTCTGAATAGTTTCTATCCAAGAGCTCTGATTGCACTAAATAATGATCTCAGGGCCAGTTGCAAGAAATAGCAAGCAGGGAGTAGGAAGGAAGGAGATAGGTTTTAGGTTAGGTTATGCCTTTAATAGGTTATGTTATATTCTGGATTATGTTATGTTTTATAGATTATGTCTGAATAGGATGAGAGTGTTGGAGATACGTGCAAATGTGTATGTGAACCCGGTCTTTGGGTGTTTGATTTTCGTTGTTGTGTATACTGTGTATATACGGACAATGACAATAAATTTATCTTATCTTATCTTATCTTAAGTTGAGTACTTCCCACAATTCCACTCTTCCACTCATTGACTTGCCACATAGGGTGTGGTTTGCCTCTATGCTTTTGTCACATGGAACCATTTGGTTGTATGTACCTTCCTATTAGACAGCATCTTAAAAAGTAGACTGAAAAGGATATACCAAGAGCTCTGGCCAAAAGTTTCAATATAAGGAATAATTCCTACTCGAGAGTTTTTAGGAAAACGCACAGAGAAACGCAAGAAAATTTGGATTCAATTATCTAAGACGCATGTTGAAAAAGAAACATAAAAGAATTGAATGATATAGACTTCCAACAGATTTATAGTCCTCAAAAAACCGAGCTGAAGAAGGCGTTTACTCCGAAACAGGGCCCTGTCCTGGTCACCACTACTGAGTCGTACATCTGATTCACACTCCGGATACTTCTTTTTGGTCCTATTTGATTCTTTATTCTTTATTCTGATTTTATATAATATGGACTCTTTATGACTGCCATTGAGACTTGTATAAAACAATTGTTGTGTACTGGTATTTTATGTACCTTTATACTATATAACTGCATATTTGAAACTATATTATTTCTGCACTTAAACGTTGTATTTAAATTTACTATTATCTTAAAACTGTCACACTTACACGTTGTGTTTAAATTTACTATTAGTTTAAAACTGTTATTCTTAGCAGAATATACACGTTTTTCTTTTCAACTCTTGAGTAGGAATTATTCCTTATATTAAAACTTTTGGCCAGAGCTCTTGGTATATCCTTATCAGTGTCTTAAAAAGTAGAGACATCACCTTGCCAACAAAGGTCCGTATAGTAAAATGCTGGAGGAGACTCTTGAGAGTCCCATGGACTGCAAGAAGATCAAACCTATCCATTCTGAAGGAAATCAGCCCTGAGTGCTCACTGGAAGGACAGATCGTGAAGCTGAGGCTCCAATACTTTGGCCACTTCATAAGAAGAGAAGACTCCCTGGAAAAGACCCTGATGTTGGGAAAGATGGAAGGCACAAGGAGAAGGGGACAACAAAGGACGAGATGGTTGGATAGTGTTCTCGAAGGTACCAGCATGAGTTTGACCAAACTGCGGGAGGCAGTGGAAGACAGAAGTGCCTGGCGTGCTCTGGTCCATGGGGTTACGAAGAGTCGGACACGACTAAATGACTAAACAACAACACCTTCCTATTTGTGGCACATGAGGATTGTGACGGCCAACCGCTCTCCACCACGACGTGGCCTTGGGCATCAAGCTTCCATCCCTAGCCCCACCCACTTCAGCACTAGTGTGTTCTTCTCTAAATCTGTGAAATTTTGGATGGTGTCATATTAGACTGAGATGAAATCTGAACTTCTTGTACCCTCCTCTGCCCAACTCCACCTCTTGGGATCAAGAGGGTGCTTGAATTCAGCTCTCCTAACCAGTCTCTGATTTGCCTTTTAGGCTTGCCATCTCTGGGCGTCCAATACCTCAAGCAGTGTTCTTACTACTGCCACCACAGAAACACTATTATGTCTGACTAGCTGAACCTGTTATTTATGTATGCCACTACTGTGCCCTGTGTTTGGTTAGCCCAAAAATGGAAAACGAGTGAGGTCCCAACTAAAGAAAAATGGCAACTTAAACTGATGGAATATGTGCAGCTTGTGGATCTAGCATACAGAATAAGAGAACAAGGAGAACATATGTTTAAAGAAGATTGGAAAATGTTTATTGAATATATGGGGGGAAATTGTGTACACTTGAAAATGCTGGCAGCATTAATTCAACAGTATGAATAAGTTTTGATGGATGTAATAACGGAATACTGAATGTTTTAGTTTATAGAAAATATGCAGGGATTTATGTTATGCAAAATGAACCATGGAAGAGAAGGGAAATTTTTGATATTTTGAGGTTGTTTAAATGAATATTCTAAATTGTAAAACAGAAAATTTAAGAAAAAAATATTTTATTTTTTAGAAAAGAACGTGTTTGTCAGCAGAAGGTTATCAGGGCATGGGCAGGGGAATATATAGAGCAAATTGTGCCATCAACCACCATAAGATATGATATTATGATATTTGTGCCACAATTTTACCCCCTTTCTTCTGAAGTCAAACACAAAGAGCAAGTATGTGCTGGCGCATTTAAAGGAGCAAGAGACATAAGTAACGCATACTTATTATAGGGTTTTTTGCAATAAAGCACACATTGAAAACAATAGGTCTCAGAAACCTATTGCAATGCTTTCATCTTGTGTTGTGTGTTTGTGTATTGGACGCACTCCTCAAGCTGCTCTCCATTTTCCTTGCTGAGGACTATATTTTCTGGGCTTTGGAGAAAAAAACCTCATTGTTAAATTATGCATTAAGATGTGATTAATGAATGTTTTGCATCCTGCGAGTAAATCACGGGTGACTTTATTCAGCTTCAGTGCATCGGGATCATTCACTAATATTTTGACAGCTGTTTGTGAAAGCAAAAGTCTTCAAAATATCCAGTTGTGAAAAGGGCTAGTGTCTTTTTTTAAGCAA
Source organism: Podarcis melisellensis (assembly GCF_964234715.1). NCBI lineage: Eukaryota > Metazoa > Chordata > Lepidosauria > Squamata > Lacertidae > Podarcis > Podarcis melisellensis. The sequence continues at coordinate 19,108,496 of NC_138531.1, read as the reverse complement.
TGGTCATGGTCATTTTTTTTAAGTGACCATATCGGCTGTGAGACCTGGAAGAGTTGCTCCCTGCCTTGCAGGTCTTTTCCTACCTGGCCTGGGACAGTGATTGAATCCAGCTACAAAAACGGAGGCTGTTGAACCGGCCAGAGACCATCTTGGTTGTCTCTTAGTGCAGACCCAGGTCATCAAGCTGGATGCCCACCATCTAAAAGATTGGCTACTTCTCGAAGACACTGACGTGTTAGATCTGGAAGGTTATAACAATGCCTTTGGTTGGCATGCATATTTGTGGTATGACAAAGCTAAGATAAACAAGGCCTTTAAGAACCATATTGTCAGAAAAGCAGTGTTTAATGTCTGGACAAAATACAAAGACTTATTGGAAAATAAAACTCCAAGGTGGCTTTCACCCTTGGAAGCTAAGGCTTGGAAAAGACCCAATATGGAAGCCTACTGGCCAAAATATTGGGAACTGTTAGAAAAAGATGGGGATAATTGGAAATTGCAGAGTATTTAGAAAATGAAGGATAAAGTGCGAGACTGGTTACATTACGCTCAGATTAAGGAAATTTTTAAAAGTGACAAAAAGCTAGGATTCCAGGTGGAGAAATCGAAGTTGGAAACAGAACTGTTAGAACCTAAGACTAAGGTACTTTCAAGAATGTATAATTTGCTGCTGAAATGGAATACGCAAGACGAAATGGTTAAGTCGGCTATGATAAAATGGGCACAGGATATTGGGCATAACATTATGTTTGAGGACTGGGAAAGGTTGTGGACCACTGGGTTGAATTTCACTGCATGTAATGCTTTGAAAGAAAATGTAATGAAAATGATATACAGATGGTACATGACCCCAGTTAAACTTGCCAAAATATACCATTCGTCTGATAATAAATGTTGGAAATGTAAAGAAAATGAAGGAACATTCTTCCACCTCTGGTGGACTTGCCCTAAAGTGAAGGCCTTCTGGGAAATGATATATAATGAGCTGAAAAAGGTATTTAAGTATACCTTTACTAAGAAACCAGAGGCCTTTCTTCTGGGCATCGTCGACCAGAAGGTGTTAAAGAAAGATAGAACATTTTTCATGTACGCAACAACAGCAGCAAGGATACTACTCGCTAAGAACTGGAAAACTCAAGATCTACCCACACTGGAAGAATGGCAGATGCAACTGATGGACTGGCGGAGATGACTGGCAGAATCCGAGACCTGGGAGAAGAAAGGATTGAAGAAGATTGGAAGAAATTCAAGATTTACCTGCAGAAATATTGTGATTTAGTGGAATGTTAAGAAGGATGCTTGGTTATAAATAATTGGCCATCACCAAAATAGATTAAGAATTGATGATAAGAGAGATTAAGAGAAACAATTTGTAGGAGAATTATTTTATTGTATTTAAGCAAGTGGTTATAGATTTGGAAATAAGATGATAATTTGCTTGACAAAAATTTATTAAAGATGTAAATGGGAGCGGGAGACGCGAGGAAGTTCAAGGATATCATGAAATTTTGTTAAAACAAAGCAATAATGTTTATTACTATTGTATTCTTTTTTCTAAAAACTCTAATAAATATTTATAAAAAAATAAAATAAAAAAAAAGCTGGATGCCCACCATGAGTCACCATTGGCAGGATTGGCAGCAGATATGTTCCATGATTATGATGATATTTTATTCTCTTGCTACTTAAAGGCTGGGTTCACTAATGGAAGCTAGTATGGGGGCTTGACCAGCAAAACTGCCCCCCTTCCTTGATTTGTGTGCCCTCACACTTTTGCCAAACTTCCTCTAGAACAGGCATGGCCAAAGTTGGCCCTCCAGCTGTTTTGGGACTACAATTCCCATCATCCCTGACCACCGGTCCTGTTAGCTAGGGATGATGGGAGTTGTAGTCCCAAAACAGCTGGAGGGCCAAGTTTGACCATGCCTGCTCTAAAGGGTCAGGACAACCCACAGGACATCGTGAAAAGGAAGAGAGGGGTGCTACTTCCATAAACTCAAGCACTACTTGCTGGATGGAATAATCTCCTTATCTCCTTAGTGTTATAGTAAACTCTCCCCAAAGCTTTTAATGGTACAATCCTAGGCATATTTGCTTGGAAGTAAATCCCATCATGTCAGTGGTGCTTCTTACTCCCTAGCAATCCCTGAGGGATAGCTCAGTTTGTCAGCATGTGACTCTTAATCTCAGGGTTCGAGTCCCATGTTGGGTGAAAGATTCCTGCATTGCAAAGGGTTAGACTAGATGACACCCATGGTTCCTTTGAACTCTACAAATCTGTGTTTTTTGGATTGCAACCTAAAGCACTCTAAAGAACCAGACTGTGAAAAGATAGAGTAGTAAATAATGAAAACACTGAACACTATACTCTCAAACTTTCTCCTTTCTTCTTCTTCTATTTTCCCCCAGTCAGAGAGGTTGTCCTAAGTAATTGAGATTATGATGATGAATCTGTTGCGGCACTCTGCTTGGGAATTTATACAAACTAATGCAGAGAACTGCAAGCCGGGGTTCACGTTTTCAGTCTGAACTAAACAGCTTTACGCCCTCCATATAAGGATGGCTGGAGAGGTTAATTTAAATGTTCCATCCTCACCGCCCAGGACCCTCGCCAATCAATCAGAAGCACGTTGTGGAGCAAGCAGTTTTGAAGTCAGATGCAGGAAGGTTAAGGATGAGCAACACTATAACTCCAACTGCTAGAAACTAAGTGACACATCTTATTGCTGTGGAAAAACAAACCTGTACTGAAAGCAGGCAGATAAATTTCCTTACTTCCAAACCCAGCTTATTTCCTACTCCCCTGTTTCTTGACATTTTCTACATACATATCACCAACCCCTTGCTGTCCTCCTATGTATTAACTATGTGTGAAACCCTTCCCCTTCCCCTTCCCTAGAAATCTGATTAAACATATCAAAATGCATTTGTTTTCCTCAAAATTGCTGAGGTGTTTTGCCAAGCAGGAATCTCTGAGTTTCCTCTCCAGTTTTCGAGAAGACAGATGCAGACAGCTGTGTAAAGTGTCACCACCTGCCTTTGAAAATGCACCAATTCTATCTAAGGAGGGAAAAGATATTGAGCTTGGTATGTGTTATGTACTGAGTTGAATAGGATCCAAAATGCAGCAGTCTGATTGGTCCTAGAACAATAGGATTCAGAATGCAGCAGTCTGATTGGTCCTAGAACAATGCAGCAGTATGTTTGGTCTGCAGGAACCACCCAATCCGGCTCCAGATGGAAGTGAATCCACAACCTGATTGGCCTATGGGAGAATTCCGGAATTAGCTAATCACGTGCAGCCCATTGTGTAAATAATGTATATAAAGCAGATACTTTGAGGGGACTTTCATTCCTCCTCACCGCTATGAGCTGAATAAAGAGCATGAAATCCACTCTCGACTCTGAGTATATTTCAGTATGCATTTTCATGCAGACCTACCTAATCCGCACTTCCAAAAACAATATGTGAATGGAGATACAGCTGCCCTTTCAATTCTCCAGTTCCCTGAATTCTGCAATCCAGTTCTCCAAAAATGTGTATTGCAATGCACACATTCCTGAAAATAGCACCCAAGAGTGCATTATATGAAGAGAAACTTGAAAAAAAGAGAAAATGTACGTTAGACAAAACAGTGTTCAGAAATGTGCACACTTGGAGAAAAGTGCATAAATTTGTGGGGACTGAAAAAATACAAAGGGCTGCAAAACTGAAGTCTGAATCAAGAGGAACCAAAATGGAGTGATTTGCCCATTCCTAGTTCTGTCAGAACTTCTCTTCAAATTGTTCAGATGTTTTGCAAAAGCAGGAACCTGCGTATTTGAAATTTAGTGGGCCGCACATATCTGAATCTACTAAAGCTGAAGTGGCAGTGCTAGCAATATATCAAACTTGGGATTTGAACTAATTGCCTGTGTGGCACTATCCATAGCTCATTTCCCCTGCAGAGTATAAAATTTGACTGTGAGTGACAGGAAATGTGTTCTGGCTTCCATGTGGTTCCCCCAAAGTTGTCTCCATTTCTCTGTGTGCTCCAAAGGGTTTTGGTCATTTACTTTGATTCAGTGTTGGAGACATGTGGAGCATCTAAGAGATTGCCTCAGCAATAAGTGTGCTGTTATTACGCAAATTAATCCTAATAGTCCTGAGCCTATTATAATTTCATATTATTTAGACAAGTTAATCCGAAGACAAACTGCCCAATTATCCTCTTTACCTGTAGGGAATTTAATTCCAAACCTCCGTCACAGCATGTTTTGGTGTCTTAGAACAAATGCCATCTTAGTGGCCCACTTGAAACACAATAAATATTGTAAGATTCAGGTTTTTAAAAATGCATATTGCTTACCAAGCAGGCACAAAAGAATTAGCCCATCCTCCACCCCATAAAATATATGAGGTTTCATCTCCGCCAAGCTAAGCAGTTGGCTCCTTACCTCTCTAGCCCTAACCTAGCCACTGTGATCCACACGATGGTCACCTCCAGACTGAATTATTGTAACTCGCTCTATGTGGGGCTGCCCTTGAGACTGACCCAGAAACTCCAGCGGGTGCAGAATGCCGTGGCGAGACTCCTTACGGGGTCTTCGCTGCGAGATCACATTCACCTGGTGCTATACCAGCTGCACTGGCTCCCAGTGGGGTACAGGATCAGGTTTAAGGTTCTGGTTTTAACCTTTAAGGCCCTATACAGCCTAGGACCCTCGTACCTATGGGACCGCCTCTCTTGGTATGTCCCACAGAGGAACTTACAGTCTTCAAACAAAAACATCCTGAAGGTCCCAGGCCACAGAGAGTTTAGGCTGGCCTCAACTAGAGCCAGGGCTTTTTCGGCTGTGGCTCCAATCTGGTGGAATGCTCTGTCACAAGAGACTAGGGCCCTGCGGGACTTGACATCTTTTCTCAGGGCCTGCAAGACAGAGCTGTTCCACCAAGCCTTTGGCCAGGGCGCAGCCTGACTCCCTCCTTTGGCAATCTTCACAGAACTTTAGCCTAATGGTTGCCATCAATTTGATTTAAATTAATTTTATAATGAAATGATTTTAGAATGTGGTACTATTTTATTGTTGTTAGCCGCCCTGAGCCCGGCTTCAGTTGGGGAGGGCGGGATATAAATAAAATTTATTATTATTATTATTATTATTATTATTATTATTATTATTATTGAAATCAATGGGTGACATATAGAGTTGCCCTTCCTCTTCTACCTTCTGTAGTCCCCACCCCACTTCAAAGTTACTGAAATCTGCTCCAGAGGACTGGGGAACCAGAGGGGAGGGAAGTCTAGTCATGTTCACAACATAACTTTCAGTGCGTTTCCCACTTATGACACATTAGCCAACCAGAGGCCTATAGGAAGCTTGCAAGGAGGACCCAAGGCCAGGAGCGCTCTCCCCTCTTTCGTTTGTAGCTACAGGCACAGCTTGGGTGAAGTCATTATCACTGTTTAGACATACTGAATAAAGCTTGACTAAATGTGCAAGGAGGGATTCCAAAATACACAAAAGCATCCATGGGTACAGAAGGCTTCCAGGGGACTGGCCTGGAATACACAGAAAGTAACAGGGAGGACAGCTGGTGAGTTTGTGCATGTTCTCCCCTTCTCACATGTTTGGTTAAGCCCTATTGATAGCACACAAATAGGGCTATGGTTCTTCAAGAATGGGAAAAGAGGTGGGGTGTCATAGGAAGAAAGTAAGAAAAGGGGGGGAGAAGACAGTGGTGTGAGTCAAAATGGTCAACAACCTCACATGTAATGTCCTGGTATCTCTCTCTCTCTCTCTCTCTCTCTCTCTCTCTCTCTCTCTCTCTCTCTCTCTCTCTCATCTATATCTATCTATCATCTATCTATCTATCTATCTATCTATCTATCTATCTATCTATCTATCATCTATCTATCTATCTATCTATCTATCTATCATCTATCTATCTATCATCTATCTATCTATCATCTATCTATCTATCTATCTATCTATCTATCTATCTATCTATCTATCTATCTATCATCTATCTACTATCTATCATCTATCATCTATCTATCTATCTATCTATCTATCTATCTATCTAATCTATCATCTATCTATCTATCATCTATCATCTATCTATCTATCTATCTATCTATCTATCTATCTATCTATCTATCTATCTATCTATCTATCTCTATCTATCTATCTATCTATCTATCATCTATCTATCTATCTATCTATCATCTATCTATCTATCTATCATCTATCTATCTATCTATCTATCTATCATCTATCATCTATCATCTATCTATCTATCTATCATCTATCTATCTATCTATCATCTATCTATCTATCTATCTATCTATCTATCTATCTATCTATCATCTATCTATCTATCTATCTATCATCTATCTATCTATCTATCATCTATCTATCATCTATCTATCTATCATCTATCTATCTATCATCTATCTATCTATCTATCTATCATCTATCTATCATCTATCTATCTATCTATCTATCTATCTATCTATCATCTATCTATCATCTATCTATCATCTATCCCACCCATGTGACTGGCCACTCTGGGAAGCTCCCAACCAAAAAAGAAGAAGTAAAAAAACACACACACAAAAAAAAATACAATATCACACACTGAAAACTTCCCTTAACAGGACTGCCTTCATACATCTTTGAAAAACCACATAGCTGTTTATCTGTTTTTTCATCTGATGGGAGGGCATTCCACAGGGCAGGCACAACTACTGAAAAAGCCCTCTGCCTGGTTCCCTGTAACCTCACATCTCACAGTGAGGGAACCACCAGAAGGCTCTTGGAGCTGGGTCTCAGTGTCCGGGCTGGACGATGGGGGTGGAACACTGCTTCAGTTATGCAGGGCCAAAGCTGTTTAGGGCTTTAAAGGTCAGCACCCACACTTAGAATCGTGCTCGGAAACGTACTGGGAGCCAATATAGTTCTATTCACTTCCCCATTGTTAAATCAACATGTAAACACTTGTGATGTTATATATTCTTTTATGATGCAACTACAATTCTAGGAAGGCTTATTCAGATAGAAGTGTCCTTTGAACTTAGTATGACAGTGTTAGGACTGGGTGTTGAGAATGTCTAGGGTTGCCATACTTTGAAGAACAAAAAAGAGGGCGCATTTGCCAACTTCTGCTTTTAACTATGGATCACTATGGACAGCTCTACCTATGAAAAAGAGGACATGTCCTGGAAAAAGAGGATGTGTCCTGGAAAAAGAGGACAATTCTTACAGTGACAAGCCATATACCGATAGGAAGCCCAGTTGCAGGACCTGCATGCAACAGCACTCTGCGGAAATGGGCTCTACACTTAGCTGACTTAACAAGAGAATCAGAATTCTGCAGCAGAACAGCTACCATTCCTGCTTCTCCGAGTGTTGCTGCATGATACATGTGTTTTCAAACACCTGTCTGTTGTATTGACATTGGTATAACTCAAATGAACATTTTGGAGAGCGAAATGAAGAAAATGTGCTAGAGCCTTGAAGAACATAAATTATGTTTTCAATCCCTAAATGCTGCCCCACTTTAAAAATGTGATCTTTTTTTCTTCATCTCAATGTTTTGTAAAATGTGGTTTATCGTTGACTTTGCTGCAGAAATTTCTTTGTAAATGACAAAACAGATTGCTGTGTAAAAGGAGTCTTAACTACAAATTAATTACAGCAGGGGTTCTGTTCTACAACTCGTTAAAATCTGCTGAACTTCAGTTCCTGGAGTTTTGCCTAAGCTGTTTCTCAGGAACTGCACACTTGGAAATTTCTTGTTTGCTATAATAGATAAACAAAAGAGTTATAAACCAACAGTGCTGAAAATTATTATGGTGCATTTATCTTCTACTTCCTGTCATCTACCTTTAAACCGATGCCTATCATTTGTTTAATTGTCAGATTTCAAAATGTACTGGGATCTTATCTCCTTACGCCCCCGCCCCCAGCCTCAACAATAATATTTATCTGCCTTAAAGTTTCTTGATGTTTGTGTAAAATATTGAAAGATGATAGAATGTACTTCAGTACTGCTATTATCTGGAGTTAATAAAACCTTCAGTGGGCCTATTAATTTATCATTAAGAGCAGCTGTAAGTGGCTATAATAACATCGTTTCAGTTGATTCATCATAATCACTCTATAATGGACAATGAAAAAGAAGATCAAACCCCTTTCTATCAAAATGCGAAAAGGGCAATGGAAAAGACCAGAAATAAATTCATTTTTAAAACAAACAAAAAAACCCTTGCTATGTCAAAACCTGTCCATATTTCTCAAAGGTTTTCTCCGCCCATGAAAAAAGGTTGTGTATGCCTCGTTCAAAGGATTAGAATTTGAGTGAGGTGTTGACCTTATCTTATAATGGCAAGGTAGAGATGAATGGGGGTCGTATGTAGTTATTTCTCTTTCCACTAAACATTTCTCCAGTGCTATGTACTGTATTTTTCACTCTATAAGATGCACCAGACCACAAGACGCACCTAGTTTTTGGAGGAGGAAAACAAGGGGGAAAAAATCTGAATCTCAGAAGCCAGAACAGCAAGAGGGATCGCTGTGCAGTGAAAGCAGCAATCCCTCTTGCTGTTCTGGCTTCTGGGATAGCTGCGCAGCCTGCATTCACTCTATAAGACGCATACACATTTCCCCTTACTTTTTAGGAGGGAAAAAGTGAGTCTTATAGAGCAAAAAATACGGTAAGTTCCCTGTCAACCTGAACTCTGAGGTCCCGCTCCAAGGCCTCCTGGCGGTTCCTTCACTGAGAGAAGTGAACAACAAGGAAGCAGACAGAAGGGCTTTTCGGTAGTCGCACCTGCCCTGTGGAATGCCCTTCCAGAAGATGTCAAAAGGACTATATAATATTTTTGTAGACATCTGAAGGCAGCCCTGTTTTGGGAAGCTATTAATTGTTGTTGTTGTTACTGTATTTTTGTTGGAAGCCGCCCAGAGTGGCTGGGGTATAAGAGATGGGCAGGGTATAAGAGATAGATTCTTATTATAGGATGATGATGATGATGATTCCTAATCTGACAAAGAACCATGGGATGAGTTACCCCATAACATTCCTCCTCAACTTTCACCAAAGCACAGGGAAGTTTGGAGGCTATCTCCCAGGGGTGCCAAATTGAATATAAAATTGGGGGTTGCAGGTAAGCCCCGCCGGGCATAATCAATCACATGTTGCAGTGTATGCACACCATCTGAATGACAATGTCCAAAGCCTGCCACCCTCAAATATTTTATTGGGAGTGGGCTGAGGAACTTTGGTTCTTGGAGTTGGCTCCTGTGCTATCTACCAAGCTCCTGAGAGCAGTGTTCTCAGTTTGTTTTCACAGTAAGTTCTCACTTCTACCTTTCAAAAAGGAAAGGGGGGGGACTTTACACCAGGCTTCCTCAACCTCAGCCCTCCATGTGTTTTTGGCCTACAACTACCATGATCCCTAGCTAGCAGGACTAGTGGTCGGGGATGATGGGAATTGTAGTCTCAAAACATTTGGAGGGTCAAGGTTGAGGAAGCCTGCTCTGCACTCTGCTTTCTTTTAACTTTAACAAAAAGTTAAACAAAGCAACCTTCCCCAAAAAACTTACTTAAAAACAACCACAACCACTCATGAATGGCTACTGGGAAATCTGCAAAATGCTAATGACCAGTGACATGATTTGTAGAATGAAAGGAAGGACTCTGACAAAGAGGAATTTGCAGGGTCTGGTTTCTCCTAGTTTCTAATGATTCCAGGCTTCAGTTTTCACATTTCTGCAAGTTTACATTTTTTAAAACTCATGTAAATTCATCAGCATTTTAGTGTGATTTCCCCCCCCCCCCATTGCATATGTTTTGTGTGCAATTTTACCTGATATACATTTTTGCAAATTTCCTGTGATAACAAATTTTGCATGTCATTTCCATTAACACGTGCATTTCTATGCACTCTTTATTCTAGTACAAGGGTGCCTCAGGTTACAAACTTAATTCATTCTGGAGTTCAGTTCTTAACCCGAAACCATTCTTAACTAGAGGCGTGCTTTCGCTAATGGGGCCTCCCGCTGCTGCCGTGCCACTGGCACGCAATTTTCGTTCCCATCCTGGGGCAAAGTTCTCAACCCGAGGTACTACTTCTGAGTTAGCAGAGTTTGTAACCCGAAGTGTTTGTAACCCAAAGCGTTTGTAACCCAAGGTACTACTGTATACCATTTTGTACACTTTTTGTTTGGCAGGAAAACTGCACTGCAAAATTCAAAGAAGTGTGAATTTTGTACGATTACTGTGTTTCGGTCTGCATGTCGTTTCAGAAAGTGTGAATTATGTCTGTATCCCTTTAAATGCAAACAGAAATGCATTTCTCCCCTTCCCTACTCACAACCCCCCCCCCGGCCACTTCAAAATAAGGTAAGCAAAGAAAAAGCCCATACCCCATGCACGAGAAATTCAACATTTTCAACCTTTGACAATTTTCTTTTCCCGTTAAGTGATGGATAATGGTAAAAGGGGGAAAGAATCAAGAGGAAGATACAGTACATCACTAGTTTGTAAGAAACCGAGGTGGAAGGGTGTTCCAAACAGAACTATGCATGAACGAAGCAACTGAGTACATTGTTGTTCCAGTGAGGCGCAGGCTTCTGATATAGAGAGGGGTTATTATCCACTCAGCGTTGTTGTGTTTAGTCGTTTAGTTGTGTCCGACTCTTCGTGACCCCATGGACCAGAGCACGCCAGACACTTCTGTCTTCCACTGCCTCCCACAGTTTAGTCAAACTCATGCTGTTAGCTTCGAGAACACTATCCAACCATCTCGTCCTCTGTCGTCCCCTTCTCCTTGTGCCCTCCATCTTTCCCAACATCAGGGACTTTTCCAGGGAGTCTTCTCTTCTCATGAGGTGGCCAAAGTATGGGAGTCTCAGCTTCAGGATCTGTCCTTCCAGTGAGCACTCAGGGCTAATTTCCTTAAGAATGGATAGGTTTGATCTTCTTGCAGTTCATGGTACTCTCAAGAGTCTCCTCCAGCACCATAATTCAAAAGCATCCATTCTGCGGCGATCAGCCTTGTTTATAGTCCAGCTTTCACTTTCATACATCACTATTGGGAAAACCATAGCTTTAACTATACGTACCTTTGTCAGCAAGGTGATGTCTCTGCTTTTTAAGATGCTGTCTGGGTTTGTCATTGCTTTTCTCCCAAGAAGCAGGCGTCTTTTAATTTCATGACTGCTTTCACCATCTGCAGTGATCATGGAGCCCAAGTAAGTAAAATCTCTCACTGTCTCCATTTCTTCCCCTTCTATTTGCCAGGAGGTGATGGGACCAGTGACCATGATCTTCGTTTTTTTGATGTTGAGTTTTAGACCATATTTTGCGCTCTCCTCTTTCACCTCATTAAAAGGTTCTTTAATTCCTCCTCATTTTCTGCCATCAATGTTGTGTCATGTGGCACTTCACTCTGCTTCTAGGTCTCAGTGCTAGAAGCTAAGAGTCAGATTCCCCACTCCTTTCTATTGCAATGTAGTGGTCTGTGGTGGTTTCGTGAGCGCATTGGATCCTAAAACTTTCTCTATGTCCCATTCAGATGAGCATTTGAAAAGTCCTGATGGAACAGCATATGATGCACCCTCTTGCAATAGTCGGAGATTAAATTTACAAGAAGCCACTTGGAGCAGAGAGGTGATGGTTTTTGGTGCTACTCTCTGCCTACGCCTCCCACTTTTCAGCTACTTACTTTAATCCCTATGGGTGCCAAAGCATAGGAACCACAGAATAATAGAATTGTACAGTGGGAAGAGGCGACAAGGGTCATCTAGTCCAAAGTCCCAGCTATGCAGGAATCTTTTGCCCAATGCATGGCTCAAACCCATGATCCTGTGATGAAGAGTCGCATGCTCTACTGACTGAGCTATCTGAGAATGATCTCAACAACATGTGGGTTATAGCCAAAGCTGCATGAGCAACCTGCTGCTCGCATGACAGGTATTCATTGGCCTTCTTCTCCCCCACCTCCCTCTGGAGATTTTAAAGGTGGAGTAGAGAGGAGAAGAGGGGTAAGTTCCATTGCACAAGTGGAAGACTGTTTTGCAAGCAGAACAGCAGTACTGGTGTTTGAGGACTGGGACATTCACAGGGAAACCAAAATGCTTGTTTACAAAGCTATTGTACTACCAACCTTACTGTATACTTGTGAAACATGGACTGCTTATAAATACTAACTCCAACATCAACTTCGTTGGGCTGGTCATGTTGTGTGGATGCCTGATGATCGTCTTCCAAAGCAACTACTCTATTCCAAACTTAAAAATGGAAAGTGTAATGCTGGTGGTCAGCAAAAGAGGTTTAAAGACTGGCTGAAGGCAAATCTAAAAAAATGTAGTATAAACATTGACAACTGGGAAACACTGGCCTGTGAGTGCTCCAGTTGGAGAACAGCCTTTACCAGTGGTGTCATGGGCTTTGAAGACACTCGAACTCAGGACACAAGGGAGAAACGTGCTAAGAGGAAGGCACGCTTGGCAAATCCACACCGTGATCAACTCCCACCCAGAAACCAACGTCCCCATTGTGGAAGAATGTGTGGGTCCAGAATTGGCCTCCACAGTCACTTACGGACTCATTGTTAAAACAGTGTTTATGGAAGACAATCTTACTCGGCTACGAGTGATCACCAAAGATGAAGAAAATAGCCCTATGTTTGTTACTCCACAAAAGCGTCTGAGTGAGTGGGGTACTCTTGGGGACACCGGGGGGGGGATGTGTTAAGAATACAGGATTGGAAATAAAGATAACTACCTGCATCCTTGCTGCTTCTTTATTCCAGATTATCCTTTCATGAACATCCCACCCCCAGGAGAAGCAGTCACTAAGGTTTTTAATCCACATACTAGGTGCCATTTGGCCTTTATGCTTATGCCTATTATATTTTTTATCTTCACTAAAGGCTCAGTGCCTTGCAGAATGCACTGAACAATGAATATCTCTCCGCCTCCAGGTTAAAAGGCATTTCCTATCCACCCCCTCCCAATGCCAACTACATCCTTCTTTCACTGGTGCAAGACTTTGGCGAATCTTCCTGTTTCCTCCCAGGCCACAACCTCACTTTGTCAAGCAGCCATTCAACCATTTTCAGTCTAGCTTTTAAACAAAGCTCCGCGAGAAACTATGAAGCCTGTTGGTTAAAATAAAGATACATATATGGTATACTTTGAACTTTATTTTAAAAGTGAGAATCAGTTCATGGAATAAGATTCATTTCAGGTGGAGATCTGCAAGAGACACAGATTCTTAATCTGCCCACAATCCATACAAAGGCTCTGCTCCATCCTTGCACTGGAAGGAAGGCCACATCTCACATCAGCCTGCCCAAGTGTAAAGACTTCCAAGAGAGAGATACCTGCTGATGTTAATGATCAAGTTGCACCTCTTTCCTATGGCTTCGAATCACTATACACTGCTTTTCTGTGTTCCTGCTTTGTTATTGGTTATTTTATGATTTTAATGTAAATTGTACTTGCTCAACTGTATTATTATTATTATTATTATTATTATTATTATTATTATTATTATCATCATCATTATTATTTTATTATTATTATAATATTTCAATTGAACAAAATAGTAAAAAAGTGAATAAAAAGTAAAAAGGGAAATAAGGTATATTATATCACTATATATTCAGCTACAATTCCATATATATGCTTTTCTACTATATAGCTATATAAATGTAATAATAAATAATAATAATAATAATAATAATAATAATAATAATAATAATAATGATGATGATGATGATGTATACCCTGAGCATCCAGCTGGGTTTCCCCAGCCACTCTGGGCAGCTCCCAACAGAATATTAAAAACACAATAAAACATCAAACAGTAAAAACTTCCCCATACAGGGCTGCCTTCAGTTGTCTTCTAAAAGTAAGGTAATTGTTTATTTCCTTGACATCTGGAGGGAGGGCATTCCACAGGATGGGTGCCACTACTAAGATGGCCCTCTGCCTGGTTCATTATTATTGATGATGATGATAATTTATTGCTATGCTGCACATTTGACTGGACCCCCAATGTTTAAAATGATCAGGGGATGGAGGAGGCCGATTGCAGAGCTGAGTATGGCACGACCTCAGTGGCTGGTGGCTCCTGCTCCTCCTACATAAGGGAAAGATGGAGAAAGCAGCCCCTGGTCAGGGGCAGTACCGGGAGGGGAGGAGGAAGGGGAGAGAGAGAGAGAGAGAGAGAGAGAGAGAGAGAGAGAGAGAGAGAGAAGAAGAAGAAGAAGGAGGAGGAGGAGCCGCTGACCAAAGAGGCCACACTGCTACCACATTCTTCTCTGCCCCTGGCTGCTCCTGGCATTCTGACACTGCAACAGCCTGATGTCACAATTTCTGCCCAACTCCTCCCAATGGATGGGTGGGGTTTGCAACACCACTCAACACTCACCTGGCCAGGGCCACCCACCCGCCCCCTGGTGAGGACCAGGGGAAAAGGGCCAATGCTTTGGCCAAGACTCACTTTGCTTTCCCCGCTCCAGGTTCACCCACCCAACCCTCCTTAAATAATAACACCTTCTTTGCAGGTTAACCTCTTGCTTCCTAGGTCAGCTAGTGCTGCTATGGTTGTAAGATGGTTGCTGTATTCAGAACCGGAATTTCCCCTGCATTGGCAGGTTTTCCCTTCCCTGTACCAATCCATCACAACTTTGGCGGTTTTGGGGCCTTGGTAGGTATCCTATAGTCTATCTTCAAGTTGGGGGGAGCGTCTCATGCACCACCATGCGGCAGCCTTTTGCAGGCCCCGTTAAAGCATTGATTACGGGAGTCACTGGCCCTAGAGTGATGGCAAGTAGGTCAAACTCCCACCTGAGGTGAGGTGGGAGGGCATGCTGTGTAAGTTTACACTTTACAGTTCCCTCCCATTGCTCCTTATTTCGCCCTGCACATCCTCAGTCCCTGTTGGGTTGAGAGGGATGCCTTCCAAGGCCTATGCCAAGTTTCCTACATCTGAAATTCAATAAAGTTGTGACCTAATTTGAACCCATACTTTGGTGTCATGTCTCCTTCTTGGGGGCGGGAGTTAGGCTCCAGGGACAGGGTTCAGTACTTGAGCTCGCAAACATGACATCCCAATGTCCTTCACGGGCAACTCCCCCAACCCACAAATTGTCAAAGAAGGGGCCACCCCCCAAAAGTTCTACGCTTGGGGTGCGCACACCATGGGGCGTGCTCAAGTCATGCATACACACCACGGGGCACCTGCACGCCACATCCGCATGCCCCCACTTGAGCAGAACACACACAAACTGCTGCCTCCGCCTTGGCTAGATAGCTGAAATTCAGTCAGCTAGTTATGTGTATCTTAGTCTTAATGAAAAACACCACAGACTTAGGAGTCTGTTGCAGCCAGCATTAAAAGGTAAAGGTACCCCTGCCCATACAGGCCAGTCTTGCCAGACTCTAGGGTTGTGCGCCCATCTCACTCTATAGGCTGGGGGCCAGTGCTGTCCGCAGACACTTCCGGGTCACGTGGCCAGCGTGACAAGCGAGCCAGCGCAGCACACGGAACGCCGTTTACCTTCCCGCTGGTAAGCGGTCCCTATTTATCTACTTGCACCCGGAGGTGCTCTCGAACTGCTATGTTTGCAGGCACTGGGACTGAACGACGGGAGTGCACCCCGCTGCGGAGATTCGAACCGCCAACCATGCGATCAGCAAGTCCTAGCACTACTATTTGGAAAAAGGAGGCAGGCACATTAGAAAAGTGATTTGGGCTGCCATGAAATTGTTACTTTTTAACATTTCCAATGCTATTACTATTCCCCTATTCCCAGTCTTGGGTGCCAACTTGGCCAACTTTGACTACTATTATCTCCTTGACTTGCTGGAGGAGGGTATGATTTGCTGTTCTATCTCAGACAGCAAAACACGTTAATCCAGCCCTCGCCAACAGGAATTGCTTTAGAGCTAACTTGGGACTTTTCCATATTGCTTTGTTCATGATGATGAAATGGCTTTAGATTTTTGATTATGACTTCTGAGCTGTGATGCACTTTCTGGCAGACTCGAGATGTTTGTTTTCTTTGATTGAATGAAGTGTTCGGGAAAGCAAAAGACCAGGAGCTCTGGAGACAGCTCTGCAGGCAGGCAGAATGAAAGCTGCCCACTTCTTCCAGTTCCATGCCCTGGAGTCCTGACCCGCTGCACCTGTGATATTTCAACCCTGGGTCTGATGTGAACAGCAGTTGACAATCCCATTAAATTGTTTCAGGTTGTGCAACATGTTGGACAAGGGAAGAAAAGGTAATAATGGCAAGACTCGATTGCAAGATATTATTTTATCAGTTTAACGCAGTACCTATTCACAACCATTTTTTGAATTTCCGTTGAATCTTAGGGACACTACTCCATCTTCTTGGAGAGTTGTCACCTTCTTATGGGCAGAGCACCAGAGCTTTATAACAAGCAGAAATACAAAAGTGAAGCTGTTGACCTGGTGCAGTGGAAGACTCATTTGATGAGGCCAGTTCACATATTATACTGAATACAGGTATATTATTATTATTATTATTATTATTATTATTATTATTATTATTTCTACCACACCCATCTGGCTGGGTTTCCTCAGCCACTCTGGGCAGCCTAGGACCCTCGTACCTACGGGACCGCCTCTCCTCGTATGTCCCACAGAGGAACTTACGGTCTTCAAATAAAAACACCCTGAAGGTCCCAGGCCACAGAGAGGTTAGGCTGGCCTCAACTAGAGCCAGGGCTTTTTCGGCTGTGGCTCCAATCTGGTGGAACACTCTGTCACAAGAGACTAGGGCAGGGCCCTGTGGGACTTGACATCTTTCCGCAGGGCCTGCAAGACAGAGCTGTTCCACCAGGCCTTTGGTCAGGGCGCAGCCTGACTCCCTCCTTTGGCAATCTTCACAGAACTTTAGCTTAATGGTTGCCATCAATTTGATGTTAAATAATTTTTATAATGAAATGTTTTTAGAATGTTGCACTATTTTATTGTTGTTAGCCGCCCTGAGTCCGGCTTCAGCTGGGGAGGGTGGGATATAAATGAATTCTATTATTATTATTATTATTATTATTATTATTATTATTATTATTATTATTAAAGATTACTGAGCATGGACAATTAATATATTACCTGCTTTGCTCTGGCTCATGCTCCCCTTTAAGGAGCAGGTCTGTAGTGTGCTCCTTGATCCTTCTCTATCACAAGTGACCAGGTGACCTCATACAATCATAGAATCGTCAAGTTGGAAGTGACCACATGGGTCATTAAGTTCAACTCACTGCAATGCAGGAATCTTTCGCCCAATGTGAGGCTCAAATCCATAACAATGAGATGAAGAGTTTCATGCTGTACCAGTTGAACTATCCAGAGTTCCTCAATGAGGAATTATTAACATAGAAACTCTTAACTTTTACTGGTAAGACAACTATAGCTATTTCTGGACTGGGATAACCTGACCACTGTGATCTGTGCACTGGCAAGCTCCAGTTTGGATTATTGGAATGTGCTATATGTGGAAGTGTGCTTGTGGTTCCTCTAGAAGCTACAGCCACTGCAAAATGTGATTGAGCAACTGCTCACCTGATTACACTGCTGCTGAAAGATATTACACTGGCAGCCAGTTAGTGTGTGAAGCTTTAATTGCTGTACTGGTGTACAATGGACCAAGATACCTAAAAGTTAATCTCCCCCCTTAAATATTCTTCTGATGCCTGCAGGAGAGGGCCTTCTGCAGGTGCCATCATATCAGGTGGTCATAGCGCATGATGTTGGAGTGATGCCTTTGGTATTGAAGCATCTACCTTTTGTAACTCTCTCCCAAAGGAAGACACTGTCTCTATTGCCTTTTTGTCACCTGTCAAAGGCTTTTCTTGTCTTCTAAATAGATATTTTTTATCCCATCTGGTAATTGTATTTGAATTTGTTTTATACATGCAATTGATATAACTTTTATTCTTGTGTTTTTTGTTTTATTTTTTGATAGGTGAAATCATTTTGGGATTCTGCATAAGAAGTGATTAACAAATGAAATGTCTCAGTTGGTGCTTCTGAGTGCAAATTTCTCCCTTTTTCTCTATCTCTGGATTATTTGGCCATCTGCTATTTGCTGTGGATTGTCAGGGGCTTCTTAAGCCTCTTGTTTTTCTTCCTGTCCTGCCTTGCAACAATAAGAGTTTGAAAGGACCCTGGCACTGCATGTCACAATGCACAGTTGATGGGCAAGGTTTGGCTCATTTAAGGTGACCATAGGTCATTTCATTAGAGCATGGTGTTGATAATACCAAGGTTGCAGGTTCGAACCCCATAAGGGATAGCTGCATATTCCTACATTGCAGAGGGTTGGACTAGATGATCATCAGGGTCCCTTCCAATTCTATGATATATGGGGGGACACAGGTGGCGCTGTGGGTTAAACCACAGTGCCTAGGACTTGCCGATCAGAAGGTCAGCAGTTCGAATCCCTGCGACGGGGTGAGCTCCTGTTGCTCGGTCCCTGCTCCTGCCAACCTAGCAGTTCGAAAGCACGTCAAAGTGCAAGCAGATAAATAGGTACCGCTCTGGCGGGAAGGTAAACGGTGTTTCCGTGTGCTGCTCTGGTTCGCCAGAAGCGGCTTAGTCATGCTGGCCACATGACCCAGAAGCTGTACACCGGCTCCCTTGGCCAATAAAGCAAGATGAGCGCCGCAACCCCAGAGTCGGTCACGACTGGACCAAATGGTCAGGGGTTCCTTTACCTTTACCTATGATATATGGGAGGGCCTATTGTTTTTGTTTGTTGCTCATTTTTGTGTTTTTACATTGCAAACTGCTCTGTGAGCATTTGGATGAATGGCAGTATGGAAATTTAATAAATAAGTAGAACATGTGGCCACCCTTGGCTCAGGGGATCATAAATAATGCCTAGATATTTTTTATAATTGTACATTTGGCTCCAGGTTCATTTTTAAAAAAATAATAATAAACTGGAATCCATTGCTTTAGCTTTTCTAAACAGATTGCAAACGGTTTTGGTGTATGGATTCTCAATAATATGATAGAACCTTAAAAAAAAGAAAAGAGCAGCCCTTGCAAATTTGCCTCCACCTAATCTCTCTCTCTCTCTCGCTCTCAAAATGCTGACTGAGTGATTTTCTAACTGGTGGTGGGCAGAGAAAGCAATGAAGATAACCAGGCTTGGCTGATAACTGGTTTTTGAAACTGATAAATTGCAGATGCATTTAGTCTTGCCAGCTGCCAGAGTTGTTTGGGAGTCTCCTGCTAATCCATATAGTAAACTGCGATTATCTGAAAAGTGTGGGCTGCAGATCTACTGACTCCAGTTGTTAGAATTACACAACCACTCCTACATTATATGATGCATTCTCTTATCTATTTCGAACCACTCTCTTTTCATCATCTTCTTGGGATAATGAATCATCAAGCTCACAATTGTTCTTTCTCGACCCCAACCATTTTTGTTGTTTTGTTTTGTTTGGGGTGGATTTCTAAAATTACTCTTTTCTCTTTTTTTACTTCAATCCCATGCATTATTTTTTCCCCCTACTCAGAAATATGTCACACGATTCAGTGAAATGGGGTTGGGTGTGTGTAGGCTGGCACTGTCAAAGTGCTACATTCAGGGTAGCATCCAGTAAAGCAGTTTTGCTAGGGCAAGGACTTTTGGCTGCAAAATAGAACTTCCCTCTTCTCGCCCCAAATCCATTCTAAGGGTTTCCCCAAAGAGCAGATCTGAGGAGGGTGTGGGACACACAGGAAGATGAGAGGGAGGGTAAGTTCCATTCCACAAGTAGTAATCCTTACCCTAATGGAACTACTTATTTAGATATTGCTCTCAGCAATGCAAGCAGCGGTTGTCGGCGTCCGGGGCACACACACCAGAAGGAGGGACATGGAGGGTGAAGGGAGCCCATTGTGCCAGCCCAGCCGTTGCCACGGGAGTGACCCCACCCCCACCAGGGCAAAGTGGGGCCATGCTGAGCCACCTTACCACCTGCACAGGGGGGAGCCTGGCTGTCAGGGACTGGGCAGAGGAGGAATTGTGGAGACCTTCTCCCCAGCCTGAACCTTCCAGAGAAGAGGAAGACAGTATAGATTTACAACAGTGGTTTGCGGGAGGACATAGCTCAGAGGTAGATGAGGGGCAAAGTTGGGAAATAATGGGAGAGGAGGAGGGGGAGGCAGAGTTGGAGCAGCTGGCTGACACGTTATCACTAGAAAGCATTCCAGACCTTCATTCTCCCAGAACCCAGTGAGCAATGAAAATGGGAGAGCAAATGACTAGGAGACAAATGGCCCTAAGCAGCCACTGTAAGGTGGACGGTGCTGCTGACAATTGAGGAAAGAAGGGGGGTGGATGTTAGGATATTGATGTTCCGTTCCACCTTAAAACAGATGTGTGGATTGTTGTATGTCATGTCTGTTTACACTCCAGCACAGCTTGCTGGGAGCTTCTGTTTGTGTATATAGCTATTGCTTTTGCTGCTTGCTCTTGGACACGAAAGGGAGAAGACATGTTTACTGAATACAGTTTACTGAATAAACTGCCTGTAAATATTCTCTCACAGCCTTCTCCTGCCACTTCTGTGTGTGTGCTATTTACTCTGCTGATTAGAGCGTGCTCCAGCTTCTGAAGGCTTATGAAGCTGCGGGTCACTGTTTCATGCTGAGCCAAGGTCCGGAGATCGCCTGGCTACCGGCCGGTGGGCTGGAGCCAGTTTGGGGCTTGCAAATTGCCCCCATTTCCTTGGAAGCATCCCGACAGTGGAGATTACTCAGAGCAATGCCATTACTCCAAGAGGCTGCATTTCTAAGCCTCTCTCCGTGAATATTGAATGAAAGACATTGGTTAGAACTTTCCTTGTCCTGGCAGCCTATCATGGGGGGATCAGATTCCCGATGCCTGATACCAACCGGCCAACACAGCCCTTGATGGGCAAATCCATCACCCATGGAGTGGAGCACTAGGCCAGGTCATACCAGGGTTGCCTGCATGGGGGTGCCTGGCTTGTGCCCCCTGAAAAATGGTGTGCCTGGAACCACAGCCCCCCTGGCACCCCCACACTATGTCGCTGGTCACTCTACATGTTGCAGTCCTGTGCATGCTCACATGGAAGTTCCCTTGAATTCAAGGAAGTGGGTCTCTCCCCCCACCAAGACCCACCCATCTGTTCCATGATCCTTAAGTTTATTTTCTAGATTTATAGATGGCTTTCGGGCAAAAATTATTATATAAGAAGCCTCCCGAAGTGGTTTCAAACTGTGGACATATCCAGCTCTCTTACATTCATTATCTAGTCATGGATAATCCTGTGAATTGTAGTTTGCTAAGTGTGTGGTGAATTTAATGACATGCATTTGACCCAGGTATTCACACGCAAAACCGATGCAATATTTAAAACACTGAAAACATCCCATGAATCATGCGCTTAATCTTTCCGCAGGTGGGATTTTGAACAACTTTCCCTGCTGGTCTCTTGACCGTTCTTGCTTTTATAGGGGTTACTGTAAAACTGATTTCATTGCATTAGGGCAACTTTCTAAATTTACTGCCAGAACATTTACACTCCTCTCTCTGAAAGAGCCAAAGAATTTGACACGGTGACATTTCTGCCGGCAATTCTATAAGGTGGAGAATGGCAGCGTGTAACAGGTGAAGATATATATAATGTAATATTTCCTCATGTATCAGGAGTATCATAAATGATAGCTCTCCCCACTTTCTTTCTCCCAGACAAAGTTTACATAGCAAGGGAATAGAGAGAGTGTTTATTTTCTGGCAGCAAATTTATTGTAAGCCGCTGGGGCATAGAGCTACCATGATAAAGCAAGCCTGGAAGTAGCTGCAAGAACTGCTGCTATCTGTATGTGGCTTGAAAAAAAAAATAGGGGGGGAGAGCCTCCAAAGAGGAGAAATTAGCTTCTTAAGCAAGTACTAAAGCAATAGGTTGCACTCTGTTGGGTTCAAGCAACCCATATCACTTTTTGACAAATGAGAGGCAGTATGAAGTGATCTATTAGGTCACAGCACCATCCAACTCGGTGCAGTGCTGTATCTCTGAAATAGGGTTTGTAGAAGTGCTTTTGCTTACGTTAAGTCTTCCCTGTTGTACTGTTGTTGTTGTTGCTGGTTAGTCATTTAGTCGTGTCTGACTCTTTATGACCCCATGGACCAGAGCATGCCAGGCACTTCTGTCTTCCACTGCCTTCCACAGTTAAGTCAAACGCATGCTGGTAGCTTCGAGAACACTATCCAACCATCTCGTCCTCTGTCGTCTCCTTCTCCTTGTGCCCTCCATCTTTCCCAACATCAGGGTCTTTTCCAGGGAGTCTTCTCTTCTCATGAGGTGGCCAAAGTACTGGAGCCTCAGCTTCAGGATCTGTCCTTCCAGTGAGCACTCAGGGCTAATTTCCGTAAAAATGGAGAGGTTTGATCTTCTTGCAGTCCATGAGACTCTCAAGAGTCTCCTCCAGCACCATAATTCAAAAGCATCCATTCTTCGGCGATCAGCCTTCTTTAAGGTCCAGCTCTCACTTCCATACATCACTACTGAGAAAACCATAGCTTTAACTATATGGACCTTTGTTGGCAAGGCAATGTCTCTGCTTTTTAAGATGCTGTCTAGGTTTGTCATTGCTTTTCTCCCAAGAAGCAGGCGTCTTTTAATTTTGTGGCTGCTGTCACCATCTGCAGTGATCATGCAGGCCAAAAAAGTAAAATCTCTCACTGCCTCCATTTCTTCCCCTTCTATTTGCCAGGAGGTGATGGGATCAGTGGCCAAGATCTTCGTTTTTTTGATGTTGAGCTTCAAACCATATTAGGGTTACCCAAATTGAAAGCTTCTCTTTTGGCAACTAGGAGGAATTTTCTTCAATCTTCAGTGTTTCATTAATTCATACCCAGAGGAGGAAGGGGGGGATAACCTAAAGTATATCATCATGGGTGGCAGCGAATAAAATTTGGCCTTCCATATAGGGCTGGATTCCATCTCCCATTATCCCTGAACATTGTCTATGATGGCTGGGGCTGACAGGAGCTGGAGTCCCACAATATCTAGAGAGTAACAGGATAGCCACCCCTGCTATAAAGTCTGGCCTGCCTGCAACAAGTTGATCCTCTGTATACTATTTCCCAGTATGTTTCTAAGCACAATTCAAAGCGTCGATGTTGACCTTTAAAGTTCTAAATGGCCTTGGCTCAGTATACCTGAAGGAGCTTCTCCACCCCCATCATTCAGCCCGGACACTGAGGTCCAATTCTAAGGGTCTTCTGGTGGTTCCCTCACTTCTTGCAGTGAGGGAACCAGTTGCAGGGAACCAGGCAGAGGGCCTTCTCGGTAGTGGCACCCTCCCTGTGGAATGCCCTCCCATCAGATGTCAAGGAGATAAAGAACTACTACACAACTTTTAGAAGACATTTGAAGGCAGCCCTGTATTGGGAAGTTTTTAATGTTTGATGTTTTATTTTTCTGGAAGCAGAAAAATAGATGGGCAGCATATGATAATGATGATGATGATGATGATAAGCTGCAATCTTAAAGGTAAGCAAACCCTATTGAACTTCTTCCTCTTTACTTACAACAAAGGATTTCAGAGGTGTGTACAGTGCTCTCCCCAGAGGGAGTAACTAGCTCCAAGTCGCTCAGTAGGTTTCATAGCTAAGCAGGAATTGAATGTTTGTATCCTGAGGCCATTGAGGGACGCGGGTGGCGCTGTGGGTAAAACCTCAGTGCCTAGGACTTGCCGATCGCATGGTCAGCGGTTCGAATCCCCGCGGCGGGGTGAGCTCCCATCATTCAGTCCCAGTTCCTGCCCACCTAGCAGTTCGAAAGCACCCCTAAGTGCAAGTAGATAAATAGGTACCACTGTATAGCGGGAAGGTAAACGACGTTTCCGTGTGCTGCGCTGGTGCAGGCTCGACAGAGCAGCTTTGTCACGCTGGCCACATGACCCGGAAGTGTCTCCAGACAGCGCTGGCCCCCGGCCTCTTAAGTGAGATGGGCGCACAACCCTATAGTCGGACACGACTGGCCCGTATGGGCAGGGGTACCTTTACCTTTATCCTGAGGCCAAGTCCAATGTTCTCATTGACACTACAACACATTAGAAAACTGCTCACGATCCTTTGTCTGTTGACAGAAAAATGAGTAAGACTTGCACCTGAACAGAATACAACATTTTCCATGGAACAGCTATGCATGGTGATTTCAGAAATCACCAGTGAAACCCTCTTAAAAAACAAAAAAACAAACAAGTAATTCGAAAATTTGTACACAGTTCAGCTTAATGTCTCAACAACCTAACAGATTCTCACATAAGACTTGCTTCTGAGTAAGCCTGCTTGCAAACACATGGCCCATCTTCAGGTGCAATGTCCTATAGGACAAAGGAAGCTGCCATCATCTGTGTGCATGCATCAAGGCCAGCCCACCCATGAGTCAAGGTGAGTCGAATGCCTCAGGAAGCAGGTTCCACAAGAGCAGGAAATCCTGATGGAGATCTTCATTACCCCCTTGTTTCCAATGTAGATCTTCACTCACCCCTTCTTCCCTGAAACTTAACTCTCAGGGTTGTAGGACATGGAGACAGAATAAGGACATTCTTTGAAGTCAACCTTCTTCACCTTTTCAGAATTGTGAGCCCAAGGTGTGAATCAGAAATGCCCCCCTCAACACTTGAATTGGTGTGGCCACAGGGAAGGCCAAAGAGGGTGTGGCCACCTCTAACTCAGGATCAGATCAGGCAAAGTATTATCACTAAACAGTTCCTGCATTGGAGTAGTCCTCGCAATCTGGGTTAGTGTTGCGGTTCTTATTTTCAAAATGCCAACAAGCTTAAATTAAGTTGTGATTCTAGTTCCCTTAGTTTAGACATGTCTGGTCTCTTTGTTCCAGGTGTGGGTGGAGCTATGTGCTATTCTGAGTGCTTTTGTTTAAAGAAAAATGAAAGAAAAATAAAGGTGCAGGTATTCATATAAGTGTATCACATGCCAACACAAAACAGCTTCCATAGGTTACAGAAAAATAGGAGTCAGTACTCTACACCATTGAATATGGTCACACACACAAATCCTGGCTATAATGCCAAATTACAGTCCTTCAGTGGACTGTTACACTTCTGTTAGATATTCATTTTAAAAAAACCTTGTGCTAGAAACGAATCCAGTTTGCTCAGTCTTCCCTCCCCTCCGAACATGAACCTTGATCTCTGGCATCACCCCTGCCTGCCATACAAGTAAATATGCTTGCAGATGTTTCAAAAAGGATTATTAAGTCTTGATGGGTAGGACTGTGTGGGAGGACAGGAGACACTTGTAGGGAACCCTTTTCTCAAATACCCTTCTTCACTAATTAGGAAATTGACAAGAAGAGTTATTAAAAACAAATTAAATATAAGTGCTATTAAACTTCTAAAGCTGACACGTTTGACATTTCCTTCTTCTGCATCCCAGGAGATTTTCCTCAGGAATATAACTAATGTTTTTCATGAATGTTCATATATATATATATATATATATATATATATATATATATATATATAATGCAGCTTTCATAATAAAACGACGTCTCTTAGCAAACACACGCGTGCGCACAAACGCACACTACCACACTCTAAACATAAATAGCACAGGAACACTTCAGGTGAAGCTTGTTAAAGTGAATCATACCTCTCTATCACCTGAAGGGTACTTCAATCAGTGGTAGCAGGTAAGCTGTCATTCCACTGTGTTTCTGAAAAGGGTGAAAACTGGGACGCGTTATTAAGGATATGTATCAAAGAGTGGCGAGGCCTCAACAGGTGAATTACATGTAATTTTGCACATCCTGCTACACAAAGAATATTGAAAAGATACGAGATGGGGCAAAAGTGATGGAAAATGGGCCTCTGGAACCGGAACTATGAGAAGACTTGGAGAAAATTAGGTTTATATTCATCATGGGGAGGGGGGAGATGATAAAAATGGGCCATGATTGATGCATATAAAATGATAAGAGACATGGAGAAAGAGATTGCAATGAAAGTGTTCCAGTGGGTAATCATCTCTAGGAAAGGAAATTAGAAGTCTAAAAGAGAAAAGTCCAGAGGAGAACATAAAATGTACAAAGTTCGCTTTCAATGCAGCTTCTGATACGTGGGAATTGGATGAGCCTAGTTAATGAATCATTCCAGATGCCAATAGCAATGTAAATTGTTCCCAGGGCTTCTTCACCTAAGGCACAATTAACTTAGGGGTGCCATCGCAACACAATGTGGTTATGGCCAGTAGCTCATGTGGTTTTATTTAAAGGGTTAAGACAAATTCAGGGACAAATACAGCTGATATTAGTCACAATATCTGAGGCCTATTTTCATGTCAATTATATATGCCTGTCCCAGTCGACCAAACACAAGCATTGTACAGGTGCACAATTTTGCCAAAGCGTGTTCTCCCTAAATGAGAGCACGTGTTGCGGTTGGGGGAATGCAGGCCACCATTGGTATGACTGTGCAATTTGAAGGTCCCAGGCAGCTAAGTGGTTAATCGGGTCTCTAGGGAGTTTTGTGTGTAGCCAATTTGGGGGTGGGGTTAGAGCCTTTAAATACAGGACGCCATTACTGGGGGCGTCCTCTTGGCTTTTTACCGGATCAAGAAGCAGTTGCATCTGAGACGGTTGTATATTTAGCCTTAGTAGACATTTACCCCTCGTTTTTTACTTCCCTTATTCTTTTCCCTCTTTTGCCTACTCTCTCCCGGTTTTGATCACTATTCCTTAAATCTTATTTTAATTTTATTTTCCCCTACCCTCCTTTACTTTTGGGGGGAAAAGGCTGAGGGGGGTTTCCCCTCCCGGCCCCGGGGGGCCTCGCCTCCCCGGTTTTTTCCAGGTTTTGTGTGGCAAGGGTTTTGCGGCCCTCCCCCCGCCGGGCCGCAGCGGGGCCCCCCCTTTTAAATTGTTTTGCGTCGCGGCTGCGGCCGTGCGCTGCCGCCGCCTCCCCCCCTCCCTCCGCGCGCTCCGGCGTCCCGCGTTACTTGCCTACTCCCAGCTGGGTTGCTGAAAAGGCGTGGGCCGCCGGATCGCGGCGGCGTTCGGGGCCGCCGCTGGTGCGCCCGCCCGGCCGCGGCCTTGGCGGGGGGTGCGTTGGGGCGGCTGCCGAGCCGGGGCGGCGGCGGGGGGGCATCGTTGGGGCGGTCACCGGGCCGCGGCCTCGACGGAGGCGCCGCGGCCGCCATCCCGTTCCTCCCGGGCGTGGGGCCTTAATTTGGAGTGGGCGCGGCCCGCACTGCCCCGTTGCTTGGCTGCTGTGGGCCTCGCAGGGTGTTTGGCTGCGCGCCTCGTGAGCAGCGCGCAGCGGCCTATTCGGGCCCTCGGCCTCCCGGCCTGGCCTACACCACTTGGGAGGGAATAGTTTTTGCTGAGTAATAGGTGGAGGCCTCCAATTGGTTTTAGGCCTAGAGTGTAGTAGCGCGGCCTGCTGCTCCATCTTGTGGTCGTTGCGGGTATCGCGCCTGCACGGTGCTTGGGCTCCCTCACTGGCTAGTTTTGTACTGCGTCTCCTTCATTAATGGTTATCATCTATTGCTTGGTTAAAATAAGAGGCCCCCTCTTGGCTGGCCTGTGTTTGTGCACTCCTTTCAGGTCAATCCTATAGTGCTTGTTCAACCTTATTTGTTTTATTACTTGTTTATTAGTTATTCCTAATTTGTTTTATTATATTTGATTATATTCTGATTCAGACTATTCTTAATCACTTATTTTCATTTTATTTCTGCATTTCTAACTCTAGTTACCACATTCTGATTTCTTTCCTTAAATTTGAACAAGCAGGGTTACGTGCTCCATTCATTTAATCTTGGTGGCCGTTTGCATTGTGCAGATTTGGTGGAGTTGATTAATTTTATTTTATTTTTCAACTAGCAGGTATGGCTCCAAAGAAAGCCGCCGCCCGCCCGGGTGCAGCTACTTCTTCGAAGCGACCTATTAGAGGTCCATCCCAGGCGCTCCGCTCACCCACGCCGGTTCCACCGGTAGGGCGGGTTCAATCCTTGGTGGAAAGTATGGCCGGTGATCCTGCTGCCCTGTCCCGCTTTGCATCTGAAATGGATGGTTTCCTTCAACATTGTTCCACACAGCCGTCTGCTTCTAGGAGGCGCCCTCCTTCCGTGAGGGCGTCATCTCCAGCTTCTCCTTCATCTAGTGAAGGCGGGACTGAAGGGGCTCCACTGGGGGGCTTGATTTCGGATCCCCAGCTGGCCCAGTCCCCCGGCTTACCTGCAGCTCGGGGTCGGCCTCGCAGGCCTGCCCGTTCCTCCAGGAGGGCTTCAACAAGAAGTGCGCCTTCGGTGGCTCTACCGCGCAGACGTGCGACACCTCAGCTTCCTGCTGAGGCGGCATCGGGTTCCGATTTCTCACCTGTTGTCTCTTCGCAGTCTATTTCAGCCACACCCCTGTTGCATCCTGATTCTGAGTCTTTGATTGAGGACAGTCTACCAGTCCCCGCCAGGAAGTCCTCGGGGGGGAAGAGGCGCCACAAGAGATCTTCCAGGAGGCGTGCTAAACGGAGGAAAGACGACTCATCTTCCTCTTACTCTGGTACGTCATCCTCTGATTCTGACGGCGAGGGTAGCGCCCTGGAACTTTATTGGGGTTTTGGCGAATCGGCTTCGGGTCTTCCCAGGTGGGCATGGGAGCGAAGGGCAAACTCACATCGGGCAAAATATGGTGCGGTACAGGATTGTAAGGATGGAGTCCTGGTTCCTGACGTTAAGGTCTCAACCAACTCCGCCAGGGACATTATCCCAGGCTCTCATTTGTCAGCTAAATTACGGACCAGGATTCTAAATGGTCGCTTTGTAGACATATTCAAGTTGCTCCCACCTTCTGAGGAGCAAGAGAAGATAGGCCCCTCTTCCAAAAAGCTCCAGGGGGTTTCCAGCGCGGATAGGACATTCGAGCATTGGCTCGACTGCTTCCAAGTCTTCGCTGGTATAGTTTCCGCTGCTTACCCAAGGAGGTCCCTCCATTTGATTGTTTATCTGTCTATCGTTCGCTCTGCTTTCACTAAAGCTGGTGGGAAAGCAGCGATCAAATACGATGAGAATTTCAGGCGCCGCGCCGCCAAGATTCCTTCGGCTCGTTGGGACCGCAAGGATCTTGATGTATGGACCACTTATGTGGCTCCGCTGATTGACAAAAAGGTGACGGAACAGCAAAAGCCAAGAACCTCCACTTTTGGTGCGGGTAGGCGCTTTGTATGCTGGGATTTTAACAGGGGTTCCTGCCAGCGTGCAACGTGCAGATTTGCCCACTTGTGTGAGAAATGCAGTGGTACGCATGCGGCTTCCGCTTGCTTTGGTGGGAGGCGGCCCTTTCGTGGAGCAAGGGGGGGTGCTCAGCAACCCTCCAAGTCAACTCCCCTCCCTTCAACTTCAGGGACAGCGAAATAACGTGTTGACCTCATTGGCTCACACCCCTGTACGTTCATCGGCCCTCCAAGTTTGGCTGCAATCTTACCCCGATAAGGTTGCGGCAAATTACCTTATTGATGGGTTTTCTACTGGTTTTAGGATTCCAGTAGCCATGACTCCCGTGGCACGGAATCCTATCAATCAAAAGTCGATTTATGAGCTCCCTGAAATTGCTGGAAAAAAGATCACAAAGGAGGTCGCCATGCATCGTATGGCTGGTCCTTTCAGTACCCCTCCCTTCCCTAATCTGCACGTATCTCCTTTGGGTATAGTACCAAAGAAGGCCCCTGGCGAATATCGCTTGATTCATAACTTGTCGCATCCTGTGGGCACGTCTGTCAATGATGTTATTCCCCAGGAACTGTGCTCTGTAAAGTATGCGTCTCTTGATCACGCGATCAAGATGATTCGGAAGTTTGGCAAGGCAGCCTTATTGGCAAAATGCGACATTGAGTCGGCATTTCGCTTGCTGCCAATTCATCCAGAGGATTTCTGGCTCTTGGGTTTCCAGTTTGAAGGAAGTTATTACTTTGACAAAACCATGCCTATGGGTTGTTCAATAGCGTGTGCCGCTTTTGAATCTTTCAGTACGTTTCTGGAGTGGGCCCTTAAACAGAAGACTGGACTGGGCGGGGTCACTCATTATCTCGATGATTTTTTACTGGCCTCAGCTCATGATACCGGCAACTGCTCGGTGTTGTTGCAGGCCTTTGCTGAGCTTACGCAGGAATTGGGCGTGCCGCTCGCTGTTGGAAAAACTGAGGGTCCTTCTACCCAACTCACTTACCTAGGCATCCTGCTGGATACTGTTTCTCAAACTTCCAGCTTGCCAGAGGATAAGCTGGTCGCATTGAAGCAGGTGATAGGGGAAGTGTTGCCTTTGAAGAAGGTGTCACTGAGGCAACTTCAGTCATTATTGGGGCACCTGAATTTTGCTTGCAGGGTGGTGGCGCCGGGGCGCCCCTTTTGTTCACGATTGGCTCGGCTAACAGCGGGTCTGAAGGCCCCACATCATCGGGTTCGCCTACCCAGTGACGTCAAAGCCGATATGCTAATCTGGCTTGACTTCCTGGAGGGATTCAATGGTGTATCCTTATGGCAAGACACATTGAATCTGCACAATAATTTTCAGGTCCAATCTGATGCAGCGGGCTCCTTGGGCTTTGGTCTGTATTGGAATGGCAGATGGTGCGCCAAGCGTTGGCCACCTGCCTGGCAAGGAGAAGCCATTACGCGGGATCTAACTTTTCTTGAGTTTTTTCCCATTGCAGTAGCGGTACACTTGTGGGTCGATGATTTCAGAGACCGTCGTGTTTGCTTCTGGACTGACAACCAGGCGGTGGTGAACGTGTTGGCTAAGCTGTCGTCGCATTCTCCCAGGGTGTCGGCCCTTTTGCGGGTTTTTGTTTTGCATTGTTTGCGTTTTAATATAGTGTTTTCTGCGCGTTTCATCCCTGGGGTGTCTAACGAAATTGCTGATGCTCTGTCCCGTTTTCAGATGGAGCGGTTCAGACTTCTGGTTCCAGAGGCTCAGGAACGTCCGGAATATTTCCCGGATCATCTCTGGAACCTTGGCAGCTCTTAGTTTTCCAGGGAGTAGCTGCATCTATTTCCCCCTCTACTCTCCGGTCGTATTCTAAAGCCTGGGCTGATTTTTGTAGTTTTTCCCATTTTCCAGCTGGTGTTGAAGGAAGGGGCCCACCATCCACTTCTCAGGTGCTGCGATACTTAGCGCACCTGTTCCAGTTGGGGCGTGCGGCCAAGACAATTAGGATGCAAGCAGCGGCTAAAGCCTTTTTCTGTAAATCACGTTATGACAAAGACCCTTGCGCTAAATTCGTCGTTCGCAAGGCCCTGGAAGGTTGGAGTAAGATGTGTCCTCCCCGTCCAGCGTCCCGTTGCCCTATCTCATACGATTTATTGAGCAGGATGCGCAAAGTGCTGCGGAATGTTTGCTGGTCCAAATATGAGGCTCGCCTTTTTTCGGCGGCTTTCTCCATTGCCTTTTTTGGCGCCTTACGGGTGGGTGAACTGGTGCTTGAAGTTCACAAGAATGGTAGGTCTAGGGGCCTGCTCTACCAGGATGTGGAGCTCTTCCCTACAGAGCTGAGACTCACAATAAGGAATTCAAAAACGGATCAGAGGGGCAGAGGAGCCCTTATTCGTCTCCCTGCTGTGGGGGAAGCAGGCCCTTGCCCGGTGAAGGATGTTAGGAGGTTCCTGGCCGTTCGCCCTGCAGGGGACGGCCCGCTGTTGAAACATGGAAATGGGTTGCCTTTATCAAGGCACCAGTTAGCAATGGTGATGCGAAAGGCGATCAGGGCCTGTGGGGAGTCTGCTGATGGTTTTGCCCCTCATTCCTTCAGGATCGGGGCTGCCACGACTGCAGCACACTGGGGTCTGTCTGCGGGCAGAATCAAGGATATGGGTCGTTGGAAATCTGATGCGTTTAAAGGTTATGTCCGTTAGCAATTGTATGCTGACATTCTTTTGCTTGTTATCTCAGGTTTAGCAGCGGTCCGCATCTGGATGGTGGGACACAGTATCGTGCACTGGGCATGCGTTGGAGCTCGACAGTCCGGATTGGGAACGGGTCTCGGCCTTCCACCACATGTCCATTTGTCTTGGCTGGCCAGGCGAGGAATGCGTTGGTCAGAATTCCTGCCGCTGATTCGTAGGCAGCTGATTTTGGAGGGGCCGCCATCGGCTGTTGTGGTGCAACTGGGCGAGAACGACCTGGTTGACATGGACTGTCTGTCATTACGTGAGGCAATTTTGCGCGACCTGGGGGTGCTGCGGGAGTTGCTGCCGACAACGAAGTTATTTTGGTCGAGGTTTTTGCAACGAAGGGTTTGGAGGGGAAGTCGTTGCCCAGCTGCCACCGAGAGGGCCAGGAAACGCATAAATGCAGCGGTCTCAAGGAAGGTCTTGGAGCTGGGTGGTGAGGTTATTTCTCACCCTGAGATTCTTTTTCGGAATGAGTCCCTCTTCAGGGAGGATGGGGTGCACCTTTCGGCCTTGGGAAACAGGGCTTGGTTGGGTGCGGTGGTGGCTAAGCTGAGGTCCTGGCTGGGTTTGTGAGTGGTTTGGCGGTGAGCTTGGTGCTCCATGGCGGTTAGGCATTGGTTAAAAATCTGGTTGGAGGAGGGGTAAGTGCCTACCCCTCCAATGGCGGTGTGGAAAAGGGAATTCCGTTAAAGGAATCCAGGGGCTTGCCATTCTTTCGTCCTTGTCCCTGGAATCGGACCTGGGCCGTGCAAGCCCCAACGGAACATGAGGGTGAGAAGTGATGGTTTGGGCCCCAGCCTCACTTTCTCACCCAACATTTGTTTCCCATGCTGGCTTCCGCTGGAATCCGGAAGTCAGCTCTGTCCCTGGGCATGGACAGATAGTCATAACCAATGCCTAAGCAACCACTCACAATTATGTATTTAAATAAAGTTGTGGCCAAAATTGATGCCAAAAACCTTAAACAAAAATTGATGTGTGATGTGTGCATTTATTGGTGGGGGTGGCCTGGTGGAACTCAACACGCAAAGCGTGTTCTCCCTAAATGAGAGCACGTGTTGCGGTTGGGGGAATGCAGGCCACCATTGGTATGACTGTGCAATTTGAAGGTCCCAGGCAGCTAAGTGGTTAATCGGGTCTCTAGGGAGTTTTGTGTGTAGCCAATTTGGGGGTGGGGTTAGAGCCTTTAAATACAGGACGCCATTACTGGGGGCGTCCTCTTGGCTTTTTACCGGATCACCCGCCCACCCTCCCTTTTTAAAGGGGGGGGGTTTTGGTTTGCTTGACCTTGCTATGCCTGTCATGGGGTCGCTTGCCTTCGAGCAAGGGCCTGGTAGGAATTTTCCCATTTGGCTGATTGGCTGGTGCCATTGGGTTTTGCCTACTGCGTAGCAAATCGTCACAACTTGTAAGGTTGGCGGTTAGGCATTGGTTAAAAATCTGGTTGGAGGAGGGGTAAGTGCCTACCCCTCCAATGGCGGTGTGGAAAAGGGAATTCCATTAAAGGAATCCAGGGGCTTGCCATTCTTTCGTCCTTGTCCCTGGAATCGGACCTGGGCCGTGCAAGCCCCAACGGAACATGAGGGTGAGAAGTGATGGTTTGGGCCCCAGCCTCACTTTCTCACCCAACATTTGTTTCCCATGCTGGCTTCCGCTGGAATCCGGAAGTCAGCTCTGTCCCTGGGCATGGACAGATAGTCATAACCAATGCCTAAGCAACCACTCACAATTATGTATTTAAATAAAGTTGTGGCCAAAATTGATGCCAAAAACCTTAAACAAAAATTGATGTGTGATGTGTGCATTTATTGGTGGGGGTGGCCTGGTGGAACTCAACACGCAAATGAGACCTTAACATGACAGGTGCTATTATAGTTGCATTAACACAAGAACAAAACAGGCTGTGTTTGCATGCACAGCAATGGCAAAGCAAAGTATATGAATGTTGGGGGTTTTTCCCCTACAAAAAAAATTAAAGGGAAAGAAAAGAAAGACAGTCAGATGAATGACCTATGTGAAAAAGTTGAACTGAGCAGATAAGGCATACTGCCATGTGGGAATGGTTTTCTCTCATTTCAAATTTACAGCAAGCAAGGCCTAGGTAGTATGTTTTGACCCATCCTTTACCCCTTTCAAGGGAACTGAGAGACCATGATTAATTTTAAGGCAATGGGAGTCTGACTGGGGAAGCTGTGATCCAGGGGTTGCCAACATTTTTGGGCATACATATTTGGGTGGGTGCCTGTCACAAAACAACCATGAGCATAACACAAAATGGCTGCTATGCAGGCATGGTATGATGACAACAATGACAGAAATGGTTGCCATATCTAGAAGAGCAGAAAAAGAGAAAGCGACACAAAATGGTACAGGCATGCTCACCATCAGGGTGGTGGTGGGAGGATGTACAAGAGTCGCAATCTTGCTTGCTCATAGGAGACTCTTTGCACATATCACCTGTTCACAGTGGAAGCTATCCAAAGAAATCTGGGCATGTTAAAGAGGAGTGTTCAACATAGGATAGACCAAGCCATTGCTCACAGGAACTGAATAGTCACTCATGTGTTGTGTTTTTTTTTAGGGGATGTTTACTGAAACCTTTTGCGGGCATGATAAGGTGTACTGGCAGACATACTGGCACCTGTGGATACCATCTTGACAACCATTGCTGTATGGAACAGATCCTGGTTCACTGTTTAATTCAGCCTTAACAACAGTGCAATACAACAATTCTAGGAGATCAGAAAGATGGGTGAGACAAAGAGACATTTTTCTTCTGAACTATGAAGTATCTGTTTAAGGCTACATTACAGTTCTGCAGATTGCTAAGCAAACTTTGGTTTGACTGAAGCCAGGGTTTCTGATTCAGTAGTGTCTCCACCGTTTGGCATGCCAGGCCCCCTGTGCCTTTGAAATCTGTAGCTGAGAAAGATATGCAACCAATGCAGCTTTCCCCAGTAATGCTTGTCTCTTTTGTACCCCATTATCTGACCCTATAAAATTATAGTGGCTATTAATAATCCTACAAAAAGAGTTCAGGTATGATCCAAACTAAGCATTTCAGAAAACCAAATTGATTTTTTAGGTTGTTCCTTGAGTATGTGCTTAACTCTCTTCTAGAGAAAGTGATGGACCCTAAAAACCGGTAGTTTCAGCTGGATCCTCCAACATTTCTCCATTGAAAATAGGGATGTCCTATTCCACAACAACACCAACAACCAAATAGCTTATTTGTCATTTATATCCCACCCAACTGACTAGGTTGTCCCAGCCACTCTTGGTGACTTCCAACATAGGTAAAAGCACAATAAAGCATTCAACTTTTTTTAAAAAAATTCCTATATAGGGCTGCTAAAAGTTGTATAGTATCTCTTCTAAAAGTTGTATAGTTACTTATCTTCTAAAAGTTGTATAGTTACTTATCTCTTTGACTCAGGGGTCGCATAACTCCAGAACCTCCAACATTTCTCCAGTGGAAATAGAGAAGTCTGAAGGAAAAGAAGGACATTCCAGGTCCAAATCAGAAACTGGGACGATTTCTATAAATCCAAAACTGTCCCTGGAAAATAGGGACAACAATAGCAGGGCCTGGGAGCATGCAACATGTGCAGTTAGATCATTCAATGGAAGGATGGAAGGGCTGACAAAAAAAAAGTTCAAGAACTTTTCCATCCCGATTTTCACTGTTTGAAATATACCTACTTATCTCAAATAGCATTGATTGAATTCAGTGGAACTTAGGGCTCATCCATGCTGTCCAGCCACTTTCTCCTGGGAAAACCTGCAGTTTACTGCTGAATCGGAATTAGTTTTTCTGCGGATTGATGTTTGTTCCAGTTCAGCAGTAAAGAGCAGGGCTTCCCCTCCTAGAACAAGATGGTGAGAAGCTTAAACTTCAGAGTTATGAGAAATTAAAGTTCAAAGTTCGAGATTGGTTACATTACCATCAGATAAATGAGACATTTAAGCAGGACAGGAAAATAGGATTTCAGAAGGAGAGGTCAAAATT
This sequence comes from Podarcis melisellensis, assembly GCF_964234715.1. Classification (NCBI taxonomy): domain Eukaryota; kingdom Metazoa; phylum Chordata; class Lepidosauria; order Squamata; family Lacertidae; genus Podarcis; species Podarcis melisellensis. Next base: position 19,072,526 of record NC_138531.1, on the reverse strand, counting down.
AGAAACAGAACTGTTAGAACCCAATACTAAGAATTTGTCAAGAATGTATAACTTGCTGTTGAAATGGAATACACAGGATGAAACAATGAAATCAGCTATGATTAAATGGGCACAAGATATCGGTCATGATATTATGTTTGCTGACTGGGAACAGTTATGGACCTCTGGTGTTAAATTTACGGCATGTAATGCCTTAAAAGAAAACATAATGAAAATGATCTATAGGTGGTACATGACTCCAGTCAAGCTTGCAAAAATTTACCATTTGCCCAATAATAAATGTTGGAAATGTAATGAGACTGAAGGTAACTTTTACCATCTTTGGTGGACCTGCCCAAAGATTAAAGCCTTTTGGGAAATGATCTATAATGAAATTAAGAAGGTCCTTAAGTGGACTTTTCCTAAGAAACCTGAGGCTTTTCTCCTGGGCATGGTGGGCCAAATGGTGCCAAAGAAGGATAGGATATTTTTTATGTACGCTACCACAGCAGCAAGAATTCTTCTGGCAAAGTATTGGAAGATGCAAGAACTACCTACTCTGGAAGAATGGCAGACAAAGGTGACAGACCTCATGGGACTGGCAGAGATGACTGGCAGAATCCGAGACCAGGGGAAAGAGACAGTGGAAGAGGACTGGAAGAAATTTAAAATATATCTTAAAAACTGTTGTAAAATTGAGGAGTGTTAAGATGTCAAGGGGTAAGAAGTAAAGAATTACAGCTGTAACTAATAAGTTCAAGGAAATTTAATGAAAGGGAACTAATAGATAAATTGGCTAAAGGGTTGCTAAGGAATTGCAGAATAAGGATGCAGCGAAAGGGAGGTATGGGGAAGTCGGAGGAAAGAAGGTGTATGAAATTAAGGCTGTGAAATTATATATGTTTAATGCTTTGTATGTTTTTGTTTTGTGTTGTGTTTGTTTTTTATTATGTGTTTGAAAAATGAATAAAAATTATTTAAAAAAAAAAAAAAGAGCAGGGCTTCCCCTGAGAAAGTAGTGGGACAAGCAGAAAACCTTTTGAATCTGCGCTTTGAAGACAGGGAATGTGGACAAGCTTTTATAGTACTTCTGAATAGATGCAGATATGATTGCCCTGTTACTAGCAGTAACCATTGTAATAGAACGTCCTTGCAGTACAAAAAGGCACTTGAGAGTGCTCTAAAGTGTCCTTCTAAAATAGCCTTCATTTTGTCCCCATCTTTGCAGCAGATTCCCCTAGTGCCTGTAAAGTTGTATTTTGCTTGTTGTCTTCTTCTTCTTCTTCTTCTTCTTCTTCTTCTTCTTCTTCTTCTTCTTCTTCTTCTTCTTCTTCTTCTTCTTCTTCTTCTTCTTCTTCTTCTTCTTCTTCTTCTTCTTCTTCTTCTTCTTCTTCTTTGAAACTGCCTCGTTCCATTCTCTGAATTTGGTTTTTCTCATCACTTTTTAATAGCCACTTTTGCAATTTTCTGATCAGACCAATAAATGTTAACAGCTTGTATTAAAGATTTTACATCTCTTCTGTTAAAAGCACTTAACAGAAGCACAGCCCCTAGTAAAGAACCTATGATGAAATGAAGAGCTTTGGTATACTAGACAGTTAAGGCTTAACTATGGGGAAAATACGCTGTTAAAACATCACTGAGGTTTATATTTGACAAGCATTTGCAGTAAGTGAAATAAAGAAAATATGCAAGTCCAACTGGTAGAGCATGAGACTCTTAATCTCAGGGCTGTGGGTTTGAGCCCCACCTTGGGCAAAACATTCCTCTATTGCAAAGAGTTGGACTGGATGACATCTACACACACACACACAGACACACACACAATTTTAAATCTCAGCTTTTCAGATAGCAGATCAATATCTGATGTAGAAATATTTAATGTGGTTTGCTTATGCAGTTTTCCAGTTTTCTGGTTTTGTGCAAATCAGAGAAATCAAAAGGAAAAACACACAAACACACATACAGTCATATCTCATGTTACGTTGCTTCATGTTACGTTCTTTCAGGTTACGTCCTGCGGTGACCCAGAAGTACCAGAAAGGGTTACTTCCGAGTTTTGCTGCTCGCGCATGCGCACAAGCGCTAAATCATGCTTGCACATATGCACAGGCACCAAATCACACCGCGCACCTGCACAGATATGGTACTTCAGGTTGCACTCTTTTCATGTTGTGAACGGGTCTCCGGAACGGATCCCATTCGCAACCAGAGGTACCACTGTACCTCCATGTATTAGGGAATGCTAATACAGTGGTACCTCGAGTTAAGAACTTAATTTGTTCTGGAGGTTTGTTCTTAACCTGAAACTGTTCTTAACCTAAGGTACCACTTTAACTAATGGGGCCTCCTGCTGCCGCCGCGCTGCCACCACCGCACAATTTCTGTTCTCATCCTGAAGCAAAGTTCTTAACCCAAGGTACTATTTCTGGGTTAGCGGACTCTGTAACCTGAAGCATCTGTAACCTGAAGCATCTGTAACCTGAGGTACCACTGTAATTATACTGAAATTGTTAGGATTACTGTCAAATAATGAGTATATATGAAGTTTAAAGCAGACATTGGGGAATGCATTCCATCACCCCTGAACATTACCCATGTTGGCTGAGGCCAATGGAAGTTGGAGAATATATAAGGAATCATAGAGACTCCATTCCTGTTCTAAAAGCACTCTATAAATGCTATATGTCACAAAGTGAAATTTATAGAATGTTATAGGTTGAATGGGCTGGAAGAAATAAACACTGATCTTTTCAACAATTGATTTTCATATATGGATTCTCTGTATTCTCAAATGTCTTACGTTAAGTCTGATTATTTTATCATTTTTTTAAAAGATGGAAAAAAATCAACACAGGCTTAGTGGGAGCCCTATAATTTATTTGTCTTCTTGTTGAAAAGTTGTTCCAGTTTCCAACCAAGGGACCACGACATTCAGAAAGTCACTTTCCAGAGGGAACTCTGCTTCACAGGGAAGCAGGCACGAGAGGCTAGCAGATACAGAAGAACTTGTCATTATTTCCACAGTCAGCTTTGAATCTAAAGCACTCCATGATTCAAGAAAGCCAAGGACCTATAAAATGATGGAGCGACTGAAGCTCTGAGATGTCTTGGTTTTGAAAGGCAGAGCCTGCAGGCAGGTAGTTTATGCAATATGGAAACAGGCATATGAAAGGGCTTTGATTTATTAAAGAATGTTTTATCACCTGCGCTTTGACTGTGGGGGAGCTGAGTCACAGAAGAATGCAAGTCATAATGATTACATGTATTTGGGTTGAAAACATCTATTGTCTCTTTCCCTTCCCACCATCTTTCTTGCTGTTAATCCCCACAACTCCATTGTTATCTCTCTTGAAGGTATTAGGATGATGAATAGGCCACATACACAGACATATATGTATGTATATATGATTTTAAAGGAGTTCAGGGGTTTTTTACTTTCTTTTATTAATGCGTATTTTTCAGCTGTTTGTAGCTTGCTGCCTGGCAGGAAGGATGGGATAGAAATATTTGAATCATTCATTCATATTTGTTATACAGGACTTTTCAGAGTGAAGGAACGCAGTTTCTGGAAAAAGTTGCAAAGTTTTTTGTTTTTTACTTGACAGGCAGTCAGCTAGAATTGTAGCAGCTATGGCAAGACTTAGGGCTGCTTCAAACCCTGTGCAAATGGAGTTCCACTCATCCAACTAGACCTTTCCTCTCCTTCCCCAACCATGCCCCCCAAATTTGCTCTGGAGAGTCTTGCAACTCTCTACATCTGTTTTTAAGTGTGCATTTGGAGGGGGGGGGAGGACTGACAGGGACATGAGAGGAAGAGAAAGTTCCATTCCACACATGTGGAACTGCAGCATACAATGCAGTCCATGATATTTCAATCAGGGAGAGGCATGAATAGAAACCAACAACCAAGTTGCGTGTGGAGGTCCCCAAGCCACCCCTCAAAATAATTCACAAATCACACGTAATTTAAGTTTAAGGTTTTTGGCTCTATTTTGGCCACCACTTTATTAAAAAGGGGACGCAGGTGGCGCTGTGGGTTAAAGCCTCAGCGCCTAGGACTTGCCGATCGAAAGGTCGGCGGTTCGAATCCCTGCGACGGGGTGCGCTCCCGCTGCTCGGTCCCAGCACCTGCCAACCTAGCCGTTCGAAAGCACCTCCGGGTGCAAGTAGATAAATAGGGACCGCTTACCAGCGGGAAGGTAAACGGCGTTTCCGTGTGCGGCTCTGGCTCGCCAGATGCAGCTTTGTCACGCTGGCCACGTGACCCGGAAGTGTCTCCGGACAGCGCTGGCCCCTGGCCTCTTAAGTGAGATGGGCGCACAACCCCAGAGTCTGTCAAGACTGGCCCGTACGGGCAGGGGTACCTTTACCTTTTATTAAAATACATAATGTGTGAGTGGTTGCTTAGGCATTGGTTATGACTATCTGTCCCCCTGCCTGGGACAGAACTGACTTTCCAAACTCCCTCGGAAGCCAGTGAAGGGAAAACAATGTTGGAGATCAGTTGAGCTGAGCGACAGTCCCTCACCGCTCACCCAACCAGCTCCCCAAGGCTTGCCGGCCCTGTTCCCGTTTCAGGGATTGGACGAAATCGTGGCAAGCCCCAGGATTCCTTTAATGGAATTCCCTTCCACCACCATTGGAGGGGCAGGCACAACCTATCCTGACCCCTCCTCCACCAATTTTTATAACCAATGCCTAATCGCAATCTTACAAGTTGTGACGAATTGCTACGTAGTAGGCAAAAACCAAATGGCACCAGCCAATCAGCCAAATGGACAAAATTCCTGCTAGGCCCCTGCCCCAATGGCAGACGACCCCATGACAGGCATAGCAAGCTCAACCGGAACACAGGGCGGGCGGGCGATCCGATGCACTCTGCGAAAGAGAAAGCAAAAGCAGAGTGCCCCCAATATTTAAAGCCTTTGGTCCCACCCACCCAATTTGCAAAATGCAATTTGCCCCAGCAACCCAGTCAGCCAATCGTTGCTTCAGGCAATAACCATTAACCTGCCTGGCAACAGAGGGTTGGCCTGGCAGACCCCACCGCAACACGTGCTCTCATTTTAGGGAGAACACACTTTGTACAACAGGTCATGTAATATGCAAGCCCATACCCGTCTACTCAGAAGAAGGGATGGATGGCTCCCTCTGTTTCTGGCCTGCGTCAAATGCTCTTTCATAAGTCAGTTCTGACCTGCTTCTGAATTAAAACTGCATTTAAATGTCTAAGTACACATTTAAGTAGTATTCCTAATAAAATACATTTTAAAATATGATTTTATTTTTTTCCTAAAACACATTATTTTCAGTGAATTTTTAGTACTTACAAAAGAAGAAGAACTTCACTGTAAGGTTTGGAGAAGAGGGAAATCTGATGGATGCTTCCATTCCAATCAGTGTGTTAGTCCTGGAGGTGCAAATTATGCCAATTTGCTTGAATATGCGGAACAAGCTAATTCTTCTTAATCAGAAGTCTCATTGGACAGGATTACAACCTTGGTATAGAAGTAGTTGTCCTGGCTGCTTTCAGATGGCTCAATCATACTTAAGCACTCCTAATTCACAGTAGCTCAAATGGAAGAGTTGGTTCTGTTCTTATAGCTCCATGATTAGCATCGATGGGACCTAGATATACTTAACTTAGACAGGAAGCATGCAAAATCTCTCTTGTAAATCAGATGCAGAAGTATAGTGATTTCCCTCCTGGAGTGTCTGGTTTTTGGTTTTGGTTTTGGTTTTTAGCTTTTGTAAAGCACACACATCTAGCACAGATACTAGTTTTCAGGTTACCCATAAACAACTCGTTCAGGGGCAAACCAGGTTATGCCAATCAATTAATCAGCAGTTCTCCTCCCATGCCATTGGTTGATTTTTAATCTTTGATTACAGGCAGATTTTTGTTTGTGAAGGCTTCATCTGCTCTGCCTCACAATGATACTTATCCTAAAGTTTGATAAAAGTAATTGAAGCACATCTATTTAATTGCTCTTGTTTTAAGGGAAGAAAACCATAAACGAGTGTGAATAATGAATATGCTGTTTTTCGTAATTTGCTTGAAACCAGCACTACACTTTTGACTTTTTATTAAAATATGTTACTGATATCTGGAGGTGAGACACTGCTGAAAACTCTCGGAGTATTCCCTCAAGTAATAGCATATGGAGTCTGAATTCAAGCAGCTGACTGATGTTTATTTAAAAATGTTCTGCTGAACTAATCCATTATACATTGCTTCCATTTTTTTCTTTACCCTCTGATTTCTATCCAACAGCATACAATGCTAGAGTTACATTATTTAAAAAACAAAATAAACTACCTGACTGCAATGCAAAGTGTTGTTATGGTTCCTTGCTAAGTAATTAGCTGTTTTGTTTTATGTGTTTGGGAAGCTGGAGCCTGGGCTTCATAAAGAGAAAACATAATTAATGATCAAGAGTAACTTCAAGCCTTGGGAATAGAGCTGCTCATGGTGGCAACAGTGGAAGGCCAGATGTGTGGGACTATTGGTCCCAATCCCTATACAAGCTGCAGGCCGTTGGACAGTGGATACTGGACTAACTCAGACCTGCCCACTCATATTTCAGAGCTTTCCACTGGTCTTCAGAGCATTCCATTGCATGCCACTGGTGGGTCTTTCATGGGTATGAATGGTTCTGTAACTGGTGATAAGGTCTGGGTCAACCTTTGAGAAACTTGCATTCCAGGTCAACCCCTACTGACTGTTGGGATTCCATTCCACCCTTTTCTGCAGACATGGGATTGTTGCATGTCACATGTCTGTTTACATTCCAGCACAGATTGCTGGTGTGAGCAGAACTTCTGCTCTGTATTGTTTTTGTTTTTATTCTGTCTCCGAGAAGACGGCAAGGAGAGATGCAATGTTTTCATTGTCCTGATTTATGTGTAATAAATACATAGTTTAGTATGTGTCTACAGCCTCAAGCCTCTTCTGCTGCACAGTTTACACTGCTGAGTAAAGTGTGCTCAAGTCTGCAAGCTTGAGTCACTGATCATGTTGAAGCAGAGGTCAAGGGATCTCCGCAGTGGCAAGGCTGAAGGGAGACGCTCCAGCAGGGGCTGAGCCAGCTGGCCTTTCGACAAAATTCTGACATGGACCAGCTATTGGTGGACCTACCATCTAGGCAAGTTCTGCAGCAATCAACTTCATTCCCTCCCCACCTCAAACTGTATTTCAAGAAGAAGAAGAAGAAGAAGAAGAAGAAGAAGAAGAAGAAGAAGAAGAAGAAGAAGAAGAAGAAGAAGAAGAAGAAGAAGAAGAAGAAGAACCCACAACATTCCAGAATAACAATACTGAACAGCTTTTCAGGGTTGTATGTATCCTTGGTTTGTTTTTGTTTTGAAAACCTGCTGATTATATTTCTATATTGTTAGTTGCTTTAAATTGCTGTTTGTACACCACTTGCACCAGTTGAGGATTCTTTGGTTAAGGAAGACTAACAAATAGAAGGCTGGAGAGTCTTTTTCCTGTTCTTCCTTTGGAAGATATGCATCTAGGGACAGATTTGCCAATTTCTCTAAACTTGAATACTACTACTCTTCATTGTATAGCTCGATGATTAAGCCCCTTTGTGGCAAGAAACACTGATTGTACCGAAACAACGTCCGGGTGCTGACTCACAAGTTGATGTTGCTTCCATTAAATACATGAGTGATTGTAAAGAAAAAGAGAAGAAGAAGAGGAGTTTGGATTTGATATCCCGCTTTATCACCACCCGAAGGAGTTTCAAAGCGGCTAACATTCTCCTTTCCCTTCCTCCCCCACAACAAACACTATGTGAGGTGAGTGAGGCTGAGAGAATTCAGAGATGTGTGACTAGCCAAAGGTCACCCAGCAGCTGCATGTGAAGGAGCAGAGACGTGAACCAGGTTCACCAGATTACGAGTCCACAGCTCTTGTTTATACACCTTATTGTGGAGCAGTTGCCCTTGGTGATATATTTTTATGTGACTTTGCATTTTGTTAATATATCACTACCCTGTATCTTGTTTGTTGGCTGACTGCAACTGGCAACTTTGGGGGTCAACAGCAGTCAGGTGATATGCAATATTCAGAAGGGGCCTCAGTCCGGATCCACAGCACATTCAGAATTGGGACCATATGACTGCTCTTCTCCCATGTGCCCATTTTACTTTTCTCCCACAGGAATCAATGGCAAGGAGGTATGTAAAGACATTCACTCAACAGTGTATGTGTTTCAAACTGTGCCTATTCAATGTTTCTTTTATATCTTGGGTTTTACACAGCTTCCTTGGTGCATGCTAAAGTAGGACAGAATATTGGGAGAACAGCATCAAATCTAATAAACTGACACTAAAAAACACTGTCTACCAACCCTTCCACCTACCTACCTGTCAACCTACCTATCTAAACTTTGAAGTACGTGTCTAGCTCTTTGCATGCAGGATGGTTCCGGATGCTTTACTATTCCTAATTATCTTTGCAATACAGTTTATAGTTCTGCAAACATTTTGCCTGCATTTCCCATTCCCGCCCTCCCACACTTTCATTAGTGCCTTAATCCATTTGGCTATCTGCCTATCACCTGTCCTTCTCTCCTCCATCTCTTGCATAAGCACCTTATGTTGTAACAATATTAGCCACGTTGGTTTTTAATTAGATTTTATTTTAATCTGCTGTGGGATTTCACTTTCTGGTTCTGCTCATGCTTGAGTATAATTCTGTCTTGGGGAACAGAAATCTGCCAGCCTCTACCAGTTGCAGAGCTTAGACCTTCTTCCACTCGATAACATCAAAGCAGATGGCCTACAACACAAAGGAAGTTTTTCAAGCAGTTCATGTTTTGCAGTGTGATTTACCAAGGATGGGTTCACTTGATCAAACTGAACATTTTCTAGCTCAAAGTTTCGTTTCATTTTCTTTTATCCTGTTGCTCTAAAGTTGAAACTACGAGCTCCACAGCAAGTGGCCTGTTTTAGACTATTGTTTCTGCTCATAATGAAATGGTGCTTTATTGTACAGTAGTACCTCGGGTTAAGTACTTAATTCGTTCCAGAGGTCTGTTCTTAACCTGAAACTGTTCTTAACCTGAAGCACCACTTTAGCTAATGGGGCCTCCTGCTGCTGCCGCACCGGAGCACAATTTCTGTTCTCATCTTGAAGCAAAGTTCTTAACCCGAGGTACTATTTCTGGGTTAGCGGAGTCTGTAACCTGAAGCGTACGTAACCTGAAGCGTATGTAAGCTGAGGTACCACTGTATTATCCAAACCCTGCAAGTGTCCCTATTTTCCAGGGACAGCCCCAGATTTACAGAAGCCATCCCAGTTTCTGATTTGATCCCGGAATGTCCTATTTTTCCTTAGGACGTCCCTATTTCCGCTGGAGAAATGTTGGAGGGTATGGAGTTATACGACCCCCGAGCCAAGGAGATAAGTAACTATACAACCTTTGTCGAAACAAAATAAAAAAATTCCTTCCAGTAGCACCTTAGAGACCAACTAAGTTTGTTATTGGTATGAACTTTCATGTGCATGCACACTTCTTCAGATACTTCTTCGGATTATTCAGTGTGCATGCACACAAAAGCTCATACCAATAACAAACTTAGTAGGTCTCTAAGGTGCTACTGGAAGGAATTTTTTTTTATTTTGTTTTGACTACGACAGACCAACACGGCTACCTACCTGTATATACAACCTTTAGAAGACATCTGAAGGCAGCCCTGTATAGGAAAGTTTTTTAATGTGTAATGTTTTATTGTGTTTTAATGTATTTTGGAAGCTGCCCAGAGTGGCTGGGGAATGCAGTCAAATTGGTGGGGAATAATAATAATAATAATAATAATAATAATAATAATAATAATGAGTGTCCCTATTTTCATCAGAGAAATGCTGTGGGGTATGCAGAAATATCAATTTGCCACAAGCAGTTAGTACGTGCAAATATGGGCAAAGTGAGCTAGCAAAAATTTGCAAAGGAGAGTCCCTTTCCCATACTCATTTCCAAGGCTGCTACCTAGTTCTGCTTATTTTCTTTTCCACTCTTAAATCTGAAGTCCTTAAGCCATCACAATTCTCACAGTATGCTTAAGGGGTCAATTTGCACTTCACTTGTGAATCGGAGTTCTGCTGTTTAAAACGTAATCTGTCCATTGCACCCCTGGGGTCTTAGTGAATAGGAGTATTTAACACAGCTAAACCTACCGCCTGCTAGGAGAAGCTTAAACCCCTGGAGAGGTGCTGTGGCGCAGGCTGAAGCACATTTTGCAATGCTTTTATAACAAATGTGGGTTCCTTTCCCCCTGGGACTACAGCCAATATATTTTTATAATGATACGTTACACGACATTGTGGAGTCCCTTCATGTGCAACACACATGCTGAGATGTCTTCAGCAGTCATGTTTCTGTCCTGATGTCTAGTGTCAAGCATTTTATGGGCTGTTTCACATAAATTTATCTCCCAACTTTTCAATGATGAAGACAGCAAAAGGTCTCTAAGTAAGTTGGCAGGTGGGTTTTTTGTTGCTGTTTTTTTTGCAAAGCAGTTGTAGATCTACTTAGTGGTTTCTACTGTATAATAATTTATAAGGAAAGAGTATGTGGAATAAGATGGAATACTCAGTTCCCTCACTTTCTAATGTTTAGAGGTTCGTATACAAATAAATGAATGAAGTCAAGGTCTAAATCGGGGTGGCCAACTCCCAAGAGACTGCAATCTACTCATAGAGTTAAAAACTGGCAGTGATCTACCCCCTTTTGGGTTCAGGGCAAAAATGTTGAGGGTTTTTTTGCAACCCAAAGTTGTTGAGCTTCTTTGGGGGGAACCAGTAATCTGCCAGTGATCTACCCCAAATGTCCAGTGATCTACCGGTAGATCACAATCTACCTATTGGACATGCCTGGTCTAAATGAACTTAATATATTTATTTTAAATGTGCATGCAAGAATTCAAAACTAGATCAAAATACAATCTCTGACTAATAGCCAATAGAATATTCAATAATAGCTGGAAAATAATAATAATAATTTATTATTTGTATCCCGCCCATCTGGCTGGTTTTCCCCAGCCACTCTGGGCGGCTTCCAAAAAAGATGAAAGATACACTAAAATGTCACATATTAAAAACTTCCCTGAACAGGGCTGCCTTCAGATGTCTTCTGAATGTCAGGTAGATGTTTATCGCTTTGATATCTGATGGGAGGGCGTTCCACAGGGCGGGCGCCACTACCGAGAAGGCCCTCTGCCTGGTTCCCTGTAACTTGGCCTCTCGCAGTGAGGGAACCGCCAGAAGGCCGTCGGAGCTGGACCTCAGTGTCCGGGCAGAACGATGGGGGAGGAGACGCTCCTTCAGATGGATAATCTTGTATGGTTTTAGATGGCGTTCTTCAAAGCCTTGCAATGCATTGATTATAAAAGCAGTGTTGAAGATGCTTTGCCCAACATGATTTGAGACTTAGACAGTGGCATCTGCTTGAAGAGATTCACCATGTGCATGAACTCATGTTGCATACAGTGCTGCTGCATGTTCAAAACACAAGAAGAAGAAGAGTTTGGATTTGATATCCCACTTTATCACTACCCGACAGAGTCTCAAAGCGGCTCACATTCTCCTTTCCCTTCCTCCCCCACAACAAACACTCTGTGAGGTGAGTGGGGCTGAGAGTCTTCAGAGAAGTGTGACTAGCCCAAGGTCACTCAGCAGCTGCATGTGGAGGAGCGGAGACGCGAACCCGGTTCACCAGATTACGAGACTACCGCTCTTAACCACTACACCAAATAATTCAAAACTCTTCAGCAATACAGCAGTATGCAAGACCCATGAGCTTGTATGGAGGTAGGTGCCAATGCTTTCTATTGCCAATACAGCACCATCTGTGAATAGGAGGAAGCATTAGAGCCTTGTTCATTGGGGCAAATGGGGCACTGCCCAGTCAACATCAGACCGTCTTCAAATAGCCCCACCTTCTTTCTAGGAGGTGGCAATGACAATCAAATTTCTCCTCCTTAGTTTCAGGGTTTCTGAGTACATGATTCTCAGGGTGATTCTAAATGTGTTCAGCTTAGCAAAAGGACCCCTGGGTCAGAAGCGGCCGTAGGGAAACCTGCTTTGCAAAAATGTGCATTTTAGGCAACATTGCATACAATATTCTGCATATTAAGAGAAATCTGCATTAAAATGTTGCTGGATTTTATGAGGATTTACCGTATTTTTTGCTCTATAAGACTCACTTTTTCCCTCCCAAAAAGTAAGGGGAAATATGTGTGCGTCTTATGGAGCGAATACTGGCTGTGCATCTATCCCAGAAGCCAGAATAGCAAGAGGGATCGCTGTGCAGAGATCCTTCTTGCTGTTCTGGCTTCTGAGATTCAGAATATTATTTTTTTCTTGTTTTCCTCTTCCAAAAACTAGGTGTGTCTTATGGTGCGTCTTATAGAGCGAAAAATGCGTTATTTTAAAAAATAAATAAATAAATAAAGCACAAACTGATGTGGAAATGGGGAGAACAGAACTTAAGAGCATAACAATGAGGAAAAACTGAGAGAAACTGAAATTGACTGATTCACCCATCTCTACACGTAACTGCAGAGGGAGAACAGTAATGGAAGATCAGTTGTTTTCAGGGAGGCAATGTCTCACATTGCTGTTCTCCTTTTTTAAGGAACCCATGAATTCTACAGAACACACTGCTGCAAAATCCGTGTGTGTGTCCTTTCAGCTTTTCTAGCCTTCAGGGTTCACAACCGAAATCTCACTAGAGCTTCTCATTTTGCTGCTAGGGCTAGAGAAGAAATGTAGCATCTGGCGGCTTTCCCCAGTGCATTCAATCCCAGGGGGTCCATTTTAATCTGTGTAGCATTTCCCCTAAGTGGAATTCTGACAAGTATTCATACTGGCCAGGTATCAAGAATGAGGTGAATTTCAGCAGGCCTGGAATTGGGTGAAGCATGCCAGAAGCAGTATGTAAAATTCCTCAGGGCTTTCTTTCCAGCTTAAAAAGATATATATATATTTCAACAACAAAAAAGTGCCTGCCCAAAGTTACAACTTCCCACATGCTGTGTGACAATCACTGTCTCCTCTCTTCATATTTTTATGCCAAATCCTCTGCTCGTGGCTTGAGTACCGCAAAAAAGAACGTATAGTGATATCTATTTTTCTTAAAACAACACCACCACCACACACAATCTGGTGTTGAGTTAATTCATACTATCAAGGGACAATGCCAGAGTAAGGGTAAGTACCAAAGCATTTTTTAAATTGTATAATATAAATAAGGAAAGGGGGGGGGGGAGAGAACTCACAAACTACCTCTGTCTATATATCACCCACAGGATGGACACTGCATATCTGGATCTGGACGTAGGTGGTGCTGTGGTCTAAACCACTGAGCCCCCCCCCCCCTTGGGCTTGCAGATCAGAAGATCAATGGTTTGAATCTGCTCAATGGTAGTGAGCTCCTATTACCCTGTTCCAGCTTCTGCCAACCTAGCAGTTCGAAAGCATACCAGTGCAAGCAGATAAATAGGTACTGCTGTGGTGGGAAGCTAAATGGCATTTATATGCATTCTGGCACTCGTCACGTTGTTCCGTTGTGCCAGAAGCAGTTTAGTCATGCTGACGATGTTACCCGGAAAGCTGTCTGTGGACAAATGCCAGCTCCCTCAGCCTGAAAGTGAGATGAGCGCTGCACCCCATAGCTGCCTTTGACTGGACGTAACTGTCCAGGGGTCTTTTACTTTTACCTTTACCTTTACCTATATCTGGATCATGCATACGAATATTAAACCAATCTTCTACCTATTTATTTACATTGCCATCTACTATAAAAACATCACAAGGCACTTAACCATGAATTCTTTTTTTAAAAAAAGTTGCAATAAGATGGATTCAGCAGCACCAATAACAGTCAGGGTAAAACTTAAGTTTAGATGTTGTTAACAAAAGGCTGACATCAGTACCCTTCAAACGTCTCTGTAATGAAACCAATAAAAGCTTGTAGCTGTACTAAATATTTAGGGCAGGATTAAACAAAGTTGTTGCATGCATGGAGCAAGTTCTATTTATGTATTAGGATTCCCTCACCATCTGCTAAATCTGTTCAGGAAGGTTGGGGGATCCCCCAGAGTAGAATATATGGGGAGAAGAGGGACCTCTTCCCCAAGCACATACCCCACTTACTGAAACAGTGAGTTCCACCCTTTGTTCTTGCATGATACTTATTCCAATCACAACTAAGTACTTCTTAAAGTGGGCTGAAAACAATAAGATGCTTTTGAAGGTACTTGAAGTGAAGGGGTCAAAGCATTTTGTCATAATGATAGACTGTGTCCATTAGGTCCGTTTAAGAGACAGGAAATTTCTTATGCTGTGTTTAAATTTCCATTTCTATCTCTCCATCTGGATCGAAATGAATCCCCGACGCTGCTAACAACATAATCATCATAATAAAATGCTTATTAACACAATTAAAGCAAATCTTTCATAAAATAAAGCATAAAATCCTAATCATAATAGATATAAACCCAGCGACAACATGATTAGCAATACAAAGGACGCAGGAGGGCAACACTCTGAAAACTAATACAGAGATTGTACGTCTTCCTCTCCTCTCCTCTCTTCTCCCCAACCTAGCAGATGTGGGTTTCACATGTTCAGGCTCAATCTTTAATGCCTCTCGTGACCATAGCTCTCAACGTACAGATTTGAAAATAAGGGACCAGCAGCCTCGAAAATAAGGGATCAGCAGCCAAAATAAGGGATTTTCCAAACACAGGTATGTTCAACTTCTGAGCCAAAGGCAGAAAGCCCAGCCAGCAGCCAAACGAAGCCTCAAGCAGTGGTTCCCACAGCGCAGCAACCCAGCAAAGGGGATGCAGCAAGGAAAACCACCGTCACCTCTCCGCTGGGAAGCGCTGAGCAAAGGCGAGTCCCCAGGCAATGTGGTCGATTTGATCGGCACGAGGCATGCAAGCTCCACCCCCAGTCATTCTTAGACTCCTTATTGGGTGAGCAACGCAGCCAATCAACACAATTGGAGCCTCCTTCCTCCCTGGTCAGCAGGGAGGGAGGGAGAGGAGCTGCTTCCTTTGAAACCCGGGAAATTTAAGGGACATCATCAATAAGGGACAGCAGCGGGACACAGCGTTGGGATAAGGGACTTTCCCACCAAATAAGGGACGGTTGACAGCTATGCTCGTGACCCATCAGAAGCTGCACCTATTGCATTTTATGTGATGTGAGGAACCACCCCAACACATCTCCTTACCGAAGCTGCCAGAATAATTCTTACTTATGATGAAGAAACATATCAGTCTTTCTGTTTATCAGTGGTCTTGGAAATTTTTGCAGGTGATGAAATTTGCAGTCTTAAGAGCTCTTTGACTGTAGTAATCAATACACTGTCTAGGTAAATTACCCTTTGTTGTAATCCCTGAAACCTTAGAAGCTAAATTAATGGTTTCATTACCATGCTAAAAACCCTTGGGCAATTCACAGGCCAAATACCATTACCCTACAGTGTTACGACTCTCTCCTTTCTTGAAGAGCCTTTGATGTTTCCTGTAATTCAGATGCATAGAGTGGCTAAAACAGCTTTGCTTATTTCTCTACACTGCTCCCCACCCCCCAAAAAAGAGAGTGTGCTCAGTTGCTAGAAAGTGCTTGGGCCAATTATGGTTATCTTTCCTGTAGAGTTGGACATTAACAGTTCTTTTGAAAAAGAAATTAGCTATGTGGAAGATATCTCCTCATAGGTGGATAAACGTAAAGGCTATAAGACATGACTTGAAAACATGGGAGTAAAATGGGGAACATGCTTCTCATTCGATTCACTTAATGCTATTTGTATAGCACTTTCGAGTGTTCAAAGCAATTCACATATATTGCTCCCACCAGCAGGTGGCGTTAGGGAACATTTGCCAATTCCTTCCTTCTTCATGGAAACCCACTGTGCTCCTTTCAACAATGTTCCAGCAGAGCCAGCTCAAGACCTTTTGCTGTGTGAGACAAGATGGATCATAGGAATCTGCTTTATCCTGAGTCTGATCACTGGTGGCAGGGAACTTTGGTCCATTGTAAAGGTGCCAATGTGAAGCTTAGGTATGCACACAAATCTCTCCCCCAGAACATAGGTCCTGGAGAAACCCTCTGTGAAAAGCAAAAGATTGTCCCTAAACTCTGTTTTGCTAAGTGTTAAATCTGGATCCCACATTTAGTTGTGGGTTTTTTGCAGATTGCTGACATAGGTTGCCATATGTCTAGATTACAGTGATTTCCACCCAGACACTATTTCTGGTGACTGATTGCCAGCTATGTCCAGGAAATTCTGTTGTTGTTTTTTTTAATGAAAATTTATTAAGGTTTTTTAAAATACAAATGCATAAATAACAACCAGCTTCATTTACATAACATACTTTCATCACTTATTTGGACTCCCTCACGTCTCCCGCACCCACTTACATCGTAAATAAATTTTTTCAAACAAATTATCATCTTGTTTAGAATCTTATATCCCTTCATTTTAATACAGTCTAACAGTTCTCTAACAAAAAAGAATATGTAATCTTCTTAATCTCACTTATCGTCAAATTAAAAACTAATTTAGTGGTGGACAGTTATTTATGATCAGCATCCTTCTTAACATTCAACCAAGTTACAATGTTTTTGTAAGTATGTCTTAAATTTCTTCCAGTCTTCTTCAACCCTCTCTTCTCCCAGGTCTCGGATTCTGCCAGTCATCTCAGCTAGTTGCATATAGTCCATCAGCTGCATCTGCCATTCTTCCAGTGTGGGTAGATCTTGAGTCTTCCAATTCTTAGCAATAAGTATCCTTGCTGCCGTTGTTGCATACATAAAAAATGTTCGATCCTTCTTTAACACATTCTGGCCGACAATGCCCAGAAGGAAGGCCTCTGGTTTCTTGGTAAAGGTATACTTAAATACCTTTTTCAACTCATTATATATCATTTCCCAGAAAGCCTTCACTTTAGGACAAGTCCACCAGAGGTGAAAGAATGTTCCTTCATTTTCCTTACATTTCCAACATTTATTGTCAGACAAATGGTATATTTTGGCAAGTTTAACTGGGGTCATGTACCATCTATATATCATTTTCATTATATTTTCCTTCAGAGCATTACATGCTGTGAAGTTCAGCCCAGTGGTCCACAACCTTTCCCAGTCTTCAAACATAATATTATGCCCGATATCCTGAGCCCATTTTATCATAGCCGATTTAACCATTTCGTCTTGTGTATTCCATTTCAACAGCAAGTTATACATTCTTGAAAGTACCTTAGTTTTAGATTCTAACAGTTCTGTTTCCAACTTCGATTTCTCCACCTGGAACCCTAACTTTCTATCATTTTTAAAAACTTCCTTAATCTGAGTGTAATGTAACCAGTCTCGCACTTTATCCTTCATTTTCTCCAAACTCTGCAATTTCCAATTGTTTCCATCTTTTTCTAGAATTTCCGAATACTTTGGCCATTTGGCCTCTATGTCCAGGAAATTCTGGACATCTGGCAACCTTACTACACCCCTCTAGAAGAAGCCATTTTCAAATAATCAAAAGCAAACATCAGGACAGGAAAAGCATATATTAATGAGCAAGGGAAGTTTTCTTCTTCTTCTTCTTCTTCTTCTTCTTCTTCTTCTTCCTCCTCCTCCTCCTCCTCCTCCTCCTCCTCCTCCTCCTCCTCCTCCTCCTTAAATTTGTATACTGCCTTTTGTCCATAGATCTCAGAGTGGTTCACAACATAAAAATACAAGATAAAAAAGACAAAATACATAATAATATTAGAATCCCCCACACACATTTTATTATACGTATTTTGGTATTATCCAGGAATCAATTCAGTACTTAACTGATTATACTTAACTGATAACTGATAGCTGAGAATACTTAACTGATATCCTTGTAATTGAAAACTACCGAGTTTTGGTTAGGGATGTGTTGGAGATTTCCTGAAAGGAGAAAAGTTAGTCTTTTCCAAAACTCCTTTTGCTTTTCTTGAAATTGCTCATATCTTTTATCCAAGCAAGGTCCAACATATGACTCAAAATGTTAAAATGGGTGAAATATAGTGGGAACCGGAGGTCGCCTAGATTGTTGTAATCATTTTATCAAGGTCACAGTGTGTTTCCAGATATAGCCCGGCTTTGCTGATTGGCTCCTAGAGATTTTATAATAATAGGGTCACTTCAAAAATGGCCCGGAAGCAGGAAAATGACCAGAGCCAGGAGTAGAAGATGAAAGAGAAGAAGGAGAAAGCCTTCAACATCAAAAGTAAAACATAGTGGCATAGTGTGGCCAGGGCCACAGGATGGTTGCCTCAGGCACATAATTCTTAGGGGTGCAACCCACACTGGGCTTCAGCACTCCCAAAGGGGACATGATACTGGGAGGGAGGTAGCTCCCTTTCCTGGCTCGTCAACACATAGAGCCTATGTTGTGAGCATCTCACAGGTGGGCTGTGGGTGGAGAGTGAATGGCTGACCAGGCCCTCCTCTACTGGTGTGAGGCCCTGTCTCACTGCCTTTGACACCTCGGATCTTCATCCTTTGCTTGCAGGCACCACACACCATATGCTTCTCACACCATGGCTGGTGCTGCCACCTGGTTTGGATCCAGATTTGTTTCTTTGTAAAACAGAGCACCTTGGTTTTGAGGTGCTTTGTGGCTTGCCCAGTTCCATTAGTCCATCAGCAATAATTCTGAATTCCAACAAATACAGTACCTTTTTTTAAAGAAAACATGGCAAAATGTGAGTGGCAAGTAATGTGTAGACACCTAACCCCAAGCAATACGTAAGGAATAATCTGTTAGAGTTACTGAATGCTCGGAAATGTGTTTCTGGCTGCCTATCTTTGCCCTTTCAGCAATCAAGCTGTCAGTCTTTATAGAGTAAATAGGTAATTGAAAGTAAATGTGCTTTCCTTCTAAAGTTCATTTGAAGCCTCTGGGGATACAACTCGGAGGGAGAGGAAAGAATCCACTTGCACCTTGAATTCTCAATAACATTTCTGTTAATCCATGCATGCAAAATCATTCCCAAGACATGCCCTGCTCTTGTATTGTAAAGAAAAGCTGTGCTTTTTTAAGGATCTGAGGAAGAGTGGGGAGTATACTGTGAAGTTCTGAGGACACTGTCTTGAGGGCTGGTTTCCACACATACTATTATTGGCGTTGTGACTGAGAACCAGCTTTCCACACAGTTGGTATATGTGTGGATGGAAACTTAGGAAAGTAAGAAGCTGTATTATACCAAGTCAAGCCATTGGTCCATCTAGTTCAATATTGTGTTCACAATATAAGAAAGATATTGAGAAGCTGGAACATGTGCAGAAGAGGGTGTCCAAGATGATCAAGGGTCTGGAAACCAAGGCTTTGGGGGAACAGTTGAGGGAGTTGGGTATGTTTAGCCTGGAAAAGAGGAAAATCAGAAGAGATCTGATAGCCATCTTCAAGCATCTAAAGGGCTGTCACATGGAAGAAGGAGCAAGCTTGTTTTCTCCTGCTCCAGAGGCGAGGACCCAAACCAATGAATTCAAGTTATAAGAAAGGAGATTCCAACTAAACATCAGAAGGAACTTTCTGACTGTAAGAACTTTCTGACAGTTAAATGGACTTCCTCAGTAGGTGATGGAGGTTTTTAAGCATAGGCTGAATGACCATCTGTCATGGATGCTTTAGTTGTGATTCCTGCAATTACAAGATGACCCTTGGGATCCCTTCCTACTCTATAACTCTGTGATTCTATGATCTATGATTCTATGACTGGTAGCAGCTCTCAGGGATTTTAGACAGTGTTTCTCATAGACCTACCTAGATATGCCAGGGATAGAACCTTCTGTATGCAAAGCAACTGCTCTATCACTGAGCTGTCTGACCAAAGTTAAGCACTTTGGGACCCACTGATTCTAACCAGAGAGATTAAAAAAGCCTTATCAACTCCGTCATTTTCACCATTGGGATTTAGAAGTTCTTAAATTAAACTGGGGGACCTTATAGGAAGGATCAAGAGGAGTTGTCTTATTGCTCTTTCCAGTTCATTATTACCTGTGCTCACCGGAAGCAGATCTCCAGGGTTTTAGACAGAGACCTCTCCTGGCCATACTTGAAGATTATAGAGTTTGAACCTTCTGCATGTCCCCCAAAGATATGTATGTGATTTCAGCTGCTGTGATTATACAATGATAGTTGCAAGGGATCAGATTTCTGGAGAATAATTATCCACAAAGTATTAGCAAGGATTTCCAGTGATGATAGATGATGATACATACATAGATAGATAGATGATAGATACTTTATTTGCATTAGCCACTAGTCATAGCAATAAGATGAAATATATTGGAGATAGAGCTACATAGTTAGCTATACAAAATACGTTCTGGAGGTTTACATCAATACAAATGACAGAATTGATACATGATCCTTTAGCAACAGATAAAAAATAGGCTTTTTTAAAAAAATAAAGCTGAGCAATGTTAGAAAGTTAATCAAATAATAGATCTTATTCTAATTGTCCCTGCTAAAAAAAGTTGCAGTTTTTGCTGCCACATGATTATCTTGAATTCCAGTGCTTGAACGGGAATTAAATGCCTTTTTTCACACCTAACTAAAAAAAATAATTGGGTTGACAGAATTAGCCGTGAGAACAAACATTTCCTTTGTTCTATAAAATCAAAATGTTCCATGGGCCAAAATGTGGCAGTTCCTTATCCCTGCACTCTCTCTCTATATATATATTAACAGTCATGAGTATTTGGATACAAACATGAATTTACCTACACATCATTGTGTGTGTGTGTTGTATTTGTGCTACTGCAAATTTAATGAATGATTTCAATATCTGAAGTTTTCACAATATAGATACAGTCCGTGGTCACTAGCCAATCAGAGTGAATTTCAGCATTTGGAAAGATGTGTCGTGCTGCTTATTAACACTGTCAGTCACCTTGACAGAACGTGCATTGTAAGGAACCAGACATCTCAGCTGGGAAAGTTGTGTAGTGGATAGGATTAGGGACTTTGTTCATACCGAGTTTGTGTTTCAGTAATGCATCCCTTTGCTCAATTCTGATCCCGCAGCATTGCAAAAACTGTATCCCATGTTTCTTGATGAGATTAAGTCACACTTGGTCGTAACAAACAAACAAAAGCCCTCCCTGATCAAACGCAATGCGTGCGGTGCAGCTTCAGAAGGATTGTAGAGATGCAAAGAAAGAAAGGTAAATTTAGCCACCAGGAAGCTTAAGTGAGAGAACTCAGCAGTAGCTGTGCAAACTCTCATAAATACCAAAAAGGGATTATAAGTGCCTTTTGAAATCCAAAAAGTGTGCTAACTAGATATGACTGTGGCACTGCTTGGAGTATTGCCAGCCAAATCAAGAATAACAACAGCTTTCAGAACAGACTCCTCCAAGGCTCTCATGCTTATAACGTGCAACATTTCTAATTCAGATGAGGAGTTCCATTCCCCCTGCTCATCATTTAACACACTTGCACAGAAAGAAGTTGCTGATTGTGAACCTTTCACCACTGAAGCTCAAAGGGGAAGCCCACCCATTAGGCAAGGTGAGGTGACT